>NC_064634.1:492921392-493555937 GCF_023864275.1 Schistocerca cancellata
AACGAAACCCGCTAATGGTCAGCTCTTCGAGTAGTGCGGCGTTCGTTAGCTGGGAGCTAATGAAGTGTGGCAGCTGCATATTTGTAGCTAACGACAGAAGGGATCTGCGGTGTAACACACAATTAAACACTGGAAGCTTTTTGTGTCGCGTAGTTGCTCCGACCTCCGCTTTCTGATGAGACACGGGAAGATTTTATCTGTCACGAAGCTAGTATGGATTCTAACGGCGTAACACCTACAATGTGCTTATCCCTTTTGTAAGTGGTCTAGATTTCCGATCATGGAGAAGCGAAAGTTGCTTTCCACTTCCAAAAGCTCTGTACGTAATAATCGTATTTAGAAATGTCACGGCATAGAGATCAATAAAACACCTTTACTGGAGACAGGAAGACTTACAGAATTGACAAATAAAATAAAGTGACGTTCTTTTCGTAGAGGTGTTGGCAAGCTAGTACAACAGCTATTCTCTGCTGCATCGTGTGGCAGCGACAGCGTCTGTATTGCTTGCTACGGATTACGCAGTTCACTGGGCGCTGAGTCATTACTCATTCGACATCGACAGGCCGTTAAACTACCATTATCCTTCTTTCTTTTCCCATCTAATATAAATCTTAACTGCCTACAGCATACCCTTTTCGAGGACAATTTCGTGCCAAATTATGTCATTTTTCAGAACATTTTCTGAAGTTGTTGCTCAATCTTGCTCGACGCCGTTCCCCCGTTAATTTAATCTATGCTAGGCCCATCATCGCTGCGTAGGTAATGCAACCTGCCTGCATATATCAGAACCCGCTCATTGCATTCGTGCCTTACCCTTCCACTACGATTTTTATACCTCCTATCCCATTCCTTTCCATTACCAAGTCAGCTATTCCGCGCTTCCTCAGGATGTGTCATACTAGTCTGTCCCACCTTTCTACAATATTACACCGTACATTTTCTACGAGATTCGATACTCTACCTTTTAATTAATTATATAATATTTTTTGAAATTGTCTGATTATTACGTTATAGAATGCTTGGGGATTCCACAAACCCACAATTGGCGACTTTTAGGATACAGTAACAATTAAATTCTTGAGTTCCCTGTGTGTAGTCCTATAATGCACTTACTAAAACCTGACACTGAATAATCTACAAGGTTACAGAAAATGAAGCACTAATTAAGTCTACACTGGCCAAGCAGTGCAGTGGACTCCGAGAACGGGTTCTTCGAAGATATGTCCTCACGTTTTCTTTTCTTTTTTTTTTTATTGCTGCAGATGCGAAAGAAACCTTGAAATTAATCTTTACCGATGTTGGAAATGAAACCTACGGTGAAGCACAATCATGCATGGTGGGCAGACGTGATCTGAGTGTGTCCAGTAAGTCTATCGCTGCACTGAGCTTAAATACGTAGTATGATGCATAACTTGCCGCACATTATAGCTCTAAGGCGCTGCACTCGTGGACTGTTCAGCTGATCCCGGCGGAGGTTCGAGTCCTCCCTCGGGCATGGGTGTGTGTATTTGTCCCTAGGATAATTTAGGTTAAGTAGTGTGTAAGCTTAGTGACTGATGACCTTAGCAGTTAAGTCCCATAATATTTCACACACATTTGAACATTTTTTTGCACATTATAGCAGGGAGTCGGCCCCGGTAGCAGAGTGGTCAGTGCGATGGAATGTCATGCAAAGGGGCCCGGCTTCGAATCCCGGCTAAGTCGGAGATTTTCTCCGCTGAGGGACTGGCTGATCATCATCTCACCCCCATAGACACCCAACTCACCAAAGTGGCGTCAACTCCAAAGACTTGCACCAGGCGAATTATCTTACCGTCGGGAGGACCTAGCTACACGACATTTCATTTTTATAGTAGGGAATGCAGGCACGCAGAAGAATAGCGAACTATTATCTTCAACAGCTATCAATGGAGTAAATTAATTCCGCATAAAGCAGTCCTCCTTTGTTGTTTTTGTGTTTTACAATTTTAGTGGTATCTCTGTGCATCCATTAATTGGATCCTGGTTTAACGAGGCAAGTAATAACGGCTCCAACCCCGAGACAATGGAACAAAGCTTGTGAGAAGGGACTTCAGAAGTCTAATGTTGTGTTCGCGACCCGACCAGAAACAGACGAAGAAGAAATGGTTCAAATGGCTCTGAGCACTATGGGACTCAACATCTGAGGTCATCGGTCCCCAAGAACTTAGCACTTAAACCTAACTAACCTAAGGACATCACACACATCCATGCCCTAGGCAACTGTAGTTTATAGGAAGTAAGATCCTTTGGAGGAGACAACTGACCCACTTAATGATATTAAACGTAATCTAGTCATGTTAAGATTTATTGACAGCGATTGAAATGTCCCCAGTTTCCTAAATATCACTCTGAATATCAGACTGCTGAAGTATTTACTCACTGAAATGTAGCCGAGATGTAGATGCAACTGAGAAAAATTCCGTTGAGAAACGTGTAACGTTAATCTTGACATACGTATGTTTCCATTCGAAGTTGAATTTAGTTTTCAGTACCAGCGTCATTCGCCTAAACTGCACGTAGTAGATTATAGAAGCAAACTAATTTCACACTGAACGAAAATTATTACTTTTAATGAGCTATATTAATTCTTTCATCTTTACTATTCACTGTGATCGACAACAAGAAAACTGATCTACAATGATATTAGAATGGACAGAGATCTAGGGAGAGCTCAGAACAGACTCAAAGACAAAGAATAAGTTAGTCAGGCGTCAAAAATAACTCGGGAAACAAAATTAGATGCTCCAGTCTTTCCTACAAAAGTAGTTGCTCGATTCTTTCTAAGTTGTTGCTGATAAAGAATGGCTAACGAATGACCAGGTTTCATCTAGCGATATGTTTATGGAAGCATGCAATGAAAAGTAATATTGTTATACCGTAGTCGGAAAGAGCTGGAGAGGGAGAAACTAGTTTTGTTATGACGATTGTGTTCGCAGCTTATAACATCGCTGGTGAACCAGTACGTCCAATCACGGACAGAAAACGAAGCGTGGAGCCCGATGTTAACCAAAAACGTATCAAGAAATAAAATTTGCATACCGTACAAAACGGTCTCTAGTCGCTGTGGAGATGCAGACGAGAAAAGATTAGTACTAAGGGAGAAATCAAAGCAGTCGACAGACGAACAACCTCACTAAGCAGACATGCGCACTGTTGCGTAAGATATGAGTAGAATTCTTAACCGAATTAGACCAACAACTGAGTTTTTAAAGTGCTTTTGTCTCTCATTTTAGTGTATGTTTCTGTGATGAAATATAACAACAATTTTTGGTTGCACAATGGTCTTCCTTACTCATGTTTTCCTTTTCTTTGTTTCTATAGAGAAGACTTTTCTTCTGGTTCGACGCGCAGCAGGTTTTTTACTTTCATCCCTTTCACAGATAGCTTCAGTGGGCCTTTATTTCTTCTGTGTGGTAGTCTCACTAATGTTTACATAATAGAAGTGCGTGTGCCGCGCGTGGTAGCCGCGTGGTCTGGACGCCTTGCCCCGGTTCGCACGGCTCCACCCATCCGATGTTCGAGTCCGCCCTCGGGTATGGGTGTGTGATTGTCCTTAGCGTAAGTTAGTTTAAGTTAGATAAAGTAGTGTGTAAGCGTAGGGACCGATGACCTCAGCAGTTTGGTCCCACAGTATCTTACCACAAATTTCCAAAAAACGTAAGTGTGGTATTGTACCTCGATTAGCGGCGGAGCCATTACGAAAGCAAGAAATCACAAAAAAATGGTTCAAATGGCTCAGCACTATGGGCCTTAACATCTATGGCCATCTGTCCCCTAGAACTTAGAACTACTTAAACCTAACTAACCTAAGGACAGCACACAACACCCAGCCAGCACGAGGCAGAGAAAATCCCTGACCCCGCCGGGAATCGAACGCGGGAACCCGAGCGTGGGAAGCGAGAACGCTACCGCACGACCACGAGATGCGGGCAAGAAATCACACCTTAAGGCTTAAGCCATACAGCATCTCAGAGGCAAGAGTGCTGCATAATATTCTTTCCGACACCTCAGTTTCACTCACGTTATGCGGTGTTGGATCTCTCTATTTACTTCATTCCGTGAACGGTTTCGTTTACGAAACATTTTTTCCAATACTGATCGGAGATATTAGACTATATCCACTATAAGTGTAGATACGCCAGTTCCGACACTAACAGCAACATTTGCTGCCGTTCGAGAAGAAAATAACTAAATCTTCAAGATGTTACCTGATTAGACACCGTTAAATTTCGGTTACTCGATAAATCACAGAAAGACTGACGCTTCAATGAAGTACCTAAGTATTACATTTACTTAAATTGGAGCGATCACATTGCTCATGCCGTGGCGAAGGCTAACGAAAGGCTGTGCTTTCTTGGCAGAACACTTACCATGTGCAACAGGTCTACTAAATGGACTGTGCGCACTACGCTTGCCTGTCTTCTGCAAGAGTATTTCTGTGAAAAAATAGGAGAAAGAGTGTCACGAGTTGGGCTGGCGTTCATGAAAACGAAGGTATTTTTCGTTGCAGCGAGAGGTTTTCACGAAAATCAATCACCAAATTTCTCCTCTGAATGCGAAGATATTTTACTGACTCCTGCCTACATAGGGAGAATTTATCATCGTTAAAAAAAAATATAAATCAGAGCTCGTGGGGAAAGATTTAACTGTTTATATTTCCCACGAATTGTTCGAGAGCCGAAAGGCAGAGAAAAGAGTTTGAAGGTGGTTCGACGAACCCTCTGCCAGGCACTTAAAAAAAAGTGCGAACTGCAGAGTAGTCATTTAGATGTAGATGTTGCAATTTTCTTCATTTTTTCATGCACGTTTTTCCTTTTACGGAAGTTGACTGTGGAGACGTAGATGGGATAGCTGCAGTAGAACTGGCTTTCATGACAGATAACTTATGACAAAACATGCGTAAAACAACCGACAGTAACTATTAAATATCGTATCTCGAGAATAACTTGCATTTCTATTTGCAAGAAGTAGAATCAGGACCGGTTTAAGGCACCAGGCGGTACAAGTGGCCGCTTTGAGTTCAAAGCTGAGAGGGTCGCTAGGTCACCCTATTGCCAAAATTCGTACACAGAGTTTATCATAATTAATAGCGAAACAGCCCATTTCCACGCTCACAAGATTTAGATTTGTTTTTAAAGGCTTATCAAGAGCCCAAGGAAAGGTAACTGGTGTATGAGAGAGGGTCGGTTGGCGGGGAGGGTGCCGAATTGGGGGAGGGCGGAATGATTTGTAGCTTGTGCGGAAAAATGGAGGGCCGCCAGTAGATGTATCACTTGCGTGGAGGAACGTTCTGGAGGCGGCCATGAGTAGAATGTAAGTATGGGTGCGGTTCGTAGGCATGGAAATTTCGTGATACAAGTCAGTAAATGATATTAGTTCCTAAATGTACCACATGGCCATTACAGCTGATTGTTGCATGCGCCTCTACAAAATTTCGCAACTGTCTTAGTTTAAACTGACCGTTTGCGTCAAAAAGAGACTAAATGCGAACTTCTGTGGCTGACTGCACTGTCACTGGGAGCGGTCTGTCAATATTTATTAGCCGTTAGTGAAATTCGGCTTTTGGAAAAGACACTTACACGAATATTAACATGTTATTACTCGTCACCAAGTGCTCTTACAGTGATTTTATTTCGGCCTTAAGAAGATGGGAATAACATTGCACCGTATACTCGCACCCAGACCTCCAGATGTCAGACAGTGAGATCGGTACTAAACAGACTTGGTTCGTGCTGTGTGATTTCGTTCATTAGAACATGCCTAAACGGCAATTAAAAGTAAGAGCAGAGCTACGGAGCACAGGAAAAGAGTATCTTGCAACGATTGTTACATAAATCTCTCGTGTGTGATTTGGTGGAGCGTGCGGTCGTTGCACCGAAGGTCCCTCCTTCAAACCCCAGTGGTGACAATTTTTTTTTAACTGTTTGCGCTTGAAACTGTTATATGAGAAAACATTTTCCTGACATGTAAAAGGACCTTTTGGAGTTTGTAGCAGTGTTCTTCTGTCAGTCTGCTTATGCTTCGTTAGTTGTACATTATGACTTACTATCGATATTATTATTTTGTTTATTACTACTACTAATGGCTCAAATGGTTCAAATGGCTCTGAGCACTATGCGACTTAACTTCTGAGGTTATCAGTCGCCTAGAACTTAGAACTAATTAAACCAAACTAACCTAAGGACATCACACACATCCATGCCCGAGGCAGGATTCGAACCTGCGACCGTAGCGGTCACGCGGTTCCAGACTGAAGCGCCTTTAACCGCACGGCCACACCGGCCGGCTTACTACTAATACTACTAGTATTATTATTAATAATAATATTATCACTTCCGCACGTGGTATGCAGTTGTTTCTTTATTTTTCTCTTCTGATTGTGTATAATGTGAAACTACGAATGTACTCTGTTGGTTAACTACTTTCAAAGAAACGAAGCGAAAGCAGGCTGCCAAATGAAAATTGGCATAAACTCCAAACAGCCCTTTTACACGTCATTAACATGATGTCGCGTGCACCACTTTCACGCATAGTACAGTCAAAAAGGCGTCGAGGTCTGAACCGACGACCCTTTGCACGGAGGTGCAACTCCCTATCAACTTCCCCACGAAGCTACACGTATTATACACTCACGGTTATGCGTATCATGTCCTCCGTAAATCTGGTGTTACTTTTAATTAACGTGTACACCCGTTCTAGTGGACGACAGTACATTGCTCGAATTAAATCGGTTTTTTGATTGATACTCTGTCGACATAAAACATTTGGTACCGATCAGAGCGTCTGGCATCTGGACGTTTGTCATATATATGATTTATGTAACATTGTTCCGTAAGAACTTACTTCTTAGAAAATTTTAGTCAGTTACGGTGCACCGTGACTGCGGTATTTCGTCGGCCGAAAAACAAAACAAAGGACGAAAAAGGTGTAACGGGAGAGGATCCACGGGGAGGTCTGTTTCTCTTCTATTTTGAAATAAACACTTTATCATTTCGTGATTCCCCCCTTGGGTATTACCAATCTAAATCACGATAAAACTGTTATGCATATACCATGCTATATTTCGCACATCAGTGTGGGCAGAAAGCACTATTTTTCCATCGCTCCACTCTCGAATAGGACGTGGGAAAATGACACATAAATCTTTCCCTGTGAGCACTGATTTCTCTCTATGAAGGTGGAAGTCAAAAAATATTTCGGCATTTAGAAAAGAACATTCATGATTGTAGTTTCGTGAAAAGGTCAAGCTGCAACGAAATACGCCTTTGGTAAAATAATTGCAACCTGTTCTCGCGAATTACATTGGTGAGGCTCTCTCTCCTATTTAGCGCATTTCGTTCGACTTTTTCGATGTCTGTCAATCTCATCTGGTACGAATCCCATACCGCGCAACAGCACTCCAGAAACGGACGGAAAGCTGTAATGTAGGCAGTCTCTTTAGCAGAATTATTGTATCTTCCAAGTGTTCTGCCAGAAAAATGCAGTCTTTTTTTCGCCTTCCCCAAAACACTCCCGTGGTTTGGTTCCAATTTACGTTGTTCGTAAATATAATCCCTAGGTATCTAATTGAATCGCTAACCTTTCCAGCCGACTGAGTGACCCAGTGGTCAGCAAACTGGGCTCGCATTCGGGAGGAAAATGTGTCAAATCCTCGTCCAGCCATCCAGATTTTCGTTTTCCTTGATTTCCCAAGATCGCGTAACGTGAATTCCGGGATGGACCCTTTGTAAGGGCACGGCCGATTTCGTTCCCCTAGCTTCCCGAAAACAAGCTTCTGTTCCCTCCTTAGTCACCTCGTTGTCGACGAACGTTACACTCTAACCTCTTCCTTGCTATAAGTCTTAAATTTGTGCAATTTGTTGTCTAACCGATATATTTTAGTGCTCATGCACTGTGCCTCACACTTATTATTATATAGCTACCGTAGCCAGTTTTCACACGATACAGGTGTCTTGTCTAAATCAGTTTGCAATTGGTTTCGATATTATAGTGACTTTATTAGATGGTAAATGACAGCATCATCTCTAAACAATCTAAGATGGCTGCTCAGTTTTCTCTTAAATCGCTTTATACATATTAGGAACAGCACAGAGCCTGTAGCTTTTCCTTGGGGAACGCCAGATATCACTTGTCTTTCACTCGGTGACTTCCCGTCATGTACGAACTGTGAATCACGAATCAGTCGGAGAACAGCGACAATACTCCACACACACGCAATTTGTTTAGAAGTCGCTTCTGAGAAACGGAGTCAAAAGCCTTCTGGAAATCTAAAACTTGAGGTTCCCCGTCGATAGCGCTCAGTCTTCGTGTGAATAACGAGCCAATTCTGTTTCACCAGAACGTCTTTTTCTGAACATGTGCTGACTCTTTGACAAAAGATCCTTTTTCTTCGATGTATTTCATAATGTTCGAACACAACATATGTTCCAAAATCTTATTGTATATTTATGTTAGTGATATAGATCCATAATTTAGCGACATTACTTCGATTTTCTTCCTTGTGTATTGATGTGACCGGAGTAACTGTCATGGAAAGAGCGGTTGAAGAGGACTACTAAACAGAGAGCTATAATGTTGAAGGCACATAACTGGTATACAACCTAGACCAAAAGACTAACCTTTATTAAGTGACTTGAGTTGCGATTTCTAAGTTACTTTTGTTGGCAGCTGTTCTTTATTCGAATTGTGGAATATTTAAGAGATCTTCTGTCGTGAATGAATTTTGGAAAACCGTGTTTAGTAACTTCGCTATACTGGCGCTTATCTTCGCTAACATTATCATTGCTGTCGTGCACCTTAGGTACTGACTGTGTCTCGCCGGTAGTACACTTTATAGCAAAATTGTTCAAATGGCTCTGAGCACTATGGGACTGAACTTTTGAAGTCATCAGTCCCCTAGAACTTAGAACTACTTAAACCTAACTAACCTAAGGACACCACACACATCCATGCCGGAGGTAGGATTCGAACCTGGGACTGAAACGGTCGCACGGTTCCAGACTGTAGCGGCTAGAACCGCTCGGCCACACCGGCCGTACTTTATAGCACATACGCTTAGAATCTCTTGGCATTTTATGTCAGATCGAAGACAGTGTTTCGTTGTGGAAACTATTAAAAGTATCTCGGATTCAACTGCACGATAAAGTTTGAACTTCTGTAAAATATCGCCAACTTCTACTATTTTAAGTGTGTGTGTGTTTTTTTTTAATTTTTTAAAAATCTGGAATGCTTTTCTCGTTGCTTCTGCATCAGTGTCCTGACTTATTTTCTGTGTAATTGGGAATTTAAAATTAAAAGAAGAAGCCATAAAAAATCTCAACTCTACATTTGGGTAAACAATGATTTTATTTTGTATTCCTGATTAACTGCAGTTCAGAACAAAACCAAGACAAAACTGAAAGTTTAAGACTGTCTGAAGTGTAACAAAAAAGACTTTCAATAGTATGTGCACATCCGGAATATTTAAAAGGTAATATTTTTCTAACATCGAGACATTATAGTGTAGAAGTGAATGGTGATTTCACTTCCAGGGGTTACATAAACGCTATCTTTTAAGGAGCCTAGACTTTCCTGTTTAGCTGTGCACTTATCGGATTTACTGAAACCGTTTGCAATTATCTGAGTTGAAGATGTGTAGCGTACACTGAGTTTTCACGCCAGTCCTGGCCCTCCATGTAGTATTCTTGGTGATAAATGTGAAAATGGGTGACAGGAAAAGGAGATCCGTAGTTTATTATGTGGTTGATGTATGTTACTTTTTCAGTTTCTTCCCTAAAAGTGGTTGTTTATTTTCCTCATTGCACTATCAGGAGTCACCTCAGACCCTAGAAGTTTCAGTTTCCATGTTAAAGTATCGAACACATCCACCTTTTTAAAGCGGTTGATAAGTGAAGCACATCCAAACTTGCAGAAGATTCTGGTAGCCTCCAGTAGATAGTGTCGGAAATTCCATACGGCTTTTCGCGGATGATGCTATAGTATACAGAGAAGTTGCAGCATTAGAAAAGTACAGCGAAATGCAGGAAGATCTGCAGCAGATAGGGACTTGGTGCAGGGAGTGGCAACTGACCCTTAACATAGACAAATGTAATGTATTGGGAATACATAGAAAGAAGGATCCTTTATTGTATGGTTATACGATAGCGGAACAAACACTGGTAGCAGTTACTTCTGTAAAGTATGCGTGCGGAACGATTTGAAGTGGAATCATGATATAAAATTAATTGTTGGTAAGGCGGGTGCCACGTTGAGATTCATTGGGAGAGTCCTTAGAAAATGTAGTCCATCAACAAAGGAGGTGGCTTACAAAACACTCGTTCGACCTGTACTTGAGTATTGCTCATCGGTGTGGGATCCGTACCAGGTTGGGTTGACAGAGGAGATAGAGAAGATCCAAAGAAGAGCAGCGCATTTCGTCACAGGGTTATATGGTAAGCGTGATAGCGTTACGGAGATGTTTAGCAAACTCAAGTGGCAGACTCTGCAAGAGAGGCGCTGTGCATCGCGGTGTAGCTTGCTGTCCAGGTTTCGAGAGGGTACGTATCTGGATGAGGTATCGAATATATTGCTTTCCTCTACTTATACCTCCAGAGGAGATCACGAATGTAAAATTAGAGAGATTCGATTGCGCACGGAGGCTTTCCGGCAGTCGTTCTTCCCGCGAACCATACGCGACTGGAACAGACAAGGGAGGTAATGACAGTGGCACGTAAAGTGCCCTCCGCCACACACCGTTGGGTGGCGTGCGGAGTATAAATGTAGATGTAGGTGTAATAACCAAAAGTTCTTTCATGGCGATCGTGATGGCAACAGGCCTATGTTCAGACCGTGCGAATTGTTTACGGGAAGGAACTGCGCAGTTTATCACCGCAAAAAAACGCGTCTTCGCGTAGGCGAATTGCTTACCCGAACCGTGAAGTTGTCACCGGTGTTCGTGCAGCCGATCATTCAGATGTGACGTCACGCGTTCTAAGGTGCGCAGTTAAACTGGAGGTGTGAGGGTCCCCGTGGGTATGTCGAAGGTAAAATGCGTCGGCCCAGCTTCAGTGCCCAAGCCGTTTCCGTGGCAACCACGAGTCTACTGTCGCCTGCCGCGGACGTTTCCTCGGCAACGGCTGGCTGGTGTGTGTGGAGTGCGGCCGGGCTGCGCGCTTGGCGGCCACGGCCAGACTGCGTGGGCAGCGGCGGCTTGCCCGTCTGTCCCGCCGTGGCGTGGCGTGTCTGCGCTGTGCCGCAGCCGCCTCTCGCCTTACTGTGTTTTTTGGGATGCTGCGGAGGCGGCCGGAGGCGGGCCGCCGGCCAATGGCGGCAGCTCGCTCAGGCGGGGGGCGGGCCGAGGCGGGCTCCGGGGGCGGGGGGCCGGGCCGCAGACGCCGCCGCACGGTGCCGGGTTCGAGCCCTGCGCGCGTAGGCGCTGCCCACCGCGGAGGCGTCGCCGCTGCGTCTGAGGTGAGCTTCTCCCCACGCGTATCGCTACTCGTGCTTCTCTGCGAGATTATCTCCGGGACGAAACCACCTCCCCCACAGACTGGAACACGCACAGGATGCTCCAGGGGAGATGGTGAGTAGTCAGACAGATGGCAGGAATGATCATTTGAAGATAAACAGTTCGTATGGAGATATCCCCTGTCCCGAATAGCTTCTGAGCCAGGAAACATTTAATGCGCGTTGCCATTTATTTTCAGTATTATCCAATACACGGTCATGGTTTATAACACTTCACAGTATTATAGAGGATATCGAGACCAATGATTTCATACGGGACGTTTGTGGTCTATGAAGTCGGGCAGCTGTCTCAAACTGGCCTACAAAAACAACCACGGTAATTTCCAGGAATGAAACTTCCTGGCAGATTAAAACTGTGTGACCGACCGAGACTCGAACTCGGGACCTTTGCCTTTCGCGGGCAAGTGCTCTACCATCTGAGCTACCGAAGCACGACTCACGCCCGGTCCTCACAGCTTTACTTCTGCCAGTATCTCGTCTCCCACCTTCCAAACTTTACAGAAGCTCTTTGCCCGCGAAAGGCAAAGGTCCCGAGTTCGAGTCTCGGTCGGTCACACAGTTTTAATCTGCCAGGAAGTTTCATATCAGTGCACACTCCGCTGCAGAGTGAAAATCTCATTCTGGAAACATCCCCCAGGCTGTGGCTAAGCCATGTCTCCGCAGTATCCTTTCTTTCAGGAGTGCTAGTTCTGCAAGGTTCGCAGGAGAGCTTCTGTAAAGTTTGGAAGGTGGGAGACGAGATACTGGCAGAAGTAAAGCTGTGAGGACCTGGCGTGAGTCGGCTTCGGTATCTCAGATGGTAGAGCACGTGCCCGCGAAAGGCAAAGGTCCCGAGTTCGAGTCTCGGTCGGTCACACAGTTTTAATCTGCCAGGAAGTTTCATATCAGCGCACACTCCGCTGCAGAGTGAAAATCTCATTCTAATTTCCAAGAATGATTACCTATTGAAGTCGCGGAGTCCAAACGATACATATCGAACGTGATATTGTAAATCGATCATGCGACTCTGGTGCCGGGCGTAATGATCTATTATTTGAGATCGTCAGTTTTATTTGTTTTCCGTCTTTCCCTTAGTTGTTGTAAATTGCATGTCTCCGGGAATTGTTTTTGAGTTGGTAGGGAAACCCAGACGATTTCTGTCGGTAGTGAGTGGGATGTCTGGTGTTCTTGACGTTTCATAGGCGGATTCTCTCACATGGTAAAATGTAATTCCATGATCATCCAGCATAGAAAATAGTTTGACTTTTTGTGGCAAATATGGAGAGCTACCGGCCGGGGAAAGGCGGGACTGTGTACACTGTGTTGATGAGAAGTGTGTACAACTTCGAAAGAAGAGTTTCGATGCTCAAATACCGTTACAATTTCATTGCGGACAGTACGAAAAACGAACGAGTATCAGGAAGAATGCGTCGTTCGACTCTTCCAAATTATCTCTCCGGACCAGCATAATCTTCCTGGATTCGAGACTAAACCTTGCAAGCAACAGCATCGGAAATTTACTTATCTGCTAATACCGTGTGCGACTATTTCGGATTTTGCAGAGAAGTCTGATATGTGGTAGTGACGAACGGCAGTGTAGCGATTGGTGGACCGAGTACAGTTGTTGAAGTGAACGAATCTCGTATAGCAAGAATGAAGAACTAGAGAGGACGACCTTCAAAGAGTGAAATCTATTATATTTGGGTATTCGGTGGAATAGAACGAGAGTCCCGGAAGTGTTTCGTTGTCAGAATATTGTCCACAGACAAGGTGACATCAATGCGTCTGATAGAGCACTTCATACTGGCTGGCAGTAAAGTCATTACAGACAGGTTTCAGTCCTACAAGATAACCAAAGCAGAAGGATTCGACCACGAGATCGTCAACCACTCTGTAGAGTTGGTGTCCCAGTGTGCACACGCAGAACATCAAGCGGCTATCGAAGCCTATGAAGTCTTCCGTTAAAATAGAAGGGCGTCCAGGACAAAGAGACGTTTCAGTACCTCTGTTTCCACAACTTGCGTTTACAAGGAAAAGTTAACGCATGTGACACTCTACCCATATTCCTTCGTGATATTGGCAGAGTTTACCCAAGCTATGGCAAAAAGCGAATTGTTCCCTTAGCGTACACATCACACAGACTTTCACATCACAACACCAACGACAAGTAAGGTGAGTCGTCGTCTTTGAAATTACAAGTATTTTTGTAACGCTCTTCTTTTGTCGTTGATGTAGTGACCACCGTAAACATACTCATAACGCCCGCCACCAGAGTCGCATGATCGATTTACAGTATCACGTTCGATATGTATCGTTTGGACCCCGCGGCTTCGATAGGCAATCATTCTTGGAAATTACCACTACCCAAGCCGCAGCACACGCGCCTCGTGTGAGATATCTACATTGATACTGCGCAATTCACTTTACGCCTCCTGGCGAAGGACACCCCGTACTGCTACTATTCATTTTCTGTCCTGTTCCACTCGCAAACAGAACGAGGGAGAAACGACTATATGCCTCCCTATTAGCCCCAATTTCTTGTATCTTACAGTCGTATTCCATACGCGCAGTATGTGATGGAGGCAACAATATCCTTCTGCACTCAGCTTCAAAGGCAGATTCTCTAAATTTTCTCAATAGTGTTCCTCGAAAAGAACGTCGCCTCCTCTCTAAGGATTCTCATTTGAGTTCTCGAAGCATCTCCATAACACCTGCGTGCTGCTAGAATCTACCAGCAGATCGCCCGTGAATTGCTTCGATGTTTCCTTTAAACCGACTTAGTGCTGATCCCAGAAACTCGAGTAGTACTCAAGAACAGGTCGCACCAGCATCCTTTATGCGATCTCCTTTACAGATGAACCACAAATTCTTAAAATTCTCCCAACAAACCGAAGCCGACGATTCGCCTTTCTGGCCACAATCCTCACACGCTGCTTCCATTTCATATCGCTTTGCGACGCTACTCCCGCATACTTAAACATGTCTGTCTCTATCAGGACACTGCTAACGCTGTACCCGAATATTTGTAGTTTGTTTGTTCTACTCATCAGCATTAACTTACTTTTTCTACATTTAGATCTAGCTGCTACTGATCACACAAACTAGAAATTTTGTCTGAGTCATAGTGTGTCCTCCTACAGTCACTCAACTTCGGCATTTTACGGTACACCACGGCATCGTCAGTAAACAACCGCAGATCGCTGCCCACCCTGTCGGCCAAGTCTTTTAGACTACTGGCCATTAAAACTGCTAGACCAAGAAGAAACGCAGATGATTAACGGGTAATCTTTGGACAAATATATTATACTAGAACTGAAATGTTATTACATTTTCACGCCATTTGGATGTATAGATCCTGAGAAATAAGTACTCAGAACAACCACCTCTGGCCGTAGTAACGGCCTTGATACGCCCAGGCATTGGGTCAAACAGAGCTTCGATGGCGTGTACAGGTAAAGCTGCCCATGCAGCTTCAACACAATACCACAGTTCATCAAGAGTAGTGACAGGCGTATTGTGACGAGCCAGTTGCTCGGCGATCCTTGACCAGATGTTTTCAATTGGCGAGAGATCTGGAGAATGTGCTGCCCAGGGTAGCAGTCAAACATTTTCTGTACCCAGAAAGGCCAGTACAGGACCAGCAACATGCGGTCGTGCATTATTCTGCTGAAATGTAGGGTTTCGCAGGGATCGAATGAAGGGTAGAGCCACAGGTCGTAACACATTTGGAATGTAACAACCACTGTTCAAAGCGCCGTCAATGCGAACAAGAGGCGACCCAGACGTGTAACCAATGGCACCCCATACCATCACGCCGGGTGATACGCCAGTATGGCGATGACGAATACACGCTTCCAATGTGCATTCACCGCGATGTCACCAAACACGGATGCGACCATAATGATGCTGTAAACAGAACCTGGATTCATCCGAAAAAATGACGTTTTGCCATTCGTGCACCCATGTTCGTCACCCATGACTGTGATGGAGCGTCCATGGTCTCCGAGCTGATAGTCCATGGTGCTGCAAATGTCGTCGAGCTGTTCGTGCAGATGGTTGTTGTCTTGGAAACGTCCCTATCTGTTGACTTAGGGATCGAGACGTGGCTGCACGATCCGTTACAGCCATGCGGATAAGATGCCTGTCATCTCGACTGCTGGTGATACGAGACCGTTGGGATCCAGCACGGTGTTCCTTATTACCCTCCTGAACCCACCAATTCCATATTCTGCTAACAGTCATTGGATGTCGACCAACGCGAGCAGCAATGTCGCAATACGATAAACCGCAATCGCGATGGGCTATAATCCGACCTTTATCAAAGTCGGAGACGTGATGGTACTCATTTCTTCTCCTTACACAAGGCGTTACAACAACGGTTCACCAGACAAAGCCGTTCAACTGCTGTTTGTGTAAGAGAAATCGGTTGGAAACTTTCCTCATGTCAGTACGTTGTAGGTGTCGGCACCTGTGCCAACCTTGCGTGAATGCTCTGAAAAGCTAATCGTTTGCATGTCACAGCATCTATTTCCTGTCGGTTAAATTTCGCTTCTGTAGCACGTCATCTTCGTGGTGTAGCAATTTTAATGGCCAGTAGTGTGTTTATATAGAAAACAATAACGGTCCTATCACACTTCCCTGGGACATTCTTGACGATACTCTTATCTCTGATGAACATTCGCTGTCGAGTACAGTATAATGGATTCTATAACTTAATAAGTCTTCGAGCCGCTCACATTCCTGTGAACCTATTCCATACCCTAGTACCTTCTTTTAACAGCGTTCAATACGGCACCATGTCAAACGCTTTCTCGAAGTCTAGAAATGTGGAATCCGCCTCTTCCCATTCGTCCGTAGTTCGCAGTATACCACGTGAGAAAAGGGTAAGCTGAGTTGTGCATGAGCGATGCTTTCTAAATCCGTGCTGTTCATAGACACAGAACTTTGAAGGCGAGTATAAAAGCTGGTGTGGGTATAAAACGTCGATTCTCGTTCTTCATGGGAAATTGTTATTTGCAGTTGTCTCTCTAATTGATATATGTTTCGTTGTTTATAGATGACTGTAAATATTTTTTATTTGTTTTGAAATAATTTACTGCCCGTGTAGTTTCTTCACGTTCCATGAGCACTTGCTCAGCTAGAAGAGATCTCGGAAACTACTTGCTCTAGTTGGAGGTAATTTATGTTGATTTATTGCAAACATTCTGCTGCACAAGTTGGCTCCACTGCTTGCTGTGATATCACTTCCTATTTGTGGTCCCGGTTCTAGGCGCTTCAGTCTGGAACCGCGAAACCGCTACGGTTGCAGGTTCGACTCCTGCTTGAGGCATGGATGTGTGTGATGTTCTTAGGTTAGTTAGGTTTAAGTAGTTCTAATTTCTAGGGGACTGATGACCTCAGAAGTTAAGTCCCATAGTACTCAAAGCCATTTTCTTTGTGGTCTAATGCGTGGTACCATCCACGTTTTTTAAGGCGTATGACACCTTCCGTCGTGTATATTTAAATTTTTTGCTCACTGAGTTGTGTTTCTATGTTTAATTTGACTCCACCAATGGGAATATTTAAGAAGAGAAGAGAGAACGGAAACTGATTATATAGAGCATGTCCTGTTAAAAGTTCACATCCAGAGACTGATGTAATGCCGCAAAAGCTGAGGCAGCAGGAACCGAATACACCCACGAAAACATCATCCCTGAAGGTGTTATAGTACTATCAAAGCCAATAAACAAAGATCTAGCACATCCAGAACTTCTGAAGAAATGCCTCAGAGGAAAAACTCAGAATGTAGAAGACTCTTTCAATAATTTTGTATGGATTAGGATACCCAAAAACGTGTCTGTGGTCTTGAAAAACACTGAAAATTGGTGTCAGTGTTGGTGTGATACCTTTAGTGACGGAAATGTCCGCTTGCCTGCCATGCACTGGACCCGGGTTCGATTTCCGGGCGGGTTGGAGATTTTCTCTGCTCGTGGACTGGGTGTTGTGTTATCCTCATCATCATTTCGCCCTCATCATCGGCCGCAAGTCGCCCAATGTGGCGCCGACTGAAATAAGACTTGCACTTGGCGGCCGAACCCGAGTGGGACATCCGTGCCAACAATGCCATACGATCATTATCAACAGGACGGGAATTCAGGCAGAATAAAGATTCTGAAGCAATCTGGAAAGTCTGGCCATAATACCGAAGCAATCCTACGATAACTGGATAGAAAGCGACTCTCCAATGCAGAAATTATGGCCAAAATGTAGCAGAAGCAGCAAGATACCTCAGAGGGGGAGACAGACTGCATATGGTTGATCCTCAAGGAGATAAACAAAGCTGGAGAGTTTTAGGCGGTCTCTTCATTCAGTAGTGAGTTTTCCCTTATTTCAACTGGAAAACTACATTTTTTGCAAATATTTCCCATTATCTCAGAAAACACTTCAGCTGAAGCTCCGAAATTTTTATCCCTTACTGACAGTTGTAATATGTTTATGTGGATCTAGAATGGTAGAGAGAGCATCCATAGTTCGATCATAAAAATTTTTCCTAAAATATTAGGTAATTCTTTTAAGACCTTCAATAAAAAATTCATATCTTGATTCCCAATTAAGGTAGTTACTAGATAATAAATTAGAAAACGTATAAAATATGGCTCTACATCCTGGCGAAATTTTGTTTTGTTATCCTGGACAGTTCCCGAGAAAATGTGATACAAATATTTACAGTTTAACATTATCAAGAAAGGGAAAGCCCCTTAATATTCTCTCGCTCATTCGAGCAAATTATAGCCCTTGAGAGGAAATGAACAGGCCTTTTTTGTAGGAAATTTAATTTTGCTATGTGACACATGTTCGCTAGAGGCCGTCGTTTTCGAGTTATTCAAGAAAAATATAAAAAAGTGACATTAACTGTGTTCTGTCTCGGAAAATATTCGTTTATCCATATGAATCTCTTTACTTCAAATAAGAATTCCAATCATATCTTTGAACACTGACCATTCCTCCTGGGATACACTGTACTGTACGGTCAAACGCGGAAGGCTTCTCGGTAACATCATACAATGCTCTCACATCTTCTTCCTTCTTTTCTTGTTCTTCTCTTGTTATTAGCCAGTGGACTGCTCGCCAGCAATTCCATTTATCAATCTTCCCCTGTATTCAGCAAGTCTTTTCACTCCTGAATATGTTGTCCATTTCAAACCTTGTATTATCTGCCTAGCATACTAACGTCTAGCTCTTCCACGTGCATTTTTTTTCAAGCGTTTTTCTTTCTATTAATTTCATAATGAAGGACAAGCCTGTACAGGTGTCCAACCCATGGGTCCCTCCATTTATAGCTCTCCACAAAGATTTTTGTAACCTACGTTGTTGGAAACTTCTTTGCCGATTAAATTTTTAGGACTGTTATCCAACGCCACGTCTAATAAACCTGTAGTCTTTGCGGCTTGACTCCATACTGTCCATGTCCTCGAGTCATTTAGAGCAACTCTCCAAACAAAAGTTTTAAATGGTACTTCGTGGTATTTAACCTAACATCTTACGATCTTAAGAGCTTCTTCTTGTTCTTGTCGAATGGTGTTTTAGTTTATGCACTTGACCATTTTATCTGCTGGTTAGTTCTACCAATCTTAGTTATCCTACAACGCACGTACTCCTGGTGACTTTCTTCCTATTCTCACCGTCCAGAAGCAGCTTGCTGCTATTGAGATTTACTAGATACAAGGATCTTTCTGAAAATTCCTTGTTCATTGCCTTTTGGAGACCTTGTTCATATTTGAGAAACAATGTAGTATCAACGGCAAATTAAAACATTTTTGCGCTTTCTCCATGTATAGTTTCTCTTGACTTACATATCTATACATTCGTTAACTGTATGCTCAATGTTTCTGTTCAAAACTGATGACGAAATGATACTTCCCGGCACAGAGCCTTTCGCTAATTTTCCCTCACTGTCTTCTATTTTGAAAACTGTTGTCTGATTTTAGTAAAACTGCTGGATCCAGTTTAGCGACCGGAAAAATTTGCATTACTTCAGACCTGTCTACATTTTCAAAAGGTTTTTTAAATCAAGAAAGCCTACAAGCGTACATATCCCAATAAAGTGAAAGTAATAATAATTCCAGTTGCCATTATTGCTGACTCGTCAGTTT
This sequence comes from Schistocerca cancellata, assembly GCF_023864275.1. Classification (NCBI taxonomy): domain Eukaryota; kingdom Metazoa; phylum Arthropoda; class Insecta; order Orthoptera; family Acrididae; genus Schistocerca; species Schistocerca cancellata. The sequence continues at coordinate 492,941,030 of NC_064634.1, forward strand.
AATATGTCACTGTTGAAACGAATTATTTAGGCAAGTGCGAAAACTGCATGTGAAGCCAATACTCAGACACTATCAGTGTGGGCTTCACAGAATCGTAGGAACATGCGAGGCAGTACTAAGCCTACGACTTTTCTTAGAAGATAGGTTGAAGAAAGGCATACCTACATTTACAACTCTTGTAGATTTAGAGTAAGCTATTGAAAATACTAATCGGAAAACACTCCTTGAAATTATGATGGTAGGAAGAGTACAATACAGCAGGTGAAAAGTTACTTACAGCTTGCATAGGAACCACATTGCAGATAGAAGACTCGGAGGACGTGAGGAATTGGCAGTATTTGCTGAGGGAGTGAGGCACTGTTGTAATCTGCTTCCGAAGCTATTATATATCTGCATTAGAGAAACTTGAATGGAGACCAAGAATAAATTTGGAAATGGAATTAAAATTGAGGATGAAAAATTTCTAACTATGAGTTTGTATAATGGCGCTGTGATTCTGATAGAGACGTCAAAGGCCTTGGAAAAGTTAGATGGTTGAACGAAATTGATAGTGCATCCCAAAGGGAATATAATATGAACAAAAACAAAAGTAATACAAGGGCAGTGTATTATAGTCGAATTAAAGCTGGGGATTAGACAGTAAAAGTCTTTGCTGTCTTATATTTTGCCCAGCAAAATAATCGACGACAGTAGAAGTAGAGTGAATATAAAACACGGAGTTACAATATCAAGAGGAGTAGTTCTGAAAAAGAGAGATATGTTAACATACAAAAAAATTAAGTATTAGGAAACATTTTCATAAGGTACTTGTTTGTAGTGTAGCATTGTACGGAAAACAAACGCCGACGATAAACAGATCAGACAAGAAGAGATTAATATATTTCGAAAGGCGCTACTGCTGAAGCTGCTGTAGATACATGAGTACACCACATACACTACTTAGAGGTAGTGAATAGTAATGGAGACAAAAACGTATGGCACATCATCACTAGAAGAAGAAATTGATTAATGAGATCAGTACTGAGGCATCAAGGGACTTTCAGTTTGTTAATGGAAGGGTGGTTGGTAAAAACTGTAGAAATGGACTTAGGTATAACTGCAGTAAGCAGGTTCAACTGGATCTAGGCTGCAGTACTTATGCAGAGATGAAAAGGCTTGCCCAGGATAGACCTGCGAGGAGAGAGTAGTACCAAACAAGTATTCAGGTTGAAGACCACAAGAAGGAAGCACGGTATTTGCGAAAATGGTGTGAACATGTGCGTCGGTTAGAATAAGTACGGTTCGCAGATAATATGTTCCTCAACTGAATGTACATTCTGGACTCGTCAAATATCACTATAGTAATGATGAGTGCGTACTGTATGTATTATTATATGTTCCAAATGTAATTGGCGTTTGGAGTGACTTCTTGTGGGAAACGAAACGTGAACTGGCAGCTGCGTCTGGCAGGAAAAGCAGCAAAGTAAACAGCAACCGCAACTTCAGAGAGTAGCGTCTTTGATAAGAGTCAATAAACTTCTTCTACACCTATCTATACATTAAAATTCCATCGCGTTTTCCTGCATGTATACGAAGCCTAATCTCAGGAAATGATGTAGGGACTTGGTATTGATTTCACTAACTGACAGGCAAGTTCACGAGAAAGGTTTGTGAACGTAGTCCACATTCCAACACCAAAGAAACTGGTGTAGGCACGCGTATTCAAATACAGAGATATTGAAATGGATAGAATACAGCGATGCAGTCGGCAGTGCCTATATAAGACGTCTGGCGTCGTAGTTGTTAGATCGGTTACTGCTGCTACAATGGCATGGCAGGTTATCAAGATTTAAGTGAGTCTGTACGTGGTGTTATGGGCGGCGCACGAACGATGGGACACAGCATCTCCGAGGTAGCGATGAAGTGGGGATTTTCCCGTACGACGATTTCACGAGTGTACCGTGAATATCAGAAACCCGATAAAATATCAATTCTCCGACGTCGCTGCAGCCGGAAAAAGATCCTGCGAGAACGGGACCAACCACGACTGAAGAGAATCGTTCAACGTGACACAAGTGCAACCCTTTCGCAAATTGCTGCAGATTTCAATGCTGGGCCATCAACAAGTGTCAGCGTGCGAACCATTCAACGAAACATCATCGATATGGGCTTACGGAGCCGAAGGCTCACTCGTCTACCGTTGATGACTGTGCGACACGAAGCTTTATGCCTCGCCTGGGCCGTCGACACCGACATTGGATTCTTGATGACTGGAAACATGTTGCCTGGTCGGACGAGTCTCGTTTCAAATTGTATCGAACGGATGGGCGTGTACGGGTGTGGAGACAACCTCATGAATCGAAGGATCGTGCATGTCAGCTGGGGACTGTTGAAGCAGGTGGAGGCTCTCTAATGGTATGCGGCGTGTGCAGTCGGAGTGATATGGGACCCCTGACACGTCTAGATACGACTGCGACAGGTGACACTTGCGTAAGCATCGTGTCTGATCACCTGCATCCTTTCGCGTCCATTGTGCACTCCCACGGACTTGAGCAAATCCAGCAGGATAATGCGACACCCCACACGTCCAGAATTGCTGCAGAGTGGCTCCAGGAACACTCTTCTGAGTTTAAACTCTTCCGCTGGGCGCCAAACTCTCCAGACATGAACATTACTGAGCATATCAGGGATGCCTTGCCAAGTGCTTTTCATAAAATATCTACAGCTCCTCGTACTGTTACGGATTTATGGACAGCTCTGCAGGATTCATGGTTTCAACTACTTGAGATATTAGTCGAGTCCATGACGCGTCGTGTTGCGATACTTACGTGTGCTCGCGTGGGCCCTACACGATATTAGGTAGGTGTACCAGTTTCTTTGGCTCTTGAGTGTATTATCACTACTCTAGACAGATCGTCGCTAATGCGTCTCTAATTTCTGTACTTTTTCAGAAACCTATTATTAAAAATGCGCCATACTTACCTGGTATCACCTGACAAAAGAGGCAAGTTTCCAGAGACTAGAGCGGACAGCTGTTTAGTTTCAGAAAAATAATCATTTGACCTACTCTTTTTTTTTACTTCTCCCACGTGCCAGTTTATAGTAAATTAGAAGATAAAAGGAAATCAGAGAGAGTTAATAACATGTATTCTCGTTGTACTCAGGTCGCTGTCGACTAGTCTATTTACAAATCAATTGAAGAGGAAAACAACCATTTTGTGAGAAATATTGTTTGTGGAAGAATTATCGTCAGCTGTCCTGTCTTACCTCTTCGTTTCCTCTCATTTTTCTGCCGTAATGCTGTGATGCCGTTCACTGGTGTCTGGCAAACGTGGTCCATGAGATAACCTCAAAGGAAGAAATCCAGCGTTGTTATATCAAGTGATCGCGGATGCAAGTTGATGGGACATCTTCCTGGAAATGTTTTATCCAAGTGGGCAAGAACGTATAACCCCTAACGAGGTGGCACACAATCATGTTGGAAAATTAAGTTGGTTCAAATGGCTCTTAGCACTATGGGACTCAACATCTTAGGTCATAAGTCCCCTAGAACTTAGAACTACTTAAACCTAACTAACCTAAGGACATCACACACACCCATGCCCGAGGCAGGATTCGAACCTGCGACCGTAGCAGTCCCGCGGTTCCGGACTGCAGCGCCAGGAAAATTAAGTCCCGAATGTCTTGAAAATGTGGCACAACAAATAACTGCAAAAAATCCGGACAGATAGTGACTGTGAGTGCAGTTTCACCGAATAAGGAAAATCTTTTGATTTTATTGTGCATAAGGCCGCACCACATGTCCAGCTTAGGGCTGTCTCTGACGGCGCTACAGTCTGGAACCGCGCGACTGCTACGGTCACAGGTTCGAATCCTGCCTCGGGCATGGATGTATGTGATGTCCTTAGGTTAGTTAGGTTTAAGTAGTTCTAAGTTCTAGGGGACTGATGAGCTCAGAAGTCCCATAGTGCTCAGAGCCATTTGAACCATTTGTCTCTCATGGTCTCAAACACAGCATGGCGATTCTCGGTCGACAAGACAGTTCAAATGAAATGTGGCCTCATCTGAGAAAAGGACACGTTTTAGACTGTCATCGTCTTCCTCAATTTCAGCCAGCATGGCAGCAGCCTTCATAAAGAGAGCTGTAATCTGTTGGATGGAGGGAATCTACAGTCTGTACTTTGTAAGCACGGTAAAGAAGTTGTTTGTGTAGCGCGCGGTCCACTGATGTCTTCGGAGGCTCTGCAGACTGACTTTTAGGAACTTCTCTCGAAGGCGTGTCTCATTGTCTGAATTATCTGGGCACTAGGTCCACGCCTGCCTGTTCTAGGAAGATCACTCACACGCTTCCTGTTTCCTTAAACTACGCGTACTACACCTAGACACGTGTAACATCTGGTCGCTGTCTGTGATATGCCGTCCGGAATTTTCTCTGAACTGTTTTTGGTGACTGCGTCTCGTGATATCAGATGACACACTGCGCTTCCTCCTGGTTTGAATAGACGTTGTTTTTGCAAATGGTATCTGACTCTGCTTGTGTTACGTCACTGGATCCTTCAACCAATAAAGTAACAGTAAGTGAGTATGTACGCAAAAACTTGAATACGTCACGCGCAATTCAAGATAAAAAGTATTTGTCTATGTGTCATATTTTATGCCTTAGGAATGTTTTAATCATGGAAAGACTTCTGGGACACCCGGTATATAAAATAATGAAAGCGATTTTGCAATGGCAATAATCTGTTTCTCGTTGCTACATTACGTTGCAGATCTTTGCTACATGCAGTTAGTCCCGTCTACATCTGCATCTACATTCATACTCTGGAATCCACTGTGAAGTACATGGCAGAGGGTACTTCCCGCTGTACCAGTTATCGGGGTTCTTCCCTTTCCAGTCACACGTGGAGCACCCAGAAGAATGATCACTTAAAGACCCCTCTGTGCACTGTAATTAGTCCGAACTTGCCTTCGTGATCCTTACGATAGTGACAGTTAGAGGGTTGCACTGTATGCCTAGACTCATAACGTAAAGTTAGATCTTGAAAGCTTTTAAATAGACTTCTCGGGAGGGTTTGGTCTCGTCAGTTCAGTTTTTTCAGCATCCGTGATACTTTCCCATGGGTCAAAGAAACCTGGTACAATGCGTACTGGCCTCCTTCGCACATGTTCACTATCCCCTGTTCGTCCCAATTGCTACGGGTCACATACACTTGAGCAGTGTTGTAGAAAGAGTCGCAAGGGTGTTTTGTGGGGAATCTCTTTTATAGACTGCTTGCACTTCTCTGATATTTTACCAATGATTCGCAGTCAGCCACCGGGTTTACCCACGACTTAACAAATGTCATACAAAGAGAAGGTGTGCCTTGTAAAGGACAGATCTGACATTCTTCATTGGCTATCTCCTTTCGTAAGATCTTCTATTTTTTTGTGCCGTGAGTACAGTAGCGATGGGTATGTAGCGATCATCAAATGTGTCTGAATAACTACTCTCAACTCTTACAGCTTTGTCAACAACACATACAAGTTCGTAATGTGTGTGTGTGTGTGTGTGTGTGTGTGTGTGTGTTTGCGTGTGTGTGTATGTGTGTGTGTGTGGGTATGAATATCTTCAGATTAACCAGCGTCAGATTGCTATCAACTGTCAAAAAAGGATAGGTATGCTGACCGAGCAGAACGCGGAGTTGTTTAGACGGCAAGGCGAAATTTGATCCGAAATGTCCCCAGGTATTCAACGAGGTGACATCGTGCAAATGGTGCGATTCGTTGCCACTTTCAATGGGCCCTGATGACTGATTTGTCTTCTGCCCTCCGTACTTTACACCTCCTCTCTCCAGTGGCTCCGAACTCAAGAGCTAGAGCGAAGGGCTGGGGGGCGTTTGAAAAGTCCGTGCAAAGTCCGAGAGATGCACCACCGGCGCGTATCGAGGTAATGTTTAGTTAGTAGCATCTTTGGAAATAACACACACCAATTTTCAGCCATATTGGTCTATTTCTTTGTGTTTGGCATTCGTGTGAATCAAGGAAGTCGAGTGATTGCCAAAAAATGGACGAAAACGAACTTCGTGTGGTGACTAAACATTACTTTACGAAAGGCAAAACGCCTCAGGAGACTAAAGAGAAGCTTGATAAACATTATGGTGACTCTGCACCTTCGATTAGAACAGTTTATAAGTAGTTTCAAAATTTTCGGAGTGGCCAAGTGGCCATATGGGCGGAAGTGATGCTGAAACTTCCGGACGCCCTGTGGAGGTTACGACTCCAGAGATCATTGATAAAATCCATGATATGGCGATGGATGACAGAAGAGTTAAGGTGCGTGAGATCGCTTGTGCTGTGGGCATCTCGAATGAATGGGTACATAATACTTAGCATAAACATTTAGACATGAGAAATCTATCCGCAAGATGGGTTCCGCGATTGCTCACGCATGACCAAAAACGGAATCGTGTGAACTGTTGCAAGGATGTTTTGCAGCTGTTCAGGAAGAATCCGCAGGACTTTAAGCGTCGTTTCGTCACTGTGGATGAAAATGGATACATTACTATACTCCTGAGACCAAACAACAATCTAAACGATGGGTTACCAAGGGAGAATCTGCATCAAAACAGGCGAAGACCATTCCTTAAGCCGGAAAGGTTATGGCGACTGTCTTTTGGGATTCGCAAGGGATAATCCTCATCGACTGTCTGGAAAAGGATAAAACTGCCGAGCTGCAAGAAAAACGCCGGCGATTAGACCGCAAAAAGTCCTTTTCCATCACGACAATGCACCAGTACAACCTTAGCAGTCGCGGTCGCAAAATGTATGGAAATAGGATTACAACGGGTTTCGTATCTCCACTATTCTCCAGACTTGGCTCCCTCAGACCACTATTTGTTCCCCAATTTGAAGAAATGGCTGACGAGACAAATATTTTATTCAAACAAGGAGGTGATTGCAGCAACTAACAGCTGTTTTGCAGACTTGGACAATTCCTATTATTCGGAAGGCATCAACAAATTAGAACAGCGTCGGACGAAATGTATAAGTCTAAAAGGATACTATGTCGAAAAATAAAAAATGTTTACCCCAAACACGTAAGCACTTTTATTTTTGCACGGTCTTTTCAAACACCCTCGTAGAGCGAGGGGCTGTAAAAGACGGCGGGCAATGGAAGCCAAATCAGTCTCCAGCACACACGGAAGACGAAAAACTCTATGTGGTGCAGTGAGCAGTTGGGTTTTATAAGGCGCCTTACTCCAAATGCCGACTGCATGCAGTTCCGTTCGTAATGATCGCTCGGAAATAGAGCAACCGCTTCTGCGGTTTTGAAACCGACACGCACTTACACTTCTGTCCCCACTAGTTAGGTACTTTTTACGACATCTGTTCTTAGGACGTGTTATATGGCTGCGCTGCGAGGGGTACACCATTCCTAGTAGACATGTTGTACGCTCCTCGCAAACAAACCAGCAACTCAATTACGTAACTTCAATCACGGTGAAATCCTGGGCACGCCCTTTCAAGATAGCTCATTACTGCGATTGTCACGTCTCCATGTTGACCTACTTTACAACTCCACCGCCCTCACTCGAGCTGTTGAGGGTCACGCGGACCCCTGGTACCAGTTCCCCACCACCCAAACCACTCCAGAGCGATCAGTCTAACCTTTTAAGGGGATGACTGATGTTCTATTCACCCGGCTTATACCTAGCGTACCATTACGAAACTGGTCTCTTTCCATTACGTTTCCTGTGCTCGAGCCAGGAGTTTTTGGAAATATGTGGTAAAGTCTTGTAGGACTAAACTGCTGAGGTCATCGGTCCCTAAGCTTACGCACTACTGAATCTAACTTTCTAACTTAAACTAACTTACGCTATGAACAACACACACACACCCATGCCCGAGGGAGCTTTCCGGGGTGGGGGGGGGGGCGCACGAACTGTGACAAGGCGCCATAGACTGCGTGGCTACCCCGCGCGGCGAACCAGGAGTCGCTTTAACTTCAGGCGTATGAGGAGACGCGTCCGCCTCTGTAGTTAAGTGGTCAGCTTTTGTAAGTGACATGCGGCAGTGATAGGTTGATTCCCAGAACTTGTGATAAATTAATTTTTGACGCTTAATTATTACGCAGAGGTACTTGTATATCCTTGATCTCGATGTACTGGAGTCGATGGATTAATTTCGTTCTTCTGTATATGGTAGGAACGAAGTTCCGTAGAGTACTAGTTATCTCCCACACCTTCTTTTGTCTACGTGCCTGTAAGAACCCCATATTTATGGGTCTGCTCCGGTATACTGAAAGGTTGGCCGAATGAAGGAAGTGAGAAGGAGCAGGACAAGGTAATACACGTCGGTACTGCTTGTCAAATTATAGATGTTTACTATAGGCAAAAACAAGTTGATAAACGGTAACATAACTTTGCAATGAGGTGCGAAGTGTCCCGGCCGTCTGCCCTTGATGAAATGGGCAGAATCTGTTGCGGAGCTCGCAGAACTCCACAGCACCGGCTATAGGGCGCTGTCGTCTGAGTCTGTCGTAGTTCCAACCTAAGAACTTTAATACGCCGTGGCATCGTTGCTATCGATGCCACAGTACAAGCTTGCCACATGTTTCAGCAATCTAACTCCGTAGGGAATCGTTAAGTTCGCCATCAGCGCGCTATCATACGTATATTTGAATCCTTCCTGTTAGAACCTGCAGTCAAAATTGTTTGTTATTCGAAGTCCGATTAGGCCGGCCGGAGTGGCCGAGCGGTTGAAGGCGCTACAGTCTGGTACCGCACGACCGCTACGGTCGCAGGTTCGAATCCTGCCTCGGGCATGGATGTGTGTGATGTCCTTAGGTTAGTTAGGTTTAAGTAGCTCTAAGTTCTAGGGGACTTATGACCACAGCAGTTGAGTCCCATAGTGCTCAGAGCCATTTGAATCATTTTTTGAAGTCCGATTATTTTTACTCCTTACTTCGATGTATTTCATCTCACTGTACAGTATCTGAACACTGTCAACCATGACCAAACTTAACGCTCTCCTACAGAGATGTCTACGGCTGATTTTATCACGACGGGAAAGATAATAATAACACACGCAGAATCAGCTACAGTGGGGCTTTGTTCAAATGATAGCGTAATTGGAAACAGAACGAAATCATCTTCATCCCGCTGCAGCCTTTGTGAGTTTCCCACCATCGATCAGTTGCTGTTCTGAGGCGGAATGAAATCTAGCATACCATCTATTCTGACTTCATTTTTAAGGGAAATGTGACACTGTCTTCCTTAAGACAGCAATCTGTATAAACTGGGTGTCACACGGATTCCTTTAAGACAGGAAATTGTATTAACTGTACGAGTTTCATATGAATATTATACGTTATTGCATTGTTGTTATTTGTCCGTCTTTATTTCATGTACGAAATAACAATTCATAATATTGGAGAAAAATGATAATAATTATGACAAATAGGTTATAAAGAGGAACAGTTGATCACAATAGCATATATGTTTTATTGGAAAAACAAAAAATATATAATGTCAAAAGAATAGCTTTCGCCGTATGGCACTGGCAGGAAGCGTATCTCTTGATCTCTCGGGTCACCTAGAGGTGAACCTACTGGTTCGATGTGTCACGCCCAGGGGAAGCATGCAGTGCCCTCTTGAGTAGGGCAGGGGACGTGTGGAGCAAATGGTTCAAATGGCTCTGAGCACTATGGGACTTAACATCTATGGTCATCAGTCCCCTAGAACTTAGAACTACTTAAACCTAACTAACCTAAGGAAATCACACACATCCATGCCCGAGGCACGATTCGAACCTGCGACCGTAGCGGTCGCGCGGTTCCAGACTGTAGCACCTAGAACCGCTCGGCCACCCCGGCCGGCGCTTTACAGCAGTTTGATGCTTAAATTTACCAGTGGTTTTGCGTGCTTTAATAAATAACATTAGCCCAAAAAGCTCGTGAAGTTAAAATGCGAAAAGGGTACGAGGAAACTGCGAACATCTACAACAAAAGTTGCATTAATATCAAAACAAAATACGACACTATGCGACTGTCATCAAACCCGAAACACTACGCAAGTGAAACCTTAAACCTCAGTTACAAAGGGGATTTCGACAACATCAAAAAAGTTGAAAGGAAAATCATTCGCAAAATCCTGGGCCCAAAGGTCACAGACGAAGGATATCGGCTACATTCAAACGCGAGTACAGAAAAATACTCCAACATTGAAACAGACTTCCGCAAGGGACGACTGAAGTTCTATGGACACATCATGAGACTGGATGACAACAGACTAACAAAGAAAATTTTAATGTACTGACAGAAACTAAAATCGACAACAATATGGATCAAACAAGGTCAAACTGATCTCAAAAATGCCAACATTATATCCGCAGACACCATAGATTGAAAAATCTTCAGACAGAAGATCCAATGCTGGGAAGTTGCAACAGAAGAAAAACTCAAAAGATCTACGGGAAAATGAACGGAAGAACGTCGAGTTAAACAAAGCGAGAGGATGAAACAGTTCTGGAAGGACAAGAAAAATAGCTCCTCTATGGGTCTAAACAATTCAAGTAAATAAATAACATTTACTAGATTTTGTACGTTAAAATTGTGGGTTTTGCCTATATCCATTTTTTAAACCAGGTTTTTAAAAGTGGCATTTGTAAGCAGGTTTACTGACAATCCGGCATTGACAGATCCCCGAGAAAACCGGATTATCAAGGTCCTACTGTACCAGTAAAATATCGCTCGGATAGTAAAGAATCAAAAGAACGAACAGATCAGTGCGAAACTGTGTAGGAAAGATATTTGAACTCTGTAGACAAGTGAAAATTACATAAAAGAGTAATATAGAATAGTAGAAAACTGAAAGTTTGGCTTTACGTTCTATTTGAAGCGAGAAAGGGAATGATGTATGTTGAGAATCTTCTATGAGTGCCGGAATGTTGTGTAATTCAGTACACTGCATCTGAGATTACCGTGAAGAGATACAGCATTAGAAATGAAAAGGTGACACCAAATATGTCTAACTATTGATGGAAAGTTATCGATGAACAAGGGAATCGATATATGTTATGAGGAATGGATAGTGTCCATGGAAGTCAAAAGTACGATAGTTAAAGACAGAAACGTGTGCGACTACATCATTAATTGTTGAAGCTCATTACCGATATTATTAATGTCTCTTGTGAGGATGAAACTTTTGGCTAGAATTTAAAAAATCGTACATGTATTCCACCAAAAGCTGTTGTATTGTTTACCTCACTGTCAAAATTTATTTCAGTCACATGATCAGTTTGAACTGACGAAGTTTCGTTTCAGAAGCGGGGCTTACAAAGTAAAATGTATGGACTCGAAAAAATACTTGTAAAATCTAGTCACGTCAATTGTAAAAACTGTATGTGTCTTGGCATCGCTATTTGCATTCGGAACTACTGTTGTGCAATTGCGCAACTTCTGATTCTTTTTTAAATTTCTTTTTACACCTTGGGAGAAGCAAGGTTACCCAAGAGACTCATGGATTCAGCAGTAGAGGGTAGGAGGAGTCGGGGCAGACCGAGGAGAAGGTACCTGGATTCGGTTAAGAATGATTTTGAAGTAATAGGTTTAACATCAGAAGAGGCACCAATGTTAGCACTGAATAGGGGATCATGGAGGAACTGTATAAGGGGGGGCTATGCTCCAGACTGAACGCTGAAAGGCATAATCAGTCTTAAATGATGATGATGATGATTATGATGATGATTTCTTTTTACATGCGTGATGCTTCTCTGCTTGCTTCTTGTCATGCCTTTGTTCACACAGAACAACAGAGGAGTCACGAAACCATGTATTCTGATAAAAAAAGAAAAATAGAACCAGGCTACTGCTGGTGGCATTCACTGATTCCTTCTCGACTGTGCCTGCGGCGAACTGTAATGCCTGTAGGAACGGAGCTGCTCAGAAGTAAGGGAGATAATAAGAAAATAGAGGGATCAAATACCAAGGACGAAGAAATAACGTAGGATGAACGGCAGAGTGAAGGAGAATGGGTGGTTCATGTATATCGACGGTGCTAACTGGTGGCAGTCATATCGAGGACGCCCGTGAAGAGCTGGAGAAGAACGGAGAGACTCTTCGTGTTAGCCCTTGGAATGAGGAAAGTTTGTCCCCGCAGATGAACTTGATCCGTGCTAGTTTCTTACGGCGCGCGGGCGGTTTGACACGAGGGCAACAGTCCAGTCCGTCTCTCCTTCGCTGGAAGCGGTTCTCTCTTCAGAGTTTGCAAGACCTTATCCTCTCTGTCGACCGAACTACGGAGATGATGCTTCCTTCTCGCTCTGCCTCCGTAACCGAGACCACAGAATACTCTATAAAACCTGGGATTTTTTTTTTCTTGATACTGATGATCTTTTTATCATAGACATAATGTTATTGATGAAGTACAGCCACCAGTGACAGAAACTGGACCATTCGAACAAGACGATTGCGATCGTGTATGGCTCCGCTTTCGCACTTCACAAGATTTTCAGCAAGGTTGCTGAGATTCTGTCTCTGCACTGCTCCAAGGAGTGCTATGAAACTGGCTGAATACAGCGAAAACACCTACCGCGGTACATTTCACTATCCAGAATGTTACTCTTTTTGATTGATTCGCACAGCAGTTAAACAGTTTTAAGTATTTGGTATCTAGATAACACTTTAGTCTTGTACGGGAAAAGGTTCCCCTTGTGCTGCATAGCTTGCCGTGTCCTGTATATTCTACGAGAAGAAATAAAATGTCTTTCTCGAATATATGAGCTCTCCTGCAACGTCTTCCGTCCAAGGAATTCAGAACAAGATAACATAATAGGTGAAAAATCATTTTTTGCTATTTAAGTTTCCGTACCTTCTTATATGAAAACTTTATCTTTCATCCGTCCATCTGTCCGACTGTTGAAATCCACTTTTCTCAGGAACGGACCGAGGCACCAAATCGAAATTTATGTCACATAGCAAGATCTACGGTCTCTTGGCGGTGTGAAACATTTAAGGTTGTACGCCAGTGCACTCAAACCATACAGCAGTTTACGTTAAATATTTCGATATTCACGAACTCACTCATCTAAACCTATAGAATATTTCCCGTTGACCTGGAATCATGAAATTTTGCGAAAATGCACTGTTTCACAGTATAAGTAAAGGGAAAAAAATCCAAGAATTGTTAATTTGTATCGCCTTTTTTTTGCCCTTTGTTGTCGCCACTTCTGGGGGCCGTTGGTATTTCAGCCTTTGTTTTAACCTAGCCTTCACCTCTCAACAATGTGAAGAGTTGTCAGAAACAATACGTGGTTCTGATCCCCCCTCTTGGATGACGGGGGCAGGACTGCGGACAAGAAAGACTTGCACCAGGGCACTGAGTCATACGCAATGATTACTATTATCAATATACGTAATTAAGTTGTTGCGAAACTCTCAGAGTGCATCTATTACTCGCCATTGTACGGTTTTTTTCATAAATGTTGCGAACGCTGGTTACCTGTGTTCTGGCATTCTGTTCCGTTGACGACGAGATCTATGTTTACAAGCGTTGTTATTGTTGTTGTAGTATTCAGTCCGAAAACCAGTTACATGCAACACACCACCCTTCTACTCCTCTACTCCTAATGTCTGTATCAACCTCATCCATTGAAGCTGCTTCCTGTATTCCGGCTTTAGTAACTCTTTAAAATTTTCGCCCTCCAACTTTCTTTCAGTACCTAGCTGACGATTACTTCACCGTTTAGCATATAACACGTCAACTGATCCTTTCTTTTAGTCAAGTTGTACCATAAATTTCCTCTTTCCACAGTTCGATTCAGTACTTCCTCATTAGACATTCGATTCACCCACCTCTTCTATTGCAACACATTTAAAAGCTTGTATTGTCTTCCTGTCTGAAATTTCTCGTTCACGTTTCACTTCCGGGCAAGGCAAAACTCCATCAAAACATCTTCAGAAAACACATCGTAACTGTTAAATTTATGTGCGACATTAACCTATTTCTCATTATTGGAAACGCTTTTTGTTGCTACTACCTGTCTGCCTTTTATATCCTCTGTATTTCGGCCATTATTGGCTATTTTGTTGATCATGTAGCAAAACAGATCTGCTACTTTTAGGGTCTTTTTCCGTAATGTAATTCATTCAGCATCACCTGACTTCATTCGAGTGCGGTAGCGTTCTCGCTTCCCGCGCCCGGGTTCCCGGGTTCGATTCCCGGCGGGGTCAGGGATTTCCTCTGCCTCGTGATGACTGGGTGTTGTGTGCTGACCTTAGGTTAGTTAGGTTTAAGTAGTTCTAAGGTCTAGGGGACTGATGACCAGAGATGTTAAGTCCCATAGTGCTCAGAGCCATTTTTTTTTTTACTTCATTCGATTAATTTCCATAACTGGTTTTACTTTTGTCGATGTTGTCCATTACGTTCAGCTGCAATCCCAGGTCTTTTGCGGTCTGTGACTGAACCACAATGTCATCGACGAAAATCAAAGTTTTTACTTTCTCTTCCTGAAACTAAATTCCCTCTCCAAATTTCTCTGCGGTTTACTTACTGCTTGCTCAATGTACAGACTGAATAAAATCGGGAACAGCTGTACCACAGGCGTCCGCAGTGGGTTGGGGGATAAGAGCTGGCACTTGCACCTCCCCCTCCCCCACCTCCTGCACTCACTTCCGAACCATCACTGGAATTTGGGCTACAGAGTTTTTATTCGTGTATTGAGTGGTAAACTATCGATTTCCAGGTTAAAATTTCTTTCTAACGGTATGATGTGTATCGAAATCGACAATCTCAAAGATGAAAAATCTTCTGTGGACGCCCATTTCAACAATTCAACAAACCTATCTCATATCCTTCTCAACTAATACTTACCTTTCACACTCGACCCTTCTAACTGCAGTCAGGCCCCTGCGCAAATTGCATATTTTATCCATGCTACCTCCTGAATTACAAAAAGTGTTGTCCAGTCAACATTGTCAAAAGCTTTCTTTAAATTTACAAATGTTACAAATCCTATAAACGTAAGTTAATCTTTCTTCCAACACTCTTCTCAGATGTCATGGTTTCATGTTTCCTTATGTGTTCCGTCTCTACGGAACCCAGACTAATGTTCCTCGAAGTTGGCTTCCACCAGTTCTTTTCCGTCTGCGGCAAATAATTCGTGTCAGTATTTTTTTCTTTCGTTATGTACATTTGTTCTTTATCCTGCACTGAACAGAGTTAGTCGAATCGTTGTGGTAGAATATATCTACATCACCAACGAACTCGATGGGAAATCATGAGCCACTAACGTCGCCTTCCGATCACTATAATGAGCCTTATATATGGGCTTCTGTGAGTGACGCGACATGGAGGGTGTGTGAAGTATTTCAACAAATACTGATCACTATTTCACTCTTAGCGGTGGCAAAGCCGGGCCTGCGTGCTCCTAAAACCAAAATAGTGATTGCCATTTGAAAAGCGTCCAAATGGACTGTAATGCGATGTCAGCATTGAGTAGTTTTAAGCCTGCAGGGACATTGGTGAAAGGAGTCGCTGAGGCACTGCAGAAAGATCCATCAGTCGCAAAATTAACGAGAATATTATTTTGTGATCGTAATTAGCTGTATTCCTAAGAAACTTTGTGACACAGCGTACAAGTTCGTAGAATGGCCACTGAACGTACAGTCAAATGTAAAACGTAGCGGCTAGACCGCCAATACTGGCTTCTTGCTTTGCTTTCTGAGTGAATGTTAGATCTTTTCGAGATCGTTCGAACAAAGTCACAGTTATGTAAAGGAAATTAAAGAGTTTAGTATTGAAATTGTGTTCTTCATTAAAGTGCACGTCAAAACTGGATCTGAGCCTCGATATACTACCAACGTGAGGTTTTCTAATACTCTGGGGACATCACGTGCACCAAAAATATATTTAGAACAGCTAAATCATGATGCCTCAGTCGAATTGTAAGAACTTCACAGTTTCGCCCAAATGCTATCATATAAAATGTTAGGGTTTTTAAAACAATTACACCACCTTCTGACTGCAGAACCGCGCAGGAGATCTAGGACAATGATGGTAAATGTAACAAATCCACAACGCCAACGAATGAAAAATATTTTTCCCTCCGCAGAAGGAGAAATTTTACCTGGCCTAACAATCTTCAGAAAGAATACGACAGTTTGTTGTCAGATTTGTGGAGGTGTCTGGTATTCAGTGTCGAGGCACAGGTCGTGTAATTCACGTAAATAACGGGCTGCCGATTTGTGTATGTGGTCATGTCCGCCGATAGCGACCCAGCTGGGTTCCATAGGATTTATATCAGGCAAATTTGGTAGCCGAGATATCAACGTGAGTTCACTATAAGGCTCCTCACACCACTGCAACATGGTTCTGGCTCCGATACACGGACAACTACACTGCTGAAAGATAATACCGCCGTCGGGGTAGACATCAAACATTTAGGGATGCAGATGGTTCGCAGAGTCAGTGTGTCTTCCGCTACTACAACAGGTCCCATGCAAGCGCAGGACAATGTCTCCCATAGCATAATATTGCTCCCGCCAGGATGCGTACATGGCGCGGTGCACGATTCGAGGCGCCGTTCACCTCGATGATGGCGTCTATGGAGACAATCATCCTCCTGGTGAAGCAAAAATTTGTTTCACCCGAAGAGCCGACACATTTCCATTGATCGACGGTCCAATATGGAAGGTCCCATGCCCACAACATGACGATGTCATTGGGTCAACATGCGAAAACGTATGGGTGGTCTGCTGCGGAGCTCAAACTTCAACAATGTACGATGAACCGCGTGGTCCGAAACACCGGGGGGAGCACCAGCATTGTACTCCTTCGGCAAAGATGTCAGAGATCACAGTCTATCCTACTTTAAAGTGCAGACAACTTTCGCTGTCCTTCTACCTCTTTCCGTAGATGCTCACGACAGCACCAAGTGAACCTTCGACCAGCCTCACCGTTTACGAGATACTCGTTCACAGTCTCCGCGTAATAATAATCTGCCCTTTGTCAAAGTCGCTTATCTGAATTGTTTTCCGCATTTGCAGCCCATATCTTCGCTCGGGTGATCCCCTGCCCGTGCCTGCTCCGCTTACACGCTTTTGTTACCGCGTCATTTGCCACGACGCTTCCAGGCGGCATCTGACGTCGCAGTGGGCAGTGGTCATAATGTTATGGCTGGTCAGTGGATGACTCTGACAAAGATTCTGTGTATGTGCCAATTACGTTACGTCGATCGATGGCATCTTAAGCGGCATTCTAAACATTGTTGTGCGGCAGTAACCTGCTTGCAGTGGTTCCCTGTGAAGCATTATTTACAGCTGTGTCTATACCGTGACAAAGATACGATCAAGTGCTAGCCATGTACTTTCCTGCTTACGCACATTATTTTACTGCATTTGTATCTCCTATACGGCCCGTCTTGCATGTATATTTATATTTGCCGTATTTGTGATGCGGCTAACGAGTACATACTGCAGAATATCGACAGATGTATTTTATTTTAGTGCGTGAAATTATTCTGAGATGTGTGGAGGATGTTAAGCTTGTATATATGAATTTTTATACGTTCAGAGAAATATCACACAAATCCATCCTTCTGATGGTACAAGAGCTGCTGACATTCTGCAAGCGAATACAGTGAAAGCAAATAGTCAGCGGAGCTGTTGGAGAGTTCTATAAGGGAAAAATACGGAAGTATCCAGGAACAAATGAATAAAGAAAAAAGTCAAGGAAAGGAGTATACAACATACAGAAGCAATGGGGCTGCTGTTGTATGAAAACACATAGGCTCTCCATGTGAATCCTCTTAAAATGTTTCGAGCTTATAACTGAAGTAGACAAGCAACGGATATTCAGGAACTTCTGGCAGCTGAAATACTGTGATACGCAAAATGAGTACCTACAAGGTTGTTTTCGATCAAAAAGTGTTATCTGTAGCAGGAACCTTTACATTTGTATCAGAGGTTTCGCAGTAGCTTTTCGTTGGCACGCCCAAGTAAACAGCGGCAAGTCAATTGCAACTGATGTTAAGTGCACTCACTATGCAAGTAAACAATGTTAAGTAACAATTGACGAAATTTTAAGAATATAATTGTACCTAGAATTTACCAAATTAAAAATAAATCTTTATATTAGATATGTGTGAAAAGAGTGACGCACACTAATGTGTTCAAAAATATCCGGACAACCTCAAAAACTTACGTCTTTCATATTAGGTGAATTTTGCTGCTAACTACTTCCAGGTACTCCATATCAGCGACCTCAGTAGTCATGAGAGAGTAGAATGGGGCACTCCCCGGAACTCACGGACTTCGAACGTGGTCAGGTGATTGGGCGTCACTTGGGTCATACGTCTGTACGCAACATTTCCGCACTCCTAAACATCCCTAGGTCCACTGTTTCCGATGTGATAGTGAAGTGGAGACGTGAAGGGACACTTACAGCACAAAAGGGTACAGGCCGAACTCGTCTGTGGACTGACAGAGACCGCCCGACAGTTGAAGAGGGTCGTAATGTGTAATAGGCAGACATCTATCCACACCATCACACAGGAATTCCAAACTGCATTAGGATCCACTGCAAGTACCATGACAGTTAGGCGGGAGGTGACAAAACATGGGATTTCATGGTCGAGCGGCTACTCATAAGCCACACATCACGCCGGTAAATGTCGAACGACGCCTCGTCTAGTGTAAGGAGCGTAAACATTGGACGACTGAACAGTGGAAAAACGTTGGGGAGTGACGAATCAAGGTAGACAATGTGGCGATCTGATAGCAGGGTGTGGGTATCTTCCAGTGTGTGTAGTGCCAACTGTAAAATTCGGAGGCGGTGGTGTTGTGGTGTTGTCGTGTTTTTCATAGAGGGGGCTTGTACCCCTTGTTGTTTTGTTTGGCACTATCACAGCATAGGCCTACATTGATGTTTTAATCGAGCACCCGTTCATAATGCTCGGCCTGTGGCGGAGTGGTTACACGACAATAACATCCCTGTAACGGTCTTGCTTGCACGGAGTCCTGATCTGAATCCTATAGAACACCTTTGGGATGTTTTGGAACGCCGAATTCGTGCCGGGCGTCACCGACCGACATTGGTACCTCTCCTCAGTGCAGCACTGCGTGAAGAATGGGTTGTCATTCCCCAAGAAACCTTTCAGTATCTGATTGAGCGTATGCCTGCGAGAGTGGAAGCTGGCATCAAGGCTAAGGGTGGGCCAACACCATACTGAATTCCAGCATTACCGATGGATGGCGCCACCAACTTGTAAGTCACTTTCAGCCAGGTATCCGGATACTTTTGTTCACATAGTTCATCTGGACAAAAAAAATCACATCGAATGTACACGTAAGATCTTATTTATTTATTTATGGTAATTTAATGAAACTTTGCTGCGTGACCTCTCGAAAATACCAAAATATTGCTTACCATTGTTAGCAGCCGAGATCTTCATGTGTCGAAGAAAGTATGTTTGTCTTAAATAGAACTGTTTACGCCACGCAGGATTAGCCGAGCGGTCTAAGGCGCTGCAGCCCTGGACTGTGCGGCTGATCACGTCGGAGGTTCGAGTCCTCCCTCGCGCATGGGTGTGTGTGTTTGTCCTTAGGATAATTTAGGTTAAGCAGTGTGTACGCTTAGGGACTGATGACCTTTGCCGTTAAGTCCTAGAATATTTCACACATATTTGAACATTTCTTGAACTGTTTACCTTTTCTGAGGGCGTTTGAGAGGTTTTTAAAATACGAGTGTAGTGATTTATGTACCTGTTGAATCTTGTTCACAAAATAATCCGAAAAATGTGTCGTAACAGAAAGACAAAGTGACCAGTATCGGTCTTGTGGACTAAACGTCCTTATGTGAGGCTCTCACGACAGGCTATGCAGGATTACACCTGGTCTGCACAGAAATTGCAAGATGTACTGAAAATAGACGCACCATCTATCCAGCTTCTCAACTCACACTACAGGTGCTCAACATACGACGCAATAGACGTTAATACGTGTATGCAAGTCGCTGTCACGATTTGTCCAGGAAGCTCTGACAGTAAGAAGCTTTGGAAATCGCTTCATCGGATTGTCTATAAGCAGGTGTGAACAATGTCGATGAGACTATGACATGTCTACGGATCGTGACACACTTATCCCCTAGTGCAACTATACTACGACGCGTACTATGAACCGAAACTTGGAGACAGGCCTTTTTCTGTGATATGTTTCGTTTTTCTGTATGTTGTATTTTGAAAGCCCATTACTAGTTACCATAGCTACAAAGTGTTTCTAATAACTGTTCTTCGCCATTCGCCCGCATCTCGTGGTCGTGCGGTAGCGTTCTCGCTTCCCACGCCCGGGTTCCCGGGTTAGATTCCCGGCGGGGTCAGGAATTTTCTCTGCCTCGTGATGGCTGGGTGTTGTGTGCTGTCCTTAGGTTAGTTAGGTTTAAGTAGTTCTAAGTTCTAGGGGACTGATGACCATAGATGTTAAGTCCCATAGTGCTCAGAGCCATTTGAACCATTTTTTTCTTCGCCACTCCATAGGCCGCGCGGGTTAACCGTGCGGTCTGGGGCGTAGTATCACGGTTCGCGCGACTCGTCCCGTCGGAGGTTCGAATCCTGCCTCGGGTATGGGTGTGTGTGTTGTCCTTAGCGTAAGTTAGTTTAAGTTAGATTAAGTAGTGTGTAAGCCTAGGAACCGACGACCTCAGCAGTTTGGTCTCATAAGACCTTACCACAAATTTCCAATTTCCACTCCATAGCTCTTAAGGAAAACGCCCCTCCCTCATTACAGACTAAATCCCTCGAATCCAAGTATTAGGTGATTATTTCATTTTCCCTCTTCCATTTCGTATGCCGTCCAACATATATTTGGCAAACCTTTCTTTTCTTGCTGTTTCGAAGTGCCCATAATATTTTAGTTTGTCGACTAAATTGAACGACTGAATTTTAATGTTTGGTCTGCTTCTGATATCTTCGTTTCTGATTTTTTTTTTTCATGGACGTATTCAGAAGTTCATTTCTGAATCTAGCAGTATTTATTGTAAATTCTCGGCACGAGCTTCTGGTAGCTTTATAATAACATTCCAGCTATTTTAGAATTCTTGTTGTAGTGTCAGTTCATATGTGCACCTTCCAAAGAACTTTATCTAATAAAGAAACAGAAGGAGAGAGTGCTGTATCTGGAGGATAATGTACCTGGAAAAACATGATGTTTCCTGGTCGCCATTTCAATCTAGTGGTCGATTTTAGAGTCACATGCAGGAACCTGCACTAAAGCCCACCATAAGCAGTTTCCGGCGTTGTCTACTATTTTTCTTGCTTTGGAACATGAGGTTGCGTTTTCTGCACGTTTGTGGGTATTACGAGATCAACATGTTTAAGTGCTGTATAATATGTTACAGCTATTTTGAGAACATTGCTAATTACTCAGATACAGAGTTTTATGATGAACAAAATTATATATACTTTTAAAACTACTTACATAATGTGTCCACGATTAAGCCATCTATAGTCAGTCGTGCAATCTCCCTCTTTCCTCTTTACAATGAGACGCGTGTTATTTGCAAATGAACTGAGTTTTCTTAATCTCTTAACAATTTTTTCAATCTCGAAAGCTGAAATATTTCTTAGTTGCTAACAGCAGCTGCCTCAAAATGTTTTCAACGTGAAACTGGTTTTGACAATACTTCTGCTTAATTTGATTTCACTTATTCATTATTGCTGCGTAGCAGAGTAATTATGTCACAAATAGACTATTAAATGCAGTAACTCACACTAAGTGTATCTTCCTGTAACATAACTGAGGCTGAACTAAGCAACAAACAGACACTTTCCCTCAGCGCCATAGTTCTCTTTACAATGAGCGACTGTGACCAAGCTTTGTAGAACGCACACGAAAAAAAGGCTCTCCAAGAATGTGTCCAAAGGACACTAAATGAATCAACAATTTTTTCCAGAGTTAATACATATAAATCTAGCCAGTAGCTCTGTTCTGTCCCTTGGCGAAAGAGTAATTTTGATCCACAGCCGTAGTGGCTACGAAATCTGAAGTACGCTATAACGAGTGGTGTGATTGCCGGACAGAAATTGGGATGGATTGGATTGGATTGTTTGGGGGAAGAGACCAAACATCGACGTCATCGGTCTCACCGGATAAGGGAAGGACGGGGAAGGAAGTCAGCCGTGCCCTTTCAAAGGAATCATCCCGGCATTTGCCTGGACTGATTTAGGGAAATCACGGAAAACTCAAATCAGGATGGCCGGAGGTGGGAAAATTGGGATGCACTCTTTACAGTAACAACTATTTATTAACATGACTAAACTACATATAACCTCTGAGAATGAATGCGCACACAACTTGGTAACAGAGATATAGATCCTTGACAGTGCGTATCTAGTGCACGCTAGAACGAAGCGCATAGACAGTGAAGTGGCGTGGAGCAAGAAGGAAAGTAACGACTCAGTCTCTCGAGGCTGGAAGCTCTTAGGCACATCACTGGTGACAGCGAGATGCAATTAGAACAAGGTCCCACGTGGCGATGATCTCGTGAACAGTCACACACAGACAGTGTGAAACGGTGCCCTCAGATACAGTTGGCGCAAGTGCAGCGTCGTATGGGGCTCACAGCGACGGTTGTCCGCCCCGATAGCTGAGTGGTCAGCGTGACGGATTGTCGTCCTACGGGCTCGGGTTCGATTCCCGGCTTAGTAGGAGATTTTCTCCGCTCGGGGACTGGGTGTTGTGTTGTCTTCATCCTCATCCGGCGCGCAGGTAGCCCAATGTGGCGTTGAATGTAATAAGACCTGCACCAAGGCGGCCGGACCTGCCCCGCAAGGGACCTCCCGGGCAATGACGCCAAGCGCTCATTTCCAGTGACGCCTAGATGACACCTTGGCGGGTAGCAGAAGCAGCGGCCGCAGGCGTTGGATCCCCAGCGCAGAATCGTAGTGGCTCTTGGTCAGTCGGAGCCCGGCGCGTACCTGGCTCTCAAAGTGCGGAGCGCCGACTTACGGCGGCATTGTATGTCCTATGCCACCTGTGGTGTCACCGCCAGACACCACACTTGCTAGGTGGTAGCCTTTTAAATCGGCCGCGGTCCGCTAGTATACGTCGGACCCGCGTGTCGCCACTGTCAGTGATAGCAGACCGAGCGCCGCCACACGGCAAGTCTAGGGAGACGTCCTAGCACTCGCCCCAGTTGTACAGCCGACTTTGCTAGCGATGCTACCCTGACAAATACGCTCTCATTTGCCGAGACGATAGTTAGCATAGCCTTCAGCTACGTCAGTTGCTACGACCTAGCAAGGCGCCATTACCAATTGATATTAAGATATTAAAAGCATGTACATTCAAGAGCGATGTTCTCCAATTATGGAATAAAGTTAAGTATTACTTCAACTACGTACTTTATTTGCTATATTAATAACATTGTAATGTTCCAGACCTCACGCGTGCCTCTCGGCATCCTCGCATAGTGACTTGGCTGTCTTGCCAAGTCACGACACCACCAATGTTAAATTATCGAATTTTGTGGCCCATTATCATGGAAACTTTTTAAGACACCAACTTACAATTTTCCACAATTATTGAATGCACCTTTCTATAGTTATTACTAAAATTGTATTGTGGGGCATGTTATCTTTTTTCACTTAATTTTTTGACAGAATTTTGTAAATAAATGAACATAAAAGCAAAAAAACTCAGGATATTTTAATTATTCTAGTTCCATAAGTGTTGAATTTCACACTTGGCATGCTGTGAAAATTTCATGTCTCTACCATCAGTACTTTTTTAGAAAACGAGCCATTTATTGCAAAAAATGTAGTTCAGAGATATTGAGGTTTAAAACTTTTTTTATTGCAAATTCTTCCGCGTCTGTTATGCACTAGAGCTGCCCTGGCCCACAGTATGTGTCTTCTTCAGTGTCACAACAGCCCAGTGCTTGCCTCCTTCTTTTCTTTCTTGCTTCTTTTGTAATTTGCAGAGAAGCTAACTCTGCTACACACACACGAAGCTCATCCAGTTCCCGCTGTCCTTTTGCTGTTTTCTGTCCAAATCTTACCCCTAACTTCTCCAGAACCTTAAGTCTTTCATAGTTCCCACCATTAAAAGTTATTACAGTGTCAGACACTGTTAACTTTAGAGTCATAAGGCCAACAAATACATTTTTAGGCACACGGCATCACACAACATTATTGAAGGTCTCATTCACATTCTGGGTCTTCCCTTGTAAACACTTTTTCAGCAGAGATTTACAGATAAATAATGACGTTGTCCATAACATCATTACTTTTACCACTGTCACCCGTTTCTAAAGTTACTTTTCTTTTCGATGCACTAGGGGGCGTGGTCACTTCAGAATCATTATAGTGGTTTCCTTCACTGCTAGCACACGTGTTTTCAAGAACTTTAGAAGAAAATGCAGGCATCACATATCTGTTACCCGCAAATTTTCGTTTCTTCGCGTTTCTTTTACGCTTAGTCATTTTATTTATGTATAAAAAGCAATAGAAGTTAGCTTACTACAAAAATAGTCGCTAATCACACTAATTTCAACGAAAACTAGTATCAGAAACAAAGAACTGATTTGTTTATTTGTAATGCCAATTTCTGAGGCGTTGCAGAAGGCAGGAAATAAAGCAAGTCACAGCCTTCTAGACTGTATAGTTCCCAAGATATGACTGCTGAACTGTGACAGTATATGCGTAGCAGTGAAATCCGACAGTCACACATCAACATTCAAAATATTAAAAACTGGCTAAGCCATGTCTCCGCAGTATCCTTTCTTTCAGGAGTGCTAGTTCTGCAAGGTTCGCAGGAGAGCTTCTGTAAAGATTGGAAGGTAGGAGACGAGATACTGGCAGAAGTAAAGCTGTGAGTACCGGGCATGAGTCGTGCTTCGGTAGCTCAGATGGTAGAGCACTTGCCCGCGAAAGGCAAAGGTCCCGAGTTCGAGTCTCGGTTAGGCACACAGTTTTAATCTGCCAGGAAGTTTCATATCAGCGCACACTCCGCTGCAGAGTGAAAATCTCATTCAAAATATTATTTGAAGGTCTCACAACTGTGTGAATTTAATGTGTTATATACCAAAATGTTCAGGAAAGCCCAAAGAACGTGATGGAGTAAAAAGCAGAAAATGTCATATTTCAACGAATTTCACGTACAATGTCCCCTTAAGTAGGCTCTGCGGAAGAGAACATGCGGTGTGTCACGCAGAGACGTGATCGCGCAGATGCGAGTAGATGCCTGCAACCGCAGAGCTTGTATGGGACCTGCATGGTACGTGAACAGTGTGATTATCGCACCTAACTCATGTGGCAGCAGCAAACAGGTCAGAGACTGTGCTATTGACAAACATCCTGCGAGGCGAGGCAGGTGCCATACCTGACCTGCAATGTATATCCACAAGTGTGGTGACAGGACAAGCAGGGGAGCAGCCCTGCATATACCAGAAAACCAGTTTTCTGAATTAGATGAGAATTTTATATGACAGATAGATAGGTGGCATTTTCGTTTAGAATGTATGACATTAAAGTTCCGTTAGTCGAATATGATATCGAATCGTCCAGAATGTTCTTCAAACCAACCGTGAACAATTATGGCCCGGTGACACGGCACATTGTCATCCATAAAAATTTCATCATCGTTTGGGAACATGATGTGCATGGGTGGCTCCAAATGGTATCCAAGTAGCAGTACATCCAGAAGAACATTCAGTCCATTCCATATAAACACAGCCCACACCATCATGAAGCCATTACCAGCTTGACCAGCGACTTGTTGACAACTTTGGTCCATGGTTTAGTCAGGTTTGAGCCACACTCAAACCCTACCATCAGCTGTTGCCAATGAAACGTCCCCTTATAACAATTATACAAGACTGTGCTTAAACTGCACACTATACTTTTAGCGCAACGCAATCTGACTTTCAAAAATCCCTGCAAAATTTTTAGCGCAACGCAATCTGACTTTCAAAAATCCCTGCAAAAGAATGGCCCTGACTAACATTAATCTATACCTTTCACAAATCACTTACCTCACAAAAATCTTCATTTCTTGAACTACTGCAATACAGCGAGCGTCACTACAGCCAGCTAAATAAAAGATTCAAACTACGAAAGGCACTAACTACTGATAGGGATAGTTAGCAAATGAAAGATTTTAATAGAGAACAAACAATGTATTTACCTTAATAGTCATAATATATATAGCAGTTCATGACATCCATTCTGTACTCAAAAATCCGCCATCTCATTTCCCACATCCACCACTGCTGGCGGCTCACTTCCAACTGCGCAACGCTACGCGCTGTTCACATCCAGCTGCCCAACACTACAATGGCAGACAAAAATGCAAACTGGCCACAGACTGCACACAGCACAGCCAGTGATTTTCATACAGAGCGATACGTAACGTTGCCAATAAGAAAACATAAACAGCCTACTTACACAACTAAAATCGGGACTCATCTACACAGGCCTCGGTTTTCCTACCGTGTCGGGTTCAACAAATATGGTCACGAGCCAAGGAGAGGCGGTGCAGGCGGTGTCGTGCTGTTAACAAAGGCACTCGCTTTCATCGTCTGCAGCCACACCTCATTAACGACAAAATTATCCGCACCGCCCTAACGGATACGTTCGTCGTATGTTCCAAGTTGATTTTTGAAATTGTTACACGCAGTGTTGTTTGTCTATTGGCACTGACAACTCTATGCAAACGCCGCTGCACTCGGTTGTTAAGTGAAGGCTCTCGGTCACTGCATTGTCCGTTACGCTTAAATTTGGTATTTCGATACACTTTTGACACGAATAAACTTGAAATACATAAATAAACACGCGGCATGGTGCAGTTTCTCACGCGCCATGGCCCGTATCCTGTCCATCCCCACAGGTTTGACCTAAAACATACTTGCACTTCATCGGGTTACCTTTCTTTAGGAAAGTTGTTGCACTCAGCGACTGTTTTAAGGACATGTAAATTACAGATTTCAGCGATCAGTCGTCCTTTTTAAATTTTATTGGCAGATCTAGGTTTCAGCTAGAAGCTACCCATTCTCAATGCGCTATTATTTATGCTCAATGCATGTAATTGCTGTTGGTCGGGTTTCATCCACAGTTCATTGAATACTCATTCTACACTTAAGGTAGTAGATGACTTTTGCTATTTGGGGAGCAAAATAACTGATGATGGTCGAAGGAGAGAGGATATAAAATGTAGACTGTCAATGGCAAGGAAAGCGTTTTTGAAGAAGAGAAATTTGTTAACATGGAGTATCAGGAAGACTTTTCTGAAAGTATTAGTATGGGCTGTATCCATGTATGGAAGTGAAACATAGACGATAACTGGTTCAGACAAGAAGAGAATAGAAGCTTTCGAAATGTGGTGCTACAGAATAATGTTGAACATTAGGTGAGTAGATCACGTAACTAATGAGGAGGTATTGAATAGAATTGGGGAGAAGAGAAGTTTGTGGCACAACTTGACTAGAAGAAGGGATCGGTTGGTAGGACATGTTCTGAGGCATCAAGGGATCACCAATTTAGTATTGGAGGGCAGCGTGGAGGGTGAAAATCGTAGAGGGAGACCAAGAGATGAATACACTAAGCAGATTCAGAAGGATGTAGGTTGCAGTAAGTACTGGGAGATGAAGAAGCTTGCACAGGATAGAGTAGCATGGAGAGCTGCATCAAACCAGACTCTGGACTGAAGAACACAACAACAACAATTATGACATCTCAATAATTTAGTACTATCATGTTTTGTCCTATACTTTTGCAGAATATGGAAGAAATTTTTAGTGTCTTGTATTTATGAAAGTATAGATATAATATCTTGTACCTACATTAAAGATTCAAAGGTTCTGTTGAAAACCGTTATTACTTCCTCCTGAGACTTCTTTTGCTATAAAATTTGTACAATATTATTAAAGAGTGTACCAGTTGCCTCTGATCTACTATTCCGATATCGCAAAACACTTGTTACTAGGTGATACGGATCTGTGTAGTGCAGGTCTAAATGTCTTAACAATAATATTCTGCAGGGAGAATTGCACATAGTTATGATTGAAGCATAAATCTCTCTCGTTTTGTACAGTGTGATGACTTTGGAAGAACCAGTATTTCTAGCATTACTTGCTCGTTGTTTAAATACTAGCTGTAGCTGATCTTTTTCACATCCACACACAACAGTGTATGGCCTAAAAGTATATCAAATGTGAACTGAGCTCCTAGGTTTAATGAAAAATAGGAAAACTGAAGTTTCAGAAGCACCTTTTTTCGTGAGGGAAACCGTGTAATATTATCTGCTGGAGCACAGCACGTGAAATGCTGCCTCGAACACTGCGTTTGTGTATGCAGGATGCATATGTTGGAGGTCATGATGGTGTGGATCCCTCCCGTGACATCGCAGACACTATGGTGGTACACTGGAACAGAGGGCCAGGACCATACCTATAAGAAATGCGATGTGAAACATTGGACAAGGCAAACCGAACTATTTTAAGAAATAAACCATGCAATATAAAAACGTAAAATAAACTATCTTACGTGTATTCTTCCTTTTTTCTTTTGTTAACACTTACTACAGTGATGGCGATGCCCTGCACAACACCAGTAGCGTGTTTTAGCACAATACTGCTGTGTATATGTTCAGAGCGATCAAGACAAGTTCCTAAATAAGTAGACCTTGCAATATACAAGCTATCTTACTTGGATTTTCTTATATTGTATTCCTACTGTGCGACAGTGTAGTGTCGGTCATCTAGAGTCATAAATTATACTTATTGGGTAACAAGTATCAGTGATAACGCTAATAAACTATAGTGAGAAGGAAAAGAGTAGCCCTACTTGGGTAATAAATTACAGTGATAAAAATAAGGAACCCTCTCCATGCAGGATTCCTCAGCCAATAAGAGAACGGCCCATCAATTATGCGTAAGGCAACTGATTAGAATAGTGGGGGGTCTGGGAGGCGCATGATGTGCGACTTCTGGTGGTCACTCTTACGAAACTCACGTTTACTCATCTCAGCTGCGTATACATGCTTAAAGAATAGGATATGAATACAGGAAAGGCACACGTGCATAAATGTCGACGTAAATATAGAGATTAAAACTACTCACTTCCTTCTGACAGGCTTGTTACCTTCAAGGACAGGGAGCGAATGGCGATGCAAATCTGAAATGACGTACAGTAGCAAAAAACTATATACACTGATATCCACAATTAAAGCAACGAACGAAAATTTGGCAATGTTGTGTTTACTTTGCCACGAAACAGTATAAAGGGAGATGGTATAGTAGAAACAGTGTGAAGGATACAGAATATAAACATTTGCAACATGCATAACGGTAGACAAAATCGTTCTTCGTTTTTTTATCAACTTAACGGATTTGGACACACATTTTAACAACTGGTTAATGTGCTCAGAAGAGGGCGTGATGACCTCTGGCATCACTACAGGTCTGACAACGACGGGGCATGCTGTGAATGATGTCATCGGTCTCATGTTGAGGCAATAAGGCGCATTCCACCTGCACTGTTGCTCGCAAATGTTGGAATGTGGTTGATGGATGCTGACACAAAGCAACCGGTCTCCCTCGTGCATCCCAGCACGTCTCTGGTGCAATATCTTCCGCTTCCAAGACAACATCAGCCACCCGTGCTGTATAGGATCGAGAATGATGGTTCGTCAGTTCGAAGTCTGGGGTTACAGCACCTCACAACAACCGCACATGAGGTCCCAAGATCTGTTCGCGATACCTGACAGCAGTTAAAACTTGTCGATTCATCCACACAGTTTCATGAAGATTTGTCAACCCAGTCCCTGCCCACACGATTAGTGATCCTCCCCGAGTCTCTTTCCACAATGTTCGGGTCGTGTTGCACGTTCCCTCCAAATGCGAATCCGTCGAGAACCACTCTCCAGACCAAATCGGGACTCACCTGTGAAACTGTTCGACCGTCCAGGTGGCATGTAGACGACTTCACTCTAGGCGTTCCCTTCTGTGAAGACGCATCAGAGGAACACATACAGCAGGTCTCCGACAGTAAAGTTCACTCTGCTGAAGCCTTCGCTCGCTACACCGCTTGCTTCGATACAACACGTCCAGTGGATGCTGCGAGGACAGAAGCCAGTTGCTGCGCAGTACTAAGGCGGTACCGCCATGACCTCACGGCCCAATAACGGGCCTCTCTTTCTGATATCAGACGTGGTCGACCCTGCGGTAGTCTTCAGAATTCAGTTTCGGTCTCTATAAACTGTGCCACATCCGAAAAACAGCAGAACGATTCCCATCAAGCCATCTGGCCACGTAAGGCTGCGACTGTCCTGTTTCCATTCCTCCTAAGGCCCTCCACCGCAGAGAGGTCTTCTGTGTGCCAGACTGCACCGTCTGTGACTGTGTACGCAGCGATTGTGAGTGTGGGACTACCAGGCAAACAGTAGCCCGTTTGATAGATGCCGTGACGCCATCGTTGTCGTGGTTGTCCGTTGACCGGAATGCCATCTTCTGTGCAGAACACGGTCGTATGGACATCTGTCGACAGTTTGTATGATTATATCGTGAATTACACACAGGGCACGGAAACAGCGGTTTCTTGCTTTAATTTTGGACACCAGTGTATGTGACTTTCGAGTGGGTCTCAAAAAAAAAATTATTTCTAAAAGCTACATATTTTCAAAATTTTCACAAAACGGTCTTATCCCATTCAAAATACTGTCCTTTACAACTAATACATTTGCGCCACCGTTGCTTCTACTGCTCGAAACATCTTTTATAGTCATCTTTAGAAGTGACTGACAGCTCCCGCTCGTGTTTTTCTTCAGTTCTTCAGTGTTGACAAATCGGTGTCCTTTCATGTCCCTTTTCATACATGGAAGTAAGAAAAAGTCGCACGGAGCCAGGTCAGGCGAGTAAGGTTCGTGGCGCAATGGAACCACGCCGTTTTTGGCCAAGAGAGATAGCTGTGAGTACAGGTGCGTTGTCGTGTTGGAAGAACCAGTTTCCTGTCTGCTACAAATCAGGTCTATTTTGATGACCACTGTTACTCCAAAATAACCCACTAGCCTCTGACAGTTGATCAATTGTCTACTGACGATCTGTGAGCGCAACCTCTCGAATTTCCTCAATATTTCGTCGTTTCGGGCAGTTAATGGACGAGGTTTGTCATTAATCGACATTTAGTCATTTTTAAATCGAGCAAACGACTCGTATACCTCAGTTTTTCCCTTAGCCTCATATTGGTGAGCTCTTTTCAATATCAAAACAGTTTCAGCAGCATTTTTACCGAGTAGAAAAGAAAATTTCACAGCTACCCGTTGGTCACTTTAACTTGCCATCTTAAAAAACGATACAAAAACTAAACAGCGGTAGCAAAAACAAACATCGCAGATGAACAGAAAAAGCCAGGTCGACAACACAGGTGGCGATGGACTGGCAATGAGTTGCGCTGTACACTTCTAGCGGCAGAAATGCGTACTACACAAGCTCCGTCCACGGCAATGTTATTCCGGATTTTTTGGGTATCCCATTGGATGCGACGAATCCGCCTGAAAGGGAAGGCGGCAGAAACGCATGCTCTTCATGAAGAGCTGGAAATGACGCAGAGAATTGTCGGGAGAATAATAATCTTAATAAAGTAATTACTGACATTTAGTGAAATCGTAACAGATAAAACTGTGTAAATCTGATAACGGCGCCACGAGAAAAAAAAAAAAAAAAAAAAAGGAATTTTAATTTACGTGGTTGTTTGTAAACATATTAATCAGAATATTTTGTTTCAAATTCAATAATCTGACCACAGAAACAAACATCCTCATTACTAGCGATTTCATGTGAACTGCATTAGATAAAAGATTTCATTTGCTTGAGAACTTTTAACATTGCAGCGCGTCAGCTATCGTGAATAATTTAATGGTTATAAAGAATCCGCCTCGATTGCAAATAGAAACCGAATGTTGACCTAGGTTTCGGCGCGGATAACCACGTCTTCTTCGGAACACACTAAAACTACAAACTGCCTAAAGAGGCATGGTCCAACATTAATACAGAATGCCCAAAAGGGCAAAAGACTGCCATAAAATGTGAGATAAACGGTACGTGTGAACCATGTCAATAGCTGTACTTTGCTCGAACGTCAGAAGCGTGCTTCCTCACCCCAGCCAATGTTCGGTGGGCCGCGGGCTCTCAGGTAAACTGAAGGCGTTGTTATCCGAGCCGAAACCTAGGCCAACATCCGGTTTCTATTTTCAATCGAGGTGGATTCTTTATAATCATTAAATTTCATTTGCTATTGTAAATGGTAATGTATAGTCTTATTTGGCGTATTTGCTCTTTCGAAATTTACGAGGGCAGTTCAATAAGTAAAGCAACACATTTTTTTTTTCTGAAACAGGGGTTGTTTTATTCAGCATTGAAATATACCAGGTTATTCCCCAATCTTTTGGCTACACAACACTATTTTTCAACGTAATCTCCATTCAATGCTACGGCCTTACGCCACCTAGAAATGAGGGCCTGTATGCCTGCACGGTACCATTCCACTGGTCGATGTCGGAGCCAACTCCATTGATTGCCGTTTTGTTTCAGGTTCGAAGTGATGAACCCATGTTTCATCGCCTGTAACAATCTTTGACAAGAAATTGTCACCCTCAGCCACATGACGAGCAAGCAATTCCGCACAGATGGTTCTCCTTTGCTCTTTAGGGTGTTCGGTTAGACAACGAGGAACCCAGCGGGAACAAACCTTTGAATATCCCAACTGGTGAACAATTGTGACAGCACTACCAACAGAGATGTCAAGTTGAGCACTGAGTTGTTTGATGGCGATCCGTCGATCATCTCGAACGAGTGTGTTCGCACGCTCCGCCATTGCAGGAGTCACAGCTGTGCACGGCCGGCCCGCACGCGGGAGATCAGACAGTCTTGCTTGACCTTGCGGCGATGATGACACACGCCTTGCCCAACGACTCACCGTGCTTTTGTCCACTGCCAGATCACCGTAGACATTCCGCAAGCGCCTATGAATATCTGAGATGCCCTGGTTTTCCGCCAAAAGAAACTCGATCACTGCCCGTTGTTTGCAACGCACATCCGTTACAGACGCCATTTTAACAGCTCCGTACAGCGCTGCCACCTGTCGGAAGTCAATGAAACTATACGAGACGAAGCGGAAATGTTTGAAAATATTCCACAAGAAATTTCCGGTTTTTTCAACCAAAATTGGCCGAGAAAAAAAATGTGTTTCATTACTTATTGAACTGCCCTCGTATGTCACTACTACACGCCCGGTTAGCGGCGCGGTCTAACGCGCTGCTTCCCCAGCGGGAAGGCGTGCCGTTTCTCGGCAGAAATCCACCCGGCGGGTTAGTGTCGAGGTCAACCTGTGGATGCTTCTTAAGGCGGTTTTCCATCTGCCTCGGCGAATGCTGGTTGGTTCCCCTTATTCCGCCTCAGTTATACTACATACAGTGTCTCCACGTATGCTTACACCGTAATTACTCTATCATGCAAACATTGTGGTTACTCTCGTATGGTATGAGACGTTCCCCGGGGGAGTGGTGGTGGTCGGGGGGGGGGGGGTCCACTGGGGATCTGAACCGCACATTAACTCTGGGTTCGGTGTGGGGCGGCGGTAGGGTGGGTGGACTGCTGTGGCCTGTTGTGGGCTTGTGAACCCCTGAGGGCTATGGCGTTCCTAGGTCCCCGGTTAAATACACACACATACCAGTACACACACAGTAGGAGACACTGCACAACATAACGTGTGAATTCAAATTCCGCCAACAGAACTCGTTGAAATCCCCCCTCACAATCAGAAAATAAAACCTTAAGGCAAATTTAAAGAAAATAAAACAGCAGTTTACACGCGTAATTTTACTACTTAGGGTTTATTCCTCTTTGTATGCCATTCTAAACACCCTAGATGTGTAGATTTCACAAGTTAACGAAGAAAAATAAAAGTGAACTACACTGCACAGCAGAGTTCGAAGAGTTAGGCAGCACTTCAAATATAGGGCAACGGAAGATCGTTTTCCAGATTAATAAGTGAGACAAAAAGGTACATGACTATGTGTTATGCAAGGGAGATAAGGGAAGAAACATGTGGGACAAGGTGCTACAAGGGCCTGAACATTTCATATACATCTGGGGTTATGCAGTATAATAGTGGCAGGAGAAGCGAAGGGGAAGTAGCAGTCAGGAGCAGTAGGAGATAAGAGAAACAACATAATCACAAAAAAATGGTTCAAATGGTTGTGAGCACTTAACATCTAAGGTCATCAGTCCCCTAGACTTAGAGCTACTTAAACCTTACTAACCTAATGACATCACACACACACATCCGTGCCCGAGGCAGGATTCGAACCTGCGACCGTAGCAGCGGCTTGGTTCCGGACTGAAGGGCCTAGAACCGCTCGGCCACGAAACATCATCACAGATATCTGAGTGAAGGAGTTTGATTTCGCAAGCATTCTTGGATAAAGTGACTGACAAATTACAGGAGGAATTGCGGAGGTGCATGAACTGAGTCTTATGTTTATGATGAAAGGAAGGAAGAAGAGGAAGAAAGGAGCACCAATACTGTGAACTGTGTGCCAACCAGAAGATATGCAATAAAACTGTGTTGCGTATGAGTCATGTGGAAAACACTCACAAATTTTGTGTAGAATGAAATTCTAAACGTAAGTGCACGTTTTCGAACAAATTAAGGTAAAAAGGCGTGTACTCTTCACTACTGCGACACTGTATTCTCACTAGAATCCGACGTCAAATCTACCTAGAAGTTTCCCCGCGTTATTTAAGATTTTTATTTAAGTCAAGATTTGAGAGGAGTTACTTCCAGACCAAGAATTTTCTTACGGAAATTTTCAACGAAACATTTCGTCTGCATGTACAGGATGCTCAAGTGGTGACAAACAGTGTGTTGCTAGGAGCGTTGTGTTGAGAAATAATTCTCAAGCAAAAATTCCGTACGTTACGCCATTTCCAAATTAATTGGCATTGAAGTTAGAGAATCAAGCCGTTGCACCCTCAAATTCAGCGTCCCGCCAGAGACGGTATCGACAAACGTGATCTTCGTTTGCTTTCCGAAAACCAAACAAGAGAGCGATGCAAATATTGGACATGCACAGTGTACTCTGCAATACCCCTAGAAGCCCTTCAGACTGTTTCTGAACTTCCTGTGTAATCACTTTCACGTTTCTTACAACTAGTAGGAAAACATGTAGTTCATGGGCTTGATTTACCTTGTATATTCTCCAGCTTTCGGATCAGGATCTTCTTGTTGACAGAATCGAATGCTTTAAAGTAGGTTTCATTTTGAAAAGCTTTTTCCGACAGTCAGGTTTACATTTTGAGTTTTCTTAATCCGATATTTGCGTTCAAGAATCAGCTCCACACTAATACAAACACAACACGACGTTTCAATTCCTGTAATCAGAGGGCAGATAGTTACTACATTGTGAGCTATACTGTAAGTCTCTTCGGCTGACGAGTCACCAGGAAACGTATAGGTGTACGTGTGGCTGCGTACAGAGGTTAGTTAGTTCTTTAGTTTACACGACTGGCCATTAAAATTGCTACACCAAGAAGAAATGCAGATGGTAAACGGGTATTCTATGGACAAATTTATTATACCAGGAACTGACATGTGATTACATTTTCGCATAATTTGGGTGCATAGATCCTGAGAAATCAGTACCCAGAACAACCACCTCTGGCCATAATAACGGCGTTGATACGCCTGGGCATTGAGTCAAACAGAGCTTGGATGGCGTGTACAGGTACAGCTGCCAATGCAGCTTCAACACGATACCACAGTAGTGACTGGCGTATTGTGACGAGCCAGTTGCTCGGCCACCATTGACCAGAAGTTTTCAATTGGTGAGAGATCTGGAGACTTTGCTGGCCAGGGCAGCAGTCGAACACTTTCTGTATCCAGAAAAGGCCAGTACAGGACCTGCAACATGCGGTCGTGCATTATCCTGCTGAAATGTAGGGTTTCGCAGGGATCGAATGAAGGGTACAGCCACGGGTCGTAACACATCTGAAATGTAACGTCCACTCTTCAAAGTGCCGTCAATGGGAACAAGAGGTGACCGAGACGTGTAACCAATGGCACCCCATATCATCTCGCCGGGTGATACGCCAGTATGGCAAAGATGAATACACTCTTCCAATGTGCGTTCACCGCGATGTCGCCAAATACGGATGCGACGATCATGATACTGTAAACAAAACCTGAGTTCATCCGAAAAAATGACATTTTGTCATTCGTGCACCCAGGTTCGTCGTTGAGTATACCAAGGCAGGCGCTCCTGACTGTGATGCAGCGTCAGGGGTAACCGCAGCCATGGTCTCCGAACTGATAGTCCATGCTGCTGCAAACGTCGTCGAACTGTTCGTGCAGATGGTTGTTGTCTTGGAAACGTCCCCATCTGTTGACTTTGGGATCGCGACGCGGCTGCACGATCCGTTACAGCCATGCGGATAAAATGCCTGTCATCTCGACTGCTAGTGATACGAGGCCGTTGGGATCCAGCACGGCGTTCCGTATTACCCTCCTGAACCGACCGATTCCATATTATGCTAACAGTCATTGGAGCTCGACCAACGCGAGCAGAAATGTCGAAATACGATAAACCGCAATCGTGATAGGCTACAATCCGCCCTTTATCAAAGTCGGAAACGTGATGGTACGAATTTCTCCTCCTTACACGAGGCATCACAACAACGTTTCACCAGGCAACGCCGGTCAACTGCTGTTTCTGTATGAGAAATCGGTTCGTAACTTTCCTCATGTCAGCACGTTGTAGGTGTCGCCACCGGCGCCTACCTTGTGTGAATGCTCTGAAAAGCTAATCATTTGCATATCAGAGCATCTTCTTCCTTTAGGTTAAATTTCGCGTCTGTAGCACGTGATCTTCGTGATGTAGCAATATTAATGGCCAGTAGTGTAGTTTCCTAATGTTTTGCCACGCTCCCTTTTCTTTCTTTCAAACAGATCACCTGATAATGCCTTGCTGGTGAATCGAACCGACAATGATACAGCTTGTGTGACGTGAGGGTGAAGTGTATCTTTCCGAGATGTTAGAAGACTGTCACTGTGATCTCGTAACGAAACATTCTTAGTCTTCCTAGTTGCATTTTTGTTGCGAAAGACTGTCACTTTCGTACGGCGATGCAGAGAGCATCATTTCCGATTCACGCCGCTGCAGCTACCGTCGTGAACAACTGCGGGATAAATACTTCCGTACGGGCAGAGATGGGCCAGCAGCGTGGATGCGGCGTTAACATACCCCACGGGATGCTTTAATAACGCTCGAGGAAAGGTCGCTCTAATTCCGTGTAACTGGCCTCCTTTCGAGATAAACCTGACATTTCTCCGTATCTTCGCGAATTTCTCTTTCCAAGAACGCTAAGGAAGTCGAGCGGTGTCGCAGCGAGAGAGTAAACAGCGGGGGAAGTTGGCGGTGAACTGCTGCGGCTTTATTGCGCGCTCGCTTTCGTGTCCGGCTGATAGTGTCATTGCTGGGGGAGGGCAGGGCGGACTCGGGCGCGGAATGTTTACGTCTGCGTCATTCACAGCTGTGATACTGGAGGCCGCCGTTCCTCAGGCCGAAGGAGCCGGCCGGCTAATCTGGGGCGGCATAACGACCGCGCGTAAAAGAGCGTCGGCGCTCCTGATGACGGCGAGGGGGTCGCGGCCCGAAACGCAGATAACGCGCCGCGCCGCCCGCCGCCCGCCGTCAGGCATTTCGCCAGACACGTCGTAAAGAACAGACATTAACACACCGGACCGCTATCTGCCGGGAAGAATGGCAGCAGGGGGAAAGACAGGACAGGGGAAAAAAAAGAGGAAAACAGGGAGAGTAGCGCGCAGGGGCGGCAACTAGCGGGTAAGGGAGGGAGGGGACGCAGCGCTGCCGACTGTTTTATTATTTGTCTGCGCGTATCTGCGGGCTGCGCGCGTGCTAGTCTGCAAGGGCAGTTTCCCAGACTGCGCGGGGATCCCCAGGACGCGGCAGTTTCCCAGCCTGCGCGGGGATTCCCAGGACGCGGCCGCTGTCGCTGCGCCCGAATGGCGCTCTACGCTGCCGAGAACATCCTACTAAATAGCGTTCCAACGGCACTGCGAGGACCTCGTCAAAACAAGCACAACTGTTGCATGTTAAACAAGGGAGTGAGGCGTTTCACCTATTGCTCCGCGTGAAGTCGGGTAAAAGTTATTGCAGCTTGAGGAAGGCTCCCCTTAATGCCAGATATTAGTACAGTAAGTGTGGTTATCTATAATTTTTTTCTGCAGAAACTAGACTGCAGCTATAAAATTAGATGTACATGAATGAGAGAGATAGTCATTGATAAGGGACTGCAGCCTCATGTTACTTCATTCTGTTCCATCCAGTAAAGGAGGTCATGGACAGATTTGGGAAGGGAATGAAAGTTGAGGGAAAAGCAATGTAAACTTCAGGGCTCTAGTTTTGCATTGATATTGAACATTCATCAGAGATGGCAGCTGACTTGGAAGATCAGATAGAAGATATGCACAGTATCTTGAAAGAAACTTATGTAATGATACCAACAATAGTAGAGGAAGGGTCAATGGATGTAGTCGAATTATATCAGAGGAAGGAAGGGGAATTGTAGTGAGAAATCAGATACTAAAACTAGTCGATGAGTTTTGCTATTTGGAATAAGGCGCTGCA
Organism: Schistocerca cancellata; assembly: GCF_023864275.1. Classification (NCBI taxonomy): domain Eukaryota; kingdom Metazoa; phylum Arthropoda; class Insecta; order Orthoptera; family Acrididae; genus Schistocerca; species Schistocerca cancellata. Next base: position 492,979,680 of record NC_064634.1, read on the forward strand.
GTCATGGACTCCCTCGGACATGGGTGTGTGTGTGTTTGTCCTTAGGATAACACAGGTTAAGCAGTGTGTAAGCTTAGGGACTGATGACCTTAGCAGTTAAGTCCCATAAGATTTCATACACATTTGAACTTTTTTTTTCAGCAAATGCAAAATCACTGGCCATAGTCGAAGTAGAAAGAATGTAAAACACAGACTGCCAATACCAAGAAACCTTCGCTGTAAACGAATAGATATTTATACACTGTAAGAAAAAAAGAACACCCTACAAAAAAAAATTATCTAAATCGGACGAAAACTGGTAGATGTGATGGTCAAGTACAAACAAATGACTACAGTTTCAGAAAAATTGCATGATTTATTGAAAAGAAAGAGATTCACAAATTGAACAAGTCAGTAATCGGTTTGTCTTATACAAGCAGTTATAATGCTTGGCATTGATTGACAGATTTGTTGGATAACCCTCCTGAGAGACGTCATGGCAAATTCTGCCCAACTCGTGTGTTAGATCGCCAAAATTCCGATCTAGTTGAAGGGCCATGCCTATAATGCTCCGAACGTTCTCATTTGGTGAGAGATCCGGTGACCTTGCTGGTTTGACAGCCACGAAGACAAACAATAGAAACTCTTGCCACATAGGGGCAGTCATTATCTTGCTGAAATGTAATTCCAGGATGGCTTGCAATGAGGGCAACAAATGTGAGCGTAGAATATCGCCGACGCAACAGTGTGTAGGAAGGATGCTGCGAATGACAACCAAAGGAGTCTTGCTGTGCAATGAAATGGCATCCCAGACCATCATCCCTGGTTGTTGGCCATTTGGTGGGCAACACTCAGGTTTGTATCCACTCGCTGTCCGGGGCGTCTATAGACACGCCCTCGGCCTGGCATCCCATTGACTGGAGTAGAACTGTCTTCAGTGCTTAGTCCCGCTTCGAAATGAACCCCGATCCCCAGCGAAGACGTATCTGGAGACATCCCACCCACCTGTCTTTTCTATCTCAAGAGTGTATTTCACGAATGCCTTTTTGAAGGTATGAGTAGTTACTGACTCGAATCACAATAGCGTTTGAGAAATCTTTCACGCATGAGGATCGTACAAACATACCGCCGTTTGAGTCTCGTACAGATTCCCGTATGGAGGACATAGTGATAGACATCCCTGGGGTTGTGAAGCAGCTGAATGGGTTGAAAATAAATAAATCGCCACGTCCTGATGGAATTCCAATTCGGTTTTACAGAGAGTACTCTACTGCATTGGCTCCTTACTTAGCTTGCATTTATCGCGAATCTCTTGCCCAAAGTAAAGTCCCGAGCGACTGGAAAAAAGCGCAGGTGACGCCTGTATATGAGAAGGGCAGAAGGACGGATCCTCAAAATTACAGACCAATATCCTTAACATTGGTTTGTTGCAGGATTCTCGAACATATTCTCAGTTCGAATATAATGAATTTGCTTGAGGCAGATAAGTTGCTGTCCATGCATCAGCACGGCTTTAGGAAGCATCGCTCCTGCGAAACGCATCTCGCCCTTTTCTCACATGATATCTTGCGAACCATGGATGAAGGGTATCAGACGGATGCCATATTCCTTGACTTCCGGAAAGCGTTTGACTCGGTACCCCACTGCAGACTCCTAACTAAGGTACTAGCATATGGGATTGGTTCCCGAGTATGTGAGTGGCTCGAAGACTTCTTAAGTAATAGAACCCAGTACGTTATCCTCGATGGTGAGTGTTCATCGGAGGTGAGGGTATCATCTGGAGTACCCCAGGGAAGTGTGGTAGGTCCGCTGTTGTTTTCTATCTACATAAATGATCTTTTGGATAGGGTGGCTGTTTGCTGATGATGCTGTGGTGTACGGGAAGGTGTCGTCGTTGAGTGACTGTAGGAGGATACAAGATGACTTGGACAGGATTTGTGATTGGTGCAAAGAATGGCAGCTAACTCTAAATATAGATAAATGTAAATTAATGCAGATGAATAGGAAAAAGAATCCCGTAATGTTTGAATACTCCATTAGTAGTGTAGCGCTTGACACAGTCACGTCGATTAAATATTTGGGCGTAACATTGCAGACCGATATAAAGTGGGACAAGTATGTTATGGCAGTTGTGGGGAAGGTGGATAGTCGTCTTTGGTTCATTGGTAGAATTTTGGGAAGATGTGGTTCATCTGTAAAGGAGACCGCTTATAAAACACTAGTACGACTTATTGTTGAGTACTGTTCGAGAGTTTGGGATCCCCATCGGGTCGGATTGAGGAAGGACATAGAAGCAATTCAGAGGCGGGCTGCTAGATTTGTCGCTGGTAGGTTTCATCATCACACGAGTGTTACGGAAATGCTTCAGGAACTCGGGTGGGAGTCTCTGGAGGAAAGGAGGCGTTCTTTTCGTGAATTGCCCCATATCTCAGCTTGCAGTCAGAATTTTAAAATTTGCTCTACAGGCAACGTTTATTGAGCCTACAGAAATATGTGTACAAAATTTCATACTTCTAGCATTCACAGAATCTGAGGAAAAGCTACAAAATTATTTAAAAAATCAAACTTTTCAGGAAACGCAGTCTAAAATTCAACCCATTTTTTTCCTTTTGTCACCTTTTCAGAAGGCACCACATTTGTACTCTGGGTCGTCTTTCCCTTCTGGTTTCTTGTTGTCTGTCTTCTTTCCTTTACCGGGTCTTCAACTGACCTTTCAGCTGCAGGGACGCGCTGTAAATCTATTTTTCTCAGGATGTCTTGGGTTAAATTTCCTATCTTGAAGCCCATTCTTTCTAATACCGTCATCCTCCCGACGTTCCCATAATTCAATACAGTAACTGCATCATAAGTTTCAATTACGACAACTGTAACAGATGAAAATGTGCTTTTAGGGCATCGTTTCCATATGAGTGAATTTGGAGACTCGTTTGGATTTTGGGTTTTGCCATGAACACACATTTTGAGAAGTGCTGGGTCGGCCAGAAACCTGTAAGTGGGGTTCTAGATGTATCCTGCACACGTTTGGTTGAAAGCAATACACAGAATCGTTGTTCACTGAGCTGGTATTGAAGTGCTGCTTCAAAACGTGGGCGTGGCAGTGAGGCCGCGTCACACTTTTAATTAATCTTCAGGCACTTCGGGTGCGATTTCTACATTGAAACTTTGGGAACTTATTGTCGATGAGTTGAACTAAAAAATAAAAAAAATAAATCGAAAATTGTCATTTTTGGTCAATTTCGTCAACGTCCCCCCTTAAACAGATGTCTCCAAGATGATCGTGAGTGAGCACTACACATTATTCCTATAGAACGTGTTTGCGCAATGCAGACTTTCTTTCTTAAAGATGAATTACCCCAAAACATTGTCTCATATGACATTATTGAACGAATATATGCAAAGTATGTCAAGTTACTGATTCGTCTCTCCTCAAGTTTTGCAGTTATTCTAAGAGAAATTGCGTCGGAACTGAGTTGTTTTATGAGTTCCGAAACGTGTATTTTTCTCCAGTTAAATTCTCAGCAATATGGACGCTAAGAATTTTGAAGTTTCATTGCTATTTATTATTTCTTCTCCACGTGTTACACCTCTTGATGTGCAGAACTGAATATATTGTGTCTTTTTAAAATTGAGAGTCAGGCCATTTGCAGAAAATCAGTCAAAGTTACTTTTAAGTGATCCCTAACATAAATTAGAACTTTGTTTCTCGCTTCTTCTGTTTCTGTACGTATGCTAGCATTGAAAAAAAGTACTATTGTGTCATGTAAAAAGAACTAATTCTGCTTGTTGCATATTTGACAGAAGATCGTTTACATTTATGAGGAACAGTAAGATTAAACCTTGGATTTGATTTACTAAGTCCAGCTTTCTGCCGTCTTTTGATCTGATATGGCATTATCCATTGGCTGGCTAAACCGCCAATCCCGGAAAACGTCAATTTATCTGGGAGAATACTGTGATTCACACAGTTAAATGCCTTAGAGACGCCGCAGAAGATACCAGCCAACGCTATTTTGTTATTAATGCTTGTAAAATCTGGTGAGTGAAGACTCAAATGGCATTCTCAGTAGACCAAACCTTTCGAAATCCAAATTGTGATATGCTAAGAATACTATTGTTGCTAACGTGAGATACTATTCTAAAATACATTACCTTCAAAAATTTTGGAGTATGATGTCACTTGGTAGATATTGGCATCTTTATTATCACCTTTCTCAAAGAGAGGCTTAACGATGGTAGTCTCTTGGAAAAATGCCTTGAATTAGCGATGCATCACGTATTTCGGATAAGACTGGTCATATTGCATGGGAACAAATCTTTAGTACTCTGTTGGAAACACAACCAGAAACAGATGAGGTTTTATTTTTGAGAAAATGTAAAATATTCTTAATTTCTGAAGGAGAAGTTGGTAATAGATTCATGTGATTGAATTTTATGACAGCTACGTTTTCAACATACTGCTGTGATTTAGATCTTGAACTCTTTGACCCTGCGCTTTCTACCATATACCTGTGAGTCATCGTTTATAGCCCTTCCATTCAGTTCAGTAGTGATGTTGTCCTTTTCTGTGGTTGGCTGTCCTGTCTCTCGTTCCAGTGCATTCCATATTGCCTAAAACATGTTGTCAGAAGCACTTATTTCTGACATTATGTGCATGGTCCTTGATTTTTTGGTAACCTTTCATAGTAATTTTGAATAGCTTTTGTAAGGTGCATCTACTGCAGGATCCCTACTTGTTCTAGCCAAACGATGAATATCTGCGTATTAATCCAATTTATCAGACACAGTTCCTGCGTTTTCGTCAGCATCTCCAGTAGAGTTCCGCAGCACGTGCCAATAGTCAGTTTATCTGTGTAGTTTAGTTTTCCATGGTCTTTAGTACAGATAGTGACTGCGATTGCTGTGTGCGGATGCGAGCGGAGCTGGTGACGCTTCGCTCTCAGCTTCAGGCTGTGATGGCTTCGGTTACACAGCTTGAGGCCGCAGTGGATGGGCACCACTGTTGTGGGCCGGCTGTGGGGATCCAACGGATGTCCAGCACGTCCGAGTTCTACGATCGGTCTTCATCAGTGACCAGCCCAGTTACTGCTCGCACTGAGGTTGATCCCCTGACACCTGTGGTCCAGTGGGAGGTCGCCCCGGAGCGTAACAGGCGGCGAAGGACTTCCCAGGAGGCCACACGTAAGGCCTCCCCTGTTAGTCTGGCAAACAGGTTCCAGGTGCTGTCTGTGGCTGACACTGTCGCTGAGCCAGATGCTGTCGCCTGTCCTGTTTCAGAGGAAACCTCTCAGCCTGCAAGATACGGACAATCACAGAGGGTGGGATTACTGATAGTTGTGAGCTCCAACGTTAGGCGCGTTAGTGGTCCCCTTGGGGACATGTCTGCCAAGAAGGGTAAGAAAACCAATGTGCACTCCATGTGCATACCGAGAGGAGTCATTCCAGACGTGGAACGGGTCCTCCCAGGCGCCATGCAGAGCACAGGGTGCAGCCAACTGCAGGTGATTGCTCACATCCGTACCAATGATGCGTGTCAACCGGGATCAGAAGAGATTCTCCCTGGTTTCGAGAGGCTAACAGAAGTGGTAAAGGCTGACAGTCTTGCTTGCAAGATGAAAGCAGAGCTGACCATTTGCAACGCAGTCGACAGGACCGATTGCGGACTTCTGGTACAGAGCCGAGTGGAGGGTCTGAATCAGAGGCTCAGACGGTTCTGCGACCGTGTAGGTTGCGGATTCCTCGACTTGCGCCAAAGGGTGGATGACTTTCGGGTTCCGCTGAATATGTCAGAAATCAACCATACGCAGGAGGCAGCTACACGGGTAGCAGGGGCTATGTGGTGTAGACTGGGCGATTTTTTAGGTTTGAGGGTCTCGGGAAAGCACAAAAAGGTCTTCAGTCACAAAGGGTGCAGGCCGAACACAGGAAGAACGTAGATATAGGAAACATCGGTGTAACAGTTGTAAATTGTCGTAGCTGTGTTGGGAAAGTAACAGAGCTTCAAGCGCCAATAGAAGGCACTGATGCTGAATTCGTTATAGACACTGAATGCTGGCTAAAGCCGGAGAAAAGCTCAGCCGAAAGTTTTGCGAAGAAACTTACAGAGTTCCGAAAGGATAGGCTAAACATGGTTGGCGGTTGCGTGTTTGTTGCTGTTAGAAGTAGTTTATCTTGTCGCGAAATTGAAGTACATAGTTCCTGTAAATTATTATGGACAGAGGTCATTGTTGGCAACCGTAATAAAATAATAATTGGAACCTTTTACCGAACTCCCAATTCAGATGATACATTTGCTGAAAGTTCCAAAGAAAACTTGAGTTTGATTTCAAACACGTGCCCGATTCACACGATTATAGTTAGTGGTCACCTTAATTTACGCTCGATATGCTGGCGAAAATACATGTTTAACTCTGGAGGTACGCATAAAACACCATCCGAAATTGTGCTAAACGCATTCTCTGAAAATTATTTCGAGCAATTAGTTCATGAGCCCACGCGAGTAGCAAACAGCTCTTAGCAACAAATAATCCTAAATTAATAACGAGCCTCAAAACGGATACAGATATTAGCAAACACAGGGTTGTCGTAGGAAGACTGAATATTTCAACCCACAAAGCCTCCAAAAATAAACGAAAAATATACCGATTCAAAAAAGCTGATAATAATCCATTTGACGCCTTCCTGAGTAACAATCTCCATTCCTTCCAAAATAACCATATTAGTGTAGACAAGGATGTGGCTTGAATTCAGAGAAATAGTATGGGCAGCAATTGAGAGATTTATACCAAATAAATTAACAAACGATGGAGCTGATCCTCCTTGGTACACAAAACGGGTCAGAACACTTTTGCAGAAACAACGAAACAAACATGCCAAATTTAAACAGTCGCAAAATCCCTAAGATTGCTGATCTTTTACAAAGCTGGAAATTTAGCGCGGACTTCAATACGAGATGCTTATAATAGTTTCCACAAAGAAACTTTAACTCGAAACCTGGCAGAAAATCCAAAGAGATTCTGGTCGTATGTGAAGTATGCTAGCGGCAAGACAAAATCAATGCCTTCTCTGCGCAATAGCAACGGAAATATTATCGAAGATAGTGCTGCCAAAGCAGAATTACTAAACACAGCCTTCTGAAATACCTTCACAAAAGAAGACGAAGTAAACATTCCAGAATTCGAGTCAAGAACAGCTGCCAACTTGAGTAACGTAGAAGTAAATATCCTCGGAGTAGTGAAGCAACTTAAATCACTTAATAAAAGCAAGTCTTCTGATCCAGACTGTATCCAATTAGGTTCCTTTCAGAGTACGCTGATTCAATAGCTCCCTGCTTAACAATGATATACAACCGTTCGTTCGACGAAAGATCCGTACCCAAAAACTGGAAGATTGCACAGGTCACACCAATATTGAAGAAATGTAGTAGCAGTAATCCACTAAATTACAGGCCCACATCATTGACGTCGATATGCAGCAGGGTTTTGGAACATATATTGTGTTCGAACATTATGAATTACCTCGAAGGAAACGGTCTATTGACAAACAGTCCAAATGGGTTTAGAAAACATCGTTCTTGTGAAACACAACTAGCTTTTTACTCGTCTGAAGTGTTAAGTGCTATTAACAATGGATTTCAGATTGGTTCCGTATTTCTGGATTTCCGGAAGGCTTCTGACACTGCACCATACAAGCGGCTTGTAGTGAAATTGTGTGCTTATAGAATATCGTCTCAGTTATGTGACTGGATTCATGATTTCCTGTCAGAGTGTTCACAGTTTGTAATCACTGACGGAATGTCATCGAGTAAAACAGGAGTGATTTCTGGCGTTCCCCCAGGTAGTCTTATGGGACTTTGCTGTTCCTTATCTCTATGAACGATTTAGGAGACAGTCTGAGCAACAGTGTTACGTAGTTTGCAGATGACACTGTAGTTTATCGACTCATAAAATCATCAGAAGATCAAAACAAATTGCAAAACGATTTAGAAAAGATATCTGAATGGTGCGAAAATTGGCAATTGACCCTAAATAACGAAAAGTGTGAAGTCATACACATGAACGCTAAAAGGAATCCGTTAAACTTCGGCTACACGATAAATCAGTCAAATCTAAAGGCAGTAAATTCCACTAAATACCTAGGAATTACAATTACGAACAACTTAAATTGGAAGGAACACAGAGAAAATGTTGTGGGGAGGGCTAACCAAAGACTGCGTTTTATTGGCAGGACACTTACAAAATGTAACAGATCTGCTAAGGAGACTGCCTACACTACGCTTGGCTATCCACTTTTACGATACTGCTAAGCGATGTGGGATTCCTACCAGATAGGACTGGCGGAGTACATCGAAAAAGTTCAAAGAAGGAAGCAAGTTTTGTACTATCACTAAATAGAGGTAAGAGTGTACCTGAAATGATACAGGATTTATGATGGACATAATTAAAACAAAGGAGTTTTTCGTTGCGGCGGAAGTTTCTGACGAAATTCCAGTCACCAACTTTCTTCTCGGAATGCGAAAATATATTGTTGACACCGACCTACAAAGGGAGAAACGATCACCATGATAAAATAAGGGAAATCAGAGCTTGTACAGAACGATATAGGTGTTAATTCTTTCCGCGTGGTATACGAGATTGGAACAATAGAGAACTGTGTAGGTAGTTCGATGAACCATCTGCCAGGCACTTAATTGTGACTTGCAGATTATCCATGTAGATGTGGACGTAGATGTTTTGTATGTGGCTGTTTAGTGTCCTTCTTGATTAGCCATTTTCAAATATTGATATGAATTTGTCAAGGAATAGATTAAATTATGTTAGGATTTGGTTCACTATAAATTAAACCCTAGATGATCTCCTGTAAACCATTCTTAAAAACATTTGTCCTGTGGTTATTAATAATTCCAACTGATTTAGATTAAGGAGTGTCCATTCTGTAAGCCACTAACTGCCACTAACTGTGCATAATGATTAGAGAAAGCTTTTGTTACTGGATAAACAGTTGTTATCGTGATTTGAGCTTCATCAAAGAAAACATTGTCAGTTAGCATCCTGCTGTCTATAACCACCCGTGTTGAAAGTCAATTACTGCAACCAAACTGGAGGATCCAAACAAGGTTTCCAGATCATTTTTCTTATCAGAATCTTTTAAAATGTGCACTGAATTCACTACAGAGTATTAACTGCTTGCCGCTGTCTGAGAGATAGGAAAATAAGGAATCCATACTCCTCATAAGTAGTTCAAAATTTCCCAATGGGGATCTATATACAGCTACAACTAAAAGTGAACTGTTTTTAAGATTAATTCACAAGCGCACACTTAAAAATATACTTTTCCCAAAGTTTTTTACCTGTGTCCGATATTAATATACGAGTATGTTAAGCTCCTCCTTTTCCCATATTAGGTGAGGTACATATTGAAGATTATGCTATTGTAGCTGACCCTGTACAGCCTGCAAGAAGCTGAGAAACGCCGAGAGAATCCGCGTCTCACGAAGTATCAGTGCGTGCTCTGAAAAAGAACATCAAATTACGTACCGGGCGTCGGGAGTCGAACTCATTGTCAGCTATAAATAACCCTGCGAGACCAAGTGTGGTTAAAGTGAGGGCAGCGAGTACACAAACCAGAAAAATTCGCAGCACCTGAAGAGGACGGTTGCCTCGGTCCTCTAAATCTTGTGCAGGAAACCGAAACGACAAATCGGCTGTGTAGCGGAAGCTCATCATTAACTATTTTCTTTGTTAAATTGTCATGTGTAACGGAAATATAGTAAGTGATTGGCAACTGCACTTCGTGATGGATAACTGAAATCCACTAAATACACTGCAAAACCAATACATTAGGGTAGTCGTATAAAAACGAGCCTGACGGAAAGAAAAGTGAGTAAAGTGTTTATTATTTCAAAATTAATCGCCATAACTATTGACACATTTATCCTACTGTGAGGCAAGGTGGTCAGTGCCTTCACGGAAAACGAGTGCGGCTGCCTACGACAGTACCCAGGGGTGCACCTCTCCGTCCGAATAAAACCGACGGCCACGAATGTCTTTCTTTAGGGCACCAAAAATATGGAAATCGCGTGGAGAGAGGTCGGAGCTGTAGTGAGGATGTACGCCCGTCCACATGTTGTCAAGGAAATCTCGAGTACGCTGCACAAGTTTCGCTGGGAAGTCCTTACACATGCTCCATACAGTCCGGGTTCATCCCCATGCGATTTCCACATTCTTGGAGTTCTGAAGAAAAACATTCGTGCCCGCCGATTTGCTTCGGACGAAGACGAGCAAGCTTGGGTACAATCATGGTTCCATAGGCAACCGCACACATTTTTTTATAAAGACATTGACCGTCCTGTCTCACAGTGGAATAAATGTATTAACCCTGAAGTAGTCTTGTGAATTTATGTTACATCATTGGTCGCGTGGATGACAGCTGGCAACCACCATTGTTTTAAGGTTACTTTAACAATTATAAAACAAAATAGGATACGTGCATCATGATGTTGGATTTAATCAATTACTTAGCTTCATACTTGAATGAACTATATTAATTATAATATACATACATAGGATATTTTCACGAAAACGAACAAAAGTGAACTTATATTGCAGTAAAAATGAATAATGAGTGTAGTTTGTGAACCATACGCTGTAATACCTGCACATGCGCCTCACTAATGCAAAAATTAAACCAGTAATTCCAAAATTACTTTCTGATATGTGCTTTATTTCAGTCCACACTGTGCAAATAACTGACACAATGTTGTTGTTGTTGTGGTCTTCAGTCCTGAGACTGGTTTGATGCAGCTCTCCATGCTACCCTACCCTGTGCAAGCTTCTTCATCTTCCAGTACTTATTGCAACCCACATCATTCTGAATCTACTTAGTGTATTCATCTCTTGGCCTCCCTCTACGATTTTTACCCTCCACGCTGCCCTCCAGTGCTAAATTTGTGATCCCTCTAAGCCTCAGAACACGTCCTATCAACCGGTCCCTTCTTTTTGTGCCACATACTCCCCTTCTCCCCAATACTGTTCAATACTTCATCATTAGTTATGTGATCTGCCCATCTAATCTTCAGATTCTTCTGTAGCACCACATTTCGAAAGCTTCTATTCTCTTCTTGTCCAAACTATTTATCGTCCATGTTTCACTTCCACTCGTGGCTACACTCCATACAAATACTTTTAGAAACGACTTCCTGACAATTAAATCTATACTCGATGTTAACAAATGTTCATTTTATATCCTCCCTTCAAGACACTGTCCATTCCCTTCAACTACACTTCCAAGCCCTTTGCTGTCTCTGACAGAATTACAATGTCATCGGCGAACCTCAAAGTTTTTATTTTTTCTCCATGGATTTTTTTATACCTACTCCGAATTTTTCTTTTGTTTCCTTTACTGCTTGCTCAACATACAGATTGAATAACATCGAGGAGACGCTACAACCCTGTCTCACTCCCTTCCCAACCACTGCTTCCCTTTTATGCCCCTCGACTCTTATAACTGCCATCTGGTTTCTGTACAAATTGTAAACAGCCTTTCGCTCCCTGTATTTTACCCCTGCCACCTTTAGAATTTGAAAGCGAGTATTCCAGTCAACATTGTCAAAAGCTTTCTCTAAGCCTACAAATGCTAGAAACTTAGGTTTGCCTTTCCTTAACCTTTCTCCTAAGATAAGTCGTAAGGTCAGTATTGCCTCACGTGTTCCAACATTTCTACGGAATCCAAACTGATCTTCGCTGAGGTCGGCTCATACCAGTTTTTCCATTCGTCTGTAAAGAATTCGCGTTAGTGTTTTGCAGCTGTGACTTATTAAACTGATAGTTCGGTAATTTTCACATCTGTCAACACCTGCTTTCTTTGGGATTGGAATTATTATATTCTTCTTGAAGTCTGAGGGTATTTCTCCTGTCTCATACATCTTGCTCACCTGATGGTAGAGTTTTGTCAGGACTGGCTCTTCCAAGGCCGTCAGTAGTTCTAATGGAATGTGGTCTACTCCCGGGGCTTTGTTTCGACTCAGGTCTTTCAGTGCTCTGTCAAGCTCTTCATGCAGTATCGTATCTCCCATTTCATCTTCATCTACATCCTCTTCCACTTCCATAATATTGTCCTCATATACATCGCCCTTGTATAGAACTTCTATATACTTCTTCCACCTTTCTGCTTTCCCTTCTTTGATTACAACTGCGTTTACATCTGAGCTCTTGATATTCATACAAGTGGTTTTCTTCCCTCCAAAGGTCTCTTTAATTTTCCTGTAGGCAGTATCTATCTTACCTCTAGTGAGATAAGCCTCTACATCCTTACGTTTGTCCTCTAGCCATCCCTGCTTAGCCATTTTGCACTTCCTGTCGATCTCATTTTTGAGACGTCTGTATTCCTTTTGACCTGCTTCATTTACTGCATTTTTATATTTTCTCCTTTCATCAATTAAGTTCAATATTTCTTCTGTTACCCAAGGTGTTCTACTAGCCCTCGTCTTTTTACCTACTTGATCCTCTGCTACCTTCACCACTTCATCCCTCAGAGCTACCCATTCTTCTTCTACTGTACTTCTTTCCCCCATTCCTGTCAATTGTTCCCTTATGCTCTTCCTGAAACTCTGTACAACATCTGGTTCTTTCAGTTTATCCAGGTCCCATCTCCTTAAATTCCCACCTTTTTGCGGTTTCTTCAGTTTTAATCTACAGTTCATAACCAATAGATTGTGGTCAGAGTCCACATCTGCCGCTGGAAATGTCTTACAATTTAAAACTTGGTACCTAAATCTCTGTCCTACCATTATATAATCTACCTGATACCTTCTAGTATCTCCAGGATTCTTCCATGTATACAACCTTCTTTCATGATTCTTGACCCAAGTGTTAGCTATGATTAAGTTATGCTCTGTGCAAAACACTACCAGGCGGCTTCCTCTTTCATTTTTTAGCCCCAATCCATATTCACATACTATGTTTCCTTCTCTCCCTTTTCCTACTCTCGAATTCCATTCACCCATGCCTATTAAATTTTCGTCTCCCTTCACTACCCGAATAATTTCTTTTATCTCATTATACATTTCTTCAATTTCTTCATCTGCAGAGCTAGTTGGCATATAAACTTGTACTACTGTAGTAGGCGTGGGCTTCGTGTCTATCTTGGCCACAATAATGCGTTCACTATGCTGTTTGTAGTAGCTTACCCGCACTCCTATTTTTTATTCATTATTAAACCTACTCCTGCTTTACCCCTATTTGATTTTGTGTTTATAACCCTTTATTCACCTGACCAAAAGTCTTGTTCCTCCTGCCACCGAACTTCACTAATTCCCACTATATCTAACTTTAACCTATCCATTTCCATTTTTAAATTTTCTAATCTACCTGGCCGGTTAAGGGATCTGACGTTCCACGCTCCGATCCGTAGAACGCCAGTTTTCTTTTTCCGGATGACGACGTTCTCCTGAGTAGTCCCCGCCCGGAGATCCGAATGGGGGACTATTTTACCTCCGGAATATTTTACCCAAGAGGACGCCATCGTCATTTATCCATACAATGAAGCTGCATGCCCTCGGGAAAAATTACGGCCGTAGTTTCCCCTTGCTTTCAGCCGTTCGCATTACCAGCACAGCAAGGCCGTTTTGGTTAATGTTGCAAGGCCAGGTCAGTCAATCATCCAGACTGTTGCCCCTGCAACTACTGAAAAGGCTGCTGCCCCTCTTCAGGAACCACACGTTTGTCTGGCCTTTCAACAGATACCCCTCCGTTGTGGTTGCACCTACGGTACGACCATCTGTATCGCTTAGGAACGCAACCCTCCCCACCAACGGCAAGGTCCATGGTTCATGGGGAAGAATTGACACAAACGTCCTTTAAATGTTTAGGGCAGGTTCACTAATAGCGCATAACACACCATTCCATGGCTGATTTGTTACATGATCTGTCACTGTCATAACCTCTTCCTCTTGTTCCCTTTCTTTCTTCTTGCGTCCCGTTTACAGTCTCTTCCATTCCAAGCAGTGAAAGTCCACTCCTCCTACCTCCATAGGAATATATGTTGCTTGAAATCTGCTTTCTATTTGGAGCTTTATAAGTTATTATGCAATGTTGGTTACGCATCTATTATCTATTACTGAATCTATTATTGCAAAATGCCTTTACTGCAGCTACGTTCAGCGGACTGTAGAAGACTACCATGGGCCAGCACCTTGTACCTCGAGACACATCACTTTTTTGAGACAGCTGGTCAACCAAGTCGACGCAAACTTTTGTCATATTGTAAAATATTATGATCTCAGGCTTGTTCGTATTCTCTGTATCGCTATCGATAACATAGTCACGATGCATTGCAGAAATTACAAGCACAGCTTTATTCTTCTTGGTACCCAACTACACAGGGGTGTAGCCGGCCGGAGTGGTCGAGCGGTTCTAGGCGCTACAGTCTGGAACCACGCGACCGCTAAGGTCGCAGGTTCGAATCCTGCCTCGGGCATGGATGTTTGTGATGTCCTTAGGTTAGTTAGGTTTTAGTAGTTCTAAGTTCTAGGGGACTGATGACCTTAGAAGTTAAGTCCCATAGTGCTCAGAGCCATTTGAACCATTTTTACAGAGGGGTGTTGTCTTTTTGAAAGTCGAAAATTGAAGACTTTGTTGTTCTTTGTTTATTTGGAAGTAACTCCAGGAAGTGTTCCCACGTACGTAAGACCCTTATCTTTTAGACTTCCCCCAAGACAATTGGTCGAAAACCAGTTATCGATGGTTATATTTCTTTAGTACCCGTAATTGGCCCCATCATTCTTATTATTATCACGTGGGCTATTACTTTGTTTACGAGATCCGTCAGGCAGCGAACCAACATAGTTTTTTAAATTTACTGGATATGCTGTCTTAGAATCAACTAAAGCAAATGCTTTCAGGTCATACTTAACAGGTTTGCTACATATGAATTGCCGAAAAGAATAGTTACCCCCAAACACTAACAGTTTCTCATCTACAATAAGGTACTCACTTTGCAAGTGGCCGAGCGGTTCTAGGCGCTACAGTCTGGAACCGCGCGACCGCTACGGTCGCAGGTTCGAATCCTGCCTCGGGAATGGATGTGTGTGATGTCCTTAGGTTAGTTAGGTTTAAGTAGTTCTAAGTTCTAGGGGACTGAAGACCTCAGCAGTTAAGGCCCATAGTGCTCAGAGCTATTTGAACCATTTTGAACTGTGCAAGAAGTATGTTCTTATTTCAAACACTTCTTTTGTGGGGGCTAAATTATCAGTTTCTTTTCTCAGTTTTTTGTCTCTTACATCATCAAAACGTGAGCATAGTAAGACAGAGTGAAATCTTTGTTCAGTCGTTGATAAGTAACATGATTCTTGGCTACTGCCTTTGGAATTGTCCCACATTTGATGAGTGTTTTTCCTAGATAATTAAATCCAACGATGTTCTGATTTCTGCTTCATCCATATTATGGGCATTTCTGTCCATTCCAGAATGTGATGACACTGTCTCTACGTAAATATTTGTACAACTGATTGTTACTCCAACGAAATTATCATCAAACAAAAGCCGAAACAGTCTAGCTTCTGATTGTATTTCCCGAGCCCCATTTCGCGGTCCAGGCACGTGTGTGTTTAGGTTATATTGTGTGCCCGAGTACGTATGTTGGTTGTAGGCCTCTTTTTCAGCCATTTTGTGCTCTTATCTTTACCAAGAAATGCCTCCGATATGCGTCCTCACTTAAAACATCCCCTTCTTCATTCTGAAACATCTCTTTCTCATGAGCTGAATAGTGGTTATTGAGCACTATCTTGTCTTCTTCACCTTCAGAATCATTAGAGAAGACGAGATCATCCTCTGCATCACTAATTTCATCAAACTAAGCCAACAATGTTGCTGGATCTGGAGTCATGTTAAGATTTCTTCCTTTATTTGGTACAGCAAAAATTCAAAGAAAACGTAAAGAAATATAGACACAGTGTGGAGCATATTGTGCAATATTTAGTACAAATCCAACAATATAAACATTAAATACTGAAAAGTAAATAATTTAACTAAGTAAAATAGGAAATGGTAATACCAGTAGTCAACCTAGCAAACAACGTGGATAGACTTATTTTTATACTCCCTAACAATAGCCACGTTCAAGCAACAGTGGTCAAAAATTGTCGTTTCAAGTGGAACTCTAAGCTGTACGATAAATCGGGAAGAGGTGCTTCATACGTGTAAACTGCACACCCCTCATAGTCTCGGCAAACATAAAACACAGTGTGCGCGTATCTGACTCCAGGCCATAATAAAAATTGTCAAGATTCGTTGGAGTAAGTTCTACATAAGCTCTGGGGGACTAATTGAGGCAAGCCTATAATTATCCCTGCAAAATCTTTGCAGTGTCACGATTAGTTCTTAGTGTATGCAGTATAATCAAATATTTCCAAATGGATGGGGTATCAACAATATCGACAATATCAGCAATAAGTTCTATTGCGCGTGTTTTGGTTTTAGACCGCCATCTTGTCTATCGAGGTCATGAATTTATAAGGTGCGGCGTCCCTCTCCTACAGATCGAGATACATGCCGCAAGAAAATACAGTAAATATGCCGCACATTTTTTCTTTAGGGGTACTTGCCACTCAAAGCAAATAACAATTTCAAATAAGTAAAAACATTTTTTTGTATTTATTTTGCTTAAAATGACTTAATATGCATTAGGGTGCTGACACAGTCTCATGAAGGTGAATGCACAATATTATTCAGTATTCCCTAACATATGTATTAGCCAGTTACAGTACTTAAAATTTATTCTACAGATACTGACAAAATAGGTGTGCCAAATTTGTAAATAAAATTATATTTTTAATTTTTAGAGTAAACACCTAATCATATTAATAGGTATTGTGATTTATTTTAGAGTTAATAAAAATTATTATGTTTCACAAATGAAATCCATGGGCCAAACCTCGTGGTGTTTAGCACCCAGGAAGGTTGAAGAAGGTTATTGCCAGAATACACGACGCCCACACAAAAGAATCAAATTATCCCTAGATATGTGTAAGGAGTGCGAAGAACTATACCTGAAAACTATATAAAACTGTAATTGGTTACATTTCGCAACTTGTAAGTTTCTGTTACACGAAAACCACACAATCTTTGATACGTTTAGTGTCGATTGAGACTGAGAAGGAAAACCAAATGACCTAAGATTGAAAATCTTGCTTCTGATTTTGATTTTATATTTGACTAGGAACTATTGAGTGTGTTAAGTAAAGATAAATAGATTTTATGTCTTGAAACGTCCCCTTTGAAAAATTATACGTGACTGTGCTTAAAATGACACACAATATTTTTTAGCGCAACGCAATCTGACTTTCAATAATCCCAACAAAACAATGGCCCTGACTAACATAAACCTATATCTTTCACAAATCAGTTACCTCACAAAAATCTTCGTTACTCGAACTACTGCAATACAGCGAGCGCCACTACTGCCAGCTAAATAACAGATTCAAACTACGGAAGGCACTAACTACTGATAGGCATAGTTAGCAAATGAAAGATTTTAATAGAGAACAAACAATGTATTTACCTTAATATTCATAATTGACATCCAGTCTTACAAATTTCAAAACTCCGCTATTTCTCTCCCCACATCCACCACTGCTGGCGGCTCACCTCCAACTGCGCAACGCTACGCGCTGTTCACATCCAGCTGCCGCTGCCCAACACTACAATGGCAGACAACAATGCAAACTAGCCACACACTGCACACAGCACAGCCAGTGATTTTCGTACAGAGCGCTACGTAACGTTGCCAATAAGAAAACATAAACAGCCTACTTACAGTCTTAGTTGTAATGTTTTCAGCTATCAATAAGTAAATTAGTTATTTAAATCAGTGAACTACGTTGATATACAAATAAGATATCAGTGAAAGACTATTGTTAACACTTCATCGTTTTACCTTCACAACTACACTCCTGGAAATGAAAAAAAGAACACATTGACACCGGTGTGTCAGACCCACCATACTTGCTCCGGACACTGCGAGAGAGCTGTACAAGCAATGATCACACGCACGGCACAGCGGTCACACCAGGAACCGCGGTGTTGGCCGTCGAATGGCGCTAGCTGCGCAGCATTTGTGCACCGCCGCCGTCAGTGTCAGCCAGTTTGCCGTGGCATACGGAGCTCCATCGCAGTCTTTAACACTGGTAGCATGCCGCGACAGCGTGGACGTGAACCGTATGTGCAGTTGACGGACTTTGAGCGAGGGCGTATAGTGGGCATGCGGGAGGCCGGGTGGACGTACCGCCGAATTGCTCAACACGTGGGGCGTGAGGTCTCCACAGTACATCGATGTTGTCGCCAGTGGTCGGCGGAAGGTGCACGTGCCCGTCGACCTGGGACCGGACCGCAGCGACGCACGGATGCACGCCAAGACCGTAGGATCCTACGCAGTGCCGTAGGGGACCGCACCGCCACTTCCCAGCAAATTAGGGACACTGTTGCTCCTGGGGTATCGGCGAGGACCATTCGCAACCGTCTCCATGAAGCTGGGCTACGGTCCCGCACACCGTTAGGCCGTCTTCCGCTCACGCCCCAACATCGTGCAGCCCGCCTCCAGTTATGTCGCGACAGGCGTGAATGGAGGGACGAATGGAGACGTGTCGTCTTCAGCGATGAGAGTCGCTTCTGCCTTGGTGCCAATGCGTGTTTGGCGCCGTGCAGGTGAGCGCCACAATCAGGACTGCATACGACCGAGGCACACAGGGCCAACACCCGGCATCATGGTGTGGGGAGCGATCTCCTACACTGGCCGTACACTACTGGTGATCGTCGAGGGGACACTGAATAGTGCACGGTACATCCAAACCGTCATCGAACCCATCGTTCTACCATTCCTAGACCGGCATGGGAACTTGCTGTTCCAACAGGACAATGCACGTCCGCATGTATCCCGTGCCACCCAACGTGCTCTAGAAGGTGTAAGTCAACTACCCTGGCCAGCAAGATCTCCGGATCTGTCCCCCATTGAGCATGTTTGGGACTGGATGAAGCGTCGTCTCACGCGGTCTGCACGTCCAGCACGAACGCTGGTCCAACTGAGGCGCCAGGTGGAAATGGCATGGCAAGCCGTTCCACAGGACTACATCCAGCATCTCTACGATCGTCTCCATGGGCGAATAGCAAGCAGCCTGCATTGCTGCGAAAGGTGGATATACACTGTACTAGTGCCGACATTGTACATGCTCTGTTGCCTGTGTCTATGTGCCTGTGGTTCTGTCAGTGTGATCATGTGATGTATCTGACCCCAGGAATGTGTCAATAAAGTTTCCCCTTCCTGGGACAATGAATTCACGGTGTTCTTATTTCAATTTCCAGGAGTGTATATGTATACGGGTTTTGACTTAAAAACAGAGTAGTTTTGCGGTTTTATAGGAAATTAGGTATTTTCCGCCCATTCTTGACACGATACTGAATTACCTAAAGATTTTCGAAGTGGAGTGTCCCATGCGTCTACCTCCAACTACCATTCCGCTCCCAAAGTATCTTAAAGCTCGTCGTGCTGCCGTGAACACGTCTGAAACCTTTTCACATGAATCGCCTGAGCACAAATGATAGGTCCGCCAACGCACTGCCTTGCGCACGCGATTCTACCGTCGACTCTTTTTGTGCATATTGCTATCGCATGACTTTCGTCACCTCATTGTATATCCGCGTCACGTATTTGCTCAAGTCCTGGTCCAGAGGAACAGCTATTGTACCATTCGCGGATCTTTTCGACGGCTAAGTTATCACATATAGAAATTTCTATCGTCATCGAAAACATTCTTTCTAATTGAAGACTATTTCAGGCTTCGTTTTTTATATTTTCAACAAACGGTTGAAGTATGTACTGATAATGAGTAAGCAGTGGGGGGGATCAAGGCTTGAGTGCAGTAACCAGTTTCAAATGGATGTCGGTCGCAGCAGTTGTACAAAGATGAAGAGGCTTGCGAGAATAAACCAGCATAGAGTGTTTCATCAAACCGGATTTTGGGCCGCATACCATATCCACATCTGCATTTACAAGATTTTGCAGTTCACAATCAAGTGTTTGGGACAGGTTTCATCGAATCACTTTCACTCAAGTTTTCTACTGTTGTACTCTCGAACAGCCAGAGGGGGAAACTAACACTTAACTCTCTCCGTGCGAGCTGTGATTTCTCTTACTTTGTTACGATGTTCGTTTCTCGCTATGTGGGTGGGCGTCAACAAAATATTTTCTCGTTCGGAGGAGAACGTTGGAGATTGAATTTTCATGAAAAGATCTCACCGCATGAAAAAACGCCTTTGTTTCAATGATGTCCACACCGAATCCTTTATCATGCCCGTGACACTCTCACCCCGAATTCGCGATAATACAGAACGAGCTGCTCTTCTTTGAACTTTTTCGTTGTCCCCCGTCAGTTCTATCTGGTAAGGATCCCATACCGCACCGCAGTGCTCTAGCAATGCTCTGGGCAATCTCTTTAATGGATTAGTTGAATCTTCCAAGTGCTCTCCCAATAAAACGCAGTCTTTGGTTGGCCTTCCCGACAACACTATCTACATGATCTTTCTATTTTAAGTTGTTCGTATTTGTTATCCCTAGCTGTTTTGCTGAATTACAAGCCTTTAGACCTGTGTGATTGGTTGTGTAACTGAAATCATTGTATTCCGTTTAGAACTCATGTGGACCTCCAGTGCCTAGTAGCCAGTCGCCGACTCACCTCAGAAGATGTTGCCCGCAGTAGGCAACGAAACGTCAGGAAGGAGAAGAAGTTTTATATATGGACCACGGCAATTCATCCCGTAGGTTTTAATTAATGAATATCGGCGATGGTCAGTCTGCGGTCACTGCGAATCATTTCTCTGTATTCTTGGACACTGTGGTCTGTGATCGACGGCGATGACCTTGCTTCCCGATAAGTATGACCCACGCTTCACTACGACTGCACGCCACATTGCGTTTGGTCCGTATACCGCCAGAATTTCAAGGTGGATCTGTTGGCAATTCAGACGTTTTACCTACCACAATCGCACTGTCCCGCGTATTTCAACTTTGAAGTGGCGCTTCCAATTGCGGCGTCATTTCATCCACGCACTGTTGTGAGCATGTGGCCCATGTCGCAGTAGAAATGTGTCTGCAGGAAATCTCTTCTGACTATGCGCCGCTGTTATTGCGCAATGGTGTTAGCGCGAGACGACGTGCGTAGCTTACTTACTGAAGTCCGTACGTACAGACACTGTCCAGTCACGTGAATATGAGTGGCGAGCCGTCAGTAGCCTGAATCACCACATTTGCACCGAGGACCGCTGCAAGACGTGGTGAAAGAGAGTCATTGACGTTCTGGAAGGTACCGACAGAGATGTGGACACATGCCGACTTGAGTGCCGCGACTAATTGCCCTAGGTTTCTCAGTTGTGGGTCCTTGGCGCGAACAAGTATTTTTCCTTTTTTTGCGAATTACATATTCCTAACTACAGCCCACTACCCAGAATACAATGTCTTTATTTAAAGGTGATGTGTTACAAATTGTACAGTGGTTTATTTCCATTTACTTTACAATAATATTACAATACAAAGGTATTACTACAAAACTTGCCTCTTAGCAGCGTCAGATTACCTGCAGCGCTGCCCGTCCCTAACCAACAAGGAGCTGGGCCAGGCTGTACTGTTTACAAAACCACTGTCATTTACATTTAGTTCCCTCCACCATCCAGTATCCGGACAAATCATACATAAGTAACCACAATTACTACAATACAACACTACACAAAAATTAACTAACATACACTATGCGCTACATACACTGAAGAGCCAAAGAGACTGTTACACCTGTATAATATCACGTAGGGCTCCGGCGAGCACGCAGAAGCTGCCACACGACGTGGTACAGACTACTGTCTGAAGTAGGGCTCGTTGACACTACGAATCCTGGAGGGCTGTCCATAAATCGGCAACAGTATGAGACGGTATATATGTATTCTGAACAGCACATTGCAAGGCATCCCAAATATGCTCAAAAACGTACAGATCTGGGAAGTTTGGTGACCAGCGGAAGTGTGAACTTCAGAAGAGTGTTCCTGGAGCCTCTCTGTAGCAATTCTGGACGTGTGGGGTGTCGCATTGTCCTGCTGGAATAGCCCAAGTCCGTCGGAGTGCCAATGGACATGAATGGATGCGGGTGATCAGACAGGATGCTTACGTAAGTGTCACCTGTCAGAGTCATATCTAGACTTATTAGGGGTCCCATATCACTCCAACTACGAACGCCCCACACGATTACAGAGCCTCCACCAGCCTGAACAGTCCCCTGCTGATATGCACGGTCCATGGATTCATGAGGCTGTCTCCATACCTTTACACGTCCATGCGCTCAGTTTCAAACGAGACTCGTCCGACCAGGCAACATGTTTTACTGAATGAACAGTGCAATGTCGGTGTTGACGGGCCCAGGCGAGGCGTAAATGGATCAAATGGCTCTAAGCACTATGGAACTTAACTTCTGGGGTCATCAGTCCCCTAGGACTTAGAACTACTTAAACCTAACGAACCTAAGGACATCACACACATGCATGCCCGAGGCAGGATTCGAACCTGCCACCGTAGCGGTCGCGCGGTTCCAGACTGTAGCGCCTAGAACCGCTCAGCCACCCCCGCCGGCCGAGGCGTAAAGCTTTGTGTTGTGCAGTCATCAAGGGTACACGAGTGGGCCTTCGGCTCCTACTGCCCATATCGATGATGTTTTGATGACTTCTTCGCACGGTGACACTTGCTGATGGCCCAGCATTGAAATCTGCAGCAATTTGCGGAAGGGTTGTACGTCTGTCACGTTGAAAGATTCTCTTCAGTCGTCGTTGGTCCCGTTCTTGCAGGATATTTCTCAGGCCGCAGTGATGTCGGAGATTTGATGTTTCATCGGACTCCTGATATTCACGGAACACTCGTTTGTCGTGCGGGAAAACCCCACTTCATTGCATCCTTGGAGATGCTGTATCCCATCGCTCGTGCGCTATCACACCACCTTCAAACTCACTTAAATCTTGATAACCTGGCATTGTAGCAGCATACCCGATGTAACCACTACGCCAGACACTTGTTGTCGTATATAGGCGTTGCCGACCGCTCCGCCGTATTCTGCCTGTTTACATACCTCTGTATTTGGATACACATGCCTATACCAGTTTCATTGGCGCTTAAGAGTAGAATCAGTAGTTCAGCATGGTCTTCACTTATTTATATGTTATTATCAGGTTTGTCACGATCGGTATTAATGTAGTCATCATGTAGCTTCTTAAGATTTGGACTATGTATGAAGGCAAAACTCACCCATGGAAACACCCTGAGACATCCTCCAGATATTTTTTGCAATACATAGCGGAGTCTCACCAGCACTACCGAACTTGACCTCTGTGCTGTCTGGTGTTGTTCCCAGTCGCGAGGTGGCGGTCGGGCCCTAGACCCGCTGACCTTTGGGACGGTCAAACCATGGGTCTGACAGACCACCCTCGATGGGACATTCTATATTGTTGTGTTATTTGTCGATGCCGATACTGCTCAGCCTTGTTGAGGAGTAGGCTTTTTTCACCTACATTTTCTCCCGACCATAACGTTGCTCGAATACTGTCTCTGCATACTTGGACAATTGATCAACCAATCTTCTATATGTAATAAACATCTCAGGGTCTGTTAAGAACGCCAGAAGTTGGTGTTCCACTAATTCCTGCCTGAACTCCAAGGCTGCTTGCTCTAAAGCTGGACCAAATGTTCAAGCGTCCCTTTAGGGGCACCACAGGCGCACTCATATGACGGTCGGCTGCCTATCCGAAACACGTCTAGTGAGAAAATGGATCTTTCTTTGTGTAGGTTTTGCGTTTTAGCTTTAGCCTCCCCCGCACATAGGGAAAAGGTTATAAACTCTTCTCCCAGTGTCAGACGTCTCCCATTGACTCTGCCAAGTGTCTACCGTCCAGTTCTTAATTTCTTTATTATTGGCCGCATGTTTGCCAGTTACGTCAATGATACTTCCTTAGGCAAGTTTATGTATCCAGTATATTGGCGCGTTCTGTGTGATAAGAAGGTCTGATGGGCAGAACCCCATTAGAGCCTACACGGCGACCCTAAGTGTGGCGTGAACGGCCCGATCGAGGTAGTCCCATAGATCCTCGGCTGGATTTAGATGCGTGGAATTAGGTGGCCATCGGAATACAGTAAACTCATTATGTCACTCTTCGAACCACGCTCTTGCGCTGCAAGCTGTGTGAGACGTTGCCTCGTCCTGCTGGTGGACACCATCGTCTGGTGCATGGCAATGTTCGCTGAACGGCTGTTGAGGAGACGCTGTTCGTAGCGCCTTGTTTCATCTAGGTGGACAGGTGCTCAAGAGTTGCGCGTCTATTCTCCGCAGGCGTCGTTCACCCCTATAATCTATGGCCCGTGGTGCGCCACAATTGCCCCAGCAGGAGTTTTGGATAGCGCGGTTTTGCCGTGCACGACATACACTACTGACCATTAAAATTGCTACACCAAGAAGAAATGCAGATGTTAAACGGGTATTCATTGGACAAATATATTATACTAGAACTGACATGCGATTACATTTTCACGCAATTTGGGTGCATAGATCCCGAGAAATCAGTACCCCGAACCTCTGGCCGTACTTACGGCCTTGATACGCCTGGGCATTGAGTCAAACAGAGCTTGGATGGCGTGTACAGGTACAGCTGCCCATGCAGTTTCAACACGATACCACAGTTCATCAAGAGTAGTGACTGGCGTATTGTGACGAGCTAGTTGCTCGACCAACATTGACCAGACGTTTTCAATTGATGAGAGATGTGGAGAATGTGCTGGCCAGGGCAGCAGTCGAACGTTTTCTGTATCCAGAAAGGCACGTACAGGACCTACAACAAGCGGTCGTGCATTATCCTGCTGAAATGTAGGGTTTCGCAGGGATCGAATGAAGGGTAGTGCCACGGGTCGTAACAATTCTTAAATGTAGTGTCCACTGTTCAAAGTGCCGTCAATGCGAACAAGAGGTGACCGAGACGTGTAACCAATGGCACCCCACTCTATCACGCCGGATGATACGTCGTATCACGATGACGAATACACGCTTCCGATGTGCGTTTACCGCGATGTCGCCAAACACTGATGTGACCCTCATGATGTTGTAAACAGAACCTGGATTCATCCGAAAACATGACGTTTTGCCATTCGTGCACCCAGGTTCGTCGTTGAGTACACCATCGCAGGCGCTCCTGTCTGTGATGTAGCGTCAAGGGTAACCGCAGCCGTGGTCTCCGAGCTGATAGTCCATGCTGATGCAAACGTCGTCGAACTGTTCGTGCAGATGGTTATGGTTTTGCAAACGACCCCAATCTGTTGACTCAGGGATCGCGATGTGACTGCACGATCCGTTACAGCCATGCGGATAAGATGCCTGTCATCTCGACTGCAAGTGATAGGAGACCGTTGGGATCCAGCAATGTCACGATACGATAAACCGCAATCGCGATAGGCTACAATCCGCCCTTTATCAAAGTCGGAAACGTGATGGTACGCATATCTCCTCCTTACACGAGGCATCACAACAACGTTTCACCAGGCAACGCCGGTCAACTGCTGTTTGTGTATGAGAAACCGGTTGGAAATGTCAGCACGTTGTAGGTATCGCCACCGGCGCCAACCTTGTGCGAATGCTCTGAAGAGCAAATCATTTGCATATCACAGCATTTTCTTCCTGTCGGTTAAATTTCGCGTCTGCTGCACGTCATCTTCGTGGTGTAGCAATTTTAATGGCCAGTAGTGTACTTTAACCATGGTGACACGCGAAGTGTTTACAAACTTAACCTTTCCGGGAATGCTTCCAGTTGTGTCTCGAAAGTCCTTTAGGACGTCAGATAAATCGCTCCGTTTCCGCGCATTACGACAACGACTGCACTGTTTTCGGCCTCCCCACGACATGCTTTATGTACCCTCCACTGCCAATCCTGCCGTCTGACGTCTATGGATGGTTATTGCACATTGACGTTGAACATAGTCTGTGGTCACAATAATGAGAGTAACTAAATCCGAACAGGTCTAAAGTGACCCAAAGGCACCGAACGACCGCCGTCTCATGCGCAGCCGATACGCGTCTCTGGATACGGATATATAGGGGCACGTGGTCGGCACATCGATCTCCCAGTCGTTGTCAATTTTCGTGACCGGAGCCGCTACTTCTCAATCAAGTAGATCCTCAACCGGCCTCAGAAGTGCTAAGTGCAGTCCACTTGCCAGCAGCGGTCGGGAGACCCCGACAGTCACCTGTCCAAGTGCTAGCCGAGCCCGTCAGTGCTTACCTTCGGTGATCTAACGGGAAGATGTGTAATCTGCGGCCTCAAAGCCGTTGCCACATCATTGTGACTGGATCGTGTAAATCCAACGACAGGCCTTAAGCCCGTCTCACACGGAGCAAGGTTCGGCGCAAGTTTGCCAGATGGCGTGCATGCCTGCCGGCTTGCAGGGAAAGGAGGCGGCTATCTTCCATGCCGAAGCTCTCCCACGGTGCAAGATCGGCTGCATGTTGTATCGAACGAAGATGGCTGCTTCAGGTACAGATGTTCAGAGCAAACTGGCGTTATTAGCTGTTTTGGTGCTAAACAATGCAGAAATGCATGCTAATGAGAGAAGAAGAAAGAAAGAATAGACGAAAAACTGGATTAAGAGGAGAAACGCTGGAGAAGGTGTGCTCTCCATGCTTCATAAAGAGTTGAGGTTACTTCGCATAACACGTACTTTTGTTTGAAAAGTATCACCATTTCATTACTGTTTTATTTTATAAATATACCGATAATTACTGTTATATACGACTTTATTTTATAGGATAGAAGATCGTACATCCTTTGCAAATTTTATACGAATGGATGTATTGGTATTTGCAACTCTTTCGAGTGCCTCTGCACGCAAGTGTTTATTATAATAGTTTGCGCTTTTCACGACGTATAGACACTGTTGTTCCCTATAAGTACATATCAATACTTCAATCGCTTGCTTGGACCACTGCGGTGCCATTATTTAATAATTATAAGAACTTCGTACCGCACCTCACAACAGCAGAAAAGCGACTATCAACATAGCCTTCCCACCCAAGCTTTCCGCGTCCGACGTCACAAACGAAACGCCTCACGATTGCCCAACGCAGGTAGCACGCAGGGAACCTTGCAAGAAAAATAGCACCGGACCTACCCTGGAAATCTTACAAGGTTCCCAGCAAGGCAGCCCGCTAGCAGACGACGGAGCCCGCAAGGCAGCCGCCGCGCCAGCCAGCAAGGAAACTTACAGCGAATCTTGCTCCGTGTGAGACGGGCTTTAAGAAATCCAGCAGAGCGAGGTGTCGGTGCCGGGAGGCGCGCTGCGCGCCGGCAGCGGGCCGAGTCTCGTCGGGGGCGGCGTGACGTCACGTGAGGGCGCTGTCAGGCGCAGGCGGCGATCGGCAGCCGTGCTCCGCCCCCGCGGCGAGGCGCACGCTCGCCCCGCGGGACCACGTGCCGGGTCGCACGGGAACCTCCCGGGGCGGCTGCTGCCTGCTCTCCTAATTACGCGCACGACAACAGCGGCGCGCGCACGGGTCGCCGCCTCCTCCTCCACGGCTGGGCCGGACAGCCGCCACTTTGCTGGCGCCAGCGCTTCTGCCCGCCATTAATTCCGCGCGAGGCCGCAGCCTGTTGCTCCTGCGTTTTTGTCCGCTGCCGCCCCCCGGCGCTGTCGTCACGGCCATTTGTGTTCCACAAGGATCGAGACACCGACCAGTGGTCCTACACTCTACCGACAGGGACAGAACTGACTAACCGCCCAACAGTGGATAATTGCCCTTGTCGGCAATGGTTTAGGACAAGAGGTTGAACGCGGGGACTGTCGTTACTCACGGAAATGGACGGACAGTATTCGATTCTGATTTACGTCTGGCTGCCAAAATTTTGATCTTCTAAGCCGGCCGGGGTGGCCGTGCGGTTCTAGGCGCTCCAGTCCGGAGCCGCGCTGTTATTACGGTCGCAGGTTCGAATCCTGCCTCGGGCATGGGTGTATGTGATGTCCTTAGGTTAGTTAGGTTTACGTAGTTCTAAGTTCTAGGGGACTGATGACCACAGCAGTTGAGTCCCATAGTGCTCAGAGCCATTGATCTTCTATCTTCTTCTTTTCTTTTGCCTCTGTTCCTAATCCGCGCAGAATCGGCACGGTTATTAACGAATGTGGCACGGTTAGTTTGTTAACGTCCTTTCCGCGGTGGTTCAAATGGCTCTGAGCACTATGGGACTTAACATCGAAGGTCATCAGTCCCCTACAGCTTAGAACTACTTAAACCTAACTAACCTAAGGACATCACACACATCCATGCCCGAGGCACGATTCGAACCAGAGAACGTAGCGGTCGCGCCGTTCCAGACTGAAGCGCCTAGAACCTTCCGCGGTGGCAAAACTGGTTCCGGTCAGATCACCGGAGTTAAGGGCTGTAAGGCCTGGTAGCACTTGGATAGGTTACCGTCGGGGTCTGCCGACCGCTGCTGCAAGAGGGCTGGACTCGGCCCTCGTGAGACCGGTTGAGGGGCTACTCGGCTGAGTAGCGGCTCCAGTCACGAAAACTGGGAGAGCGCTGAGTTGACGTGGCCCTCCATATCCGCAACCAGTGACGCCCATCGGCTGAGGATGACACAGCGGGTGGTTGGTACTGTCGGGCCTTTCGACGCCTGTACGGCCGGAGGTACGGTACAGGCAATCTTAGTAAGGGATGGCGAGACTGCCTTGCTGTCGCCTCACCATACCATTACCCTCTGGGACGGAATACAAGTAACATAGTTCTCTGCAAGTGTGAGCAAAAGCTATCTAAATGTTTGCAAATCGTGTACCTCAGCCGGGGCTTGGGAACCAGCCTGGCATTCACCTATTGGGATGCGGGAACGGACCAAAAACCGCCGGGTGGGTTTTATCCAGAACTGGCGCACCTCCCTGAAGCGGCGCTTTAACGAGCACAGCGATCGTATACAGTGAAATGTTGTCTTCCATGGTTTGCAGAAATCGATTAACTCATCATCATCATTTAAGACTGATTATGCCTTTCAGCGTTCAGTCTGGAGCATAGCCCCCCTTATACAGTTCCTCCATGATCCTCTACTCAGTGCTAACATTGGTGCCTCTTCTGATGTTAAACCTATTACTTCTAAATCATTCTTAACCGAATCCAGGTACCTTCTCCTCGGTCTGCCCCGACTCCTCCTACCCTCTACTGCTGAATCCATGAGTCTCTTGGGTAACCTTGCTTCTCCCATGCGTGTAACATGACCCCACCATCTAAGCCTGTTCGCCCTGACAGCTACATCTATAGAGTTCATTCCCAGTTTTTCTTTGATTTCCTCATTGTGGACACCCTCCTGCCATTGTTCCCATCTACTAGTACCTGAAATCATCCTAGCTACTTTCATATCCGTAACCTCAACCTTGTTGATAAGGTAACCTGAATCCACCCAGCTTTCGCTCCCATACAACAAAGTTGGTCGAAAGATTGAACGGTGCACAGATAACTTAGTCTTGGTACTGACTTCCTTCTTGCAGAAGAGAGTAGATCGTATCTGAGCGCTCACTGCATTAGCTTTGCTACACCTCGCTTCCAGTTCTTTCGCTATGTTGCCATCCTGTGAGAATATGCATCCTAAGTACTTGAAACTGTCCACCTGTTCTAACTTTGTTCCTCCTATTTGGCACTCAATCCGTTTATATTTCTTTCTCACTGAGATTACTTTCGTTTTGGAGATGCTAATCTTCATACTATAGTCCTTACATTTCTGATCTAGCTCTGAAATATTACTTTGCAAACTTTCAGTCGAATCTGCCATCACAACTAAGTCATCCGCATATGCAAGACTGCTTATTTTGTGTTCACATATCTTAATCTCACCCAGCCAGTCTATTGTTTTCAACATATGATCCATAAATAATATGAACAACAGTGGAGACAGGTTGCAGCCTTGTCTTACCCCTGAAACTACTCTGAACCATGAACTCAATTTACCATCAACTCTAACTGCTGCCTGACTATCCATGTAAAGACCTTTAATTGCTTGCAAAAGTTTGCCTCTTATTCCATAATCTTGTAGAACAGACAATAAGTTCCTCCTAGGAACCCGGTCATATGCCTTTTCTAGATCTATAAAGCATAGATACAAATCCCTGTTCCACTCATAGCACTTCTCCATTATTTGCCGTAAGCTAAAGATCTGGTCCTGACAACCTCTAAGAGGCCTAAACCCACAATGATTTTCATCCAATTGGTCCTCAACTAATACTCGCACAGTCGATTAACTTAATTCCCGAAATGATTCCTTGTAAAAGAGTGGGCTCCTGCACTGTCCTTGTCCAGCCCGAGCTTATAGTCCACGCCTAATTCTAGAATCGTAGGTTCTCCAACTGCCGGAACCGGTGCTTCAAAGATACCAGCCAGCCATCAGTGCTGTCAATATCGCTACCAATCTCCAGGCCGCCGACCACATGGGTAGCAGTTTCATAGTGCAAGATTACTTCCGTGTCGCCAGTTGGTGCCCCACAATGCACCGAGTTATTATTGATGGCTTGCTCTCCCGGCAAACTTTCAGTGCACTTTCACGCACCCCCCTGTTGGACCTCTACTTATGGGTATCCGCTGCCGCCACAAGTTGTAAACAGTGTGTGCATTTCTTCGCCCACAAGCTGAGTACAATACATTTATCTAAAGTGCACTTGTCTCAACTAATCCTTTGCTTGCCTATCCAGATTCCTACGACGACAGATCCTTAGGCTCCATACCAACAATTTTTTATTAGCAGCGAGGACGACGTGACATTTGACGACTGCACACTAATGACCTCATTGTAGATGCAATGTGAAACTCTGATCTACCTCGTCTTCATCTCACGATGAGGAATATTTTCTATCTTTCGTACTGATTGCATTGGACTATTAGACACCAAGACAAGCGATATTACATATAACCCCCACCCTCCCTCATCCCTTATTTTTCATCAAACACTGGTTGAGTAAAGTCTGGTTAATGTGAGCTCCGATTTCACAACAATTTTTCCTCATCTCAGTGTTCATAATGTCGTATCTCCTGAATTACCTGTCGTGCAATGATATAATTTTACAGGTACATTCAATGGTAACCGTGGATACGGTCTGAAAGTCTGATGCTAACAGAGCTAGTATTGAAGAAGTTGTGCATTATAACGTCTGGTCTGAAGATGAAGTTTCTCTGGATAAATATGGAAAATGTATGAAACATATTATGTGGTGTGGGGACAGGCACTATGAATAAGCAGTTTCGAAAACGTTTGAAATTATGTCTAAAGTTTGTTGGAAATTGCTAGCTGCTCTAATTCTCAAATACTGGATGAAATTACACTGAGGTGCGAGAATTCGTGAGACAGCGATATATACATATACACTGCTAGCCATTAAAATTGCTACACCACAAAGATGACGTGCTACAGCCGCAGAAATTTAACCGACAGGAAGAAGATGCTGTGATGTGCAAATGATTAGCTTTTCACAGCATTCACACAAGGTTGGCGCCGGTGGCGACACCTACAACGTGCTGACATGAGGAAAGTTTCCAACCGATTTCTCATACACAAACAGCAGTTAACCGGCGTTGCCTGGTGAAACGTTGTTGTGATGCCTAGTGTAAGGAGGAGAAATGCGTACCATCACGTTTCCGACTTTGATAAAGGTCGGATTGTAGACTAACACGATTGCGGTTTATCGTATCGCAGCATTGCTGCTCGCGTTAGTACAGATGCAATGACTGTTAGCAGAATATGGAATCGGTGGGTTCAGGAGGGTGATACGGTACGCCGTGCTGGATCCCAACGGCCTCGTATCACTAGCAGTCGAGATGACAGGCATCTTATCGTCATGGCTGTAACGGATCGTGCAGCCACGTCTCGATCCCTGAGTCAACAGATGGGGACGTTGGCAAGACAACAACCATCTGCACGAACAGTTCGACGACGTTTGCAGCAGCATGGGCTATCAGCTCGGAGACCATGGCTGCTGTTACCCTTGACGCTGCATCACAGACAGGAGCGCCTGCGATGGTCTATTCAACGACGAACCTGGGTGCACGAATGGCAAAACGTCATTTTTTTTCGGATGAATCCAGGTTCTGTTTACAGCATCATGATGGTCGCATCAGTGTTTGGCGACATCTCGGTGAACGCACACCGGAAGCGTGTATTCGTCATCGCCATACTGGCGTATCACCCACCGTGATGGTGTGGGATGCCATTAGTTACACGTCTCGGTCACCTCTTGTTCGCATTGACGGCAGTTTGAACAGTGGACGGTTCATTTCAGATGTGTTACGACCCGGAGCTCTA
The DNA here is from genome assembly GCF_023864275.1 of Schistocerca cancellata. Taxonomy (NCBI): domain Eukaryota; kingdom Metazoa; phylum Arthropoda; class Insecta; order Orthoptera; family Acrididae; genus Schistocerca; species Schistocerca cancellata. The sequence continues at coordinate 493,012,040 of NC_064634.1, forward strand.
CCCTTCATTCGATCCCTGCGAAACCCTACATTCCAGCTGGATAATGCACGACCGCATGTTACAGGTCCTGTACGGGCCTTTCTGGATACAGAAAATGTTCGATTGCTGCCCTGGCCAGCACATTCTCCAGATCTCTCACCAATTGCAAACGTCTGGTCAATGGTGGCCGAGCAACTGGCTCCTCACAATACGCCAGTCACTACTCTTGATGAACTGTGGTATCGTGTTGAAGCTGCATGGGCAGCTGTACCTGTATACGCCATTCAAGCTCTGTTTGACTCAGTGCCCAGGCGTATCAACGCCGTTATTACGGCTAGAGGTGGTTGTTCTGGGTAGTGATGTCTCAGGATCTATGCACCCAAACTGCGTGAAAATGTAATCACGTGTCAGTTCTAGTATAATATATTTGTCCAATGAATACCCGTTTATCATCTGCAATTCTTGGTGTAGCAATTTTAATGGCCAGTAGTGTATAAAAGGCGGTAGTATCACGTACACAACGTATAAAAGTGCAAAGCATTGCCAGATTTATCATTTATACTCTGGTGATTCTCGTGGAAAGTTGTCCAATGTTGTTCCGATCGCACGACGGGAATTAACAGACTTTGAACTCGGAATGGTAGTTGGAGATAAACGCATGATACAATCCATTTCGGAAATCGTTAGGTAACTCAATATACCGAGAGCCAATGTGTCGAAAGTGTGCCGAGAGTACCAAATTTTAGACATTACCTCACCAGGCACAACACAGTGGTCGCCGGCCATCACTTAACGACCGGGAGCAGCAGCGTTTGCTTAGAGTTGTCAGTGACATGGCGCCTCAAACCGCACGGCCACCCCGTGCGGCTGTTAATAAGAACCAAGAATAGAGGCAGAAGGGTTTAAGCATGATACGGACACCTTTAACCCTACCAGTCAGAACAATGCACGTTTATAATAGTTTCGTTTGCACTACGTTTAATGGCACACATTCGCAAGTTCAATTACTTGTTACCTAACGAATCAGAAACTGGGGAACATGGCATATGCAATGAACGGAATGGATCGTGTGTACCTTATGTTGTTCTCACACACACACACACACACACACACACACACACACACACACACACACACGCATGCACACAAAACACACACACACGCACGTACACACACACACACATGCAAACATATGCACACGTAGTACACTGAGGCATTGGGAGCAACCACTACATTTATATATTAGTATTGTCCCAAAAATTAGTGGCAGTACTGTCGATACAAGACCAAATTACAATTGGAGCAACGTTTTATTTTGCAGACAAAACATATAACGCACAACTTTTGAAATTGTGAGCCTAAACCTATTTAGCAGTCTGTTTCTAAAACAATATAAATGTTATATAAAGCCACACAGGACGTAGGCGACCATTATGATAATAATCAATAGTTCTACGTTCAGATTGACTGGGATGCAAAATTAAAAGTCATAAATCAAGCTAAGAAAGATTTTATTGCTGATATGACTCTTTTCAGAATTTATTCTCATCAGATATCTACAAAAAATCAGATACAAACATTTTACAAAGCCTAGTAATGGGTTCCTATAGCATTCCACTTTGAAAACACCTTGCACAAACTATAACACAGTTATCCAGGACGACTGCTCCACGTAGATGTAGCTTTTCCAGCTGTGTGTGAGATAATCCAAAGACTCCTGATATTACTCTGTAGAGCGCACGCGGAGAGGGCTTTTTTGCCACCAGGTGGTATCACAAAATGTGTAGTGGCGCCAAGGCGCATCAGATGCTGTTTGTTTATTATTCCATATGTCTGATGGCTGTTGTAAGGTAATGGCGAGTTGTGGCGACCTGGAAATATTCCAAGTTCGGAGTTGGCGTGGCCGTGCTGGGGCCTGTCAGCTCTCCGCGGCTCGCCGGCGGCCGCACAACGGCCGGACCATGTGGTCCATCGGCTGCGTGGTTGAGAATTCCATGGTGACGCTGTGTCGCTGAAGGAGACATACTGGCAGTGCCAAAGATGGCGGACTTTGTGAAACCTTAAGGGGCTCCGGAACGCCCTATACTTGCAATGTTAAAATAACGCTTATAAATTACATCTTTCCTCACAAAGTATTTGAGGTAGGAAGTTGAACTTTTTACAGATTATTTATTGGAATATGGGCTACAACTTAACACAGGGATTTTACAAAATTTTAGTTCAGTTATTAAAGATGATTTTTTTTTCAATTGTAATGAAAATTCACAACATTTTTTTGCAATTTTTTATTTATATATTCAAAAATATACAGTTTTTTGGAAAAAGGCTGTGTTAAATTATACAGAAGGTACTGTGCAACATTTACTGAAAGTTTGAAACAAATATGTTTGGAAGATCCTTAGAAAACATGTAATTAGTATGAGAAAATAAAAGTTTTGGGAATCGAGCGACAAAGATTGGATTAACTTTTTAGTGCATTCCAGGTCCATAGGATGGATTATCTTCATCCTCTGCAAACTCCTCCTCCAGCTTCCTCTTGTTCCTCCTCCTGTTTACTCTTGCTTGTATTTCTAGACTCTTTACAGCCCTGTCTGCAGCCCGAAGGCGTTCCTTGTCTAAAGCAAGCATCGCTCGTACCATGTTAGAACCTATCTTCATTCCCATATTTCTAAATACCTTGCACCTTACAATGTTGCCATCATTGAAAGTCGCAACAGCATCATACACACCAAAGTTAAGTGTTTCTATTCCAACAAATACAGTCTTGGGGATTCTCGACCATATAACACTATTTACACTTTCATTGGGGTTTTGAGTTTTTCCGTGAATATACTTTTTCAACAGTTCAGGTGCTGCTAAGTCTCTGAAAATAGGTTTAGCCACAACACATACTTCATCTCACATCACTAAAATGTACCTGATGAACACGGACGTTAATAATAACACCATTTGACAGCAGTTTAACAGCGCCACAGTGGGTCACGCCCATGTAGAACGAATTTCAAAAAAAATTTAAAAATAGTTGTAGTCTTCGGAATTGAATAAATTATATAACTATTAAAAGGTAATAGTCTGCAGATTCAGAAAACGAAAAAAAGTAAAAATTGAACTTTTCATGATTTTGAGCCTTTCCGGAGCCCCTTAATGGCAGTCATTTCACAGTTCGTATAGAAATTAGCCTAATAGTAGCCAGAGGAATCATGATACCACACCTCAAAAAGAAAAATGTACATTACCATTATTTGCACGACAATTCTGATGGTGTAATCAGATTTTCAATGTCTTTATTACATTAAAGTATAGTATCTGATGAAAAATCTAAACGGTTCATCTGATTTTGTCGAGCGACGTGTCTTTAGAAAGCTATTAGTGTAAACCTAAATTGTTATGAATTACAGGCATATAACTTGAATAGTACGGGAGTTATTGGGGGTCAAAGTGGCCAACTACCATCGATCGCGTCAGACCACAAGTACTCCACAGTTACAAGAAAAGCCGGCAGCAGCATGCTTATAAAAATATTTATTCATTTATGTTTTTGTTTATATCTAATATATACTAATCATGAAGAAATTGGTCAATTATTTACCATGGTTTAGAAAGCACAGAGACGTTAGGCTACTGGGCTACTTTTGCTTGCTCTTCCTTTGATACATGTCTATTTAATTTGTTTATGTATTTAATAATGTGTGTTAGAGAGTTTTTATGGTCCAGCCGTAGGAATATTTATTTAATTTCATGTTATTTAGATGTAAATCCAGTATTTCGAAAGTGTTTCATCATGTGTGTGAAAGTGCGTTACCAGCGCCTGTGACCGAGTGGTTCAAGGTGCTTCCGTCCGGAACCACGCGGCTGCTACGGCCGCAGGTTCGAATCCGGCCTCGGGCATGGATGTGTGTGATGTCCTTAGGTTAGTTATGTTTAAGTAGTTCTAAGTCTAGCGGACTGGTAACCTCAGATGTTAAGTCCCATAGTGCTTAGAGCCATTTGAACCATTTTTGGCTTGAAGGCATGGCGGGAGCGCTCTAGCCAATCACAGCATTCCTGAGTGGGGAGACTGGTGGAAGTGGGAGAAGAGCATCGTTTCGATAGACGACAAGGGAGTTCTGAACAGTGCGGCGCGAAGAGTAGCACAGGACACGGAGAGTCCGGAACAGTACGGCGACGGACGCAAAGTCGCGGGAAAGACTTGGAGTGGAACAGTTTGCACGTGATTGCAAGAGATAGAAACATTTCGTAGTGCCGACTCGTGTACTTGTGAGATTTCCGTAGCTTCTGCAGTGAAGACGTAGTACGCATTTGTAAGTGAATATCTTGTGAGCTATGTTGTTGTTCATAGCTAATTACGTGCAGTAAGAATCTATTGTTTCCCTGTTATTCAACTTCTATTATATTTCATTGCTAGACCATCGACACCAATAAGTGTTTTGCAGAAATATACAGTATTCTCAAAAGTCCTTCTACTGTCGTACACATCATTTAAAGTCGTTTAGAAAGTACCTGCTGATTTTATTTAATTGCAATCTTTCATTTACAAACGTCTTTGTTACGTTCTAAATTCGCAATTGCCGAGTGATAGGAACCTTCGACCATTCGATTCATGTATATATTGAATACTGTAGCCTCAGCGCTATTTGGCCTGTAATCCTGCAACTACGTATCCCAGCCCCTAGACAACGAAACCACCCAAAAATTTTAATATTTCAACTTTGAGTCTGATCCATTTTATTTTACAGCCCGCACTATGAACCAACTTATGATAAAAGAAATAGTTTTCTTATACAAATGGTAATGAATATACAGTGGTGAAACGCTACACCGAATATTTGTTGCATTCGAGACTATTACATTGCTTCACACATCGTCAGATCTAGAATTATAGCTGTGCGATATGAAAAGCAATATAAATTTAAAATACACAATGGCAGGACAAACATATGCCACAAACTGAAATACGGGCAGTAAGAGAGGGGAAGGAGAATACTGTAGGTCCCTTTTTTAAATTTACAAATACTTCCTTTCAGTCAAAATTCTACAAAGATGCGTATGGTCGCTATCGGTTCAGTTCACAGTTCACTTACTTTAATTACTGAACAGTTCCGCAACGAGACTTTTCGCGCCTGCCTACCGTATGCAACATTCGTGTAGACGATATTATGGTGTATTTACAGTGATTCATAAATATTGGGGAACAAGGCTATATCAAATGGGTCAGGTCATTTTCAACGGCAGATCACGGAATGAGCCTTAAGAGGCCTAGTGCAAGCTTGGGAAACATGTACGTGGAAGCCTAGGGGGGTATTTGGACTTATGGCGGGCCGAATTTAAGATCTTCTTACCCTGCGTCCTGGTATCTGCTAAATGTATCCTACAAACAACGTGAGAATATTATTTATCTGCAGAATTAATCGGTCTCTTTAAATGGAGTGGCAGCGGTTTATAAACTTCTCTGGAATATTACATCTGCATGACGGACCCTGTGTGGAACCTGGAACTCATGCCTTCCGAGGACAATTCTCTTGCTGACGCAGTTATTCAAGCACGACTCACTTACCCCGGCACTTCCGCCAGGACCTCTCTTAGTTTCCAAATTTCACAGAACATCTCATGTATACCTTGAGGCATATCGCGTCCTTTTTAGTAGCTAACATGTATTGGGCGAGAACTACTCGTGTGTTGGCTCCTATGCGTATCGTAGGAAGTGAGATGGTGTGCAAGCTTTCCTCTGTTACTTAGGAAAGAACAGAACGGGTTATTTATCAGATTTGGAAATACTTAATGAGATAAAGTTAAATCATTTACTAATTTATTTAACAATTATTTTCACTGCTGAGTGAGATATCGACAGTGGTTTCTCTCTTATGGCTCACTGGCCTAATTAATGTTCCTGCAAAATTACTTCCACAATCTTGTCTTCTAGCCACCAGAGACGAGTGCTATAGTACCATCTTACGACTTCTTCTGATTTCTTTAGAGAAACTCCTGTGTGTGTTCACCAACAGAGACAAGTGCAGACTGTCATTATTCTTTTGACATTCAGGCAAAGATACCCAATGTTGTGTCTAGACAAGACAGCCTAGACACAATGAGAGGAAGCCGAAAGGCACGCGCTTAAACTCACGCAGGCTGGCGTGAGGTCTGAAACAGGATACGTAATGAATGCTATAAAGAAAAGTACGTAGCTTCTGGAATACTTAACTTTAATCCACATTTGCAGAACATCGCTCTTGATGATACATAAATAGAATCTCAATATGAATTGAATACGGCGCCTTGCTAGGTCGTAGCAAATGTAGCTGAAGGCTATGTTAACTATCGTCTCGGCAAATGAGAGCGTAATTTGTCAGTGAACCATCGCTAGCAAAGTCGGCTGTACAACTGGGTACGTCTCTCTTGACCTGCCGTGTGGCGGCGCTCGGTCTGCAATTACTGACAGTAGCGACACGCGGGTCCGTCGTATACTAGCGGACCGCGGCCGATTTAAAAGCTACCACCTAGCAAGTGTGGTGTCTGGCGGTGACACCACACCCAACACGTCTGAACTCTGGTATCTAAGTCAGTTGCTCATCGAGTTAGATTACAGACTCCTTGTACAATGCTTTTTCTCGCATGGCTTTAGCTTAAGAGATACGGAATCGGTGCCGCTGTTCTTCCTACATCTTGAAACGCTCCACATCTCGAACTGCACAACGATAGTTCCTCAGGGCTGACTAACTGCGAACTGGCTGCCGGCTCTATACTGTGAAGTACTTGAACTCCATTATTGCCTACTAGTTCTTTGTCTCGTTGTCTTGTCACTTATTCGTTACTCTCTGTGACTGTTTTTCCCAAGTTCAGGAAACCTTCCACTTCCGGTTAGAAAGGCGCTCAGTCAGCTTGTCTTCCTACCACTTGTGCGCTCCAGCTGCTTGCCGTGGCGGCGTGACGAACATGCAGCCCCCTTTCTGGAACCGTATCTCCGAGTGGTGACTTACTTGCCTCTCGTAGTGTTTACGTTGTCACTTCCGCTTCTGCGTCCCCTGATTCTGCACTGTCTCAATCGTTCCTTTTCACAAATGAAACTGGACAGTCATGACAATGATACTTAATAAGTTAATGAGACTGGACAGCTATGTCAGACACTAGCACTCATGAAAGAAGGCTCCTGTGCTTATCCACAGCCTAGGGGATTATTTTCTGAATGGATATTTCACTCTGCAGTTGACTGTACGCTGGTTTGAAACAGTTCCTCAGGCTGTGGCTAAGCTACTACTCCGGAATAGCCTCTTTACCAAGAGCTGTACACTGATGAGCGAATACATTATGACCACCTACATTAAAGCGTGTTGGTCGGTCCACTTCTGGAACACAATTCAGCAGTGTTCTGTGCGCCATGGATTCGACAAGTACTTGATAGCTTTCCTGAGGTTTGCGGCAGCAGGTGCCTACGCATAGGTCACACATTTCCCGTAATTTACGGGCGGGTGGTTTGTGGGCGCGGAGCTGGCGCGCGATAGCATCCCACCTGGGTTTCATCGGATTCAGATAAACCGAATTTGATGGCAAAGACATCAATGTCAGTTCACTATCATACACTCCTGGAAATTGAAATAAGAACACCGTGAATTCATTGTCCCAGGAAGGGGAAACTTTATTGACACATTCCTGGGGTCAGATTCATCACATGATCACACTGACAGAACCACAGGCACATAGACACAGGCAACAGAGCATGCACAATGTCGGCACTAGTACAGTGTATATCCACCTTTCGCAGCAATGCAGGCTGCTATTCTCCCATGGAGACGACCGTAGAGATGCTGGATGTAGTCCTGTGGAACGGCTTGCCATGCCATTTCCACCTGGCGCCTCAGTTGGACCAGCGTTCGTGCTGGACGTGCAGACTGCGTGAGACGACGCTTCATCCAGTCCCAAACATGCTCAATGGGGGACAGATCCGGAGATCTTGCTGTCCAGGGTAGTTGACTTACACCTTCTAGAGCACGTTGGGTGGCACGGGATACATGCGGACGTGCATTCCCTTGCCGGTCTAGGAATGGTAGAACGATGGGTTCGATGACGGTTTGGATGTACCGTGCACTATTCAGTGTCCCCTCGACGATCACCAGTGGTGTACGGCCAGTGTAGGAGATCGCTCCCCACACCATGATGCCGGGTGTTGGCCCTGTGTGCCTCGGTCGTATGCAGTCCTGATTGTGGCGCTCACCTGCACGGCGCCAAACACGCATACGACCATCATTGGCACCAAGGCAGAAGCGACTCTCATCGCTGAAGACGACACGTCTCCATTCGTCCCTCCATTCACGCCTGTCGCGACACCACTGGAGGCGGGATGCACGATGTTGGGGCGTGAGCGGAAGACGGCCTAACGGTGTGCGGGACCGTAGCCCAGCTTCATGGAGACGGTTGCGAATGGTCCTCGCCGATACCCCAGGAGCAACAGTGTCCCTAATTTGCTGGCGAGTGGCGGTGCGGTCCCCTACGGCACTGCGTAGGATCCTACGGTCTTGGCGTGCATCCGTGCGTCGCTGCGGTCCGGTCCCAGGTCGACGGGCACGTGCACCTTCCGCCGACCACTGGCGACAACATCGATGTACTGTGGAGACCTCACGCCCCACGTGTTGAGCAATTCGGCGGTACGTCCACCCGGCCTCCCGCATGCCCACTATACGCCCTCGCTCAAAGTCCGTCAACTGCACATACGGTTCACGTCCACGCTGTCGCAGCATGCTACCAGTGTTAAAGACTGCGATGGAGCTCCGTATGCCACGGCAAACTGGCTGACACTGACGGCGGCGGTGCACAAATGCTGCGCAGCTAGCGCCATTCGACGGCCAACACCGCGGTTCCTGGTGTGTCCGCTGTGCCGTGCGTGTGATCATTGCTTGTACAGCCCTCTCGCAGTGTCCGGAGCAAGTATGGTGGGTCTGACACACCGGTGTCAATGTGTTCTTTTTTCCATTTCCAGGAGTGTATTTCTCTAACCATTGCAGCACGGTTCTGGCACTGTGACACCGACAGTTATACTACATCTGATTACGATGTTGGTTCGTGAGGTGATGAACGTCATGGGCATTACCGCCCGTACGAGTTCGAATCTTTTCATTTCCAGTCTCGTTACTACCCGAATGATGATGATACGATGAGGACACCCAGTCTCCGGGCGGAGAGAATACCCGAGCCGCTCGGGAATCGAACCGGGGACCTCGCGATCCAGAGGCAGCAACGCTAGACACTAGAGGATGCCGTCGCTGTTGAGGAAGGCATTAAGCGTAAGGGATTACAGGTGGTCCCTAATAATGTTCACATAGTCCACAGCTGTCACGATACCTTGTGTTACCACCGCAGGTGCCATGGAAACGCAGGTGAATGTCCCCCATAGCATAACACTGCTCCCACCGACCTGCGTTTGCAGGTTTCGAGCAGCGGCGGTCTGGCAGATTGACGGCGTACCTGGACACGACCATTGACCTGGTTTAGCAATAAGCGAGAGTCATCCGACAAGGCGATACGACTGCATTGATATCGTGCCCACTGTAATCATAATTGACGTCTACTTGAAAAAAGAGACAGCATTGGTCGTATATTTTTTACTATCGCAAAATCGATTTTCTGTCACTGAGTGACCATCTTCAGTGCTAGAAGTTAAAAATTTTTTTCACATTACGATCAGAGAGTACAACATAGAAAATCACAAACCGGTTATCAATTTACGTAATTATTTTTAATGTATGTTAACAATTCCTTTGCTATTTGAATAAGTGCTGGATATCGTGCACAGTCTATGTTTAATTTCTCTAAAGTACGATGTATATTTTGGTATAAGTGACACTATTACTTGTCCTTCCTCATGATGGTTTCTCGATGATTGATGTATACTAATTGTTCGCACCTTATATTTGCACGGCATTTTAATTATTAAGTAACGACAGTTTCGTACTGTTATTATTTTTTATATATTTGACTCCTTGGTATTAACGTTATTATTTTTTATATATTTGACTCCTTGGTATTAACGTTATTATTTTTTATATATTTGACTCCTTGGTATTAACGTTTGTTACATAAATTACGAACGTTGTACTTCTGACTTCCCACGCCAGATGGTGGGTATTCTGTTTTTCAAAAAACCTGTGTTACGCCTCTTTTTATGTTATTCATTTATTATTCTTTTGCATTATCTTTTGCTCTTTATATGTTCTGCACTCTAACAACTTATCATCGATCTATTTTATGTTTTATAGTTTATAAAAAACAATACACCAATGTATTTTAGATATTCCCCTGCGTCTGATATGTGTTGTACGTACATTTTAAATTTGTATTACTACACCATTCACAAAAGTACAAGAGTTATTTAATGTTAATAATTCGCAAAAACAGTAATACTATGTCTTCACGTGACACATGTCACATAGAGGGCGTGTCAAGCCCCGTCACACCGGGGTCTGCTGAACAAGCGCAGGTAAACAGCGACCTCAGTCTATGTGATTGCCGTAAGCTTAGTGACAACAGTGCATCCTAATTTAAGTTATACAATATAGGTTTGTTTCTAACAAGTGTTATGTTCATATGCAGATGTCATTGTGATTTTCTATGTTGTACTCTCTGATCGTAATGTGAAACAAAAAAAAAAATTTTTTGACCTTCTAGCACTGAAGATGGTCACTCAGTGACAGAAAATCGATTTTGCGATAGTAAAAAAATATACGACCAATGCTGTCTCTTTTTTCAAGTATACCTGTTATCTGGTCGTAGTGCACAAGACAGCATGGAGTCGCCAATCAATAATTGACGTCGTTGTTGTGTCGACATGGGAACACGTAGGGGTCCTCTGCTACGGCACACCATGTTGAACACTGTGCCCTGAATAGCGTTCTCCAAAACTTTTATGCCTGCTTCAGCAGTGCACTCTGCCGCCAGATCTGCCACAGATCGCCGCTTACCCTGCTTTACATCCTCCGATCCTTGTGTCCTTTGGCGAGGTGTGGACGTCCAACTTCTTGTCGCCTACTCGTGTTTTCAGTATCCTTCAACCGCTTTCCACAAATACTCACGACAGCAGCACCCCAACAATCGACCAGCTTCGCTCCTCTCGAGATGCTCGCTCCCAGACACTGGGCCACAACAATCTGGCTTTTGTCAAAGTCGCTTAAGTCGGCGAATTTCCGCCACTTATCGTCGCTAGAATGAAACTGTGTGCCGGACCGAGACTCGAAATCGGGACCTTTGCCTTTCGCAGGGAAGTGCTCTACCGTCTGAGTTACCCAAGCACGACTCACGCCCCGTTCTCACAGCTTTACTTCCGCCAGTATCTCGTCTCCTACTTTCCAAACTTTACAGAAGCTCTCCTGCGAACCTTGTAGAACTAGCACTCCAGGAAGAAAGGATATTGCGGAGACGTGGCTTAGCCACAGCCTGGGGGATGTTTCCGGAATGAGATTTTCACTCTGCAACGGAGTGTAAGGTGATACGAAAGGTTCGGAGGAAAGCCTCTCCACGGTTGCAGGTTCGAATCCTGCCTCGGGCATGGATGTGTGTGCTGTCCTTAGGTTAGTTAGGTTTAAGTAGTTCTGAGTTCTAGGGGACTGATGACCTCAGGTGTTAAGTCCCATAGTGCTCAGAGCCATTTGGAGAGCCTCTTTGAAGTATGGAACGTAGGAGACGAGGTACTGGCGAAAGTAAATCTGTGAGGACGGGGCGTGAGTCGTGCTTGGGTAGCTCAGATGGTAGAGTACTTCCCCGCGAAAGGCAAATGTCCCGAGTTCGTGTCTCGGTCCGGCACACAGTTTTAATCTGCCAGGAAGTTTCATATCAGCGCACACTCCGCTGCAGAGTGAAAATCTCATTCTGTCGCTAGAATGATTCCCCATTCGTCTCTGATCCACTCATATACTTCCCTTACAGCGTCACGTGCCCTCAGCGCTACGAGGCAGCGTGCAACCTCGCGGTGGGCAGCGGTCATAATGTTCTGGCTCAATAGCGTATTCCTGCGAGGTAGCACATGAGAGCTTGTGTCAAATTTGAAAATTACGAGAGGTGTTATCAGCAGATGTAAAGCTGTGTGGGTGGGTCGTGAGTCGCGCGTTATTTACATGTTCAAGCGGCCTTTTGACGCCTCAGAACGATGCTAATCAAACTGCCACGCAGTAATATATCGTTGTAACCGTCCAGCACTGCGCAGCCGAGGGGAGTGCAGTACGCGAGGCGCTAACGAGCCCGCTTGTGCGGCCGACCTGGGCCGCAGTCGGCCGCTCGCTTTAAAACGTGTAACGGGAGCCGCCCCGGAAGGCGGCCCGCGCCGGAACACGCTGCCGCGCCGCCCCTGCCGCCCCCACCGCCCCCGCTATCGGCCGCTGCTGAGATGTTGTCAGGCGCCGTCAGTCGCACGCGGCGTGATGCATTGTGGGAAGTAATCTGCGCGCGTGCGCCGCATTACTCACGCGAGCAGCCCAGGACCGGGGGCCGAGGGCCGAGGGCTGAAGCTGCGCCGGGCGCCTGCCGCACAGCCCAGCCTCCCCCCCCCCCCCTCCGGCCACTGTCATGCCGTTCTGCTCCACTTGGACTCCTGATAGCCGCCGAATTAGCACTGCGCTTCCTGCGCGCCAACCACCTCAGCGCACGTCTTTTGTGAACTCGTGTAAAATTCAGGAATCGTTAGCGCTAGGATTTCACCCGGAACAAGTCCCGCCCACTCACCCCCGGTTTTCCCGGTCTTTATTCGGCGCCTGGGCACCGTTTCAGTTGACCCACGTGGCTTACCGCGTTCGGCTGCACTTGGAGTGAATGTTACGTTAATATCTTGCTAGGTCTTAAATTTTCCCAGGTAGTTAAAAGACACATTACAAGAAACGTGCACAATTGGCCTCAGCTGTGCCAGGTACTTCCACAGCAAACATAACAGAAAACAATGTAGCACTGAATTCTTTAAATACGAGAACTCAGTACCCAGATGAATACTCTATGAAGAAACATACTTCTATGTGAGGAAAAGCACCCAAAGCTAGAACAGGATAAACCTACCCTCGAAGAATAATTTGTTTGGAGAAAGAGGAACCACAGTATACTTGACACTTAAGTATCAGAACTCAGACAGTATATGTGAAACAAGCAGCAATCTTCACTATACTTCCAGAGGGCATCAAAATTACTTTGCTGTTGCTAGATCGATCCAAGCTGATTTTGCGTGCTATTCACTGAATAGTTTTGCTGAAAAATTTTAGGGGTGAAAGAAGAACTAGCACAGCATGAAGGACGTTTTACAGCCGTGAAACACCGCAGCATATATTTCCTCCATAACTGCTCTGTGACAAACATAAACATCACATTATTATTTTTAAAAAATGGTTTGAATGACATTTACGAAATTAATAAATCTTTTGGTTAAAAACAGACAGGACAAAGAATAACGACACATTATTTTCCTGAGACGTTTGCAACAGCATATAGGTCACTAATCACACAGAAACAGCCACAATTCTTTGTAACCTCGTTTATAATGCGCAGGTATGGCATTGGAAGAATTTACAAGTTAAAATTCACCCATTACCCAAGCAAATACTAACGAAATATGTCATACATGCAAATATCTTACTGCTTTCACTAGGCATTTCTATTTTATGACATTCTTATATTCTTTAATTTTCGTGAGTTACTATGAGGGCCTACATAAACAAAATAACCTTCACTTATTTCTATATAACGATGATTTTAGACAACAGAGTAATTCGAGTGCATCCGTGGCTTTACTACCGACATGACAGATTGAAGACCATTGTTTTCGCATTGTATGTTTGGTCTGCTGTTTCCCTCAAATAAACGTATCATAATAAGTGAATTAGTTAATGAAAATTTCTCGTTATTGCCCTTAAATAACATCACGTAATTTTTTGTTTTCTATTGCTGGCGATGCTTTCAATTCTCTATAAATATTTTTATTTCTTTAATAGTGCAGATTCATATTACATTACTATCCAGAAAAGCTTAAATTTCTTATCGTTACTGAATTTCATCAGAGTATAACACGTGTTATACTGCGACGATAACAACTTTGTTGTAGCTTCCAGTTTGCGGAACTGGCGGCTGTTTAGTTTCCCATATTGCTCAGAGCCATTTTATAAAAATGGTTCAAATGGCTCTGAGCACTATCGGACTTAAGATCTGTGGTCATCAGTCCCCTAGAACTTAGAACTACTTAAACCTAACTAACCTAAGGACGTCACACACATCCTTGACCGAGGCAGGATTCGAACCTGCGACCGTAGCAGTCGCGCGGTTCCGGACTGAGCGCCTAGAACCGCTAGACCACCGCGGCCGGCGCCATTTTATACATACAAGTCACACTATTACCGTAAATTGCAGGAAGGGAGGCGATGAGCTCTGACGACACCATTAATCACATCATAGATGTGTACCTTCGGGCGCGGGATTAGCCGAGCGGTCTAGGGCGCTGCAGTCATGGACTGTGCGGCTGGTCCCGGCGGAGTTTCGAATTCTCCCTCGGGCATGGGTGTGTGTGTTTGTCCTTAGGATAATTTAGGTTAAGTAGTGTGTAAACTTAGGGACTGATGACCTCAGCAGTTAAGTCCCATAAGATTTCACACACATTTGAACACTTTTTTTGTACGTTCGGTTTGATATCTGTCAAGTTGGGAGGGGGGCGGGGGCAACATATCAATTGAAAACGTTACTGTGTTCCTCAAACCATTCGAGTACTGTTCGAGTACTCTGTCGTGAGCAGCTATATAAAGCGGTTGAAGGATGGTGAAGTACCGAGTACCGAGTAGGCTGTATGGTATTGGACGACCTCGCCTCATCACGGAACATAAAGGTCCCAGGATCCCTCACTGTGTAAGCCAGGATAGGCAACCATCTGTGGCAGACCTGACGATAAAGTACGAGGGCAGTTCAATAAGTAATGCAACACATTTCTTTTCTCGACCAATTTTGGTTGAAAAAACCGGAAATTTCTTGTGGAATATTTTCAAACATTCCCGCTTCGTCTCGTATAGTTTCATTGACTTCCGACAGGTGGCAGCGCTGTACGGAGCTGTTAAAATGGCGTCTGCAACGGATGTGCGTTGCAAACAACGGGCAGTGATCGATTTCTTTTGGCGGAAAACCGGGGCATCTCAGATATTCATAGGCGCTTGCAGAATGTCTACGGTGATCTGGCAGTGGACAAAAGCACGGTGAGTCGTTGAGCAAAGCGTGTGTCATCATCGCCGCAAGGTCAAGCAAGACTGTCTGATCTCCCGCGTGCGGGCCGGCCGTGCACAGCTGTGACTCCTGCAATGGCGGAGCGTGCGAACACACTCGTTCGAGATGATCGACGGATCACCATCAAACAACTCAGTGCTCAACTTGACATCTCTGTTGGTAGTGCTGTCACAATTGTTCACCAGTTGGGATATTCAAAGTTTTGTTCCCGCTGGGTCCCTCGTTGTCTAACCGAACACCATAAAGAGCAAAGGAGAACCATCTGTGCGGAATTGCTTGCTCGTCATGTGGCTGAGGGTGACAATTTCTTGTCAAAGATTGTTACAGGCGATGAAACATGGGTTCATCACTTCGAACCTGAAACAAAACGGTAATCAATGGAGTGGCGTCACACCCACTCCCCTACCGAGAAAAAGTTTAAAGCCATACCCTCAGCCGGTAAAGTCATGGTTACAGTCTTCTGGGACGCTGAAGGAGTTATTCTGTTCGATGTCCTTCCCCATGGTCAAACGATCAACTCTGAAGTGTATTTTGCTACTCTTCAGAAATTGAAGAAACGACTTCAGCGTGTTCGTAGGCACAAAAATCTGAACGAACTTCTCCTTCTTCATGACAACGCAAGACCTCACACAAGTCTTCGCACCCGAGAGGAGCTCACAAAACTTCAGTGGACTGTTCTTCCTCATGCACCCTACAGCCCCGATCTCGCACCGTCGGATTTCCATATGTTTGGCCCAATGAAGGACGCAATCCGTGGGAGGCACTACGCGGATGATGAAGAAGTTATTGATGCAGTACGACGTTGGCTCCGACATCGACCAGTCGAATGGTACCGTGCAGGCATACAGGCCCTCATTTCAAGGTGGCGTAAGCATTGAATGGAGATTACGTTGAAAAATAGTGTTGTGTAGCTAAAAGATTGGGGAATAACCTGGTGTATTTCGATGCTGAATAAAACAACACCTGTTTCAGAAAAAAAAATGTGTTGCATTACTTATTGAACTGCCCTCGTACAACGCTGGTGTAGGCACAGGTGTTTCGGAGCTCACTGCTCAAAGGCCATTGTTGAAGACGGATCTCCACATCACACGACTCCTACAGGTTCCTGTGTTGACCCAACGACATCGACAGTTATGATTGCAGAGGGCACAGCATCAAGGATTTTTCACCGTAGATCAACAGAAACGGGTCGTCTGTCGGATGAATCGCATTTCTTGCCGATGGTTTGGTTCGAATGGCTGCACGGAACGCGCAGCGCGCCACAGATGCGGGCCAGTGAGGGCAGAATTAAGCAGTGGGGTACACTGAGTTTGGCTTCCATGGGATCTGTGGTGGTGATCGAAGGCATCACGACAGCAGTGAACTGCGTGAACGTTATTGCGGACCACCTGTGTAGCTTAGTGCTTGAAGTCTCCCCCTGTGGCTATGACATCTTCCAGCAGGATAACTGTCCATGGTGCAAGGTCAGAAACGTGCTTATTGGCTTGAAGGGCATTGTAGTGAACTCACAATGAGGTCTTGGCCAGCAAATGTGCCTGATCTGTACCTACTGCAACACATGTCGTGCGGCCTTTAGGTGCCCGTAAAACCGCTATCCCGTAATCTGCGGCAATCGCTTGGCCTGTGCGTAGCCATACGGTGGCCTGGAATCCTGTAAACTACTTGTAGAAGCCATGACAATAAAAATCTCTGTCGTGCTGTGTTTGAAAAGTGGAGCAACACGCTGTTAAACAAGTTGTCATAGAGTTTTGGCTCATCAGTCATTGTTCCCATATTGTCGTGGTTGATTGGACAACCCATATTAATTGGGATTCAGTAAAACGTTTCCGATGTGCAACTTTATTATTTCGTTTAATTAATCTGCATGAACATATTGGCTGCTCCGCTTCTCTGCAGGTCGCCTGAGAACAGACTTTAGCATCATAGGGCTATGCAAAAATTCACAGACGACACCCCACATGCACAAGAGGGTGAGTGCATCCTCTACCAGTCATCCCACCTAAGAAAAACCGCAGCTAGTACAGGGAAGAGAACCCAGGTCATCAGCATGGCAGTCAGGCGAGTTGACCACTGTACTACAGTGGTGGACTGTCGTTTGTATAGCATCTAATTTATTCAAAGGGTACTGTTTTTGGTCTTCTGCTTTCGACTGCATTGGCGGATAAATTTTCGGATAGACTAAAACGAAAAAGCACTACTTATACACTCCCTGATTACAAACATACTGGACTTTCATATCGACAATCTCCACCCTTCCCTTTCTCGTTACCCTACCCCTTCAGAACAGTCTGTGCTTGAGCTCTGTTCGTGACAATTTCAAAGAGACGTCTGAAAGCCCGTCGAAGAATGGCAGCCCATTCCGGTTCAAGGTCCGTGACTAGAGAGGATAGTTATAATGGATGCTGGGTCTGAAACGGAGTCGACGTTCTACCTCAACCCAAAATTGTTCCATTAAGTATAGTTCGGAATTCTGGGCGGGTCTGTCCATTTCAGGAATGCTACTGTCACAAACCACTGCCTTACAGATAGCGTGCATTGTCATGCTGACACAAAAACTGTCGTCTTTGCACTCTATGTCAGCTGTACAGACCCATTGTGCTGTTCCTGCTTCACTGCTGCCTCCATTTGCATTGTTGGATCGACTTCTCTTGACATCTAGAGATCGATTTCGCATTACATGTCTTCTTATAGGGCTGATCATATGATTTAGTTGTCCATGCGAGAAATACGATTCTTCTAACGTCAGTCCGCAACACTGGAATTTTTACCCTTGTCCTTTATCGACAGTCACAATGCGTGACAATCTTGCTGGGAACTGGGATCTTAAACCCGAACGGTAGGCTGATTCAAATTAGTGGAATTCTTGATATTAATATCTTTCTATGATGTGGGTAAGAAGTGTTTACGCGAGGGAAAATCAGGAACATTGAGCTATTTAATTAATTATGTAGAGAAATTTCTCTTTCGTCTTTGTTCGTCATTGTACAGGGTGTTTCAAAAATGACCGGTACATTTGAAACGGCAATAAAAACTAAACGAGCAGCGATAGAAATACACCGTTTGTTGCAATATGCTTGGGACAACAGTACATTTTCAGGCGGACAAACTTTCGAAATTACAGTAGTTACAATTTTCAACAACAGATGGCGCTGCAAGTGATGTGAAAGATATAGAAGACAACGCAGTCTGTGGGTGCGCCATTCTGTACGTCGTCTTTCTGCTGTAAGCGTGTGCTGTTCACAACGTGCAAGTGTGCTGTAGACAACATGGTTTATTCCTTAGAACAGAGGATTTTTCTGGCGTTGGAATTCCACCGCCTAGAACACAGTGTTGTTGCAACAAGACGAAGTTTTCAATGGAGGTTTAATGTAACGAAAGGACCGAAAAGCGATACAATAAAGGATCTGTTTGAAAAATTTCAACAGACTGGGAACATGACGGATGAACGTGCTGGAAAGGTAGGGCGACTGCGTACGGCAACCACAGAGGGCAACGCGCAGCTAGTGCAGCAGGTGATCCAACAGCGGCCTCGGGTTTCCGTTCGCCGTGTTGCAGCTGCGGTCTAAATGACGCCAACATCCACGTATCGTCTCATGCGCCAGAGTTTACACCTCTATCCATACAAACTTCAAACGCGGCAACCCCTCAGCGCCACTACCATTGCTGCACGAGAGACATTCGCTAACGATATAGTGCACAGGATTGATGACGGCGATATGCATGTGGGCAGCATTTGGTTTACTGACGAAGCTTATTTTTACCTGGACGGCTTCGTCAATAAACAGAACTGGCGCATATGGGGAACCGAAAAGCCCCATGTTGCAGTCCCATCGTCCCTGCATCCTCAAAAAGTACTGGTCTGGGCCGCCATTTCTTCCAAAGGAATCATTGGCCCATTTTTCAGATCCGAAACGATTACTGCATCACGCTATCTGGACATTCTTCGTGAATTTGTGGCGGTACAAACTGCCTTAGACGACACTGCGAACACCTCGTGGTTTATGCAAGATGGTGCCCGGCCACATCGCACGGCCGACGTCTTTAATTTCCTGAATGAATATTTCGATGATCGTATGATTGCTTTGGGCTATCCGAAACATACAGGAGGCGGCGTGGACTGGCCTCCCTATTCGCCAGACATGAACCCCTGTGACTTCTTTCTGTGGGGACACTTGAAAGACCAGGTGTACCGCCAGAATCCAGAAACAATTGAACAGCTGAAGCAGTACATCTCATCTGCATGTGAAGCCATTCCGCCAGACACGTTGTCAAAGGTTTCGGGTAATTTCATTCAGAGACTACGCCATATTATTGCTACGCATGGTGGATATGTGGAAAATATCGTAGTATAGAGTTTCCCAGACCGCAGCGCCATCTGTTGTTGACAATTGTAACTACTGTAATTTCGAAAGTTTGTCTGCCTGAAAATGTACTGTTGTCCCAAGCATATTGCAACAAACGGTGTATTTCTATCGCTGCTCGTTTAGTTTTTATTGCCGTTTGAAATATACCGGTCATTTTTGAAACACCCTGTATCAACGGCGTTTGATGTTTTTTCTTCTCCGGATGCCATATTCCATATTCGCTGATGTTTGTTGAAGTACGTCATTATTCTTTGTTAACATTGTTCGGTACTCAACGATTCTGTGTGTACATAGTACCTCCCTGTAAGCGGACGATGTTTTTTGATGAACTGTTTCTCTGTCTTCACTACGTTGCACAACTCACCGTTTCCGAGTTCTGTTCTCAACGTAGAAGATATTCTGTAACACTCGAAAACATGCGTTAACAATCTAGAATAATCGTGAAAGCTCGAGAACATTATGTGACAATTGTGATTCTTTCCCTTGAAAAATTGATGCGAAAGACAATTTGTGCTGGTGACCTCCAAGATACAGTACTAACTTGTCTATAGTGATGTTGAAAGTGACCACGATTTATCTCTTGGCCCTTTTGTGTCCTGGTCAGCAGGTTGCTGAAGGCGGATAGAAGCTGGACTGCTGGAATTGCTGCAACCTCGTCCGAAATGTTTTGCTGCAGTTCAAATGGTTCTAATGGCTCTGAGCACTATGGGACTTAACATCTGTGGTCATCAGTCCCCTAGAACTTAGAACTACTTAAACCTAACTAACCTAAGGACATCACACACATCCATGTCCGAGGCAGGATTCGAACCTGCGACCGTAGCAGTCGCGCGGTTCCGGACTGAGCGCCTAGAACCGCTAGACCACCGCGGCCGGCTTGCTGCAGTTGTTGAAGACTATGAGGGTTATTGTGTTACGCCTTAAACTTGAGTGCTCCCTACACAAAGTAATCGGACACTGACAAATCAGATGACCTGGGTGGCCAGCTAGGGCTGCGACCTCTGCTAACTCTTCTGTCAAGCATGAACATTGTGTAAATGTGCTCCAAGATTCGGCTGGCTGCATGGGCTGTTGCTCCATTCTTTTGAAAGTAACTATAGGTCGTTTCCTCCTCCGTTAAAGCTGCCACAAATGGTTTCCAAATGTTTTCAATGTAACGCGCCGAAGTCATCGTCTGAGAAAAGAAGACGTGACCAATAATGCGGCGTGCAGACACTGCCCACCAAATCCCAACTGCCTGATCATGCAAAGATGTTTCGTGGTAGTTATGCGGATTCTCCGGATTCCAGAACCAGTGATTCTGTGGGCTGACATAAACACTCTGGTGAAACCAGGCTTCACCAGACATGAAGAACGAATCCATGTCCAAATTTATTCTTATGTCAGCGAATAGCCACTTACAAGACTAGAGGCGCGGAGGAGCTTTCGCTGGTTTTAATGAATGAACAACAGACATTCGGTAGGGATGCATGTGTAGGTCCAGGTGGAGCATTCGTCCGCATGATCGACGTGGTATGGCGGTCTCTTGTGGCAGGCGTCGGTTTGATTTGGTAGAACTCTGAGCATTTTCTGTTGAACTGCAACCACATTTGCTGGTGTTGGGGCACATTTCTAAATGTTTTTTGACTTGTTCAAAACAGATCCAGTCTGACGCCATTTTCGGACTAAGCGTTGCATGGAAATCTTTGCTGGCACTTTGTCATCATCAAACTTCTCAGCAAACAACTGACCACACCGTTTCCACGACTTTGTTGTCGCGTGACTTTCCAGAATGGACACCCGCTGTTCCACTGTGAATACCATCGTCCCCTTTGAACTGCTCCGGCCGGCCGGAGTGGCCGAGCTGTTCTAGGCACTACGATCTGGAGCCGCGCGACCGCTACGGTCGCAAGTTCGAATCCTTCCTCGGGCATGGATGTGTGTGATGTCCTTAGGTTAGTTAGGTTTAAGTAGTTCTAAGTTCTAGGGGACTGATGACCTGGGAAGTTAAGTCCCATAGTGCTCAGAGCCATTTGAACCATTTTGCACTGCTCCACTCACACTGGCGCAGCTCGCAGTACACTCCGAACGAGTGTGGATCACATGGTCGGCGTACACGTGGCATGTGCGTCACCGGGTGTACTGTATATACGCTCGTCCGGCCACTTTTACTTGCCCCACTCTGTAAATTCGAAGTTCATTTTGCGCCTTTTTTACTGTTGCCCTATAATTCTGCTAATATCCGCAGGTGATGGTCTAGTGGGTAGCGTTTGTCCCTATATCAGTGGGTCACATGTTCGATTCCCTACCAGGTCGGAGATTTTGTGCTTTCGGAGACTTTGTTGTGTAGTCATCATCATCGTTTCGTCATCACAGACACGCAAGTCGCAAAAGTTGCGTCAAATAGAAAGACTCGCACCAGCCGGTTGGACAACCCCATGTGGGGTTTCCCGGGCAATAATGCCATACTAACCTTTTCACTACTATTAATTGTTTGTTACTTTCTGCTGGAAATATTGTTATTTTACAGGTAATTATTTCCTAGCATTTGCTTACTAGGATACTCGAACTGTTTTAGAAAATTTTTCTGGTTGGCTGTTTACTCATAGCAACAGCCGACATAGCGTTCATTCGACACATTTGCCGAATTATGCCGACTGCCTGTTCAGCACCCGGAAATGCATCAAAGGCCATCGGTTGTTAGAGAAGCAATCGCGTGTTGTCCCTGTGATGTCCTGTCGTTGTTGAAAACTGAGAACTTTTATTTGGAATAAAAATACTATAATTTCTTGTTTTCTGGTGTGCTGATTTCATTCATTCACTACTCAGCTGCCATAAACTTACCGTCAGATTTATATCAAGATGAATAAAAGTTAATGTTAGCCGCAAGTTGCAGAATATCATTTATGTGCATTTAAGTAATATCAGAGAATAGTGAATTGATTTATTAAGAAGGCACATATTATTTTTAATGAGTCATAAATTTCATTTTTACAGGCTGAGAAGACATAGACAGCAGTTTCAGGATATTTTAAACAGAATGAGATGGGATTTAGGAAGAGTTTAAATATGCTTTATGTCAGGGAAGAATTCTATTTGCGTCGACTTTTTGGAACTTTGTATTCTGTTTGACGGCCTGTGGAGAGTGTTTCATTTTTCTGACTTCCTTGCAACTTTTGTCTCTCGTGCTGCTAAAAAAAGCGACTCTGCAAAAATATATTTTAATAAATTTCTAATCCGGTAACTTACATGTTGAAGAACAGCAAGCATGGACAGGAGCATAAAGTATATTGGGTGGTTGTAATGAAACTTTCCATATTTAACACTTCATAACACGGAAACTAATTACCGTATTAGTACCAAACTTGGTAGCATTAATGTCAAGGACAAGGAGGAGAGAAATAATGTACAATTAATTCAGTTGAAGCAATCTTAATGTGCTGCTACGGTATATCATACCATTACATATCGGTACCATAACTGCTTCAAGAGGGTCTCAATATGGTCCCCATCAGTTGAAACGTCCCCTTAGAACAATTATACACGACTGCGCTTAAACTGACACACAGTATTTTTAGCGCAACGCAATCTGACTTTCAGAAATCCTTACAAAAGAATGGCCCTGACTAACATTAACCTATGCGTTTCACAAATAGCTTACCTCACAAAAATCTTGGTTACTCGAACTACTACAATACAGCGAGCGACACTACTGCCAGCTAAATAAAAGATTCAAACTACGGAAGGCACTGACTACTGATAGGCATAGTTAGCAAATGAAAGATTTTAATAGAGAACAAACAATGTATTTACCTTAATAGTGTTGAAAAGTCATAATATACATAGCAGTTCATAATATCCAGTACTACAAATTTCAAAACTCCGCCATCTCTCTCCCCACATCCACCACTGCTGGCGGCTCACCTCCAACTGCACAACGCTACGCGCTGTTAATATCCAGCTGCCCAACACTACAATGGCAGACAACAATGCTAACTAGCCACAGACTGCACACAGCACAGCCAGTGATTTTCATACAGAGCGCTACGTAACGTTGCCAATAAGAAAATATAAACAGCCTACTTACACAGTGTCCAGAAGAGTCTGAAAGCACAGGATTGCATTCTGCATGGCAGAACGAAGCATGTCCGTAGGTATGCTCGCTACCTCTCTTCATATGCTGCGCTTCAGATCAGCACATGTAAACCCTGTCCTTCAGGTAGCCAAAGAACCAGACATCATAGGAATTGAGATCAGGTAATCGTGCCAGCCAAGCACCTGGAAATGATCGGCTGATAATTCGATTTTTTTCAAGTGAGTTTCGGAGAAGCAGGTGAACTTCCAAAGCGATGTGTGGTGGGACCTCGTCTTACATGAAACATTGAGTTCAATGCGTCTTCCTCCTTCATGGCGGGTATGACATGCTTGGGGAGCATATCGTGTAAGTAGGCTGTTTATGTTTTCTTATTGGCAACGTTACGTAGCGCTCTGTATGAAAATCACTGGCTGTGCTGTGTGCAGTCTGTGGCTAGTTTGCATTGTTGTCTGCCATTGTAGTGTTGGGCAGCGGCAGCTGGATGTGAACAGCGCGTAGCGTTGCGCAGTTGGAGGTGAGCCGCCAGCAGTGGTGGATGTGGGGAGAGAGATGGCGGAGTTTTGAAATTTGTAAGACTGGACGTCAGTTATGAATATTAAGGTAAATACATTGTTAGTTCTCTATTAAAATCTTTCATTTGCTAACCATGCCTACTAGTAGTTAGTGCCTTCCGTAGTTTGAATCTTTTATTTAGCTGGCAGTAGTGGTGCTCGCTGTATTGCAGTAGTTCGAGTAACGAAGATTTTTGTGAGGTAAGTGATTTGTGAAAGGTATAGGTTAGTGTTAGTTAGGGCCATTCTTTTGTAGGGATTTTTGAAAGTCAGATTGCGTTGCGCTAAAAATATTGAGTGTCAGTTTAAACACAGTAATTCAGAAATTGTTCTGAGGGGACGTTTCATAATCGCAGTAGCGCTATCCAGAATTTAGTTCTTGAGAATGGTCCAATGATGAACACAGCCGTGAAGCCACGCAATACGGTTTCACGTTCACCATACAAAGGAATTTCACGCACAGTGACTGAAGGTGAAGACCCCCACACTCGGAAATTCTGTGTGTTCATCTTACCCGTCAGAGGAAAGTGAGAATGGTCAAGGGCCAGCTCTCGTCAACTTCAATCCTTGTGGCAAAGTGGATAGCTAAGTCAACACGTCGTTTTGCGTCTTGTGGTGCAAGCTGCTGTACGATACGGATCTTGTACGGATAGCATTTTAGAATGGTTCGAAGCACCTTCAGTACAGTGGACCACGGGATGCTGAACTATCGTCGCACAGAACGTGCATTGCCTGTCGATCGGGAATTGCGCGCAGCGTTGTCTGCCATAGCAACAGCGATGTCATCAACCACCTATGGTGCAACCGGTCATTGGCCTCTTCCCGGAGCGACGCCCAGTTCTCCAGTTGATTCGAACTTCTTCCTCATGCTCCGCACAGCAGGTGGAGAAAGAGAACCCTTCCGTAATCCTTTCAGTCGGTGATATTCTCGAAATGCAGCTGTAGTATTACTGTTGCTTTTATAATAAAGCTTCACCAATAATGCTCTGCTCCTATTGTCCACGCTCACTGTGATATGCGACTGGTCAGGTGCATGAGACTATGAATCGCGATGACTGATCACGGCACCTTGTGGCCATAGTTGGAACTCGACGGTGGCGCTATGACGCATGGAAATGATGCACTCCATACTCTGGACATTAATGCTAGCAAGTTCGGTAGTCTTACGGTAATTAGTTCCCGTGTTATAACAGTGTTAAATAGGGAAAATTTAATTATAGCTACCCGGTATACAACTGAATAACTAAACATTACACATAGGACCAAAAGTTGTAACACCTTAATTTTATCTAGGTACTGCTTGACAATGAGTCATGACTTGTCTTTTCTGACAAAGAATACTTTTGTTTCATGAGATACGAAACGCAGTCGATCTAAAAATAAAATTTGCATTCAGTAATTAAACAAGACCGCATTATGAGGATTTCTTACTTGTGATATGTGTTATAAATTCGCCATTTCTTCAATGGGTAATTTCTCATTTGATTTTGATTACTGTTTGCGGTTTTGTTCCTTATCCTATTGTCTGCAAATTTGTACTTAGTTGAAGGAGTGGACTAGGGAGATGAGTGACTGAAACAGATTGATTTCAGTGTTGAAAATTTCTTGTGTGCGCTGTCGTGCAGTATCAACCAGTTGTATGAAGCACACAGTGTTGTAATAATAATTCACAAGAGCTGATTTTATTTCTATTTATTTACCACTATCAGATTACAGTGACGGCTCATTTTCAAGCAGTACCTAGATACACTACGTGATCAAAAGTATCCGGACATCTGACTGAAAATGACTTACAAGTTCATGGGACCTCCATCGGTAATGCTGGCATTCAGTAATGTGTTCGCCCGTACTTAGCCTTGATGACACCTTCCACTCTCGCAGGTATACGTTTGATCAGGTGCTGGAAGGTTTCTTGGGGAATGGCAGCCCATTCTTCACGGAGTGCTGCAATGAGAAGAGGTACCGATGTCGGTCGGTGAGGCCTGGCACGAAGTCGGCGTTCCGAAACATCCCAAAGGTGTTCTATAGGGACAGGTGCTCGATCGTGTTGAAAGATGTAGTCGCCATCCCCAAACTGCTCTTCAACAGTGGGAAGCAAGAAGGTGCTTAAAACATGAATGTAGGCCTATGCTGTGATAGTGCCACCCGAAAACAACAAAGGATGCAAGCCTCCTCCATGAAGACCACGACCACAACATAACACCACCGTCTCCGAATTTTACTGTTGGCACTACGCACACTGGCAGATGACGTTCACCGGGCATTCGCCATAACCACAACCTGTCATCGGATCGCCACATTTTCTACCGTGATTAGTCACTACAACAACATTTTCCACTGTTCAACCGTCCAATGTTTACGCTCCTTTCAACAAGCGAGGCGTCGTTTGGCATTTACCGGCGTGATGTGTGGCTTATGAGCAGCCGCTCGACCATGAAAGCTAAGTTTTCTCACCTCCCGCCTAACTGTCATAGTACTTCCAGTGGATTCTGATGCAGTTTGGAATTCCTGTGTGTTGGTCAGGATAGATTTCTGCCTATTACATATTACGACCCTCTTCAACTGTAGGCGGTGTCTGTCAGTCAACAGACGTAGTCGGTCTGTACGCTTTTGTGCTGTATCTGTCCCTTGACGTTTCCACTTCACTATCACATCGGAAAAAGTGGACCTAGGGATGTTTAGGAGAGTGGAAATCTCTCGTACAGACGTATGACCCAAGTGACACCCAATCATCTGACTACGTTTAAAGTTCGTGACTTCCGTAGAACGCCCCATTCTGGTCTCTCACATCTAATGACTACTGAGGTTGCTGACATGGAGTACCTGGCAGTAGGTGGCAGCACAATGCACCTAATTTTAAAAACGTATGTTTTTGGGGGTGTCCGGATACTTTTGATCACGTAGTGTACCATCACTGTCTTATAATTTTTCGACGTATGTGTAAATTTTACTTGTATTATGACGCCTTACATGCTGTTTTTGAATTTGACCTTCTTTTATTTCGTCTCATTTCTACATGATTGCTATGATATTGCTTTATGTCGCAGATATATGGTTTGTGATGAAATTTATATATTTGGTGAAAATCTACTTATATCATACGTAACAATTAGGATTGCCTTTTGTTGTGAATTATCTATCACTGAGTATAATTTTGTGAAAGTTCTCAACATCTTTTTTTTATAAGTTGTACTTGTTCGTTTCAAATGTTTTTTTGGGTTTTTTGTCAAATGCATGTAGGTTTCTATTTCTTCTAAGACGTTCGTCTAAGTCCCTTTTTTGCCTCGACAATGAATGAGAAGATTAGAGTTTATGCCTACCCTAAAGAGTCGTTTTTCTCGAAGATGTATACTGAATGTAGAGAGATTGATTTCACTTTCTCTAATATGTTATTTGCGTAATGTGGTAAATCTTTTGCTGTTTGCCAGATGTTGAATATATCAAGTCACCCCATTTAATTTTACAAATTCCTGATTCGTCAAGTTTTGGGCTCTGTCTGTTGTGTACATAATGTTCGTTTCTAATTTGTTCTCTGTGTGCAAGCTACTGTATTACGAAATGCGTTACTTATTTTTTTGAGAAATATTTATCGTACACGGTGACGTAACGACTTTTTCTTTCTTCTTCCTTTCTGCAGATGATAGGCAAAATAATGTGAACAGTGGTAGTAATGAGATGGTTGTGTTTGACGGTCAACAACACAGATAAGGTAAGTGTTGCGCTGGACTGTGCGTGTTCAGTACGGACTATTCATCGGTGCAGGTTGTTTACGAGTAGTGCAAACTTTGTATTTGAATTCAGAGTCCGAGGTCGACGTGCAATGAAAGACCGAACAGTGTTCCGAAGACGGCAGGTTGGTGGGGCCCCGATTAACCGGAGCATCACTAATCAGGACAGCCCACTTATTGAATGTTTCAAGAGCAACAGTTTCGACAGTCATGACAGCCAGCACAAAGTAAGGAAAGACATCACCGTGTGTAAGTAGGCTGTTTAGGTTTTTTTTTTTTTGGTAACGCCACGTAGTGCTTTGACTGAAAATCACTGGCTGTGCTGTGTGCAGTCTGTGGCTGGTTGGCATTGTTGGAATATTCGCTACTGTAGTGTTGGGCAGTTGGAGGTGAGCCGCCAGCAGTGGTGGATGTGGGGAGTGATATGGCGGAGTTTTGAGAGCAGATGATCTGGACGTGTGTCCATCAGAGACAGTAAATTTGTAAGAATGGATGTCATGAACTGCTATATATACACTCCTGGAAATTGAAATAAGAACACCGTGAATTCATTGTCCCAGGAAGGGCAAACTTTATTGACACATTCCTGGGGTCAGATACATCACATGATCACACTGACAGAACCACAGGCACATAGACACAGGCAACAGAGCATGCACAATGTCGGCACTAGTACAGTGTATATCCACCTTTCGCAGCAATGCAGGCTGCTATTCTCCCATGGAGACGATCGTAGAGATGCTGGATGTAGTCCTGTGGAACGGCTTGCCATGCCATTTCCACCTGGCGCCTCAGTTGGACCAGCGTTCGTGCTGGACGTGCAGACCGCGTGAGACGACGCTTCATCCAGTCCCAAACATGCTCAATGGGGGACAGATCCGGAGATCTTGCTGGCCAGGGTAGTTGACTTACACCTTCTAGAGCACGTTGGGTGGCACGGGATACATGCGGACGTGCATTGTCCTGTTAGAACAGCAAGTTCCCTTGCAGGTCTAGGAATGGTAGAACGATGGGTTCGATGACGGTTTGGATGTACCGTGCACTATTCAGTGTCCCCTCGACGATCACCAGTGGTGTACGGCCAGTGTAGGAGATCGCTCCCCACACCATGATTGCGGGTGTTGGCCCTGTGTGCCTCGGTCGTATGCAGTCCTGATTGTGGCGCTCACCTGCACGGCGCCAAACACGCATACGACCATCATTGGCACCGAGGCAGAAGCGACTCTCATCGCTGAAGACGACACGTCTCCATTCGTCGCTCCATTCACGCCTGTCGCGACACCACTGGAGGCGGACTGCACGATGTTGGGGCGTGAGCGGAAGACGGCCTAACGGTGTGCGGGACCGTAGCCCAGCTTCATGGAGACGGTTGCGAATGGTCCTCGCCGATACCCCAGGAGCAACAGTGTCCCTAATTTGCTGGGAAGTGGCGGTGCGGTCCCCTACGGCACTGCGTAGGATCCTACGGTCTTGGCGTGCATCCGTGCGGCGCTGCGGTCCGGTCCCGGGTCGACGGGCACGTGCACCTTCCGCCGACCACTGGTGACAACATCGATGTGCTGTGGAGACCTCACGCCCCACGTGTTGAGCAATTCGGCGGTACGTCCACCCGGCCTCCCGCATGCCCACTATACGCCCTCGCTCAAAGTCCGTCAACTGCACATACGGTTCACGTCCACGCTGTCGCGGCATGCTACCAGTGTTAAAGACTGCGATGGAGCTCCGTATGCCACGGCAAACTGGCTGACACTGACGGCGGCGGTGCACAAATGCTGCGCAGCTAGCGCCATTCGACGGCCAACACCGCGGTTCCTGGTGTGTCCGCTATGCCGTGCGTGTGATCATTGCTTGTACAGCCCTCTCGCAGTGTCCGGAGCAAGTATGGTGGGTCTGACACACCGGTGTCAATGTGTTCTTTTTTCCATTTCCAGGAGTGTATTATAACTTTTGAACACTATTAAGGTAAATACATTGTTTGTTCTCTATCAAAATCTTTCATTTGCTAACTGTATCAGTAGTCAATGCTTTCAGTAGTTTGAATCTTTTATTTAGCTAGCAGTAGTGGCGCTAGCTGTATTGCAGTAGTTCGAGTAACTAAAATTTTTGTGAAGTAAGTGATTGATGAAAGGTATAGGTTATTGTTAGTCAGGGCCATTCTTTTGTAGGGATTATTGAAAGTCAGATTGCGTTGCGCTAAAAATATTGTGTGTCAGTTTAAGCACAGTCATTTATAATTTTTCTAAGGAGACGTTTCACGTGCAAACATAATACTGGTCTCAAATCAAAACTAAATGACAGAGATCGTCGTACGCTAAGACGAACTGTGTCAGAACAACACAAAACTATGGCTGCTAAAGTGACTGCAGAGCTCAATAGCCATCTTGGAGACCCCGTATCTATCCCCACTGTCCGCCGAGAACTCTATAAAGCGAATATTCATGGACCAACTGCTATACAGAAGCCATTAGTGACAACAACCGCCGGCCGAAGTTGCCGTGCGGTTCTAGAAGCTGCAGTCTGGAACCGCGAGACCGCTACGGTCGCAGGTTCGAATCCTGCATCGGGCATGGATGTGTGTGATGTCCTTAGGTTAGTTAGGTTTAACTAGTTCTAAGTTGTAGGGGACTAATGACCTCAGAAGTTGAGTTCCATAGTGCTCAGAGCCATTTGAACCATTTTGACAACAACCAACGCAGAGAAGCGTAAAACATGGTGTCAGGAGCATAAATCCTAGACAGCTGATCAATGGAAATACATCACATGATACGATAAGTCAACGTTTTCGTTATTTCCAACGTAGAGCCGGGTTTACGTCTGGAGAACGCCAAAAGAATACTACAATCCTGAGTGCTCGATTCCAACAGTTAAGCATGGAAGTGGAAGCGTGATGGTGTGGGAAGCCATATCATGGTATTCTGCTGGTCCCGTCATTACTCTTAAAGGCCGTGCTACAGCCAGCAATTATGTGAACATATTAGGTTATCAGGTGCACCCCATGATTCAAATGTTGTTCCCCGACAATGATGCCATTTTTCAGGACGATAATACACCACACAGCCAGGATAGTACAATCGAGGGATGAGGAGCATGCAACTGAACTGTAGTGTCTTCCCTCGCCAGCACTGTCGCCGGTCTTGAAGATAATGAGACCTTTGTGGGCGGCATTGGAGTGCAGACTCTGGAGCAGAATTCCGCCTCTCTCGTCACTACAGGAGTTAGTCGAGGTTCTGATTGGAGAGTGGCATAACATTCCTCTGGAGACTCTGAAATCATTACATGCCAGTATTCCAAGGAGACTCGCAGCAGTGTTACAGGCAAATGGGAGTCCAACCCCATATTAAAAAACCGTTTGTTGTGTACATAGTTCCGCGTAGTCTGCGCGGACACAACTTTCCCACTAGAGCGCGCCCCGCTGAGCACAACAGCGCAGGCGCAGCGCTCGTCCGTCTCCGCACTACGAGATGGCGCTGTCTTAGAGACGGACCAAATTCTGCTTCCGCCGATCCGCGTATTAACATGTAACGCAGCCAATGAGATTGCTGCTAACGTAGAACCTTTTCTCCTCGCGGATCACACTCGCGCAGTGATACCTGAACGCTCGAGGTATTGTAACGAGTGTACAGACCTCCGATTAGTCAGTCTGCACTATTCTGCATTAGTCTGCATTAGTCTGCATTTGTCAGCATTAGTCTGTACCAGTCTGTAGTCAAGTTTCAGTCTGCACCTAATAAGATTATCATATTCCTGTACATAGCCATGAAGAGAAATGAATAGACACTTTGTCAAGTATCAGAGATATGTGAGAATAAGATTAACGTACCAAGACCAAAGGAACTTCAGATTGTCAATTGTAAACAGCATCCAGAATCAAGTTACGTATTATCTATGATTTTTATTATTTTAATAAATGTGTGTGAAAATTAATCAAGTTCTGTTTAAAGTTGGTCACCGTCAATCTGCTACTCTAAGCGTGCAAGTGGCATTTCTATCGTCTGACCTAACGGCAGGAGATAAACACGCCACGATAAGGCCACGAGACATATTTCTGACACTCGCCTGCTTCGTTAGAGCTACAAGTCAAATAATCTGGTGGTGTGTGTACCGAAGGTCTTACAGTACGCGCACCACACCGTTCCCAAGTAACTACGTTAGTTTTCCTATCCCCTGTACGTTCCAGTGCGTGCCGTGTGCCTTGACGAGGCGCGCGCGTCCCACGCGGCTCGATCGCACGCCGCCTTGACTGACGAGGTGGGAGCGCGTGGTGGACGCCTGACGGCTGGTGACAGGCGGCGGCCCCGCAGTTAGCGTCGCGTGCGCCGCGCACGCACGTGCGTGACTGACGAGCGCGCCGCGCCACGCCGCGCCTGCGGCCGACGCACGCGCGTCTCGCCAGACTGCGCGCCCGCTCCCGTCGGCGGGGACGGCTGGCTACAGTAGCTGCCGTGCAGATGCGTGACGGCTCCATCTGTTAAGGGGCGTACCACGGCTCTGGCGCCGGAGCCGTAGCAAAATTATTTCAAAACGCGGGCGGAGTTTCTCTTCTGCCCTCGTGAGAGAATCTACCTCTAAAATTCAGCTATACAGTAAAACGTCCCCTTATGAAAAATTATACAAGACTGTGCTTAAACTGACACACAATATTTTTTAGCGCAACGCAATCTGACGTTCAGAAATCCCTACAAAGGAATGGCCCTGACTAACATTAACCTGTACGTTTCACAAATCACTTACCTCACAAAAATCTTGGTTACTCGAACTAACGCAATACAGCGAGAGCCACTACTGCCAGCTAAATAAAAGATTCAAACTACTGAAGGCACTAACTACTGATAGGCATAGTTAGCGAACAAACAATGTATTTACCTTAATAATCGTAATATATATAGCAGTTCATGACATCCATTCTGTACTCAAAAATCCGCCATCTCATTTCCCACATCCACCACTGCTGGCGGCTCACCTCCAACTGCGCAACGCTACGCGCTGTTCACATCCAGCTGCCGCTGCCCAACACTACAATGGCAGACAACAATGCAAACTAGCTACAGACTGCACACAGCACAGACAGTGATTTTCATACCGAGCGCTACGTAACGTTGCCAATAAGAAAACATAAACAGCCTACTTACATAGCCCCCATGCTCCCCACAAAAAATTTTGCAAATTGTTTTGGGCAGTGGCCAATAATGATTGCGTAAGTAGGCTGTTTATGTTTTCTTATTGGCAACATTACGTAGTGCTCTGTATGAAAATCACTGTCTGTGCTGTGTGCAGTCTGTGGCTGGTTTGCATTGTTGTTGGCTATTGTAGTGTTGGGCAGCTGGATGTTAACAGCGCATAGCGTTGCGCAGTTGTAGGTGAGCCGCCAGCAGTGGTGGATGTGGGGAGAGAAATGGCGGAGTTTTGAAATTTGTAAAAATGGATGTCATGAGCTGGTGTATATATTATGACTTTTGATGACTATTAAGGTAAATACATTGTTTGTTCTCTATTAAAATCTTTCATTTGCTAACTATGCCTATCAGTAGTTAGTGCCTTCAGTAGTTTGAATCTTTTATTTAGCTGGCAGTAGTGGCGCTCGCTGTATTGCAGTAGTTCGAGTAACGAAGATTTTTGGCGAGGTAAGTGATTTGTGAAAGGTACAGGTTAATGTTAGTCAGGGCCAATCTTTTGTAGGGATTATTGAAAGTCAGATTGCGTTGCGCTAAAAATATTGTGTGTCAGTTTAAGCACAGCCATGTATAAATGTTCAAAGGGGACGTTTCAACAGGGTGAAAAGTATTTAAACCGACAAACTCTGGGCGGTTGTAGGGGACATAAAGATAAATATTTTTCCCTAACGTCATTTTTTCCTATGAGGAGTAATTAAACCGGTAGAGGAAGATTTCCCTGGCGACTAATTAATTACACCAACAAAAAACTCCAGAGGGGACACATCTGGGGATCGAGCAGGCCATGGTACAGGACCACCTCCGCCAATCCAGGTTTCTGGGAACCGTTGGTCCAGGAATCGACGCACACGACGACTGCAATGTGCTGGCGCCCCGTCATGTTGGAACCACATGCGTTATCTTGCAGGGAGCGGGACGACTTCCAGCAATTCTGGAAATACTCTGGCGAGAAAATTGCAATAGTGCCTGCCATTTAATGGCCTAGGTAGCAGATACGGCCCAGTTAAACAGTCCCCAACAACACCGACCCACACATGAACGAAGAACCGCACTTGATGAGCGCTAGTAACTGTAGCATGTGGGTTATCCTCACTCCAAACATGCGAATTGTGCATGTTGAAGACTCCATCACGACCGAACGTTGCTTAATCGGTAAACAACACAGAGGAAGGAAATGTAGGAAGCATTTCACACTGTTCCAGGTTGTTGTTGTTGTTGTTGTTGTTGTGGTCTTCAGTAATGAGACTGGTTTGATGCAGCTCTCCATGCTACTCTACCCTGTGCAAGCTTCTTCATCTCCCAGTACTTACTGCAACCTACATCCATCTGAATCTGCTTACTGTATTCATCTCTTGGCCTCCCTCTACCCGCACGACGCTACCGTCGCAGGTTCGAATCCTGCCTCGGGCATGGATGTGTGTGATGTCCTTAGGTTAGTTAGGTTTAAGTACTTCTACGTTCTAGGGGACTTATGACCACAGCAGTTGAGTCCCATAGTGCTCAGAGACATTTGAACCATTTGAACCTCCCTCTACGATTTTTACACTCCACGCTGCCCTCCAATACTAAATTGGTGATCCCTTGATGCCTCAGAACATGTACTACCAAACGATCCCTTCTTCTAGTCAAGTTCTGCCACAAACTCCTCTTCTCCACACTCCTATTCAATACCTCCTCATTAGTTATATGATCTACCCATCTAATCTTCAGCATTCTTCTGTAGCAACACATGTC
Organism: Schistocerca cancellata; assembly: GCF_023864275.1. Taxonomy (NCBI): domain Eukaryota; kingdom Metazoa; phylum Arthropoda; class Insecta; order Orthoptera; family Acrididae; genus Schistocerca; species Schistocerca cancellata. The sequence goes on from NC_064634.1 coordinate 493,046,861, forward strand.
GAAAGCTTCTATTCTCTTCTTGTCCAAACCAGTTATCGTCCATGTTTCACTTCCATACATGGCTACACTCCAAACAAATGCTTTCAGAAACGACTTCCTGACACTTAAATCTGTACTCGGTGTTAACAAATTTCTCTTCTTCAGAAACGCTTTCCTTGCCATTGCCAGTCTACATTTTATATCCTATTTACTTCGACCATCATCAGTTATTTTGCTCCCCAAACAGCAAAACTCCTTTACTACTTTAAGTGTCTCATTTCCTAATGTAATTCCCGCAGCTTTACCCTAGTTAATTCGACTACATTCATTTATACTCGTTTTGCTTTTGTTCATGTTCATCTTATATCCTCCTTTCATGACACTGTCCATTCCCTTCAACTGCTCTTCCAAGTCCTTTGCTGTCTCTGACAGAATTACAATGTCATCGGCGAACCTCAAAGTTTATATTTCTTCTCCATGGATTTTAATACCTACTCCGAATTTTTCTTTTGTTTCCTTTACTGCTTGCTCAATATACAGATTGAATAACATCGGGGAGAGGCTACAACACTGTCTCACTCCCTTCCCAACTACTGCTTCCCTTTCATGCCCCTCGACTCTTATAACTGCCATCTGGTTTCTGTACAAATTGTAAATAGCCTTTCGCTCCCTGTATTTTACCCCTGCCATCTTTAGAATTTGAAAGAGAGTATTCCAGTCAACATTGTCAAAAGCTTTCTCTAAGTCTACAAATGCTAGAAACGTAGGTTTGCCTTCCCTTAATCTTTCTTCTAAGATAAGTCGTAAGGTCAGTATTGCCTCACGTGTTCCAGAATTTCTACGGAATCCAAACTGATCTTCCCCGAGGTCGGCTTCTATCAGTTTTTCCATTCGTCTGTAAAGAATTCGCGTTAGTATTTTGCAGCTGTGACTTATTAAACTGATAGTTTCACATCTATCAGCACCTGCTTTCTTTGGGATTGGAATTATTATATTCTTCTTGAAGTCTGAGGGTATTTCACCTGTCTCATACATCTTGATCACCAGGTGGTAGAGTTTTGTCAGGACTGGCTCTCCCAAGGCCGTCAGTAGTTCTAATGGAATGTTGTCTACTCCCGGGGCCTTGTTTCGACTCAGGTCTTTCAGTGCACTGTGAAACTCTTCACGCAGTATCGTATCTCCCATTTCATCTTCATCTACATCCTCTTCCATTTCCGTAATATTGTCCTCAAGTACATCGCCCTTGTATAGACCCTCTATATACTCCTTCCACCTTTCTCCTTTCCCTTCTTTGCTTAGAACTGGGTTTCCATTTGAGCTCTTGATATTCATACAAGTGGTTCTCTTTTCTCCAAAGGTCCCTTTAATTTTCCTGTAGGCAGTATCTGTCTTACCCCTAGTGAGATAACCCTCTACATCCTTACATTTGTCCTCTAGCCATCCCTGCTTAGCCATTTTGTACTTCCTGTTGATCTCATTTTTGAGACGTTTGTATTCCTTTTTGCCTGATTCATTTACTGCATTTTTATATTTTCTCCTTTCATCAATTAAATTCAATATTTCTTCTGTTACCCAAGGATTTCTACGAGCCCTCGTCTTTTTACCTACTAGTTCCTGTGCTGCCTTCACTCCATCTCTCAAAGCTACCCATTCTTCTTCTACTGTATTTCTTTCCCCCATTCCTGTCAATTGTTCCTTTATGCTCTCCCTGAAACTCTGGACAACCTCTGGTTATTTCAGTTTATCCAGGTCCCATCTCCTGAAATTCCCACCTTTTTGCAGTTTCTTCAGTTTTAATCTACAGTTCATAACCAATAGATTGTGGTGAGAGTCCACGTCTGCCCCTGGAAATGTCTTACAATTTAAAACCTGGTTCCTAAATCTCTGTCTTACCATTATGTAATCTATCTGAAACCTGTCAGTGTCTCCAGGCTTCTTCCATGTATACAACCTTCTTTTATGATTCTTGAACCAAGTGATAGCTATGATTAAGTTGAGCTCTGTGCAAAATTCTATCAGGTGGCTTCCTGTTTCATTTCTTAGCCCCAATCCATATTCACCTACTACGTTTCCTTCTCTCCCTTTTCCTACTACCGAATTCCAGTCACCCATGACTATTAAATTTTCGTCCCCCTTCACTATCTGAATAATTTATTTTATTTCATCATACATTTCTTCAATTTCTTCGTCATCTGCAGAGCTAGTTGGCATACGACTAGTTCCAAGTACAACTGCGAAAACTGTGCTCTGAGTGGATAATCAATTGGTTTCAGGTTTTGGACACGCTGTAAGTGAAATGGACGTAACAATTGCTCTCGAAGGACTGTTCTTACATTCGTCTGATTCGCCCCCATGTTACGTGCAATTGCACGAATGCTGACTGAAGGATCCTACTCCACATGCTGCAAGACAGCTTCCACAAATTGCAGCGTTCTTACCGTGCGACGGCGTCCCTGTCCACGTAATCTGCTAAATGACCCGGTCTCACGCAGACGTTGGCACACAGCAGAAAAGGTCGTATGATGTGGGATACGGCGATTAGGATATTGTCGTTGATAAACCCGCTGTGCAGCTCGACCGTTGTGGTGCGCTACGTAGTACGCACCAACCATATCACTGTACTCACTCCAGGTGTATCGTTCCATTAGTAAACAGAGACAATGCACTACTACACTGGTGGACAGCAGTTGCCTACAACAGAAGAGCGTAATACGCCTTCTAACAACTGAAGAGCGTAATACGGCCTCCACCGGTTTAAATACTCGTCATAGGAAAAGATGACATTAGGGAAAAATATTTGTTTTGATGTCCCCTACAACCTCCCAGAGTTTGTCGGTTTAAATACTTTTCGCCCTGTATGAAGGTTAACGACAGTTAAAGATTTGGGATACATTTATACTACAACCACACCAATGGTACCCCGCTTCTGGCTGCTGGGACACAACACTCGCTGCTCACCTGGAGCTGTGTCACGTGTGGCTGCGTGCTCGCCGCTTGGACATCCCTGGGCGCACAGACCTTTCGACGGGAACTTTTATTCTGCGGCTAGTTGAGTGCATCACTTGCATTCTTAGAAGCAAAAACGGTATCTTCTACATCGTCAGTAAGAGTGCTCAGTTGGCGCTAAAAATGTGGTTATTGATAAGGAGAAAGAAGAAGACATATGGACGCACCCTTTAAATATAGGCCATCGACGCTGTAGATATAGTCGACTGTTCCGACAACGGCTCAGAAATTACCCAGAGTATTTTATTCTGGTCGCTACGAATATCGCAAAGGATTTTCCATTTTATTTTAAATACACTCGAAGAAATAAAAAATAGGAAGAAAACGACGTGCCACAAAGGAGTTATCCGAATGGGACCTAAGTTGGTACATGTGGCGTACCAGACAGAGAAACAGATGACTACTGTCTCAGGGAAATTGCATGATTTATTCTCGAGAAAGAGCTTCACAATTTGAGGAAGTCAGTAACGCGTTGGTCCATTTCTCGTCCTTAAACAAGCAGTTATTCGGTTTGGACCTGATTGGCAGACTTCTTGGATGTCTTCCTGAAGGATATCTTTCCACATTCTGTACAACTGGTGCGTTAGATCGTCAAAATTCCGTGCTGATCTGAGGGTCCTCCCCTTAAATATCGAAACATTCTGAGTTAGGAAGAGATCCGGTGACCTCGCTGGCCTTGTAGAGTTTGGCAAATACGAAGACAAGCAGTAGAACCGTTGGCACGTCCGATCGGGCATTATCTCGAGGAAATGTAAGCGCAAGATGACTTGCCATGTGCCGGCAGCTGCGACCGAGCGGTTATAGGAGCTTCAGTCCCGAACCGGGCTGCTGCTACAGTCGCAGGTTCGAATCCTGCCTCGGGCATGGACCGAGCGAGGTGGCGCAGTGGTTAGACATTGGACTCGCATTCGGGAGGCGACGGTTTAATCCCGCGTCCGGCCATCCTGATTTAAGTTTTCCGTGATTTCCCTAAATCACTCCAGGCAAATGCCGGGATGGTTCCTCTGAAAGGGCACGGCCGACTTCCTTCCCCATCCTTCCCTAATCCGATGAGACCGACGACCTCGCTATCTGGTCTCCTTCCCCACAGAACCCAAATCGGGCATGGATGTGTGTGAAGTCCTTAGTATTTGAACTTGCCATGAAGGATAACACAAGGGGGTGTAGGATATCGCTGACGTACCTCTGTGGTGTACTGGCACGAAATGGCACCCCAGACTTTCACATCTGGTTGTCAGATCATACGGTGGGCAACAGTCAGATTGACATCCACTACTGTCCAGGCGTCTCCTGACTGGTCTTCCCTCTGGAATCTCATTGACTGGACTAGAATTGTTTTCAGTGATGAGTCCCATTCCGAACTGAGCCTCGATGGCCAGCTAAGATATGTCTGGGGACCCCCAAGGTAGCGGTGGGCACCATCCTGAATGTCATCCTCGGCTTACACTTCAGCAAGATAATGCCCGACCGGACCGCATACGGCGAGCGTTTCTACCGATTCCAGAATGAGATTTTCACTCTGCAGCGGAGTGTGCGCTGATATGAAACTTCCTGGCAGCTTAAAACTGTGTGCCCGACAGAGACTCGAACTCGGGACCTTTGCCTTTCGCGGGCAAGTGCTCTACCATCTGAGCTACCGAAGCACGACTCACTCCCGGTACTCACAGCTTTACTTCTGTCAGTATCTCGTCTCCTTCCTTCCAAACTTTACAGAAGCTCTCCTGCGAACCTTGCAGAACTAGCACTCCTGAAAGAAAGGATACTGCGGAGACATGGCTTAGCCACAGCCTGGGCGATGTTTCCAGAATGAGATTTTCACTCTGCAGCGGAGTGTGCGCTGATATGAAACTTCCTGGCAGATTAAGTTTGGAAGGTAGGAGACGAGATACTGGCAGAAGTAAAGCTGTGAGTACCGGGCGTCAGTCGTGCTTCGGTAGCTCAAATGGTAGAGCACTTGCCCGCGAAAGGCAAAGGTCCCGAGTTCGAGTCTCGGTCGGGCACACAGTTTTAATCTGCCAACTTGCGTGTCAGTGATGAGGAGCACCCAGTCCCTGAGCGGATAAAATCCCCGACCCGGCCGCTAACTGACCCCTGGCCTCTTCGCTTGGTATCCAGCCACGCGGATATACTGATCACCAAGCACTAGCCCATGGTGAGTGGGTGGCTAAAGAAGTGGTCTAAATAGACGTGAGTGCTGCAATATATACGCTACTGCCTCGATTCCGTGGGTTTTTTCAGTGGGTGTGAGCAGTAGTTGAATACAGTGGGCTTCGACCTTCGTCGTCTTCAAAATGCCTTATGAATTGTTGAAAACTCATCTCTAACTGATTTTGACTTTTTCCACAATCGTCTCGATTGTTGTAAGCCGACCTCCGAGCGCCAGGCCCTCCATTTCTCCAGGAGAAGTACGTGTTTGCTTTTATTTATTATGCCTGACTCGTCTTGACCATTCCTGTTTATCCTGTTCCATGTCTATCGACACAGTTTCACCTTAGGTCACTACAGGTCACCTAGGATACATGGGCGTCATAGCAATGTCATTACATAGCGGAAAGGGATTACAGCTCAGAATTTAATTATGAACAAGATACGACATTCAGATGTGAGGGAGACATGCAATTACGTTTCGCGAAAATCACTGGTCAGGTGGGAGAGATTTTAATTTACACAAATAATGACCGATAGGAGGATACTGTGATGCCCTGAGGCGCTATACATCCCAGCTTGACTGAATTATTATTTACTTTTATTGACCAGATTAAACAAGACAAATCACACCATCGGGATTTCACAACAGTTTTCAAGAGTCATAACAACGTGAAATGTTTTAAGGAATCGACTCACACCTATCATAAAAAAATACCGAGCAAAACTTCGTTAATGAAAAAGGTAACATTTAAACAGTGTTGCTGGTGGTTGTAGGGCGCTGAGGGTCATTTAATATTCTAAAATTTGATCTCACACACTAGGCACATGCATGGAATTACCCACTGACTGAATCACGATCGTATTCTGGGTGGGCAGGCGAGCAATTATGAAAGTCAGTGCACTTGCTTTTGAAGTTATTAACATCTACTATATCAAAGGCATAACATGGAAGCACCAATATTTACCATGCTGAACAACAGATGAACAGATGGTAGGGGGATGAAGGGCGGGGGCACTAGCTAATATCTGATAGCATCAGAGGTAATGGTCTAAGAAAGGTCAGGAACTACGCACTATGACAACACAAAGGGCCGCTGAATACACACGATTCAGTTACGTTCAGAGGGATGAATAAATAAGTAACCGGACAGAGTATGTGGACCTGCCACGCACCTTTCAGTTTTGGATGAGACAGGCTACTGAATGAGCATGGTTGTAATGAACGAGCACGGACATTAATCACACGTAGTGGTACATGGCCAAAGATTCAGCTATATTCGGATACTTCCGTAATTCTAAAAATCGACTGGGAAATACCTGTATGCTATGCCCCGCTGATTTTAGCACAAATATGGTACTGAATGAACACGGTATGAATGAGGTTGCTCATGCTTTGAACATACGTGGTGACTAAATATCCAAGTTTCAACTTAGTTCGTAGAAAGAAAAGTTCAGTGAAATTCGTTAAAAGGTATAGACAATAATCACTCCGTGGAAGGTAACCACAGGGGAACTTATTCCACATTATAGACATCAAAGCAGCGTGTTTAACGGAGATTCTTCGTGAATAGCGCCAGCCCAAATGCAGGTAAATCACTCGCCAAATTATACCAGAGTTAAAAGAGGCGAAACATTACAGCAAATCGCAGTTCCTAAGAATGATTCTAACACAGAATCGCCCAAATATCAGCAATCACTTTGTCAGACCATTATATTCAGACCCAGCAATACGGCTACAAATTCACTTAAATTCCAGCGACAAGTGTCCTTTGTGTTCTCTAGCACCGTGCGGACGGGGAGAGGAAAAGTGGAGCTGATGAGTGGCAGCCTTTCTATCCGCTGTTAAGGGGGGTAGGACGCCAAACGGGCCGACTTGGAGAGGCACCACAGGACAGTTTAATTTCCAGTGTCTATACCTTTAGAAACAAAATTCATAAAACTTTGTCAGCATCACCAGGAAGGATTCAGGATTCACAGTCATTGCAGTGGAAGTTCGAAAACATAACAAAATAAATTTTTTACGTGTGAAATTTCATCATATTTTCACTTCTAATGGCTGCATTTGTTGCTTTAGGTACACTTTTCTTCATAAATTAGAGAGATTCTTCGATGAACTTTGCACATCATACATACCATACTCACAGGTGTATAAAACTCTAGAATTTATTTAATTTATGAAAAAGCAAATGAACTGTTATATTTTAAACTTTATGTTCAGGAAAAACACAACTTTTCTAGTTAATTAGCTCAATTTTTACCAAAATTTTTAATATATTTGGAAAATTCTAGAGTTTCATACACCTTTAAGTTTGGTTTGTATGCTGTGCAAAATTCATCGAAGAACCTCTCTTACTTATGAAGAAAAGTGTACCTACAGCAACAAATGCTGCCGTTAGTAAGTGAAAAACTTGATGCAATTTCACATGTAAAAAAAATTACTTCGTTATGTTTTTGAACTTCCACTGCTATGAGTGTGAATTCTGAATCCTTCCTGGTCATTCTGACAAAGTTTTATAAATTTATTTGTAAAAGTATAGACAGTGTAAATTAAAATGTTCTGTGGTGCCTCTCCTGCTCCAAGTCGGCCCGTTTGACGTCCTACCCCCCTTAAGAGTGAAGTGACAAGAACCGTATCTCTGATCTACCCTCAGCATACAGGATGTGAAGGCGTGCTACCAGCTTGCAGTTAACTACACTCTCTGCCCAGCAGGGTGAGTACACTGATAAGCCAAAACATTAAGACCAATGTCCAACGGCGAGGCTGGATGCCACCTGGTGAAGTTGCGAGTGCGTGACGCGCTATGAAAAGTGTGTAAGCGCAGCAGAGATGGATGGGGAACACTCTAGCGAAGATATGGGCCGTAAATGGGGAAATCTTCGCCAAAGGGCAGATTATTATTGCGCAAAACCTGCGAACGAACATCTCGAAAATGGCGAAGCCTGTCGAATGTTCACGTGCTACTGTCGTGAGCATCTACGAAAAGAGGTAGAGGGACAGTAAGACTGACACTAGGCGCTGAGTGTTTGGAAGCCCACGACTCTCCACAGATCGTGGGTGTCGGAGACTTGTCTGCTCTGCAAAGATGGTGATCTCTAGAATCTCTGCCGAAAGAGCACAACGCAATGTTTCATTGTACATTGTTGCAATGGAGCTCCGCAGCAAACCACCCTTACGTGCGCACTCGTTGACCCAACGACATCGTCAGTTCCGATTGCAGTGGACGCAGGACCGTCGGGATTCGACCGTCAATCAATAAAAAGGAGTCGGCTCTTCGAATGAATCACATATTTGGTACACTAGATCGATGGTGGTCTCGACAAACGCAGTCATCGAGGTACGCGGTGGATCGAAGCGCGCAACGCACCACGGACGCAGCCTGGTGGGAACGTTATTATGCTACGGGAGACACTCTCCTGTGCTTACAACGGACCTGTCGTGGTAATCGAAGACACGCTGACAGCTGCCGACCACCTGCATTCATTTATGCTTGATGTCTTCCCCGACGGCAATGTGATCTTTCAGCAGTATAATTGTCCGTGTCTCGGAGCCAGAACCGTGCTACATTAATTTGAGAAGCATTAAAGTGAACTCATGTTGATGTCTCGGCGACCAAATTCTCCTGATGTAAATCTCATTTGCTATAGGGCGCCATCACCGCGTACACGAATCAGCGGCCCTTTATTTATGCAAATTACGTGACCTGTGCGTAGACGTAGAATTCCACAAACCTCCAGAAACTTACCAACAAACTGTCGGATCCGTGATTGAATCACTGAAGTATTTCGTTCCAAACACGGACAAACAAACTATCAAGCGAGTGGTCATAATGTTTTGGTTCACCAGTGTAATTCGATACACTCGTACTTTCACAGGGAACGGCCTTGCCGCAGTGGATACATCGGTTCCCGTGAGATCACCGAAGTTAAGCGCTGTCGGGCGTGGTCGGCACTTGGATGGGTGACCATTCAGGCCGCCATGTGCTGTTGCCATTTTTCGGGGTGCACTCAGCCTCGTGATGCCAATTGAGGAGCTACTCAACCGAAAGGTAGCAGCTTCGGTCAAGAACACCATCCTAACGACCGGGAGAGCGGTGTGCTGACCCCATGCCCTCCTATCCGCGTCCTCCCCTGAGGATGACACGGCGGTCGGATGGGCCCAGTGGGCCACTTGTGGCATGTAGACGGAGTGGTGGTGGTGGTACTTTCACAGCTACAAAGAGACTCTCTCACTAGGAAAAATTGTGAGGAAACGGGCTAAATGGATTAAAAATATATACAGGAACGCATTGGCCCTCTCGTCTATCCAAGGCTTTCGTGTCTTGCTGCAGCCAGCGAAAACAGGACGAAATGGCGCTCTGTCTCAATGAAATCAGGTCTTATTTAGCTCTTTCAATGATTAAAGCTACATGGTTATCCGTCATATGACCAGCAGATCCACAAAAGCCACAAATGAGGTATACTTTGGCAACAGATGAGCAATATACTGGACGTTATCTCATGCAGTATTTACTAACTCACATTTTTCTAGATAGAACTTGCTGTTTATGACTTTTCCTTTCCTTCTTTACAAGCTGGAATGGTTAAAAGAGGGAACATCTCGAAGCAACTTCTGGATAATGTATTAGCGGGGTTTCTGTTGTTGTTCTACTGGAATGGGGATACACCGAAAATGATGCAGCGTGTCGACGTTTTCTCTTGTCCAGTGGGCATACTGTCCCAATCTGCTGCGTTGTAATCAGTTTAATGAAGCTGCCCATTTGAATTACGATACGGAATGAAACGAGAACGTACGAAAACGTAGTATCTTATAGTTGAGAAAATACGGCTGCACGTGTTAACGTACATCATCGCTTCATCTTCATCTGCATCTACACTTTGCAAGTCATCGTACAGCATGTGGCGGAGTGTACTTCGTGTACTAAAGTCAGCTTTCCCCTTTCTTAAGCCAGTCGCAAACGGCGAGCGGGGAAAACTCGAATCTAAGTTTACCTTTTCGCCCTTTTCGTGAGATATACGAACCACGGAGCGGCATACTGGTTGTCACTTCTAGGCACGCATGCCTGTATTTTAGGAGTAAGCTGGACCGTCGTGAAGATCGTCCCTCTTGTAACGTCTGCTGCTGGAGTTTCGTGACTACGTCCGTGGCGCTTTCGCATTTAGAGATTGTCTGGATAGTCTTTTATTTTCTCTGTCAATACTACCTGCTGATGGTCCCTGACTAACGGGCAAGTTACCTCCTTGATGAGGGAACTACACTTCCCAAGGTTTCTTGCAGTGAATCTCAGATTAACGCATGCCTCACTTGCGATTAGTTCTAGTTATTTATGTGCATAAAGGACATCTGACATCTGTGTCGCTGTTGCACGGTACCATATGGCCCTCCACCGCCGACGTTGAGAGGTCATACCGAGCAAGTTTCGTGCATCGCAGAACTGCTCCACGCCCTGTGTAGGTCACCTATTGATGACACACAGTCAATCACACACAAGTCACCTTGTAGGTAGGCTGTTTATGTTTTCTTATTGGCAACGTTACGTAGCGCTCTGTATGAAAATCACTGGCTGTGTTGTGTGCAGTCTGTGGCTAGTTTGCATTGTTGTCTGCCATTGTAGTGTTGGGCAGCTGGATGTGAACAGCGCGTAGCGTTGCACAGTTGGAGGTGAGCCGCCAGCAGTGGTGGATGTGGGGAGAGAAATGGCGGAGATTTGAAATTTGTAAGACTGGATGGCGTATATATTATGATTATTAAGATAAATACATTGTTTGTTCTCTATTAAAATCTTTCTTTTGCTAACTATGCCTACCAGTAGTTAGTGCCTTCAGTAGTTTGAATCTTTTATTTAGCTGGCAGTAGTGGCGCTCGCTGTATTGCAGTAATTCGAGTAACGAAGATTTTTGGTGAGGTAAGTGATTTGTGAAAGGTACAGGTTAATGTTAGTCAGGGCCATTCCTTTGTAGGGATTTCTGAAAGTCAGATTGCGTTGCGCTAAAAAAGTATTGTGTGTCACTTTAGTGAATGTTTGAGTACGTTCAGTTTTGCTCAGCTGTTTGAAAAGCAAATAATGTAAGAGGTTTATCAGCACAGTAATTCATAAATTGCTCTAAGGGGACGTTTCAACCTCTAACCGCAAGAGGACCTCAGCTTCCTCGAAAACAAGGAACTGCTAGTTTATCTTACTGAGAGGTTAAAGCTATCAATGTAGCCAGCCAGTAGGGAGCTGGTCTGCAGAGCTCGTTTGAGTTCCATCACGCTTTGAAACGCAGAGGCGCTCTCGCCTTGTCCTCCGCCCTGGCCAGTCCGTCGCAGCGAGCAGTCTTTCAGACATTTCTCTGTGTCTGATATGGACGCAGTCAACCAGAAACTTCCGGTGTAGTAGTCAGGTCTCATCGAACAGCGAGCATTTCCTTCTGTTCTTACGTTTGGTAGCTACGATAACATTCAAGTTCGGTAAAATCGTGTCCATTTCTAGTTGCCTTTTACATAACTATTTCACTAGCGGGAAAAATTGCAACATAAAAAATAATTAGTGTAGAGTGATAAAATTTTCGGAATACATTTGCCTAGGTAAAGTATTTAACTGCAAAGTCACAGGTTGATGTAAGCGCGAGACAAGCCATGGGAAATCTGAAATGCTGGTACATCAGTAACGGCTGTAAGATACAAAATATTGAATGGAAGCATGCCAACGTGCATGCATTATGTTATACAGATGCCGCGTATCAGTTTGTGGGCGGTCACTATGGTTAACGCTGTTTGTGGGTGACGCTGTAGTTGTCGTCCGATGTTCTCTTGTAAATGATCGATAGGAGACAGACCTGGTGGTCGAGCAGGCGAAGGCAACATGTCGACACTCTGTAGAGTATGTTGGGTTGCAACAGCGCTACGTAAGCAAGCGTTATCCTGTTGGAAAATCCCCCTGGAATGCTCTTCAAGAATGGCAGCATAACACGTCGAATCAGCAGACTGACGTACAGATTTGCAGCCAGAGTGAGTGGGATAGCCACGAGATGGCCCCTGCTATCATACGAAATGGCACCACAGACTGTAACTCCGGATGTAGGTCCAATGTATCTAGCACGCAGACAGGTTGGTTGCCATCCGTGGTGGCCGAGCGGTTCTAGGCGCTTCAGTCCGGAACCGCGCCACTGCTACGGTCGCAGGATCGAATCCTGCCTCGGTCATGGATGTGTGTGATGTCCTTAGGTTAGTTAGGTTTGAGTAGTTCCAAGTTCTAGGGGACTGATCACCTCAGTTGTTGAGTCCCATAGTGCTCAGAGCCATTTGAACCATTTTTGAACAGGTTTGTCACAGGCCCTCAACTTGTCTCCTTCTAACCAACTCACGGCCATCACTGACGCAGACGCAGAACCAACTTTCACCAGACCTCCACCGTGCCCTCCAACGAGGTCTCGCTTGACACCACAGAAGTCGCAAGGGACGGTGTTTTGGGGTCAATGGAGTACATGCTGCAAGGCGTCTGGCTCAGAGATGTCCTTGAAGTAACCGATTTGTAACAGTTCGTTGTGTCACAGCGATGGCAACCGCTGCTCAAACTGCTGCAGACGCAATACGATGCGCCAGAGCCGTAAGTCGAACACGATGGTCTTCCCTATGGGCAGTGCAACTTGCTCGCCCAGAGTCCGGTCTTCTTGCTAGTGTACATTCTCGTGACCACCGGCTGCCAGCAGTCACGTACAGTGGCTAAATTCCTACCAAGTCTCCCTGCAGTATCCCACAAGAAGTATCCAGCTTCTCGTGGTCCTATTACAGGACCTTGTGCAAATTCAGTGAGGTGTTGAGAATGGTATCTTTGTCACCTTGAAAGTATTCTTGACAACATAAAATCACCACGTCCAATCTCAAGGATAAGTAAAGCACACGACAATTACACCGTTTGTTGAAAACAAACCTGACTTTCATATTGACGCTACTAGCGCCACTCTTATGCGGCTGACACGGAATTTGTATAGACATCATCCTTCAGTTGTAGAAACACGCCTACTAACTTAAGTTTATGTCTCGCTACTCCCTCTCGGTGTTGCGTTTTTTTCTGTTCGTGTCCTTGGTCTTTGTTCTAATTTTCCGAGTGGTGCAGGACACGTCGCGATATGAGTCCGTTCCTATGCTTGGTGTCCTTAAATTCAAATGAGTTAGAGGCAGAGTCTGTCATTCACGACTAGTTTTGTAAGCGATTTGTAACGTTGTTTCTTCTTTGATCTTGAGATCTCTTGATCGGAAGGGATCTTACATACTTCCATTGAACATTTACTGACAAACGCAATGGTGAAACTGCATATTTGGGCTGCTTGCAAATTATATTGGCTTATCTACGTTTTCACTGCTTGCAAATTATATTGGTTTTCCGACAAATTACGTTGCATTTGTTCAGGCGTTACATTGCACATGTGTGCCCCAGTAGTATTTATTGTTGTGAAGAAAGTTTCAGCAATGCAGGCAACTTGACGCTAATGCAGTTTTCCAAGGTACCCAGCCACTGAGACAAGGTAATTACAATACATCGCATTCACTACGGAAGCTCAGTGTTTCAGGTTACTGGGCGCTGTAGGTAAAAGATGAAAAAGAAGTCGCCAGTTAAAAGTCAGACCGCCTTATCAATGGGTCATATTACTGTCTAGGGGTCTACGTCAGGGCAAAATCTGTGTTCATAATCCTGCATGAACATTTGTGTGTCGTTTTGGAAGGCAGTTTACAACGGAAGTCATGGCAGTGAAAGCAGTGTGGATGTGCCAACTGAATGCATTGAACAATAGCAATAAAATGGGTATACGTGCAGAAGGCACAGAATGAGAGAGAAGACATATCTTGTTTGGACGTACAACTACTCTATAAATGAAGTGAAATGAAGGTATGGCATTATTGGCTGGAAGACCCCATCCAGGGGTTGTTCAGTCGCCTAGTGCAGGTCTTTTTATTTGAAGCCACTGCAGCGACACGCGCGTCAATGGTGGTAAAATAGTGGCGACGATAACACATCGCCAGTGGAAAAAATCTTCAACCCAGCCAGGAATGGAACGTGGGTTCCCGCACTGCAGCAAGCCGCGTTGACTACTCAACTACGGACGTAGAATCACTGTAAAAGTACTTGGTCCATTCGTTTAAGTATCAACACGTACCGTCCAACGCGTCTACAAGGAACGGTGTATCTGTCGCAGCCACGTAAGGTGACGCAAGGACACTGGTCGAAAGAAAGTGCTGTCCGATAGGGCCAGTGAGTGTCACGGCTTTGTCAATGACAATCAGTTTTGAACCTGACAAGAATTGCTGCTGTCAGTGAATGCAGGATCATCTCAAATAGTGAACACTGCAAAGGTAACAGCATTTGGTGTTGAGTATCTGATAAAAGACCATTGCTCACAGCGAGACACAAAGTAGTACGTCTTCAGTGCCCCATACAACACGGTAGCTGACTGCAGACGTGTAATGTGGTCCGGCGAGTCGCCATTTTGAGTCTTTTAAAATATGTGAGGTTTCTAGTGTACCGATGACCCAACGAGGTGTTTAACAGGCAGTGTGAGTAGGACGCAGTTCATACCTTAGGTGGTTGTGCGATGTTTTAGGGGTGTAGCATGACATAGGCCTAATCATTCGGGTTGTGTTGAACACGAAACAGGATATTTATTTGAATAATCTCGGTGCCCAAGTATTACTTTTTTTCTCTACGCCTTAATGATGAGTGTACTTTGGACATTCCTGTCTTCCAGGATGACACCAACTCTCTTTACAGGGTTGCACACATGCTGTCCTTGTTTGAAGAACACTCGGGCAACCTAGCGTTCTTCAACTAGCTAAGTCATTCTATCTTGGTCTCGCAGAAAACTTCTGTGACTTTATCGAACAGCAGGTGGAATGTAGCTTCAGCTGTTCATGGCATAAATGAAGAAGCTTGTGGTCTAACGCTCAGGCCGAATTGAACCCGTTATCATGGATAGTTACTGTGTTACACTGCGTTAGTGTGATGTCTCCTGAGTACGAAGAGACTTTTGTCCCGTGTACTTATTTCCTAAGATCCAGTACTACAACGTCCATTACAAAGTTCCACAGTTTCTTTGCTGTCATTAGTAAACACTCTCCCGTCTCATTAATGTGACCATCGAGTGTGTTCGATGTCGACTCGCAATAAACTTTCAGAGACGGTAGTTGGCAGCACTAGCAGTGGAGGGTATACAAAGCATGTAACATGTTTTTGGGAAGTGAGGAAGGGGGGGGGGTGGAGGCGAGGGGCGCGGATAACAGTACAATTGTTGTCGTAATGCGGAAGTGGAGCGATTTATCTCACGTCCAAAATGGCGTGAACGCTGACTTTGGGGTCAGTGGTGTAAGCATTTCCGAAACGGCTAACTTTGTAATCTGTTCACGTTCCGCCACTGTTAAAATACACTCCTGGAAATTGAAATAAGAACACCGTGAATTCATTGTCCCAGGAAGGGGAAACTTTATTGACACATTCCTGGGGTCAGATACATCACATGATCACACTGACAGAACCACAGGCACATAGACACAGGCAACAGAGCATGCACAATGTCGGCACTAGTACAGTGTATATCCACCTTTCGCAGCAATGCAGGCTGCTATTCTCCCATGGAGACGATCGTAGAGATGCTGGATGTAGTCCTGTGGAACGGCTTGCCATGCCATTTCCACCTGGCGCCTCAGTTGGATCAGCGTTCGTGCTGGACGTGCAGACCGCGTGAGACGACGCTTCATCCAGTCCCAAACATGCTCAATGGGGGAAAGATCCGGAGATCTTGCTGGCCAGGGTAGTTGACTTACACCTTCTAGAGCACATTGGGTGGCACGGGATACATGCGGACGTGCATTGTCCTGTTGGAACAGCAAGTTCCCTTGCCGGTCTAGGAATGGTAGAACGATGGGTTCGATGACGGTTTGGATGTACCGTGCACTATTCAGTGTCCCCTCGACGATCACCAGTGGTGTACGGCCAGTGTAGGAGATCGCTCCCCACACCATGATGCCGGGTGTTTGCCCTGTGTGCCTCGGTCGTATGCAGTCCTGATTGTGGCGCTCACCTGCACGGCGCCAAACACGCATACGACCATCATTGGCACCAAGGCAGAAGCGACTCTCATCGCTGAAGACGACACGTCTCCATTCGTCCCTCCATTCACGCCTGTCGCGACACCACTGGAGGCGGGCTGCACGATGTTGGGGCGTGAGCGGAAGACGGCCTAACGGTGTGCGGGACCGTAGCCCAGCTTCATGGAGACGGTTGCGAATGGTCCTCGCCGATACCCGAGGAGCAACAGTGTCCCTAATTTGCTGGGAAGTGGCGGTGCGGTCCCCTACGGCACTGCGTAGGATCCTACGGTCTTGGCGTGCATCCGTGCGTCGCTGCGGTCCGGTCCCAGGTCGACGGGCACGTGCACCTTCCGCCGACCACTGGCGACAACATCGATGTACTGTGGGGACCTCACGCCCCACGTGTTGAGCAATTCGGCGGTACGTCGACCCGGCCTCCCGCATGCCCACTATACGCCCTCGCTCAAAGTCCGTCAACTGCACATACGGTTCACGTCCACGCTGTCGCGGCATGCTACCAGTGTTAAAGACTGCGATGGAGCTCCGTATGCCACGGCAAACTGGCTGACACTGACGGCGGCGGTGCACAAATGCTGCGCAGCTAGCGCCATTCGACGGCCAACACCGCGGTTCCTGGTGTGTCCGCTGTGCCGTGCGTGTGATCATTGCTTGTACAGCCCTCTCGCAGTGTCCGGAGCACGTATGGTGGGTCTGACACACCGGTGTCAATGTGTTCTTTTTTCCATTTCCAGGAGTGTATACCGTACATGGCAAAACAGAGCTATCCACAACACGGACGAGGCAACTGTCGTACACCATTGGCCATATACGAGGTTGTGTCAAATGAAAACCTTAAATATTTTTTGAAATATTATTTATTGAGCAGAAGTGGTCAAAGCTGTATCACTTTTCAACATAATCTCCCCCACGCTCAATGCAAGTCCTCCAGCGCTTAGAAAGTGCATAAATTCCTTTAGAAAAAAATTCTTTTGGTAGTCCGCACAACCACTCATGCACCGCATGGCGTACCTCTTCATCAGAACGGAACTTCTTTCCTCCCATTGTGTCTTTGAGTGGTCCAGACATATGGAAATCACTTGGTACAAGGTCTGGTGAGTATGGTGGATGAGAAAGACACTCAAAACGTATGTGTGCGATAGTTGCAACTGTTGTACGGGCAGTGTGTGGCCTTGCATTGTCATGTTGCAAAAGGACACTTGCCGACAGCAATCCACGTCACTTTGATTTGATTGCAGGCCACAGAATATTTTTAGGGGATCTGTGTATGATGCACTGATGACAGCGGTCCCTCTACGCATATAATACTCCAAAATGACGCCTTTTCCGTCCCAAAAGAGAGTCAGCATAAATTCCCTGCCGATGGTTCTGTTCGAAACTTGTTTGGTATTGGTGTGAGGAATGGCGTCATTCCTTGCTCGCTCTTTTCGTTTCCGGTTGGTGGAAGTGAACCCAGGTTTCGTCCCCAGTACTGATTCTTGCAAGGAAGCCATCACCTTCTCGTTCAAAGCGCCGAAGAAGTTCTTCACTAGCATCAACACGTCGTTCTCTCATTTCAGAAGTCACCTGCCGTGTCACCCATCTTGCAGACACTTTGTGAAACTGGAGCACATCATGCACAATGTGGTGTGCTGACCCATGACTAATCTGTAAACATGCTGCAATATCATTCAGTGTCACTCGGCGGTTTTCCTTCACTATGGCTTCAACTGCTGCAATGTTCTGTGGAGTCACAACTCGTTGTGCCTGACCTGGACGAGGAGCATCTTCCGCTGAAGTCACACCATTTGCGAACTTCCTGCTCCATTTGTAGACTTGCTGCTGTGATAGACACGCATCACCGTACTGAACCTTTATTCGTCGATGAATTTCAATAGGTTACACACCTACACTACGCAAAAAGCGAATAACAGAACGCTGTTCTTCCCTGGTGCAAGGTGCAAGTGGGGCGGCCATCTTTATGCTGATACTGCGACGGTATGTGTGCATCTGCACTGTGCTGCCACCTACAGGCCATTCTGCACGCTGTTTGTAGCACGCTTACCAACTTACAGGATAATGGCGCGAAATTTCGATTTGTTATTGTAAATTTAAGGTTTTCATTTGAGTCACCCTCGTATGACAGAGGTGAATGACGGCTGTGGAGATGTGTACGACTGAATAGAGTTTCAACTGTTGAGAGTCTAACCGCCCAGATAAACAAAGAGGCTGCCAACAGTGAGTCCCCAACGATCGGTCAGCGAATGTTGCTGCGTATGGACCACTGTATCAGGCGCTTGGTTTATCCACTCACGCTGACCGCTGTTCATCAGCGACGGAGACTGGAATTTGCACGCCAGTACGGCAAAAAGACCTCCACTGAGTGGCGATAGGTCGTCTTTTTAGATGAATGCTGCTTCGGACAGATGGCTGTTGGCTTGTACGGTGTAGAACGTCTAAACGCAAACAAGGAGGGAGCGTTGGGGTCTGGGGAATGTTTTCGTAGCATTCTCTCGGTAATCTCGTCGTTCTGAAAGGCGTAATGCATCAACACAACTATGTACCTATCCTCGCAAAAAATGTCCATCCCAACGTCCTCTTTGTTTCTACTCGGCACGAAGGCATCTACCAGCAGTACAATACAACGTGTCACACAGGTCACATTATATGTGCGTGGTTCTAAGAGCACCAGGAAGACTTTACCGTACCTCCTTGGCCCTGAACTCTCCGGATTTAAGCGTGGTCGAGAATCTGTGTGACCATCTCGATCGGGCTGTCCGGGCAGCGGACCCTTCGCTGAGAAACCTGGAGCAGCTGGCCACGACCCTGGAGTCAGCATAGCTCCTTATCTCTGTCGGTAGCTTCCAGAACATGACTCTCGCCCTGTACGTCTCGCAGTGGTCCGCGTTACAAAATATAATAATTATTCTGGCTTTTCAGAGGTGGTCAAAGGAGAACGTCCTTTTGGTTCTACAGATTTTGTGTTTCTTCCGCTTGGGTGCGAATTTCAGAAAATCACGGGTGATGGCTAAACGTTAACGAACCATTAAAATGGTGTCTAAGCGAGATACTCGTTACGGTCAACATGCTGTTACTGAAATCGTAGTGATGATCCGCAAACATTTGTGTGCAGTGTATGGTGACCATGCAGTTGATAGGTGTACTGTTGGTCTATAGGTATAGAGATTTAAACTGTCAGAAGTACAGATACTGAGCTCAACGATGGGCTACGTTAAGGGGCTGCGGAACGCCCTATACTTGCAATGTTAAAATAACGCTTATCAATTACATCTTTCCTCACAAAGTATTTGAGGTAGGAAGTTGAACTTTTTACAGATTATTTATTGGAATATGGGACACAACTTAACACAGGGATTTTACAAAATTTTAGTTCAGTTATTAAAGATGATTTTTTTTTCAATTGTAATGAAAATTCACAACATTTTTTTGCAATTTTTTATTTATATATTCAAACATATACACTTTTTTGGAAAAAGGCTGTGTTAAATTATGCAGAAGGTACTGTGTAACATTTACTGAAAGCTTGAAACAAATATGTTCGGAAGATCCTTAGAAAACACGTAATTAGTATGAGAAAATAAAAGTTTTGGGAATCGAGCGACAAAGATTGGATTAACTTTTTAGTGCATTCCAGGTCCATACGATGGATTATCTTCATCCTCTGCAAACTCCTACTGCAGCTTCATCTTGTTCCTCCTCCTGTTTACTCTTGCTTGTATTTCTAGACTCTTTACAGCCCTGTCTGCAGCCCGAAGGCGTTCCTTGTCTAAAGCAAGCATTGCTCGTACCATGTTAGAACCTATGTTCATTCCCATATTTCTAAATACCTTGCACCTTACAATGTTGCCATCATTGAAAGTCGCAACAGCATCATACACACCAAAGTGAAGTGTTTCTATTCCAACAAATACAGTCTTGGGGATTCTCGACCATATAACACTATTTACACTTTCATTGGGGTTTTGAGTTTTTCCGTGAATACACTTTTTCAACAGTTCAGGTGCTGCTAAGTCTCTGAAAATTGGTTAGCCACAACACCTACTTTATCTCACAACACTAAAATGTACCTGATGAACACGGACGTTAATAATAACACCATTTGACAGCAGTTTAACAGCGCCACAGTGGGTCACGCCCATGTAGAACGAATTTCAAAAAAAATTTAAAAATAGTTGTAGTCTTCGGAATTGAATAAATTATATATCTATTAAAAAGTAATAGTCTGCAGATTCAGAAAACGCAAAAAAGTAAAAATTGAACTTTTCATGATTTTGAGCCTTTCCGAAGCCCCTTAAGAACGTCCTGTAACAGCCTCTGCTCCCGACATTGTCAACCACGTGGTTAACATTATTTGTGCCCATCAGCGCATCAGATTTCGGCAGATGTCCCTACAGGTATGGATGAGCATTGGAGGTGCGTGTGCAGTAGTTGAGATTCTTGTATATTCAGAAGTATGCTCAATATGGGTCCCACAACTGCTGAATAAAGACCTCTAGAATTAAAGAAAACCAGTTTCGTCTGAACCGTTAGAGCAGTTTAATCCCATGCAGTCCGCAGCTCGTGGTCTTGCGGTAGCGGTCTCGCCTCCCCTCGCACGGGGTCCCGGGTTCGATTCCCGGCGGGGTCAGGGATTTTCTCTGCCTCGTGATGACTGGATGTTGTGTGTTCTTCATCATCTTTTCATCATCTTTGACTCGCAAGTCGCCGAAGTGGCGTCAACCAAAAAGGACTTGCAATACGGCGGCCGGACTTCCCCGCATGGGGCCTCCCGGCCAACAATGCCATACGATCATTTCATTTCATTTCAATCCAATGTAGAGTCCTTTGCCGACAGAAATCGCTCCAGGTGGCGAAACATAGGTGCAGCATTTTGAGATGGAAACAAAAGGGCTGCACTGGACTGGCACCTCCTGTAGTCACCAAAAGTAGATCCCATGCCGACAAGCTGATGATGACAATTGTTTTGGATAGTGATGCTGTCATTCTCTTTGAATGCCTTGCCAAGTGGGTCAAGCATTAATCCAGAGATACATGAGATGACACTTAACAAACTAAAGAACCATTTCCGACGTGTCCGGTGTGACAAGAATCGAAAAAAAAACTTTCCCCATCGCGGGCGGCAATCCACACCTACACACAACTGTCGGCACACGGCAACACATCACCAAATTGTGTTGGAGGTCACTGTCTCATCCACGCTACAGTGCAGAGCTGGTGCCCTCGGACTTCCATCTGCTTGGACCACTGAAGGACTCTTTACGAGGAACTGGCGTTGAAGATGATGAGAGCATAATCCATGGTAAGCAGAGGACAAGAGCCATTACCAACGGAATATATAAGGGTTGGATAAAAAGTAATGAGAACTGTTATTTTTCTCTGAAATGACTTCATTGAGAAAGATATTTACAGTTACACAACTCCAATAAAATCGCCCCCATTATTTATGACCTTTTGTCAAATGCTCGGAAGGCGTCGTATACCATCTGCGTGTCTGTTTCTGTTGCCCTGTGGCATGGATGATGTCATCTCTGGTGTTGCACCAGATTCTTCGCAGTGTTCTTTCACTTTGGCAGAAATATCGTGATTCCAGAGATTCATGCCGGGTGAGTATGGTGGATGTTTGAGACTGTCCCACTGCCAGCGGCGCAAGAGGTTCTGGACAGCAACAGAAGTGTGGCATAGTGTAGAATGAGTGGGGGGGGGGGGGGCGGGGGAGGGCTATGCTATGAAATGTCGTCGTTTTCGCCTGAGCCCTGGACGAAGGTGGCGCTGCAGGAACGTGCAGTAGTGGGCAGCGTCTACCGTCACCCTTGGTGGTACAACGACATGCGACATTAGCCCATCACTGTCATACGCCACACTGAACATCACCCAAACAGCAACATTCCTGTGTACGAGGATAACCGGGCCGCCTCCATTCATTGGATTGGCCTTTCAAGTTTGGCTCGTGCGATCGTGCCTAAGTTTTTTCGATGGCGACGATGCAGCGAAGAAAGCCGCTACCTTCCCTTTGGTTGTTGTTGTTGTGGTCTTCACTCCTGACACTGGTTTGATGCAGCTCTCCATGCTACTCTATCCTGTGCAAGCTTCTTCATCTCCCTGTACCTACTGCAACCTACATCCTTCTGAATCTGCTTAGTGTATTCATCTCTTGGTCTCCCCCTACGATTTTTACCCTCCACGCTGCCTTCCAATACTAAACTGGTGATCCCTTGATGCCTCAGAACATGTCCTACCAACCGATCCCTTCTCCTGGTCAAGTTGTGCCAGAAACTTCTCTTCTCCCCAATCCTATTCAATACTTCCTCATTAGTTATGTGATCTACCCATCTAATCTTCAGCATTCTTCTGTAGCACAACATTTCGAAAGCTTCTATTCTCTTCTTGTCCAAAGTATTTACCGTCCATGTTTCACTTCCATACATTGCTACACTCCATACAAATACTTTCAGAAATGACTTCCTGACACTTAAATCTATACTCGGTGTTAACAAATTTCTCTTCTTCAGAAACGCTTTCCTTGCCGTTGCCAGTCTACATTTTATATCCTCTCTACTTCGACCATCATCAGTTATTTTGCTCCCCAAATAGCAAAACTCCTTTACGACTTTAAGTGTCTCATTTCCTAATCTAATACCCTCAGCATCACCCGACTTAATTCGACTACATTCCATTATCCTCGTTTTGCTTTTGCTGATGTTCATCTTATATCCTCCCTTCAAGACACCATCCATTCCGTTCAACTGCTCTTCCAAGTCCTTTGCTGTCTCTGACAGAATTACAATGTCATCGGCGAACCTCAAAGTTTTTATTTCTTCTCCATGGATTTTAATACCTACTCCAAATTTTTCTTTTGTTTCCTTTACTGCTTGCTCAATATACAGATTGAATAACATTGGGGAGAGGCTACAACCCTGTCTCACTCCCTTCCCAACCGCTGCTTCCCTCTCATGCCCCTCGACTCTTATAACTGCCATCTGGTTTCTGTACAAATTGTAAATAGCCTTTCGCTCCCTGTATTTTACCCCTGCCACCTTTAAAATTTGAAAGAGAGTATTCCAGTCAACATTGTCAAAAGCTTTCTCTAAGTCTACAAATGCTAGAAACGTAGGTTTGCCTTTCCTTAATCTTTCTTCTAAGATAAGTCGTAAGGTCAGTATTGCCTCACGTGTTCCAACATTTCTACGGAATCCAAACTGATCTTCCCCGAGATCGGCTTCTACTAGTTTTTCCATTCGTCTGTAAAGAATTCGTGTTAGTATTTTGCAGCTGTGGCTTCGGTATGGCCCAACAAATCTTGTGCGGTGGTATAGCAGTGCCACTGTTCCACTTCGGGGATACCGTGGGGTATCCAGTGTGCTGAAATTTTTCGGCACCCAAGAATGACGTGCGGAATGCGGAGCACAGTTCTGTGGCATACTCTGACTTCTTCTGTTGCGCGCAGTCCAGCGACGATCATCGTCCAACAAAGTAGCGACCAGCTGAATTGTATTCTCCTCCACGTGGGGCCGTCCCGTAGTGGGTGATCCTTGACAGCATCTGTGCCCACTCTGAAAGGTTTAGCCCACCATGCGACTGTGCTGTATGGTACCGCTGTGTCGCGATGTGCTTCAAGTAGTCCCTGAAACATTCTTGCGTTCTCCGACCTCGTGCTACTTCATTTTTGAGCCAAGTGAGGCGTTAGTTTCGTTTTGCCTCAGGTTACAATAGGAAGTAATTATGTTTTCTATATCGAGATATAAGTTTTTCTTTGATTGCTAGCAGCTTCAATACTTCGCTGGGTGAAAGGAGCATTTGACGCGTTTGTTTGTTTCTTTTCATCATTTCACAAAGAGCTCACACGCCGTTTATATGTATACTCCTTGTTCCATCCTGTATAATTGTGCATGGGTATGAATGGAAGTCAAATGTAGCGGGAGCATGGACCAAAGGGAACAGTTAAAGGGAATAGCAGTCACTGCCAACATTACAAGACTAATGGCAGGTAGGCCAGAGCAGCAAGCAAAGATGAAATCATGCACGAGGGTAGGTTACAAAGTTGGTGAGGGGGTGAGGTGAGTCTCCCCACCACCGCGTTTGAATAGGAACGTTGGTCGGATTTTGGCGCGTGGAGAGCACTGTGGGGCCAGCCATGAGACAGACCGGACGCGGGAGCACAGCAACTTACAGATTTGGTGAGATAAAAATGACCTAATGTGGCTAAAAAATTCACGACAGGGTATGCTCATAGCACGCATTCGACGTATCTCCATCGGTACAGGTTACGGTTTTAATTTATTTGCTATAGTTTTCTCGGAAATGTGTTTGTAAAATTTTTGCTTTCTGGTAGTGAGCATGCAACAGGAACCATCAGTTCATGTAGCTATTTCCCGAGTTATAAGCTTCACTTTTAGCTCAATGAGTCCATATTGTGTATCAGATGGTAGATCGAGAAATTTCTGTCGTGAAATTTAATTATTCTTGGTACTTTCTTTGTGAGTTCAGTTCCAACTTAATTTTGGCGCCAATAGTTCATCAGTTTTGCCCAGAATCTTTTCTTTGATAGGGGTTATCTACCTTCAGCAGTGGCCTACCTTAAATGTCTAGTGGTGTAATTCATGCCTAACGATAAGTGAGTCTTAAAGAATGAATGACGATTATCCCGCTAAAGACAGTGTGTTCCACTTACGTATTTTTTGTGTTATTATGAAATTATGTGTCGTACTTTTTGTGTTATTATGAAATTAGGTGTCATGAAATTATTCGTGTAGTGTTTTCGTTTTGTCATTGTCCTACCCATGAGAGGTAACGCTGATTCAGACATAAGTTTTGTAAGTAAAGGAAAATTGTAATGTGTCGGTTTCTAAAGTCTTCATCAAAATAGAAAATAAATCTATTAAATGAGAGTCAGCATTTCAGTTAAGAAATATTCCCCCAGACACCTGACACATGAAATGGGTAGGATGTATTTTCTAAAGTTAATGAAAGACAGAAATAATCTGCAATGTGAATTTAGATAGGCTACCAGCTGCTATAGTGACGGCTTTAAGAACAACCACCCCAGAACGTGTTATCTTAGAGAAACTCGCACCAGTTTCCGTTGCGCGCGTTTCTAAAATAATTAATTTGTTTACCAAATTAATCAAATAAGGGTCAAAATATAGATACCAATTCTTATGGGCCTGGTATATTAGCAGCCAGGACGCAAACTCGAGAAAAATTCTCAAAGGTAACGCGAGGAGATGGTCACACAGGTTCAGTATAAAATAAAAATATATAAAGAACCAGCATACAGCCAACGAGCAGTCATATAGCACAAGAACATTGCTGTTTCTCTGTAAACATTACATGAGAGCGGTTAGACTATTGCTATGTAACGTCTATTAGCAAAAGACATATTATGTAGTAAGAGAAAACCTTGTGTATCATATTTTGTTATTGTATAAAATTATGTATTTTTTTATTATTTATTTCAGATAATATCTGTGTCGGCGAGTACTGAAACCGCCACAGACGATAAATATCAAACAAAGATGAGAATGTGCAACCAGTATAAATAATACAGAGCGAACATTAATTTCTCTGTCTTCTTCTTGGAGTTAAGCGAGTAGGATAGCCTGTGACGTTGTATTGTACGCTAGCGTAGCCTTCTTTTGTCAAGACTGAGAGATGTACGCCATTACGTACTCATTTTAAAGGTGTGTAATAGTTAACATATTTAAATGTTTTGAATAGAGTTATTTAAATGAAACCTTGCATTATTATTTGTAATAGCTTGCTTGGCATATTATCCCATCCCTTTGAGACATTTTCAGTTATTTAAATATTATCCGTGGTGCCGAGCTGTGCTACGAACGAACGAGCCGCTGCCGCGGCGTATTCAAACTACATTGAATGAAATCTATCATACCGCAAAGAAGCGGGAAGGTAATAGTGAAATAAAATTATTTCTTTCAGCTTCCGGACTTGCAGAGCAGAGCAGCAGATTTTATGATGTGTTGCAGGTTGACGCGGGCCGCTGATAATATATATAACTAACAGTACAAAAACATAATTTACCTTCGTAATATAATAGGAATCTTGCTGTGCTTGGTTCTGGTCTGGCAAACCTTATAGTGAAAACGTATTTTTTCTCCGATAATAGTCTCATGTTCTTGTGCTAGTCGTGGTACTGAATGCTGTTTTACTGATAACCAAAATCCTCTGCAAACTTTTGTTGTTGAACAATCATGCGAACTGTAACAGCAGTATTCATAACAAAGTAATTTTCATTTTCAATAACTATAAAGTAGGGAAGATATGTTGACTTTTAGAGTGAGTTACAGTAACGAAAAATGTTCCTTTAATAGAAAGCCAGATACAGAACAATAAGAACCCAGTATATTCTGTTTTGATGAAAATTAATGATTATAAAGAAATTAATAGCACAGCATTACTAAAAGGTATTTCGCGGCTCTTTTCATATATGCGTTGTTACGCAAATAATAATAATAATAGTAAAACAAAACAAAGCAAATAATAGAAAAGAGCATACGAAGCGAAAGCTACCACCTAGTACTATCCGCGCTCGCTGTAGAAACTCGTCTCACAGGCCTTCGTTCTATAAACACAGACGGCGGCTCGCCGACTCACCGGTTTGGAGTTACAGTAGTAACCAACCCTTGTACGGGACCTTGCACAACGGTGGCCATAGAACGTGATAGAAACTGTGTAGAAAAACACTCCACGTAAAAGAGACGTTCACTGATAATGTCACTAATTTGTAATTCCTAAGAATAAATGGAGGCGTTGACAGATGTGAAAATTACCGAACAATCAGTTTAATAAGCCACAGCTGCAAAATACTAACACGAATTCTTTACAGACGAATGGAAAAACTAGTAGAAGCCGACCTCGGGGAAGATCAGTTTGGATTTCGTGGAAATACTGGAACCCGTGAGGCAATACTGACCTTACGACTTATCTTAGAAGAAAGATTAAGGAAAGGCAAACCTACGTTTCTAGCTTTTGTAGACTTAGAGAAAGCTTTTGACAATGTTGACTGGAATACTCTCTTTCAAATTCTAAGGGTGGCAGGGGTAAAATACAGGGAGCGAAAGGCTATTTACAATTTCTACAGAAACCAGATGGCAGTTATAAGAGTCGAGGGACACGAAAGGGAAGCAGGGGTTGGGAACGGAGTAAGACAGGGTTGCAGCCTCTCCCCGATGTTATTCAATCTGTATATTGAGCAAGCAGTAAAGGAAACAAAAGAAAAATTCGGAGTAGGTATTAAAATCCATGGAGAAGAAATACAAACCTTGAGGTTTGCCGATGACATTGTAATTCTGTCAGAGACAGCAAAGGACCTGGAAGAGCAGTTGAACGGAATGGACAGTGTCTTGAAAGGAGGATATAAGATGAACATCAACAAAAGCAAAACGAGGATAATGGAATGTAGTCGAATTAAGTCGGGTGATGCTGAGGGAATTAGATTAGGAAATGAGACACTTAAAGTAGTAAAGGAGTTCGCTGTTTGGGGAGCAAAATAACTGATGATGGTCGAAGTAGAGGATATAAAATGTAGACTGGCAATGGCAAGGAAAGCGTTTCTGAAGAAGAGAAATTTGTTAACATCGAGTATAGATTTAAGTGTCAGGAAGTCATTTCTGAAAGTATTTGTATGGAGTGTAGCCATGTATGGAAGTGAAACATGGACGGTAAATAGTTTGGACAAGAAGAGAATAGAAGCTTTCGAAATGTGGTGCTACAGAAGAATGCTGAAGATTAGATGGGTAGATCACATAACTAATGAGGAAGTATTGAATAGGATTGGGGAGAAGAGAAGTTTGTGGCACAACTTGACCAGAAGAAGGGATCGGTTGGTAGGACATGTTCTGAGGCATCAAGGGATCACCAATTTAGTATTGGAGGGTAGCGTGGAGGGTAAAAATCGTAGGGGGAGACCAAGAGATGAATACACTAAGCAGATTCTGAAGGATGTAGGTTGCAGTTGGTACTGGGAGATGAAGAAGCTTGCACAGGATAGAGTAGCATGGAGAGCTGCATCAAACCAGTCTCAGGACTGAGGACCACAGCAGCAGCAAGAATAAATGCTGTATGGAAGGAAAAAATAAAAACAAATTATTACTCTCGTAGCAAGCACAGAGGGAGAGATCAGCTAATGTCACGGAACGCACATCATTCCGGAGTTATTACCTGATAAGTTTACGTTTAGCTACGCGTTGCGGGCAGCGGAAAGACGCCGCCACTGGCTAATCGCGGCCAATCAGAGCGGAAGAGGCGGCGCCCTGCTGACGCATCGTCAGATGCGTATCCGACGTCGGCGGGCGCCCGAGGCGCCATCAGTAATCGCGCGTTTAGTTCCGGCCGCCCCGCCCCTGACACGCACGTGCGTAGCAATCCGCGCTGCGTCGCGTGTGCCGCTCGTTTGCGCACCCGACTGGTGCACGGAAACCTTCTGCGGTCAGCCCGGTAGCCCTTATTACCCGCACGGCTACAGCTGCCGACACGGGCAACAAATCTTTTGCTGTGAGAGCAAACAGTCATTCCCACAGACGATTCTAAACTTGGGTACGTTTCTCTTTAATCGAAAAAGTCTAAATAGCGTTAGAACTTCCCGCGACTGCAAGCGAGTTCCCTTTTCTTCTTCCCTCAGCCGTATTGGCAAATGCCAAAAAAGACCCTCATAACTATGTTCATGTGTATATTCATGGCTCACCATAATGTGCATTTCTTGTTCCGCTGCTCAGATCAGCTGGGCAGCTGTTGTGTTCTTTCGTGTTGTTGCAGTTGTTGGTTGAATTTTCGTGGATTTTAAGTGCTGCACAGATTAGCCACGCAGCTGTTGGCATGACTGATGTTGCTGCAGATCTTGCTTGTTACATACACCAAAGCGCCAAAGAAACTGGTTTAGGCATGCGTATTGAAATACAGAGATATGTAAACAGGCAGAATACGGCACTGCGGTCGGCAACGCTTAAATAAGACAACAAGTGCCTGGCGCTGTTGTTAGATCAGTAACTGCTGCTACAATAGCAAGTTATCAAGATTTAAGTGAGTTTGAACGTGGTGTTACAGTCGGCGCACGTGCGATGGGACACAGCATCTCCGAGGTAGCGATGAAGTGGGGATTTTCGTGCGACCATTCCACGAGTGTACCGTGAATATCAGGAATCCGGTAAAACATAAAATCTGCAACATCGCTGCCGCCGGAAAAAGAGCTTGCAAGAATAGGACCGACGACGACTGAAGATAGATAGATAGAAGTGCAATCCTTGCGCAAATTGCTGCAGATTTCAGTGCTGGGCCACCAACAAGCGTCAGTGTGCGAATCATTCAACGAAACATCACCGATATGGGCTTTCGGAGCTGAAGGCCCTCTCGTGTGCCCTTGATGACTACACAACACAAAGCTTTATGTTTCGCCTGGGCTCGTCATTACCGACATTGGAGCGCTGATGACTGACAACATGTTGCCTGGTCGGACGAGTCTCGTTTCAAGTTGTATCGAGCGGATGGACGCGTACGGGTACGGAGACAATCTCATGGATCCATTGACCCTGTATGTCAGCAGGGGACTGTTCAAGCTGGTGGAGGCTCTATAATTGTGTGGGGGGTGTGTAGTTGGAGTGATATGACATCCCTAATACGTCTCAATACGACTCTGACGGGTGAAGCGTAAGTAAGCCACCGGTCTGATCACATGCATCCATTCATGTCCATTGTGCATTCCGACGGACTTGGGCAATTCCAACAGGACAATGCGACACGCTACACGTCCAGAATTGCTGCAGAGTGGTTCCAGGAACACAATTCTGAGTTTAAACTCTTTCGCTGGCCACCAAACTCCCCAGACATGAACATTATTGAGCGTATCGGGGATGCCTAGCAACGTGCTGTTCAGAAGAAATCCCCACCCCCTTCGTACTGTTACGGATTTATGGACAGCCATGCAGGGTTCATGGTGTCAGTTCCTTCCAGCACAACTTCAGACACTAGTCGAGTCCATGTCGTTGGCTCTTCAGTATATTACGTGGCTTTAATTGGTGCGCAGCTCACACTAGCAGCTTTTGAGTGTTTACAGAGGCTGCAGTTTGACGTTGTTGGTCTTAATGGCACTTGGGACTCGAAGAGAGATACTCACTGTATTTACCGTTCCTGCTATGGCCACGGTAGCAGGCTTTCGAGTCCATGGAGATTATATTTGAGCGATTAAGAAGTTGTTCGTTATTAGCAGATTGAAATCCGTTTGCGTCGGAAGGTGTAACAGTTTTAAAACGCTGTGAAACAAGTATATCCTTTAGCTCTGTATATCTGCAATTAGTGTGTTTTCGGGTCTGAGCGCTCATTTGGTTGTTGAAATAAGTGGTTCTTAAGGTATTGTAATTGGGAGGATTCTCCAGCCCTCCACTCAAGAACTGCATATAGGATCGAGCTCGGCTTACACCACCATAACTCAAAGGCTATTACTTTGTGTTTTTCTACTTCTCCGAGCGTCCTTCTTTCATTTTCGTACAGCAGCGTACTCCAAACAAATGGCATTAAGAGCTCTTATCTCAGTTGTTTTTCTATGCAACTGGAAGTGAAAAGGTTTCTTCTCTTGTTAACAGCAGCTTTTGCCTGGTGGATTCTGTTTGTAATACCCTTCTTTGATATTCAATCGAATACGATTTCACTCACTGTCTGAGCGAAGGTTTTGACGCCCTCCAGACACTCGTTGTTAAATGAGCATTGGGTAACGGGTTTTTGTTTTAGCTTTGTTATTTTTATTGTAGTAAAAAGCGTTGAGCGTGGTTTCATCCGATCGAACAACTGCGTCAGATACTTGTCGTCTTATATAGGTTTTGCCGAACGCAGTGCCATATTCTGCCTGTTTACATAGCTCTGTGTTTGAATACGTGTGCCTAAACGAGTTTCTTCGAGCGCTTCAGTGTATGAGATATGCACGTATCAAATTTTTGTGCCAATTAGTTTCTCCGGAAACTAATAAGAAATATTTTATAGTCAAGGAAAGGCACAAATCCGAAAGAAGTGGTTTTTAATTTTTTAATGAGGAAGAAAATCTTTACCGATAAACTAATGACAGGAGTTGACGTAGTTTTGCCTCATTTAGGTACAATATTTATTACAGCAAGAAATTCGGGAAACTCGTGTTTCTCGTGTACCGCCATCAGACGCTCTGTGGGAATCACGTCCCTCGCAGCTGAAAGACTCTGCCAGGCCATTTTGTCTCTGGCCAGGCCTTTAGTGATATATGTAATACATAACTGGATCAGAAAACTGTAGTGGACTGACAAGACAGCCAGTCCACAGTGACGGGTAACCGAAAGGCACGCGTTTACACACGCAGGTTTGCTTTAGGTCTGAAACAGGATACGTAATGAATGCTATAAAGAAAAGTACGTAGCTGCTGGAATACCTAACTTTAATCCATCATTTGTATACAGCATTCTTGATGATACAAGTGAGACTCTCTCTAGATATGGTTAATGGCGCCTTGCTAGGTCGTAACCATGGACTTAGCTGAAGGCTATTCTAACTATGTCTCGGCAAATGAGAGAAAGGCTTCGTCATTGTAGTCGCTAGCAAAGTCGTCGTACAACTGGGGCGAGTCCTAGTACGTCTCTCTAGACCTGCCGTGTGGTGGCGCTCGGTCTGCGATCACCGACAGTGGCGACACGCGGGTCCGACATGTACTAATGGACCGCGGCCGATTTAAAGCTACCACCTAGCAAGTGTGGTGTCTGGCGATGACACCACAAAAACTTTTACACACAAATCAATATATGCCATTTTTACACATCTTTATAAGAATTGTAACAAAAAAGTCTTAAGTAATCATCATCCAGTTTTCTCACTGATGACTTCTTCCAAAATATTCGAAAAAGTAAATTTACTTAAGAGTGGCCTCACATTTAAATAGAAATAATTTTCTTAACGTATCAGATTTTGGACTCAAGAAGTCTTACTAGACTAAAGCTATTAATACATTCACATACCACATATTACAAGACTTAAATAACAAAATAACGCAGTTAGCATATTTTATGTTCTGTCCTAAGCATTTTGGTTGCATATATTATACTTCTCTCTTACAAATACTTAAGTTATGAGGAATTCATGCCTTTACAAATAACTGGTGTGAATCATGCTTGACACACAGAATGTAAAATGTTGTGCAAATAATTCAGACAATGTTGGAAGGAGGGAAAGTTTTAGTACTGGGAAGACGTCGTCGAATGTTACAGGGTTCAGTTTCCCACATCTGTTCCATATAAATGTCAATGATCATCCACTTTGCATACATCAAGCCGTTCGATTCTTTTTGCAGACGTTACCAGTGTTATAATTACTACAACTAGAGAGAAAGCAACAGAAGAGATGGTTGATTCCGTTTTTCAAAGAATTATTTTAAGTGATTCTCTGAAAATGGATTCTCTGTAAATTTTGAGAAAACACGGTCATCTACGACATTTGATGTAACACATGAACATGAAACAATAAACAAGGTAGCATGTACCATATTTTTGGATATGTTATTGATGGAAACTTGAACTGGAAGAGGAATATTACTGAACTGCTCGAACAATTATGTCCAGTTACTTCCGCTTTTCATAAAGTTGCTAGCTTCGAATACAAACAAATCAGTCTCCCAACATTTTTTGCATATTTCCATTCAACAGGGTATTATGGAATACTAATTTCTAGGGTAACTCATCACTTTGTAAGAAACCACGGATTTGACAAAAGGGAGAAGTAAGAAAAATTTGTGATGTTCAAAAGCTGTCATCTTGTAGCTATCTGTACAATGAGTGGGGGCTTTGAAGTTCTGGAAACACCTCCACAATATTTACAGGGTGAGAATTACTGAACTATGTGAAATAAAATCATTATTATTTCTGAAAGGTTCGTGTTAGGACGTTCAAACTGTACGGTTGGCAGTGGGAAATCACGGGAATTAGTACGCACTGTATTATTTGGTTTAACGACGGAGCCCATTTTAATTTGGATTGGTTCGTCGACAGGCAAAATTGGCGAATTTCAGGGAATGATAATCGGTATTTCGCAATCTAGAAGTCTCTTCACCCTCAATGGGTGACCGTTGGTCTGCAGCTCCAGTCACGGAATAATCGGTGCGATATTCCCTCATGGCATGGTGACTACCGAACGATACGTCAAGGTTTTGGAAGATGATTTCATCCCCATTATCCAAAGTACCCTTATTTCGACAAGATGTGGTTGATGTAAGACAGAGCTCGACCCCATCGAAGCAGAAGAGTGCTTGATGTCCTAGAGGAGTAATTTGGGCCCGCATTCTGGCTCTGGGGTACCCAGACGCCACTGGCATGGATCTCGATTCACCGCCATATTCTCTGGATCTGAACACTTTCGACTCCTTTTTGTGGGGCTATATTAAAGACAACTGTACAGCAATAACGGCATAACCTTTGCTGAGCTGAAAACAGCCATTCAGGAGGTGATCGACAGCATCGTTGTTTTAACACTTCAGCGAGCCTTGCAGAGTTTCGGTGTTTGTCTGCGCTACATCATCGCCATTGATAGCAGGCATATCGAACATGTCATAACTTAAATCCGTATATCTGTAGCGGCGTTAACATTTTGAATAAGGTATGTGCACGCCGTAGTTCGTAACTGATTTAGGTATCTTTTTTCATACGGTTCAATAATTGTCACTCTGTACATTCCTAATGATATTCGTAAACAATCCATCACAGTTTGTGAGGAGTGAGGTCCATACAGACAAACTGTAAGAAAAAAATGACCTTTATTTTACATTAATGTAGCTGTCAGTGGCTCAGATATGTGTTCAATGTGCAGCAAGAAAAAGTTTTGATCATAAGCGCAACACCATGAAATGTGTGACAGGTAGGAAACTAACCTAAAATGATTTCTTCTGGACAACTCCTTCTATTCCTTAGCCGAATTTTTGTTAAAAGGAATTATTTTTTAAGTTTGGTTGCAGGATTAGTACTGAAAAAATAAATATACGTGCACTAAGATCAAACACAGTTATATACACATATATGGTAAACTGTCTCGTTACGCATCAACCCTATAAAAGGAAGTTGTTGCAATGACTTGTGGAAGATGAAACTAAAACAAACTAAAAAATTGCTGGAGACTTGAAGGTGCTTTTCTCATCACCTTGACAGCGAAGGGGTGGTTATTGCCGGAGAGTGTGATAAATGATGGGAAGCAAAAAGATGAACAACACGTTCCTTGTTGGCGCTAGACTTACAGAAAATTCTTAAGAAGTAATTGAAAAGTTTTCATATGTATTGCTGAATATAGAATCTAATTGCAGGTGCATTCGCTCATAATCGACAAAAAAACAAGGCGTTTATGCAAAGATGCGACGTGTGATACGGTAAATTAGCTAACTTATCGCTAGTAGCGATCAGATGGAGCAGTGGTTCGGACACAGAACTCGGATTCGGATGGACTATGGTTCAATTCCGACTCCGGCCGTGCATATATTAAGCTTTTCCACGGTCTTTCCTAAAAGGTGAATGCCGGCATTCCTCCTTCAAAAACTGATATGGCCGACTAACTTCTCCAACCTTCACGCAGTACCAGCTTGAGCCCCGACTCAAATGACGTCGTCGTCGCAGGGACCTCAAAGCCTAATTGTTCTTTCCCTTTCCCAATTCCTTTCTGTTCCTGCAGCCCTCCATGTCTCCTGGAACTGTAACTTAGAAACTGGGCACTTGCTCCCATTCTAAACACTAAGGCTAGACGCGCAGGAACTATCTTTCGATGGGCCGATCACAGGATACATGTGGAAGTAGGCGCGTAGTCCATCGAAAAATCGCCCGACAAAACTGTATATAACAAGACACAAAATTATCGGCCGAGGGAGTAATGCATACAGTTTCGCACGCTGCGACGTTCATTTCTTATTTTCGCTAGGCCGATTAGCGCGCAGTGCGACAGTTCCTAAACATGGAAACTATTACCTGCGAGGAATTAATTTCTTTGATACAATGTTGACCTGCGCAGTGCGACAAAGAATTGAGATGTTATAGTGATCGCCAAATAAAGTAGAAATTATGGCTGGAAATCTTTGAAACTTTGGCAACAAGATGCACCGAACTATCATCTGCGAAAAAATGCAAACATTTTTGCTAAACATAACAACAATGTATAGGAATAGGTTTTATGTTGGGTCTAGCCCACTCGTCTGGTATAGGGTGCCTAAGGGATGCTTTATTCTCAGAATTCTACACAACAAGCAAATAACATTAGTAGTTTCATTTTTTATAAAGCAGATTGACAATACTTAACTTTTTATTTACAGCAAATGTCGCATGCGAGAGGCGACACGCAAACAGTAATGTGATCTTCGCTGTAGACAAAGTCCAAGTAAGCACTTGATACAGATCACTACAATCTGTTCTGCGAGTGCCGGTCTACAACCGGTCACTAATGTCCGCTACTGACCACTAATGTCCATTCACTTCTTGCAGAGGTCGCTCCTGTGATGGTGCGGTTCTTGTCAGCGAACTATTGGCTTGCGTCGCTGCACCACCTTCTCTGGTCTTATGTCCTTCGTTTCCGTTCCAGCGCCTGTGGTTACGCCAGAACAATTTATATACCTAATTACTGGACAAATCGTTTTATTCCATATGTACACACAACGCTGAAACGTAGTTATTTTACATTTAAATGTTTCAGAATGGAAGTTATAAAAAACATTACTAACAAAAGTGTTTATATATGGTCAAACTCCCAACGAACAAATCCTGCTGACGAAGTAAAATGATCTAAAAATATATACGATTACTTTGAGTTACATGTGAAGCACGTTCATTCGTTGAGGAAATCTGTAGTAATGCTGGCCTTATCTTCTGTTTGGTTGCCATTGTATGGACTCACAAAAATATGAACAACGTAACAGGCTTCTTAATGCTTCTAAAAAAAATAGGGACTTGTGTCGAGATGTTGGCGTAATATTTTGCACTTACTTGCGAGAATGCCAAAGGCATTGCTGACCGATTAACAAATCGGTCATGCATACGCACAGTTATCGGCCGATCGAAAAATCGTTCATGTACGCCTGACCGAAATTATATTTACAGAAGAGGCAGCCCCACACAACAATTCCTTTCGATGACGTTAGTGCTCGTTCTCAGGCTACAAATTGAGTATTACAAGCAGCAGAAAAAAAAAATGGTTCAAATGGCTCTGAGCACTATGGGACTCAACTGCTGGGGTCATTAGTCCCCTAGAACTTAGAACTAGTTAAACCTAACTAACCTAAGGACATCACAAACATCCATGCCCGAGGCAGGATTCGAACCTGCGACCGTAGCGGTCTTGCGGTTCCAGACTGCAGCGCCTTTAACCGCACGGCCACTTCGGCCGGCTACAAGCAGCAGATACATATAGCTTTGTGACAGTATTCACCATCAAATAAACATACTTTTCGTAATGGCCTCGCATTGTATCCACAAAAATAATTGTTGATGAGATTACTGTTAAAAAATAAATGAACTACAACTGTACATAAATGTCCAAATGTTAGACACAATCGACGCTTATGAGTAGGATGTCAGAGGAGTTACAGAACTTTATACACTTTGTTCAGGATACGTGTCCGCCCCTGATAGCTGAGTGGTCAGTGCGACGGAATGTCATACCTAACGGCCCGGGTTCGATTCCCGGCTGGGTTGAAGATTTTCTCCACTCAGCGTCTGGGTGTTATGGTGTCCTTATCGTCATCCTTTCATCCCCATCGACACGCAAGTCACCGAAGTGGCGTCAACTCCAAAGACTTGCACCAGGAGAACGGTCTACCCAACAGGACGCCCTAGCAACACGGCAGTTCCATCAGGATACGTTTAGCAGGGAAAAGTGGCCAAAACATGTAACTATAAGTGTTTTGAAACTTAAAATGCACACTTAATTGTTAAAATAAGACTGTATTTTCTCATCCATCATGCAATTAACCTAGTATGTGCCTAATCTCGCTCTGTTGCGAGACATGTTTTGCAAAGAAGAGGATGTCATGCTTTCCATCAGATCCCCCCAGGGGGTTCACATCCCTTCGGTGAGTAAGTGATTGGCTACTATGGGACACCATCCCTTACGGTGCTACTTCTATATTTTCCTGTTACTTTGCTGCAGAACTGTCCTTCTACCATTCTTTATTCCTCTCTCCCTTTCGATTGGATGGTCCTCTTGGTGTTGATAGTAGCCGGCTTTGGTGTTTTACTTTGGACACTCATTTTCCTCCCTTCTGGCATTCTACAACTATTCGTTCTGAACTATATGGTCGAGTTTTTATAGTTTGACTTGCCACTCCTGTTACAAATTTTGCGGAAGTGCGGACTGTGCAGGGAAGATCGCCCAGCGCGGCGTATATTCCAACTTTTGTTCCGTTCTCTCTTTGCCTCTTTGCTTCCGTGCAAAGGTACTATGCCCCAAACCCGAGCATGGTAACCATTCCTTTGTGGTGGTTCACGAAGCTCCTGCTTTGGTGGTAGCCCCCTGACCATGCAGGAATCGCGTCGTTGGTGCTTGAGCTGAAAACTCACCATGCAAACCAAGAAGTATGTGCCTGTCATGGCTGGGGCACGAGAACTCTGGGCAACGGTTCACTCTCCAGGATACTGTTGCTCTGGCCGGTGGCGCCCATGGAGGGTGTCCTCATTCGGAGAGGATGGACCATAGTGGAAGATCCGCACATGAAGGGAATTAAACTGTCTTCCACTGGTGGTCACAAGGCCCAGTAGTCTCTTCCAGTGGGAAATATTATTATAATGCAGAGAAATACAAGAACAAGACGTTTCCGTCTCTGGCTGCACCGTGGGAAGAGCGACAAGCCAGAACCATGGGTGCGAAACATATCACCCAATACTTGGTATGAACTTGGACTCATAGATATACTTTTCCTGCAATGAAACCATTATTTTTTGTCGAAAACATGAAAGGCAAGTTTAGGGAAATTGCGTCTCTGGGAAAAATGCGAAATGGTTCGTTATTAATTAAAACTTCCTCTGCTGCCCAGTCTACAACTCTTTTGGCATGTGGTAGTTTAGGTGACAAACCTGTGACCATTGCCCCATACTAAACTTTGAACATGGTTCAAGGAATCATCTTCCACAAAGATTTTACTCTCCAAATAGATGAGGGGCTCTGGATTAATCTCCAGCAGGTAGGCACACTTCATCAGACATATACGAAAAGAGCCCAAGAAACTGCATGGATACAGGCTTCTTCGCCTTTTTCTTTGAATGGAATGTCCACCCAGAGAAAGTTAAGATCACAGTATACAGATGTGAGGTGAAACAGTATGTCTCAGAATCTATGAGGTGCTTCAGATGGGCTTAAATTATTCTGCTGCATGACAGACCCAAACATGTGTATGGTCTTTCCACAAAGGTAGTCCTTTTGAACATCCACCATTGTGTATCAAGGCTTGGAATATCACCTTCCATGTTAGGCACTTTGGCAGGTTTTCAGGAAAGGACAGAAGATCTAGAAACATAAATCTATTGTCTCTCCCCCTCCCTCCCATCACATACTCAGGCTCAGAAAACGTGGCAAGTGTGGATGATCACTCTACAAAGGTAGTTCTTTTGGACATACACCTTTATGTGCCAAATGTATGGAACATCACCCTCTATGTTCGTCAGTTTTCCGAATTTTCAAGAAAGAACAGAAGGTACAACTTGGTAACGGTGTTATTGATTTTGAAATTGTCCACGTAGAAGATTAAAACACGCATTTACCTCTACATTAGCTAAGGAAAATTGAATTATAAAATCAGAAGCAACAATTTATAATTATATGACCAATATTTCTAAAGTGAATAAGAATTTGATCCATTAAAGGATGGCATAAAATTAATAAAAAAACAGTAAATATTTCAAAAAAGCTCCTTTCTATTCTGTTCCAACACCTAAAATGTGGGAAAAATTAACATATTACTTACAAAATAATTGTTGTATAGTTTTTAATAATCTTCTACAATTCGTTTGCTGGGGTAGTAAAAATACTAAAAAATTAACAGGAATAAAAATATAGATTGGAACAGATAATAAAGAAGAAACAGACAACTTCGTTAAATTAGTTTTATCTGCTTTTTGTTTCAACTTATTATCTATTAACTATACAGAAATTTTCGATGAGGCAGAGAATTTAATTTCTGTGAATAAAGATGATTTATGAAATCTGCAGAAATGCCTTTCTCAAAATCGAATAGTTTATTTTATACAATGCCAAAAGAAATAAATATTGAGGAATTAGGATCACTAAAAACCATTTGTGTCTATTAAAGTAATTAAACTAGATACTCTAGTATATTTAGAATTCACTAAAAAACAAGAACAAAAATTAGAAAATTTGAATTTACAAGAAAGAAAATTAGAATAGTTTGGTAATACACAACCTTTAGAAAACGAATACAAAAGTATTTTTGAAAAAGAACATAAAATAAGAGAAACAGAACAGGAGAAAGAAATATTTTAGGTGACAATGGCTGGATTTTGGAATAGCTGGAGTTTATAAAATTTATTATTTTGTAATCAACGATAAAGAAAATCTTACATAGGTTGGTGTTTTGGGTGAAAATGATGATAACAAATCTGTGTATATTTTTAATGGTCCAAATAAAAAGTACATTTTTAAAATTAGGGAAAATATCAATATTTGTACAAATGAAGGATTTATTTTTATTCCATGTAGTATTCTTAAAAGGACTATGAAACTTTTTACCATCCTAAAGAGGAATCATTTTTTTGAATGAAAACAGACAGTCTTTCTACTTTTAGTGGACACTCTTTCCTTAAAATGAATTTACTTAAAAATAATAACAATCTTTGAAGATAAAGAAAGAGTTTATCATGTGTTGTGGATTGGCAAGACAGCCAACCCACTATGAGGAAGCCGAAAGGCACGTGTTTAAGCTCACGCAGGGTGGCGTGAGGTCTTGAACAGGACAAGGTAATTATACTAGCAAAAAACGTACGTATCTTCTGGAATACTTAACTTTAATCCATAATTAGTGAACATTGCTCTTGACGGTACATGTTTTACAACACCAATAGTAACTGGTAATGGCGCCTTGCTAGGTTGTAGCAAATGACGTAGCTGAAGGCTATGCTAACTATCGTCTCGGCAAATGAGAGCGTAATTTGTCAGTGAACCATCGCTAGCAAAGTCAGCTGGCTGTACAACTGGGGCGAGTGCTAGGAAGTGTCTCTAGACCTGCCGTGTGGCGGCGCTCGGTCTGCAATCACTGATAGTGGCGACACGCGGGTCCGACGTATACTAACGGACCGCGGCCGAGTTAAAGGCTACCACCTAGCAAGTGTGGTGTCTGGCGGTGACACCACATCATGTAAAGACGAAGATAAAGAAATAATCAAAAATATAAAATATGGCTATATATGAGAAAATTTATAAATGAAAAACTGTGAACGAGTAGAAGATTTACAAGAAGAAATAGAATAAATTATTTCTAATATTACCAACGAAAATCATTGTGCAAATGATGAATACGTTTTAAATTGGAAAATATACAAGACTGGTATTGTTCTAATTGTTGGTTACATGGAGATGTTTGAATTAAAAAATGAATCTAACTTTTAGATTAAAATTAGAACAACTAATAAGAAACAGAAAGGATTGTGTTTGTTGTTTAATTTAAGTTGTAAGTCTATTGTTCAATTTTTATATTTCTATTTTGTTTCGAATTTTTCTGAAATAACTACGTTATGTTGTTTAAAATAGTGGACATTAAAAATTAATTCCAACTAAACTTGCTATATGCTTATAAATATAATATTTTCCAAAAATACAACAAGCATGGATTAAATTTCCAATTACTGCCGAATTTAGGTGGTAAACATTGTATCCGAAATGAAATTTTGATTTTGGAAATCTAAATTAATATATATTATAAACTGTTGCTCTAGTCTTGTAATCCCATTTTCTTTAGGTAATGAATAGGTAAGTGTTCCTTTTAAGCTTCTATCTGTACATTTTAAAAAATCAATAATATGGTTACTATGTTGTTTATTAACTTCTCAACTCAATAATATTACCAATAAATAAATTACATAATTTTGCCCTAGACTTAGAATTAGTCAAAGTTAAACAATCTTTTCCAACAGAATTATTGTTGTTTACTATTACATTACAATCTTCTTTATATTTTCATTGTTTTTGAAAAATTTTAATTACTTGTTAAGTATTTGATATATTTTCCTTTTTAAAAAATCATAAAATCTTCTGTAACGTCTAAATCCAATAAATAGTAATATTCTTTTTCTAGTTCTTCCTAAATTTATTATAATTCTCTTAGAAGTGTACCTAATTTAACATCTGTTATCTCTGTCTTATAACAAATAACATTATGATTTTTATATTTTTCTTTTATAACCTATATTAATAATTTGTTTAGTTCCATTAATTGTTTGTGTATTTGAATCTAATAAGTACAGAACTTTTCTTTAACTGTATAAATAGCCAAATTAAATTTAGAAAATCTAGATTTTAAAATACTTACTGTTTAAAAATACAGTTATTTTGCATTTTTCCTTCACAACCTATAAGCTCTATGATTTTTACAATTATAATGTTGTCAAAAAACCATCCTGTAACTGGTGTAAATTTTCATAATTTTTTCACCATTTGTGTGGATAATATCTTCAATACTTATAGTAAGATTATTGTTATCTAAATTTTCTGTAAGTGACCATAGTACAAATCTCTTGTTGGCTGGTTTCTATTTATTTCCGAAAAGTTTTCTTATAGAAGATTTCCTTCCATTAGTCACAGTAGTAGTAGTAATTTCATTTTCAACCCCCATTTATAAAGGAAAAAATTACATTAATTTTGTGTAAAACAGCAGTTGGAATAAAAGAAGTAAAAACTATTATTAAAAGACCAAAACTTTAATTGCTATCAAATAATATTTGAAACTGGGTGGTTGAAAGCATAGTGATGTGATTTTTTTACCTATATTAACTAATAATTAAGATTATTTTCTTCTTGAATTAAATGAAGGTTAACATGATTTTCGTTTATGTTTGTGTATGGGTAAGAGGATATGCAATGAATTTTTCTTCTTTTTATTAATATGTGTTAGTATTAATGGAATTATTTGATTCAAATTTATGAATGTCTCTTAACTGAACAGGAAGATTAATTTTTCCCATTTTGAATATTTCTACTATTTCTAATCTAATAGTTATTAACCCTTTCTAAATGATCATTTGCTGGATAAAAAAGCTGATTTTACTGAATAAAGGAAACAGTTTTATCTTGATTTTTACATTAATTACAGCTCTTTTTCCTTTAATTTCTTTTTTTTAATCGATGTAAGTAGAAACAGAAATTGTGTTTTGTATGTACACACATAATTGTAAACTATTCATATAAAAGAAAGACAACCAATTTTTTGTTGCATTTCATCGAATTCAGTTAATAGTCTATAGATTGGGTTTTGATAATAATCATTTAAAGTAGTTATTCCTAATAAAATTTCATTACTTGTTTTAAAATTAAATTCTTTCAAAATTTTAATAAAATCCCAAGTTAACTTTAATTGCTGTCCTTCTTAATTAAATATTCTTAGAGTTAGTGATTCATCCTTCTTTAATTTGATTAAAAAATCTTGTGATTCAACAAAATTATCGACATTACTAATTTAGAAAGTTGTTTTTCTAGATTTAAGAGAAGGAGCTTTCTATTGTTACCTGGAAAAATTTTCACTTATATTTCTTGTTTTGTTTTGTTTATTTGGTTTAATTTCGTGACATTTATGTACTAGAAGATTTTGAAATATCATTATCGATATTATTAATACTACCCTGAGTTTTATTTTTAAGACCAGTACATTGTTGTTTATTATGTTTGACATAATTTTTTTAATTGTTTCATATTCGTTATTATTAATATTGTTATCAGATCTTTCGAAGGTAGTGATTAATTGTTGTTTATTAAGTTTAGAATAATTGTTTACTTTTTTCGTTTTACAGGTTTAATGAAGTTGTTCTGAAGATTTTTATTGTATCCATTATCTTTATTATTAATACTGTTAATTGGATTTATTGTCAATGGGATTTATAATAAGATCGATTAATTTCTCTATATTATATCTGGAATCATAATTTAAATTTTTCGTTTTATAAATTCATCAAAGTTCTTTTATATTTCCCTCTTCTTCATTTCTTTCATATTAAAATAATCAATAAATTCCTAGAGATTTTGTGTAGTTACATTTGAATAACCATTTTATTTACAATAATTTTCTAAATCAGCATAATTTACTTCTCTTTGGTGTTCACAAAATTCTATGTTTTGAAATATCTCAGCTTTGGAGTACATTTCCTTTTACTTTTAATTTTCAAAGAAAAATTTAAATTTTTGAAAATTAAAATGTTTAAAGTTGAAATATAGCCTTTGGAAATATTAGTTACTCATATTGATAAAATCAATCTTGGAGAATTTATTTACAAAGAGAAAAATTTGTTAGAGTTTTGATTTTTAAAATAAAGTAAAAAATTCGTTTGTAGAAATAGATGACTTTTTGTTGTGGGATATAGCCAAATCAATATCTTCTTTTTAAATCGAGAAAATTTTTAAAGATAGGCTCTTTGGCGCAGAATTCTCATAAATATACTATTTATGGCCTTCTCATTGACCTTTATCATGCTGTATGATCATTTGCTTTCCTATAGGTTTGATGTCATGTGGCCATCTCGGGGAATGAACTGGCTGACTGCATGGCTAGGAGAGCACTTAATCCCTCCTCTTCCGATTTTTCAACCCAAGATTCGGGCTTGTAGGTGAACAAGAGATATCTATGCACTCAGAAATGAAATGATATCTGATGGGCTTAGTACTGCCCAATCTAATAAATCTGCACAATGGAGCAGACTGTAGCAACAAGGAGCTCATTCTTCTGCCTCACCTAGAAAGAATTCACAGGCCTATGTTACATCTGCATTAGTTATACCAGTATAACCCATAGTTTTATTTTTTGTAACGATCCACCCTAATGAGCCACTGCTACATTGCGGTTATGGATCCTTACAGACAGTGGCAAATGTCTTGGTTGAATGCCCTCTGCTTTTAGCCCTCCATGCTAAGGTTGTACTTCTGGACTCATTGCCTCTAATACTGGTGGATGATTCACTCTTGGGTTTCTCCATGAAAATGATATTCTCAGTTATAAGGTTTTAATCTAGCCCCAGACCTGGGGCAGAGTGGTTGAGGATAGGGAATCTCCCATTTTATGCTAAGTTTGGGGTTCCCTGACCCTACCTCCTTGTACAGGGTATTCGTTCATCC
Organism: Schistocerca cancellata; assembly: GCF_023864275.1. Classification (NCBI taxonomy): domain Eukaryota; kingdom Metazoa; phylum Arthropoda; class Insecta; order Orthoptera; family Acrididae; genus Schistocerca; species Schistocerca cancellata. Next base: position 493,091,379 of record NC_064634.1, read on the forward strand.
CTTTTTTACTCTATTTTAATAGCTTCTAGATTGGGTTTGCCTCGTTTCTTAGCTGTTCTAGATGTTGCACTCTGTTGAATGGTGGGCGCTCTTGACTGCAATGGATCAGAGGTGGGGCAGCTGTCAGTGATACGTTTCCTGTTGCATGCAGAGACCTAGTTACTTCCCAGTTTCCTTTACCTTTCTTTTACTATTGACTGTATAGAAGATTTCCACAACGTTTTTAGCCCACTCCCATTTACTGTTATGAATCTCCCGATTAGACCAGAAAACGTTCTTGGTAGACATCTCTACTTCAGGATGCATCACTCTTTGATCCAAGGACTGATGCTGTTGTTGTTTGGTTCCTGGCCCCTTCCTTCATGACCTTCAATCAACCAACCAAGCATCTGCAGCAGATGGTTGAAGCGCTCTTTTGGGCACTAGTTTTTATTCCTCAGAAAGGGCTTTCGAAGATGGGCTACAATTCGGCTCCTCAGTAATCCCTAGATATGCTCTATAGGTCCTACATGATATTAGGCAGGTGTACCAGTTCCTTTAATAATGTGATCCATCACGCAGCTGATGCGTACATCTCAGGTCTTCAAACCGATTTCGGAATGGTGAAATGATGAGTTTCGCTCAGCCATCAGGGAGATACACATGGCCTTGAGCCGGTTTAGATGTCAACCTCCTGCTACGAACGTCACAGCCTTTCGAATCGCAAGGGTGAAGTCCTGACCGGTAATCACAGAGAGCAGGAGATGGTCTCAGCTAGTGTTTCTGGACTCGATCAGTCGTTCCACTAGGTCTTCAAGGTATGGGAATCCGTACAGAGGATTACTGTACCAACACAGGGGTGTCTAAAATCTATATCTTGGGACATAGCGAACGCCAGTGCACACTAGTTTGGTTCGATCACTGCCATTGAAAACCATGATCCAGTTTCCTGCCTCCATCGAACATTGGTGGAGAGGGATGGTTGTAATTTTAATTCTACCAACGGCGAGGACTGTAACTGCATTTTTCCATGTGGCAGCTTGAGTGTGCCCCCAGTGAAGACTGAATCCAATGTTACAATACCTTCACCAGGAAACAAAGGACGTACTCTTGTCCCTTTTTAATGCGGTTTGGTTGAATGGGGAGTTTCCTGACTCGTGAAGGGAGTTTATTTTAATGCCACTTCTTAAACCGGGAAAGTAGTTACAGTAGATCCTCACTAGATGCATACGAAAGACACTAGAATGCTTGGTCAACCGTAGTCTTTGGGTCCTAGAATCATGGGACCTACTTAGTCGCTCCTAGTGAGTGTTTCGGAGATATCGTTAAACCCTTGACAACCTCACCGTGTTGATGGCTGAAACTCAGCAATCAGTCCTATGCAGACAGCACCTCATAGAGGTCTTCGATCTCGAGAGTGTCTGTGACACTACTTGGACGCATTAAATCCTGGAACAGCTTCACCGATGGGGCTTCAGAGGACGATTATCAATTTTCCAACAGTCTTTCCTTTCCAGACGAGTTTTTTCGCTATCAGGTCGGAGATACTCTTTCCGAGCTATTCGAGAAAGAAAATGGGGTCCCTCAAGTGTCTGGTCTAAGTATAGCTGTGTTCGTTACTGCCGTCAGTGGTATTACGTCCACAGTTAAGTCTTGTGTTCGATGTTCATTGTCTGTGGACGCCATCTTCTGCTCCTCCTCCAACCTTACAACGTCCATTCGCCAGCTGCAACTAACGATGAAGCGACTGGAGGAGTGGGCAGATAGTACAGGTTTTAAATTTTTCTGAGAGGAGTGATTGTGTGTTAATTTTAATCATTCTTGTCCTCCTTTTAATTTGACTCTTTTTATAATAAGGGGCACTGTCGTTAATTTTAAAGTTCAGTGAACTATTTGGGTTTCACTTTGGATTAACGCAACACGTCAAGGATAATAAGGCCGGTGATTTAAAGGCACTGGATATTTTAAAACGTTTCAGTGACAGGTCATGGGGAGCAGACCGGACATGTCTGCTTCAGTTTTACAAGGAGTTTGTACAGTCTCGCCTTGACTACGGTTGCACAGTTTATGATTCACTACGACCACCTCATCTCAAGATAATTGATGCTGTTCATAATGAGGGGATGCGGTTGGCAACAAGATCGCATAGGGTGATCCCAGTTCCTAGCCTCTGAGTCGAGGCTGGTGAACTACCACTTGTCATCCGGCAGCGGGTCCTCGTGGTGCAACATGCGTGCAGACTGCTCCCCACGTCACAGTCACCGGCATTCCATACCGCTGCTTGCGCTCCACTGGACCAACTGTTTAGAAATGGGTCACGAGCAACGAAGCCATTCAAGATTCGCGTGCGGCAGGACTTAATGGTTCTGGGTACAGACGATATTTCTGTGCTTCATTGTGGCTGGGGTCGTTCGGCATCGTAGTTAATACGTAGATCAATGATTATTTTAGATCTCTCAGATTTCTACTATGACCTCTGTTTTTAAATCCATTCTTTACAGAATTTTAACTGAACACTTTGACTGTGTTGTCGTTTACACAGATGGGTCTAAGCAGGATGATTCCATCGGCTGTGCTTTGTTATTTACTTAGTACATTGACAGTGTATAACGATAAGTTATATGCGATCTTGATTGCACTGGAGAAGACGCTGCGCCTTCCTGCTACCGAATTCCTCATCTGCACCGACACCCCAGGTGGCTTTCAGGGTATCGATCACATGTATCCAGCCGAAAAGTATCTTCAGCTGATTCACGACTCCCCTTTCAACTTACAGAGGCAGGAAATGGATGTGTCATTCTGCTGGGTACCCTGGGTACCAGGGCATGTGGGTATTCAGGGTAATGAAGCAGCAGACACATCAGCTAAAGATGCCAGGTTGAAAGTAACAATCCTCAATGTGATGCTCGTATCCATGCAGTTTCCTCACTATTGAGACAAAACATCTTGCTTCTGTGGGAGGGGAAGTGGTTAGGGTTGGCGGGACCAAGTACTTTTAACGCTCCTCCAACTGTCCTCTGACCCGTGTATTTTTCCTTCTTCTGGAAGACCGACTGGTATGCAGGGCTTGTGGTGTACAGGTTACTGTACGCCACAGTTTAACTGAATGCCTTTTATACCAAGCCACGAGGGCTGCAACTCACTTACCAGCTGACCTATTTTAGGTGATGCTGAATCAAACGTCGTTCGTGCTTTAATATTCAATGTGATGTCTGGTCTTCTCAATAGTGTCTGAGATGGAGGGTTTTAATGTGTTAGTAGGATGGTTGCTCCGTCTTTTGTTTTCCATTTGATCGTGTAGGCTCAGTTCCTTGCTGTACTATTTTAAATGTTGTGCGCTTGTAGTCTACACACACTGAAACGTCCCCTTTGAAAAATTATATACGACTGTGCTTAAACTGACACACAATATTTTTTTAGCGCAAAGCAATCTGACTTTCAGAAATCCCTACAAAGGAACGGCCCTGACTAACATTAACCTGTACCTTTCACAAATCACTTACCTCACCAAAAATCTTCGTTACTCGAACTACTGCAATACAGCGAGCGCCACTACTGCCAGCTAAATAAAATATTCAAACTACGAAGGCACTAACTACTGATAGGCATAGTTAGCAAATGAAAGATTTTAATAGAGAAAAAACAATGTATTTACCTTAATAATCATAATATATATGCCATCCAGTCTTACAAATTTCAAGTCTCCGCCATTTCTCTCCCCACATCCACCACTGCTGGCGGCTCACCTCCAACTGCGCAACGCTATGCGCTGTTAACATCCAGCTACCGCTGCCCAACACTACAATGGCAGACAACAATGCAAACTAGCCACAGACTGCACACAGCACAGCCAGTGATTTTCATACAGAGCGCTACGTAACGTTGCCGATAAGAAAATATAAACAGCCTACTTACAACACACCGCCCTGAGGCATGCTTCTTTTGCTGTTTCGTGTGACAGTGTGATTGAGGGACTTTAGGATGACTGCGGATTACATTGTGTAATTTACATTTTGTTACGTGCTTCTCACACTCACAACCACACTTCCGTTCTCTGAGTTTAGTACGGATGCTGATGAGCTCGCCGTTGAGCCCCCTACACATACCACCACCACCATCGCCCTGCTCTCAGTTGCTGAAAAGCTCATACGCTTGATTTATTAAAGAATAATTGTTGCACGTAATGAGAATCCTATCTGGAAAAATGGTCCAGTGGTTACCCATACTCAGCAATATCAAACTTCCTCATGTCAGCCAGTGAAACGCCCTTGTCTGATTTTGGCGCAGGACTCTAGAGAACGCGCCTCTCGCCTTCCACGAGGAAACAAAGCGTTGCACTGTGACTGGAATGTCGTAAAGCGTCCTGGAAGACGACTTAAGAATTAGCTAACACAGGTGTAGGGTTCGTTATGAATAGGAAGGTAGGGCAGAGGGTGTGTTACTGTGAACAGTTGAGTGACCGGGTTGTTCTAGTCAGAATCAACAGCAGAACAACACCGACAACCATAGTTTAGGTATACATGCCGACGTCGCAAGCTGAAGATGAACAGATAGGGAAAGTGTATGAGGATATTGAAAGGGTAATGCAGTATCTAAAGGGGGACGAAAATCTAATAGTCATGGGCGACTGGAATGCAGTTGTAGGGGAAGGAGTACAAGAAAAGGTTACAGGAGAATATGGGCCTGGGACAAGGAATGAAAGAGGAGAAAGACTAATTGAGTTCTGTAACAAGTTTCAGCTAGTAATAGCGAATACCCTGTTCAAGAATCACAAGAGGAGGAGGTATACTTAGAAAAGGCCGGGAGATACGGGAAGATTTCAATTAGATTACATCATGGTCAGACAGAGATTCTGAAATTAGATACTGGATTGTAAGGCGTACCCAGGAGCAGATATAGACTCAGATCACAAAATAGTAGTGATGAAGAGTGGGCTGAAGTTCAAGACATTAGTCAGGAAGAATCAATACGCAAAGAAGTGGGACACGGAAGTACTAAGGAATGACGAGATACGTTTGAAGTTCTCTAACGCTATAGATACAGCAACGAGGAATAGCGCAGTAGGCAGTACAGTTGAAGAGGAATGGACATCTCTAAAAAGGGCCATCACAGAAGTTGGGAAGGAAAACATGGGTACAAAGAAGGTAGCTGCGAAGAAACCATGGGTAACAGAAGAAATACTTCAGTTGATTGGTGAAAGGAGGAAATACAAACATGTTCCGGGAAAATCAGGAATACAGAAATACAAGTCGCTGAGGAATGAAATAAATAGGAAGTGCAGGGAAGCTAAGACGAAATGGCTGCAGCAAAAATGTGAAGAAATCGAAAAAGATATGATTGTAGGAAGGACAGACTTAGCATACAGGAAAGTCAAAACAACCTTTGGTGACATTAAAAGCAACGGTGGTAACATTAAGAGTGCAACGGGAATTCCACTGTTAAATGCAGAGGAGAGAGCAGATAGTTGTAAAGAATACATTGAAAGCCTCTATGAGGGTGAAGATTTGTCTGATGTGATAGAAGAAGAAACAGGAGTCGATTTAGAAGAGATACGGGATCCAGTATTAGAATCGGAATTTAAAAGAGCTTTGGAGGACTTACGGTCAAATAAGGCAGAAGGGATAGATAACATTCCATCAGAATTTCTAAAATCATTGGGGGAAGTGGTAACAAAACGACTATTCACGTTGGTGTGTAGAATATATGAGTCTGGCGACATACCATCTAACTTTCGGAAAAGCATCATCCACACAATTCCGAAGACGGCAAGAGCTGACAAGTGCGAGAATTATCGCACAATCAGCTTAACAGCTCATGCATCGAAGCTGCTTACAAGAATAATATACAGAAGAATGGAAAAGAAAATTGAGAATGCGCTAGGTGACGATCAGTTTGGCTTTAGGAAAAGTAAAGGGACGAGAGAGGCAATTCTGACGTTACGGCTAATAATGGAAGCAAGGCTAAAGAAAAATCAAGACACTTTCATAGGATTTGTCGACCTGGAAAAAGCGTTCGACAATGTAAAATGGTGCAAGCTGTTCGAGATTCCGAAAAAAGTAAGGGTAAGCTATAGGGAGAGACGGGTCATATACAATATGTACAACAACCAAGAGGGAATAATAAGAGTGGACGATCAAGAACGAAGTGCTCGTATTAAGAAGGGTGTAAGACAAGGCTGTAGCCTATCGCCCCTACTCTTCAATCTGTACATCGAGGAAGCAATGATGGAAATAAAAGAAAGGTTCAGGAGTGGAATTAAAATACAAGGTGAAAGGATATCAATGATACGATTCGCTGATGACATTGCTATCCTGAGTGAAAGTGAAGAAGAATTAAATGATCTGCTGAACGGAATGAACAGTCTAATGAGTACACAGTATGGTTTGAGAGTAAATCGGAGAAAGACGAAGGTAATGAGAAGTAGTAGAAATGAGAACAGCGAGAAACTTAACATCAGAATTGATGGCAATGAAGTCAATGGAGTTAAGGAATTCTGCTACCTAGGCAGTAAAATAACCAATGACGGACGGAGCAAGGAGGACATCAAAAGCAGACTCGCTATGGCAAAGAGAAGTCTACTAATATCAAATACCGGCCTTAATTTGAGGAAGAAATTTCTGAGGATGTACGTCTGGAGTACAGCATTGTATGGTAGTGAAACATGGACTGTGGGAAAACCGGAACAGAAGAGAATCGAAGCATTTGAGATGTGGTGCTATAGACGAATGTTGAAAAGTAGGTGCACTGATGAGGTAAGGAATGAGAAGGTTCTACGCAGAATCGGAGAGGAGAGGAATATGTGGAAAACACTGATAAGGAGAAGGGACAGGATGATAGGACATCTGCTAAGACATGAGGGAATGACTTCCATGGTACTAGAGGGAGCTGTAGAGGGCAAAAACAGTAGAGGAAGACAGAGATTGGAATACGTCAAGCAAATAATTGAGGACGTAGGTTGCAAGTGCTACTCTGAGATGAAGAGGTTAGCACAGGAAAGGAATTCGTGGCGGGCCGCATCAAACTCTTGTAATCTTAGCACCATTCATGACCCCGGCAGATTTCAACTTTCCGAGTTTCATTTTGTACGAACTCAGTAATATACGCTGTGAGGTGAGGCGGAATGCTTCTCGTCTATACCTGTGGGCCTGATCAGAGTGTTCTCCTTGCGATTGGGGTACTGAAGTGTAATCATCCCACATCGTAAAGAACTGATATCAGTGAGTACTCACAAGTTTAGTGGAAGTGGAAGTTTAGTTTAGTGGGACTGAAGATACCGTTTTTCCATTTTTCCTTTTTATTTCCTGGCATACAACGGCATGGGCTGTTTGACACCTCGACGCACTGAGATTTCGAATCGCTTCAACTAGCCGTGTTTTATACTAACATTTCATTCTCTACCCCTAATGAGTGAGTGATCTGTCTTAGATCCGAACTTCTGTCCAGGTGGATTGTTCTCAGGCAAATGACAGTAAAATTGTACCGGGGCAGAGGGGACACTAATAGAGAGGTTTCACTGACTTAGTTGAACACGTTGCTGTGCACCCTGCCGGAGTAAGCGGATCAACATTTTTATTCTTTTGTTTTGCCTTTCACTCTCCACCCTGAAGTTCAGAGTTGGGTATTTGATATCAGACCGACTGTAGAGTTGGGACCTTTTCAGCAGAATAAGAACGAGAAAGTAGCAAGACACAGAAAGCTTCCAGTTGTGATTATTTGCCACATCTTTCTTAGTACAGACTGGTACTGTAGCATTGTATACTAAGTAAACAAATAAACCCAGCTCATCACAGTGTTATTAGAAACAAAGAAAGCTGCTTAGATGATTGGTAGCCCTGCTGAATTTCGTTCGGTCTCACGTTGTGGCATCTCTACTGGAAAATAAGCTCGCCAGAGAAAATTTTAGTCATCCCCTTACTGCTCGCTTTGCAGCGCTTATGGAAACGCCGTCGTTAGATCGCTCGACGTGGAGGCGTAAGAGATTGGGAAGAAGGAGCTATAAGTCTTGTGACTGAAGCACTCTTTCTTTCCGGCAGCGTTTGCCTCGTAGTATACAGGGTGTATCAAAAAGAATCATTCGATATGGCACGTCTATATTCCTGATACTAATAAACATATGCAATGAATTTTGTTTTTGATGAACAGGAAATTCGAAACTTTTTTTCATACCTTTTTACAGGTGTTCGATACGTCACCCTTGAGAAATCGTTCCGACACTGCTGCGAGCATGTCTTAAGTTACAATTTCCACAGCAGCTGTTATGTGATGTCTCAGTTCATTCATTGTTGTTGGCAAAGGAGACACATAAACGGTTTTTTTTATAAGCCCCCACAAGAAATAATCACATGCAGTCAGGTCTGGTGACCTAGGAGGCCAGTAATGTGGGGCTGAATCATTTGGTTTAGTGAAATCCTTTGATTTAAGAATTCCCACATTTCCAGATGCCAGTGTGGCGGTGCCCATCCTGTTGGTAAATGAAATCTTTCGAAGCCGTCTCCAACCGTGGGAAATTAAAGTTTTCAAGCAGATGTGCTTCCTGTAACTGTGTTCTCAGCAGAGAAAAATGGACCACATCTTTTCACGTGAAACTGCGCGAAACACATTAAATTTTGCAGAGTCCCTCTCATGTTGTACAACTTCATGTCGTTCTTCCGTACTCCATATTCCCACATTATGACGGTTCACCATTGCATTTAAATGGAATCTTGTCTCGTCACTGAACACTAAGCGTGGAAGAAAACTGTCATCCTCCATCTTGCCAAAAACGAAATTACAGAAATCCACTCGTTGTTGTTTACCACCTTCACGAAGAGCTTGCAGCTGCTGAATTTTGTATGATTTCATGTGTAAACGTCGACGCAACACACGCCAAACGAACATCGGGGGCATGTTGAGACGTCGAGCTGAACGGCGAACGGATTTCTGCGGGCTCCTTGTGAAACTGTGGCGGATGATTTCGGTTTCTGTGTCAGACACTCGGAGACGCCCCGGTGATTTAACTTTACACAGACAACCTGTTTCTCGGAACTGTTCATGCCATCGTTTAACGCTCTATGGTGTAGGAGGGTCCACTCCATGCCAAGTACGAAAGTCACGCTGAACAGTTATTACTGACTCACACCGTGCAAAACGTAGAAAACAAAAAGCTGCTGTTGTCCCTACACCATTTTTACTAGAACTGAAGTGGACCTACACTGTTGCTACCTAGCGGAAACCGTATAAAACAGGATAGTTTGCTCTTTCCAACAGTACGTTGTTCATGCACATATCTCGAATAACGTAACAGTTATAATTTTTTAAGGTCAGACGATTCTTTTTGATACACGCTGTATATTTATGGAAATGCGGACATGCCTCGAACAAACAAAAATTCTTCCTGTTTAACACCCAAACGTGTTTCGGTGATGTTTTACCATCGTCAGTGGGTTCATTTGTTCTCTTAGTACCACATACGGATGTTTATCCATACACATTAGTATGTGATACTAGGCGAAAAAGTGAACCCAATGACGGTAGTGCAACTTTACGAAAATACGGTTGAATTTTAAACAAGAAGAATTTGTGTTTGACAGATTCGTTGGTGTATCAACGCCGACTGTCAAATGGCTCTGAGCACTATGGGACTTAACAGCTATGGTCATCAGTCCCCTAGAACTTAGAACTACTTAAACCTAACTAACCTAAGGACAGCACACAACACCCAGCCATCACGAGGCAGAGAAAATCCCTGACCCCGCCGGGAATCGAACCCGGGAACCCGGGCCGACTGTCCTATGTGTCTACAAGAAACAGCGCACGCCTCGAAGCACTGCAACACGACATAAAAACAATGGTCGTCAGAAGGCCACAACTGAAAGGGAGCGGAGGGCAGTGTCACGGGTTGCCAACGATAAATAATCGGTGTCAAATCTGAAAGGAAATGCCGCTGTCAGTGAAAGCAGGACAATCTCAACCAGTTTCCGAGCCAGCATTGCGAAGTGAACTGCACAAAATGGACATTCGGTGTGAGGTACTTCCTAAAAGGCAATTGCTCCCATATACAGCTGCACGTCATCAGTACGTGGAACAACAAAGAAGTTACACAGTAGCTGGCTGTAGGCGGACAGTGTAGTCAGACGAGCAGCCATTGTTCCTCATTTGGAATGTCGCATGGCGCCGTGTGCACCGAAATCCCTACGACGTGTTTCACGCGCAGCATGTGTACAGTCTAGTTGATGCCGGAGATAGTTCTGTGATGTCTTGGAACTGATTTCCCATTGCATGACTTGGGTGCAGTCATTCAGGTTGCCGCGAACATGAACCAGAATCCAGAATGAATTTTCAATACGCAGCCGAGTGTGTGCTAACCTGGAACAATGTTCTACCAGCTGAGCTACCCGAGCATTTCTCACGAACCGTCCTCCTCGTGAGACGAGCTCGGGTAATCATTTGGTAGTGCACTTGCTCGCGAAGGCGAAGGTCTCGGATTAGAATCTCAGTCTGACTCACAGCTTTAATCTGTCAAGACGTTTTACGGATCAGGATGTCTAACGCTACCGAATGTTGCCTTCTCGTCTGCAACTTCATTATGGGCATGCTGCGGACATTCTTGGCGTTCCACGAAGGCAACTACTGCGTCCGAAGTGTTGCACGCGTGTGTTCCTGATTTGATGAACACTCAGGAGTGTCGCATCACGACGAGCTCCGTGAGTCACTCGTTCTTAGCCCCAGAGTGTGGAACAGGAGATGAAAATTATCGCTCAACATCCCCGGTATTTGGTAACTCTCCAGCGGCTACTCGGCAATGAGTAGTTTCAGCTGGATATAATATACGCTACAAAAGTACAGACCGTCTCTCTCGCAGAAATGAGCCCCTTACTGAGGCTAAAGCCGTCGGCACACGGACCGTGCTGTTGAACGTTAACGTGGAGCGTGGCAAGTTCAACGTGCTGCTCAACGCTCAGAAACGATGCGACTTGTGCATACGGTACGTGGGCCCCAGCGTGGTATACGCGATCGCAACGCACTCCAGCGGCAGTTGAGGGATGCTTCTAGTTCGTAATCACACTGTTCACTCAACGAGAGCGCATAAAATTCCCACGCTAGCTCTATTAAAACGCACATTTCCTCCATCGTCCACGAAAAGGAAAGTACCATGTCCAATTAATAAGGACACAGGCTTATGGAAGTTCCATTACAAACAGTGCATTACAAATTTGGAATACTTCTCCGCATAAGATTTCATCATTCCCACATTTTAGTAAAAACCCCAAGGTCAGTCTTACACCTTGGCCTCACCATTGACCGTCACCTCACCTGGATCCCTCATCTCCGATCCATCCAATCCAAAGCCCACAACCGCCTCCGCCTCCTCAAACTCCTCTCTGGCCGGACATGGGGGTTGCACCCCTCTACCATCCTCCACACCTACCAATCCTTAATCCGTCCCATCCTCTGTTATGCCAGTCCTGCCTGGATATCTGCCCCCCCCAAATTCTATCAGTCCCTCCAGATCCTTGAGCGTCATGCACTCCGCCTCGCCTTCCGTATCCGCCTCCCGTCCCCCACGCGGATCCTCTATGATCTCATTCCTTTCCCCCATCTGCTCCTCTTCCTCGAACATATCCGCATCCTCTACACCTCCCGCCGTCTTGAACCCCCTCACCCCCTGGTTGCTCCTCTCCTCTCCCATCCTCGCCCCCTGCCCCGTCTTCACCGTTGTGTCCCCCCTACCCTCCATCTATACACCCTCCATCTCCTTTCCCAAGGTGGCTTCCGTCAACTCCCCCTCCCGGATGATGCCCTCTCTCCCTCCATTTATCCTTCCTATCAACTCTGATCCTCCCTCCCCCTCCTTTCCTCTGTCCTTTCCCTGGGCTCCCTCTTCCCCCCCCCTTCCGTCCTGTTTCCTCCCCACTACACCTCTCCCTCCCTCCCTTCTCCCCCCCAGTCCTTTTGTATTCCCCTCCTCTGCCTACCCCCCTCCCTGTCGCGTCTGCCCCCCACCCCTCTTATGGGTCCTCCTCCTCCATCAGCTCCTTTCCCAGTTCCCCCCCCCCTTCGCTTTTACTCTCCTTTCCCCCCCTTTTGTTTTCCCATCTCCTGTCCAGTTTCCCCCCACCTGCTCTCGACTGTGGTGTCACCTTTGCCGACTTTTTCGTGCTGTGTTCTAGTGACTATTCAGTGTTGTGTTGCGAACAGAAACCATGCTGTCGCTGGGTGTGCATTTTATATACTTTGCGAACAGAATCCAGACTGTCGCCGTGTTTTTTTAATTGTCTATTGTTTCCCCTGTCTGCTCCGTATGTATTTTTATTCGCTTCATCATCCCTCTGTTGTTTGTTTTAATTTCCCCATTTTCTTTTCACCTTGTTACTCACTAAGTCCCCGATTTTATCGCCTGTTTTTTATTATTATTTATTCTCCTGCTCTTTGTCAGACAATCTGTAGGCTGCAGAGCGGCGTCCTAAGCTGCTGCCAGCCCGCCCCCTTCGGGGGGAATTGAAATTCAATAAAGGAAAAAAAAAAAAAAAAAAGGTCAGTCTTACTTGATCACTGTTCCTACGCAGTAGCAGAAACTTTGCAACATGTGAACTACGAGGCGTAAAAGAAAAAGGAACAAAATATCTTCATACAAGTAGCGCAAGCTGTCCTGTAGATTAAGCCAATCCAACAAAGTCACCCCTAAAAAAAAGGTGAACTTATATTTACATAACATCAAATATTATAATATATGCTTATATGAAACTAATAAGCTAAAATTGGTCTTCACATCTCCTCTGAAAAAACTAAGATATTGACAAACATCAAGCACTCATGTAAATACCTCAAAGTTCAAGAACAGAAGATTGAAATAGTAAAAGAATTCAAATATCTCGGAGAATGGAGTACTTGGAATGCTGGGGAAAGCAAAGCAATGGAATCCAGAAAAAATAAACTTGAATTGGCCATCCAACTAACAAAAAATACATACAACAAAAAATCCCTTTCATGGGGGTCCAAAATTACACATTACAAGACAGTGATTAAGCCAGAAGCACTGTATGCAGCAGAAACACTTAACATGAATTTCAAAGGCCAAATGGAGAAACTTGAGGTAAAGGAAAGAAAAATTTTAAGAAAAATCATTGGGCCAAAATTTCAAGACAATAAGATTAAATACATCAAAAATGAAACTCTCTACAAGAAAATTGAAAAACTTTCAGATTCTATGCGAAAAAGGAGAATAAATTTTTATGGTCATCTTCTCAGAATGAATTCCAACAGATTAACTAAACAAATCTTTGACTTCTTCCGTAACCGAAAAACGAAGCCCAACTGGTTTAAAGAAACTGAGAAAGACCTAGTGGAATTAAATATTTCAGAAAGTTCACTTATTGATCGAACTGCTAAATTAATTACTAAAGATGAAAACATAAGGTTCCAAGACAAATCCACACAAAAGTCCAAATCCTTCATCTGGGAAGAAGAGAGGAGAAGAAGATCAGAAAGAATGAAGAAATACTGGGCCCTAAGAAAGGAACAAAGCACAAAGAAATGATTGATCCAGCGTACCCCAAAGAGGGTGAAACGAAAGAAGAAGAAAACTAATAATAAAGTATCAGAACCTAATAAAAACACGAATGTTAGGAAAAAAATTTCGGGAGAGTGTAAACGCGAACCACGGCCTCGTTATAAAACTCTTCACTGGCCAGTAACTCTACTCATTACGCTAAACCAACATCACACCTTTGTCAACTAATCAGGTTATGTTATCCCTTGCTGAAATCCTTAATCGTAGATATGTTACTAAGCAAAATTTAATCATAACGAATTGTACCAAGAAAAATACATTTTGGGTCGATCTTCAGTGTGTCGCTGCCTTCAAATAGCCTACTCTCACAATACGCAAGTTACAATAATTCTTTTGTCACGAATATGATGTTTCTCATTATTTTATTGTAACGAATTACACAGTTAACAACGGGTTTTCCTGTGATTCTCAATTTGCATAAACGGCAAATATACATATAGGCTTGAAATGAATGCCAATATGGCGCCTCACAACTCTGTACTGAAGGGAGACGCCGAGACGGAGTGCATGTGACGTAGGTGGCGTTGTGTCATCTCATTGGTCAACGGTCAGACGCACGCTCTGAATATCTGACATGCTAGATATTGCTCTGCACGATCGGAAAGACTCCCGAGCGTGCTATACCACGCTATGACGTCAGAAACTCGGCACGCTCAACGCTCAACGCTCAACGTTCGGATGCACGGTCCGTGTGCCGACGGCTTAACGGAGTGTTACACGGTGCTAGGGTCATGTCTCCTGGAGGGGTGAGTCCGCCGTGGCTTGCGTCGCTCCGCCTCGGCATCGGTACTCATGACGGCAGTCAGCAGCAGCAGACGGGGGAGGGGAGCGGCGCGCACACATAAACACGGCGCGGGGGCAGCGCCGGGGCTCCCCACCGCCTCTCGCAGGCGGCAGGCGGCGCTATCGCGGCCCCCCGTCGCCAGATAGCGGGTGTTTTATGGCGGGGCGGCTGGGGGCGGCGTCGCGACAAGGGGTCGCTTTGTCGGCCGCCGCGGGGGCGCTGTTCTGCCGCTCTCCGCCCCCGGGGGCCGCTCCCCGGCTTATCTGCCGCCGCCGGCGCCGGCGCCGCCTCCGTCTGCGCGCTGCGACGTCCACCTTCCGTACTGCCGGTCATCGCCACACCTAGCAGCCGCCCTCTCTGACGTCCACACGCGCGATTGAAGGGCTCGCCGCAAGAAAGTGCTAACCTTGAATTCACGGGCACTAGTCTGGTCACATTTTCTGTTGTGTTCTCCAGTGTACCGCGCGCTGGTAAGAAGTAGTTACATTTGTACAACTTTAAAGAACTGTCCACGGTATAAACTGTTTTCTGCTATTGCATATATGTTCTTGTCGTCGAATTTAGCAAAAACATTACACGCAGCATCTCAAAATGCTTTCTCTGTTAATTAAATGAAACAACAAGTTTACTAGTCACAATATACATAAATGACCTGGTGGATGACATCGGAAGTTCACTGAGGCTTTTTGCAGATGATGCTGTGGTGTATCGAGAGGTTGTAACAATGGAAAATTGTACTGAAATGCAGGAGGATCTGCAGCGAATTGACGCATGGTGCAGGGAATGGCAATTGAATCTCAATATAGACAAGTGTAATGTGCTGCGAATACACAGAAAGATAGATCCTTTATCATTTAGCTACAAAATAGCAGATCAGCAACTGGAAGTAGTTAATATCATAAATTATCTGGGAGTACGCATTAGGAGTGATTCAAAATGGAATGATCATATAATGTTGATCGTCGGTAAAGCAGATGCCAGACTGAGATTCATTGGAAGAATCCTAAGGAAATGCAATCTGAAAACAAAGGAAGTAGGTTACAGTACGCTTGTTCGCCCACTGCTTGAATACTGCTCAGCAGTGTGGGATCCGTACCAGATAGGGTTGATAGAAGATATAGAGAAGATCCAACGGAGAGCAGCGCGCTTCGTTACAGGATCATTTAGCAATCGCGAAAGCGTTACGGAGATGATAGATAAACTCCAGTGGAAGACTCTGCAGGAGAGACGCTCAGTAGCTCGGTACGGGCTTTTGTCAAAGTTTCGAGAACATACCTTCACCGAAGAGTCAAGCAGTATATTGCCTCCTCCTACGTATATCTCGCGAAGAGACCATGAGGATAAAATCAGAGAGATTAGAGCCCACACAGAAGCATACCGACAATCCTTCTTTCCACGAACAATACGAGACTGGAATAGAAGGGAGAACCGATAGAGGTACTCAGGGTACCCTCCGCCACACACCGTCAGGTGGCTTGCGGAGTATGGATGTAGATGTAGATGTTTACTTATCACCACGACTGGTTTCAAAGGTTTAAACCTCCATCATCAGGTGGATTTACATTTCTTAATACGACATTTGTGGGTGTGTGTTGGTTACGGTTTTTAGAGGAACTTGTGGCATTCTCTGATGGAGAAACAAAACACTATTTCAGAACATGGTTTTCGGTTTCTTTTGACAAAAAATTTAAAGTGTGTCTAACGTTAACTACAAAATAAGTAAAATAAAGTACCGCTAGTGGTTCAAATGGTTCAAATGGCTCTGAGCACTATGGGACTTAACATCTGTGGTCATCAGTCTCCTAGAACTTAGAACTACTTAAACCTAACTAACCTAACGACATCACACACATCCATGCCCGAGGCAGGATTCGAACCTGCGACCATAGCGGTCATGTGTTTCCAGACTGAAGCGCCTAGAACCGCACGGCCACACAGGCCGGCTACCGCTAGTGATCACAGGTTCCTTTCACTGTCGTAACACATCACATGTATACCGTCATATTTTACAAAGAAATTTGGCGTCGGAAACTATTTGGTGCATGGGTCGTATAGCAGAAGAGAAAACATTGTTACAAAGTAAAAAGAATATACGTCCTAACAACATTATTACAGAATAAATTTTTTAAAGGATTTGGAAGTGTTGTTTGAAGTACTGAATACATTCGTTGGAATAAATACTTCAGGTGGCACGAAACAAAACATCATGTTAACAACACAAGTATCTTCATTCTATACATCCAACCAAAAGGCAGAAAACTAGACATCCTTAAAACACCCCAAATATACAAACACCAAACAAAATAACCTGAATCCATCTTAAATGACAAAGACGACAATATTTACAATAGTATCATCTATGTTTTCAGCAACTACCTACGTCATGTGTACATCAACTACCGGCACAAATTGTACATCCATCCGCATGTCTTTAAGCATTAACCAATGTATTACCGCAACCTTTATGCAGTTATTACATGTAACACATGCAATCTTAAGACCCCTTACCTTGTAAAGTTTGCTCTCATACAATCACACTTTCGACCCTCTCTCTCCCTCTCACTTTCTCTTTCTCCAACTGCCTCCGGCCTTTCATATCTGTCTATGAACCCCAACAAAAATTGTTATTTGTGTATAATTTTACCACTGTAGCCAACATGATTATTGTACTTAAAGTTTGTAACACTTCACCTGATTGTATAAATGAGTATGAAGTTTAAGCTATTTTAACTTGTCAAAATCCGATTTATATACCACCTGAAGTATTTATTCCAACGAATGTATTCAACACCTCAAACAACACCTCCAAATACTTTAAGAAATTTATTCTGAAATAATTTTGTTAGGACGTTTATTCTTTGCACTTTGCGACAATGTTTTCTCTTCTGCTATACGATCCATGCACCCAACGATTTCCAAAATGGAATGTCCCAGCGTCTACCCCCAAACTATCATTCCGCATTCAAAGTCTGTTAATTCCCGTCGTGCGGTCATAATAACATCGGAAACCTTTTCACATGAAGCTCTTGTGTATAAATGACAGCTCCGATAACGCACTGCTCTTTTACCTTGTGTAAACAATACTACCGCCATCTGTATATGTACATATCGCTATCTCAAGACTAGTCATCTCAGTACAGATATATATATATATATATATATATATATATATATATATATATAAATTTTCTTTTACCCTTTTTGTTGTAATTTTTGTTTTTGTATGTTTTTAGCCCTTACATCCACACGTCAGTAACGTTCAGGCATAATATTATAAAAATTTTTGCACACAAACAAAACCGGCAATCTAGGAGGGTTCCCGAATTTGTAAGACTGACGTCACAAATTATGACAGTAGAAGAGTGTGTTTCAGTGTGTTAGGGCAATTACTAGCGGAGTGGCGGGAGAAAAAGGTGATGCTTTGACCTGCCAGTTTCAAGTATCGTTGTGCTCTTCTACTTATGACCAGTCCTACTGTGGCTACATTGACGTCGGCTATACGTTTTTATCAAATCAACGAAAAACTCCTCTTGTTCCTGTTGACATATATATATATATATATATATATATATATATATATATATATATATACACTCCTGGAAATTGAAATAAGAACACCGTGAATTCATTGTCCCAGGAAGGGGAAACTTTATTGACACATTTCTGGGGTCAGATACATCACATGATCACACTGACAGAACCACAGGCACATAGACACAGGCAACAGAGCATGCACAATGTCGGCACTAGTACAGTGTATATCCACCTTTCGCAGCAATGCAGACTGCTATTCTCCCATGGAGACGATCGTAGAGATGCTGGATGTAGTCCTGTGGAACGGCTTGCCATGCCATTTCCACCTGGCGCCTCAGTTGAACCAGCGTTCGTGCTGGACGTGCAGACCGCGTGAGACGACGCTTCATCCAGTCCCAAACATGCTCAATGGGGGACAGATCCGGAGATCTTGCTGGCCAGGGTAGTTGACTTACACCTTCTAGAGCACGTTGGGTGGCACGGGATACATGCGGACGTGCATTGTCCTGTTGGAACAGCAAGTTCCCTTGCCGGTCTAGGAATGGTAGAACGATGGGTTCGATGACGGTTTGGATGTACCGTGCACTATTCAGTGTCCCCTCGACGATCACCAGTGGTGTACGGCCAGTGTAGGAGATCGCTCCCCACACCATGATGCCGGGTGTTGGCCCTGTGTGCCTCGGTCGTATGCAGTCCTGATTGTGGCGCTCACCTGCACGGCGCCAAACACGCATACGACCATCATTGGCACCAAGGCAGAAGCGACTCTCATCGCTGAAGACGACACGTCTCCATTCGTCCCTCCATTCACGCCTGTCGCGACACCACTGGAGGCGGGCTGCACGATGTTGGGGCGTGAGCGGAAGACGGCCTAACAGTGTGCGGGACCGTAGCCCAGCTTCATGGAGACGGTTGCTAATGGTCCTCGCCGATATCCCAGGAGCAACAGTGTCCCTAATTTGCTGGGAAGTGGCGGTGCGGTCCCCTACGGCACTGCGTAGGATCCTACGGTCTTGGCGTGCATTCGTGCGTCGCTGCGGTCCGGTCCCAGGTCGACGGACACGTGCACCTTCCGCCGACCACTGGCGACAACATCGATGTACTGTGGAGACCTCACGCCCCACGTGTTGAGCAATTCGGCGGTACGTCCACCCGGCCTCCCGCATGCTCACTATACGCCCTCGCTCAAAGTCCGTCAACTGCACATACGGTTCACGTCCACGCTGTCGCGGCATGCTACCAGTGTTAAAGACTGCGATGGAGCTCCGTATGCCACGGCAAACTGGCTGACACTGACGGCGGCGGTGCACAAATGCTGCGCAGCTAGCGCCATTCGACGGCCAACACCGCGGTTCCTGGTGTGTCCGCTGTGCCGTGCGTGTGATCATTGCTTGTACAGCCCTCTCGCAGTGTCCGGAGCAAGTATGGTGGGTCTGACACACCGGTGTCAATGTGTTCTTTTTCCCATTTCGAGGAATATATATATATATATATATATATATATATATATATATATATATATATATATATATATATATATGTCCATTACCGGTTTCAGCCTTCATATAGGACATTTTCAAGTGGATATGAAAAGTGGCATAAATGTGATAAATATACGGGGTGTTAGGGGTGTAAGTACAGGTAATCTCATCATTGGTACCTTAATATGTATCCATTTCAGTGTAGTTTATTCGTGTCTAACAGTCTTTCAAATATGTCACAGAATTTACTACCAGATGTTTTCTTCGTGGTCGTAACTGTACCGCTAAGTCAGTCTGTCAGTATACACTAACCGTTTTGCGTGCAGGCGTCCAGACTTGACCACCTGACCTGCCGTCCAGGGGAAGACAGCCATTGTGGCTTGCTTTTGCCACCCACTTGTAGGTACTAATCAGCCTAAAAACGAACTATTCATAATATCTACAATTATTAGTCTGCAAATGAAGTAAATACTGATGCAAAGTTGTTCGGTACACTATTCTCAGTCACCAAGAAAAATATCTGCACTTGTAACCCAACACCGTGTATAAGACGTGAAGGAAAGACGAGGCCTACATACGTATAATGTAAGTGCAGCGAGAAAGTTAACATCAGGATTGATGGTCACAAAGCAGATGAAGTTAAGGAATGCTGCTACCTAGCCAGGAAGATAACTAATGACGGACGGAGCAAGGAGGACATCAAAAGCAGACTAGCACTAAGAAAAAGGGCATTCCTCACCAAGAGAGGTCTGCTAGTATGAGACATAGGCCTTAATTTGAACAAGAAATTTCTGAGAATGTACGTTTGCAGCACAGCATTGTATGGTAGTGAAACACGGACTGTGGGAAAACCGGAACAGAAGAGGATCGAAGCATTTGAGATGTGGTGCTACATACGAGTGTTGAAAATTAGATGTACTGACAGGGTAAGCAATGAGGAGGTTCTTCGCAGAATCGGAAAGGAAAGGGATATGTGGAAAATACTGACAAGGAGAAGAGACTGAATGATGAGACATCCGTTAAGAGTTCAGGGAATGACTTCTATGGTACTAGAGGGAGCTGTAGAGAGCAAAATCTGTGGAGGAAGACGGAGACTGGAATACTTTCATACAAATAATAATGACTCAAAAAAAAAAAAAGAAAAAGAAAAAAAGAAAAAAAAAGAAGGAGCAGCAAGTGGAGTGGTTTTGCATTACTTACACAGACAGATGCGGAATCAGCACATGGGAAACCTATGATTTTATCTTGTGATGAATAGTAAAATCATTAAACATAATCAAACCATTTCATATGAAGGAATGTGCTTCTAACCCTGGATAAAGGCTCACCCATGGTAGTTGTGAATTTGTGACTCTCTCGCGTGGGGGTTGGACTTTACGCCGTCAACTTTAGACTTTACCCTCGTGAGCTGTTCCCAGTGACATATTCTCCGGGAAGGAAGCTGCTCCCACGGCGCCTCATCGGCAGCTTGGTGGGACTGAGTCTACTCGAACTCGAAAATATATCCTGCGGTAGCGGATGGTCTGACCCACAACTGGTTGGTTATGTGCACAAGATTACATAATGTTTCGCTGTGTAATTTAAGTTAGCCATTTAAAGTAAAATTGTGCCAGAGGCAGATTCTGCAGTGTTTCTGTAAGTAGGCTGTTTAGGTTTTTATGTTGGTAACGCCACATAGCGCTCTGTATGAAAATCACTGACTGTGCTGTGTGCAGTCTGTGGCTGGTTTGCATTGTTGGAATATTTGCTATTATAGTGTTGGGCAGTTGGATGTGAACAGCACGTAGCGTTGCGCAGTTGGAGGTGAACCGCCAGCAGTCCATCAGAAAGAGTAAATTTGAAATATTGGATATCATGAACTGATTATACAGGGTGAGTCACCTAACATTACCGCTGGATATATTTCGTAAACCACATCAAATACTGACGAATCGATTCCACAGACCGAACGTGACGAGAGGGGCTAGTGTAACTGGGTAATACAAACCATAAAAAAATGCACGGAAGTATGTTTTTTAACACAAACCTACGTTTTTTTAAATGGAACCCCGTTAGTTTTGTTAGCACATCCGAACATATAAACAAATACGTAATCAGTGCCGTTTGTTGCATTGTAAAATGTTAATTATATCCGGAGATATTGTAACCTAAAGTTGACCTTTGAGTACCACTCCTCCGCTGTTCGATCGTGTGTATCGGAGAGCACTGAATTACGTAGGGATCCAAAGGGAACGGTGATGGACCTTAGGTACAAAAGAGACTAGAACAGCATATTACGTCCACATGCTAACACATTTTACTGGTCTTTTTCACTGACGCGCATGTACATTACCATGAGGGGTGAGGTACACGTACACACGTGTTTTCCGTTTTTAATTACGGAGTGGAATAGAGTGTGTCCCGACATGTCAGGCCAATAGATGTTCAATATAGTGGCCGTCATTTGCTGCACACAACTGCAATCTCTGGCGTAATGAATGTCGTACACGCCGCAGTACATCTGGTGTAATATCGCCGCAGGCTGCCACAATACGTTGTTTCATATCCTCTGGGGTTGTAGGCACATCACGGTACACATTGTCCTTTAACGTACCCCACAGAGATAAGTCCAGAGGTGTAAGATCAGGAGAACAGACTGGCCAATTTATGCGTCCTCCACGTCCTATGAAACGCCCGTCGAACATCCTGTCAAGGGTCAGCTTAGTGTTAATTGCGGAATGTGCAGGCGCACCATCATGCTGATACCACATACGTCGACGCGTTTCCAGTGGGACATTTTCGAGCACCGTTGGCAGAGCATTCCGTAGAAACGCGATGTATGTTCCAGCTGTTTGGGCCCCTGCAATGAAGTGAGGACCAATGAGGTGGTCGCCAATGATTCCGCACCATACATTTACAGTCCACGGTCGCTGTCGCTCTACCTGTCTGAGCCAGCGAGGATTGTCCACGGACCAGTAATGCATGTTCCGTAGATTCACTGCCCCGTGGTTTGTGAAACCCGCTTCATCAGTAAACAGGTAGAACTGCAACGCATTCTCTGTTAATGCCCATTGACAGAATTGCACTCGATGTTTAAAGTCATCACCATGTAATTGCTGATGTAGCGACACATGAAACGGGCCAAAGCGGTGACGATGCAGTATGCGCATGACTAGTTTGACTCAGTCCACCGGCTCTCGCAATGTCCCGTGTACTCATGTGTGGGTCCATGGCAACAGCAGCTAACACACCAGCTGTACCCGCTTCTCCTGTGACGGGCCTGTTACGGATACGTTTGCGTGCTACGACCATACCTGTTGCATACTGTTGGCGGTAGATGTTTTGCAATGTGCGGCACGTTGGATGCTCTCTGTCCGGATACCGTTCTGCATACACCCTGCAGGCTTCAGCTGCATTTCGTTGACACTCGCCATAGATGAGTATCATCTCCGCCTTTTCAGAGTTCGAATTCACCATGGTCACAGTTCCTACAACACTACACTGTCACAGACGTCTGGTAACACGGTGTACTACAGTTGGTCTGCGAGCGGAGACGAATGCAGAATAACAATAGCAGCAAGCGCTACATGCGGACACTGCGACAGCTAGACCAAACCACAACAGTGCACTACAGCCACACTCGTAAACACGGTCGTCATCGTAAACATGTCCCTCCAGATGCTGCTCGCCGACCGTGGCCCGTGTTTGTTACAACACGCAACTGAACGTCGGAGGTTTCAAGCGTCATGCCGGCCGCGGTGGTCTAGCGGTTCTAGGCGCTCAGTCCGGAACCGCGAGACCGCAACGGTCGTAGGTTCGAATCCTGCCTCGGGCATGGATGTGTGTGATGTCCTTAGGTTAGTTAGGTTTAAGTAGTTCTAAGTTCTAGGGGACTTATGACCACACATGTTGAGTCCCATAGTGCTCAGAGCCATTTTGTTTCAAGCGTCAACTTTAGGTTACAATATCTCCGGATGTAATGAACATTTTACAATGCAACAAACGGCACTGATTACGTATTTGTTTATATGTTCAGATGTGCTAACGAAACTAACGTGGTTCCATTTAAAAAAAATGTAGGTTTGTGTTAAAAAACACACTTCCGTGCATTTTTGTATGGTTTGTATTAAACAATTACACTAACCCCTCTCCTCACGTTCGGTCTGTGGAATCGGTTCGTCAGTATTTGATGTGGTTTACGAAATATATCCAGCGTCCAGCGGTAACGTTAGGTGACTCACCCTGTATATATATATATATATATATATATATATATATATATATATATATATATATATATATATAATGGTGTTTGAACATTATTAAGGTAAATACATTGTTTGTTCTCTATCAAAATCTTTCATTTGCTAACTATGCGTATGAGTAGTTAGTATCTTTAGTAGTTAGAAACTTTTATTCAGCTGGCAGTATTGGCGCACGCTATATTTCAGTAGTTTGAGTAACGAAGATTTTAGTGAGGTAAGTGATGCATGAAAGCTATAGGTTATTGTTAGCCAGGACCATTCTTTTGTAGGGATTATTGAAAGTCAGACTGCGTTGCGCTAAAAAATATATTGTGTGTCAGTTGAGTGATGATCGGAATAAGTAAAGAGAGAAATGTCTGAGTACGTTCAGTTTTGCTCAGCTGTTTTGAAAATCAAATAACGTAGAGGTTTTCCAGCACTGTCATTTATAAATTTTTTCTACGGGGATGTTTCATTATTAATGATCGTTCTAACGTACATTTACTATCTTTTGCAATGAGAAGAGTTATAGAACCTGAGGTACTATGGCAATGCTTTCTTAGGTATTCCCGGTGCTTTTAATTTATTTGCTGGGGACAGCGAAAACTTCTTTTTGCGTTTGGAAGACGATCCGACCCTACACCACCTGAAGGATGTTTATTAAACAGAAGAATATCATGGAATTCTGTTACATGCGAAGATTTGCACGACATGTTTTCAAAGCTTATTCGTAACGAAGTCGATAAGAATCAGACAACATAGAAAAAAAAATGGTTCAAATGGCTCTGAGCACTATGGGACTTAACATCTATGGTCGTAAGTCCCCTAGAACTTAGAAGTACTTAAACCTAACTAACCTAAGGACAGCACACTACACCCAGTCATCACGAGGCAGAGAAAATCCCTGACCCCGCCGGGAATCAAACTCTGGAACCCGGGCGCGGGAAGCGAGAACGCTACCGCACGACCACGAGCTGCGGACACAACATAGAACACGATAAGTAAAAAGGATGTAAGGTTTTGTGTATTTTATGTAAAGAACCTTTTTCGCGGAATTCTGCAGTACTACTCAAATTTTGTGCAGAGGAATCTCAGTACTGTGGGATATCTACAGGGTGTTTCAAAAATGACCGGTATATTTGAAACGGCAATAAAAACTAAACGAGCAGCGATAGAAATACACCGTTTGTTGCAATATGCTTGGGACAACAGTACATTTTCAGGCGGACAAACTTTCGAAATTACAGTAGTTACAATTTTCAACAACAGATGGCGCTGCAAGTGATGTGAAAGATATAGAAGACAACGCAGTCTGTGGGTGCGCCATTCTGTATGGCGTCTTTCTGCTGTAAGCGTGTGCTGTTCACAACGTGCAAGTGTGCTGTAGACAACATGGTTTATTCCTTAGAACAGAGGATTTTTCTGGTGTTGGAATTCCACCGCCTAGAACACAGTGTTGTTGCAACAAGACGAAGTTTTCAACGGAGGTTTAATGTAACCAAAGGACCGAAAAGCGATACAATAAAGGATCTGTTTGAAAAATTTCAACGGACTGGGAACGTGACGGATGAACGTACTGGAAAGATAGGGCGACCGCGTACGGCAACCACAGAGGGGCAACGCGCAGCTAGTGCAGCAGGTGATCCGACAGCGGCCTCGGGTTTCCGTTCGCCGTGTTGCAGCTGCGGTCCAAATGACGCCAACGTCCACGTATCGTCTCATGCACCAGAGTTTACACCTCTATCCATACAAAATTCAAACGCGGCAAACCCTCAGCGCCGCTACCATTGCTGCACGAGAGACATTCGCTAACGATATAGTGCACAGGATTGATGACGGCGATATGCATGTGGGCAGCATTTGGTTTACTGACGAAGCTTATTTTTACCTGGACGGCTTCGTCAATAAACAGAACTGGCGCATATGGGGAACCGAAAAGCCCCATGTTGCAGTCCCATCGTCCCTGCATCCTCAAAAAGTACTGGTCTGGGCCGCCATTTCTTCCAAAGGAATCATTGGCCCATTTTTCAGATCCGAAACGATTACTGCATCACGCTATCTGGACATTCTTCCTGAATTTGTGGCGGTACAAACTGCCTTAGACGACACTGCAAACACCTCGTGGTTTATGCAAGATGGTGCCCGGCCACATCGCACGGCCGACGTCTTTAATTTCCTGAATGAATATTTCGATGATCGTGTGATTGCTTTGGGCTATCCGAAACATACAGGAGGCGGCGTGGATTGGCCTCCCTATTCGCCAGACATGAACCACTGTGACTTCTTTCTGTGGGGACACTTGAAAGACCAGGTGTACCGCCAGAAACCAGAAACAATTGAACAGCTGAAGCAGTACATCTCATCTGCATGTGAAGTCATTCCGCCAGACACGTTGTCAAAGGTTTCGGGTAATTTCATTCAGAGACTACGCCATATTATTGCTACGCATGGTGGATATGTGGAAAATATCGTACTATAGAGTTTCCCAGACCGCAGCGCCAGCTGTTGTTGAAAATTGTAACTACCGTAATTTCGAAAGTTTGTCCGCCTGAAAATGTACTGTTGTCCCAAGCATATTGCAACAAACGGTGTATTTCTATCGCTGCTCGCTTAGTTTTTATTGCCGTTTCAAATATACCGGTCATTTTTGAAACACCCTGTATGAACAAGTGTGAGAAGAAATGTATGTTTCTCGTAAGCCGGGCGCCAGCTTCGCACGAATGAGGCAGCGGGCCAGCTGACTGAACGCCAAGCGGTAGCCGAGCCGGCGGGCAGCCGGTGATGCGTAAGCCGGCGGCTGACAGCCACGCCGCTCCCCGGCTCCACGCCTCTGCCTGGGATCGGCGGGCGCTGCCGCTTCCAGATAACGCGGGCCACTCTCCCTCTCTCTCTCTCTCTCTCTCTCTCTCCCACTCTGCCCGCACCGCCAGGCCTCGCGGAATTCTTTCCCCCTTCGACGGCGGCCGCTGTGACTTCCGGCAAGAGCGCGTGCCGCCCCCGACTTATCGCGAACTCGCCAGAACTGGGCGCACCTCAGTAGGGAAGTGGTGGCACCACTGCCTCGCCCACCTAACTCGATCGCCGACTACATTTTACGAAGAAGCTCACAACTAACGTCACAGAGGAAACCGTTTCTTTTTTTTTTTTAATAGTTATTTTTTAAATGTACAGGGTTATTACAAATGATTGAAGCGATTTCACAGCTCTACAATAACTTTATTATTTGAATTATTTTCACAATGCTTTGCACACACATACAAAAACTCAAAAAGTTTTTTTAGGCATTCACAAATGTTCGATATGTGCCCCTTTAGTGATTCGTCAGACATCAAGCCGATAATCAAGTTCCTCCCACACTCGGCGCAGCATGTCCCCATCGATGAGTTGGAAAGCATCGTTGATGCGAGCTCGCAGTTTTGGCACGTTTCTTGGTAGAGGAGGTTTAAACACTGAATCTTTCACATAACTCCACAGAAAGAAATCCACCACGACCGATCCATCGGTTTTCCAATATCCTGTTTAAGAAATGCCGAACATAATGATGGAAGTGCGGTGGAGCACCATCCTGTTGAAAGATGAAGTCGGCGCTGTCGGTCTCCTGTTGTGGCATGAGCCAATTTTCCAGCATGTCCAGATACAGGTGTCCTGTAACGTTTTTTTCGCAGAAGAAAAAGGGGCCGTGAGATTGCACAAAACACGTTAACTTTTGGTGAATTGCGAATTTGCTGCACGAATGCGTGAGGATTCTCTACCGCCCAGATTTGCACATTCTGTCTGTTTACTTCACCATCAAGAAAAAATGTTGCTTCATCACTAAGAACAAGTTTCGCACTGAACGCATCCTCTTCCATGAGCTGTTGCAACCGCGCCGAAAATTCAAAGCGTTTGACTTTGTCATCGGGTCTCAGGGCTTGTAGCAATTCTAAACGGAAAGGCTTGTGCTTTAGCCTTTTCCGTAAGATTTTCCAAACCGTCGGCTGTGGTACGTTTAGCTCCCTGCTTGCTTTATTCGTCGACTTCCGCGGGCTACGCGTGAAACTTGCCCGCACGCGTTCAACCGTTTCTTCGCTCTGTAAGGGAAACCCTTACAGAGGCATCCAGAAGCTCTAACTGCGCATACCATCGCCGAATGGAGTTAGCAGTTGGTGGATCTCTGTTGAACTTCGTCCTAAACTGTCGTTCCACTGTTATGATTGACTGATGTGAGTGCATTTCAAGCACGACATACGCTTTCTCGGCTCCTGTCGCAATTTTGTCTCACTGCGCTCTCGAGTGCTCTGGCGGCAGAAACCTGAAGTGCGGCTTCAGCCGAACAAAACTGTATGAGTTTTTTTCTACGTATCTGTAGTGTGTCGTGACCAGATGTCAATGAATGGAGCTACAGTGAATTTATGAAATCGCTTCAATCATTTGTAATAGCCCTGTAGTTCCGTGAGTGTCAGTGAAAAACGGCGTCTTCGCTAACGTTAAAACTAACCACTCACTGCGGTCAACAAGAAATGGAAACACGCTGGAAATGCATGGCTGAATACACACCGACACTCAAAACATTATGACCACCTGATTAATAGTTTGTTTGTCCATCTTTGGAACGAAATACGCCGCTGATTCTGCGTATCAGGGATACGACAGTTGGTAGTTTTGTGAAGGCATGTAGCACTAGATGTCTGCGTACAGGTCATGTAATTCGCGCAAGTAATGGGCCGCTGATTTGCATACACTGTGATGACCCTCGACAGCGATTCAGATAGGTTCCATAATATTTGCATCAGACGCATTTGGTCGCTCAGACATCAACGTGAGTTCACTACAAAAAAAATGGTTCAAATGGCTCTGAGCACTATGGGACTTAACTGCTGAGGTCATCAGTCCCCTAGAACTTAGAACTACTTAAACATAACTAACGTAAGGACATCACATACATCCACGCCCGAGGCAGGATTCGAACCTGCGACCGTAGCGGTCGCGAGGTTCCAGAATTTTTTAAAAAGAGGTGGAGCCCCTCCACGCCCACACCGGCATGATGGCCAACACAAAAGGTCTACTGCCATCTCTGCATAAGGGTTAGTATTCGCTAAAGTGAGGTGTCCCAGGATGTGGGTACTGCGATGTTTGCGTACGTCTGGTTAGGATTAACCATTAATACGCGGTCATCTGGTGATAGATTGGTCGAAATCTGACGAAGGGTAGCGGTTTGAAGGGCAGAGGAAAAAAAGTGCCAAAGCAAGAGCCAAGGGAAAAAAACCTCTGCGAAAGTTAGGTCGGGCGGCAAGAGCAGTAGCGGTTGTCTTGCTGCCTGCGATAGGTTGTGCAAGGATAGGCTTTGTTAGTAGTGGGTATCATGCATGTCGATACCTTGACGTTGTGCGTTTGTGCTGCTCGGCGGCTGGCGCTGGGTGCTGGTACAGAGTCCTCGTTCAGCGTCAGCAACCTGCAGCAGTTAGGTTTGTTATCGGTCTTGTGTCCCAGAAGGTAGCCCCTAGAACCGCTGGCCACTCTGGCCAGCATTTCACTACAATGCTCCTCAAACCACTGTAACACAGTTGTGGCTCCAGGGCATGGAAAGATGACATCACCGTCGGGGAGACGTAAACCATGAAGCGATGTAGGTGGTTTGCTGCTGTCAGCGTGTCTTCGATTACTACCACAGGTCCCATTCAAGCGCAGGAGAATGTCTCGTGTAACATAACACAGCTCCCACCAGCCTGTGTCTGTGACACGCAGCTCGTTTGGAGCGGCCGTTCACCTCGATGACGGCTTTTGTGGGTGTAATACGATGACCGGAGTGGGTGACGTGGTCGGGGTTGGTGGGTAGAAGAAGGTGGCTGTTTTTAGCAATCTTCCTCTTTATTGTTCGTTCTCCCAATACATTTTCCGGTAGCTCAGCCCCACCGCTCGTGTCGTGGTGGAGACGAGCTGATGCAGGCTCTCAGGTAGATGCTATTTTTCTTGACTTCCGGAAGGCGTTCGATACAGTTCCGCACTGTCGCCTGATAAACAAAGAGCCTACGGAATATCAGACCAGCTGTGTGGCTGGATTGAAGAGTTTTTAGCAAACAGAACACAGCATGTTGTTATCAACGGAGAGACGTCTACAGACATTAAAGTAACCTCTGGCGTGCCACAGGGGAGTGTTATGGGACCATTGCTTTTCACAATATATATAAATGACCTAGTAGATAGTGTCGGAAGTTCCATGCGGCTTTTCGCGGATGATGCTGTAGTATACAGAGAAGTTGCAGCATTAGAAAATTGTAGCGAAATGCAGGAAGATCTGCAGCGGATAGGCACTTGGTGCAGGGAGTGGCAACTGACCCTTAACATAGACAAATGTAATGTATTGCGAATACATAGAAAGAAGGATCCTTTATTGTATGATTATATGATAGCGGAACAAACACTGGTAGCAGTTACTTCTGTAAAATATCTGGGAGTATGCGTGCGGAACGATTTGAAGTGGAATGATCATATCAAATTAATTGTTGGTAAGGCGGGTACCAGGCTGAGATTCATTGGGAGAGTCCTTAGAAAATGTAGTCCATCAACAAAGGAGGGGGCTTACAAAACACTGGTTCTACCTATACTTGAGTATTGCTCATCAGTGTGGGATCCGTACCAGATCGGGTTGACGGAGGAGATAGAGAAGATCCAAAGAAGAGCGGCGCGTTTCGTCACAGGGTTATTTGGTAACCGTGATAGCGTTACGGAGATGTTTAACAAACTCAAGTGGCAGACTCTGCAAGAGAGGCACTCTGCATCGCGGTATAGCTTGCTCGCCAGGTTTCGAGAGGGTGCGTTTCTGGATGAGGTATCGAATATATTGCTTCACCCTACTTATACCTCCCGAGGAGATCACGAATGTAAAATTAGAGAGATTAGAGCGCGCACAGAGGCTTTCAGACAGTCGTTCTTCCCGCGAACCATACGCGACTGAAACAGGAAAGGGAGATAATGACAGTGGCACGTAAAGTGCCCTCCGCCACACACCGTTGGGTGGCTTGCGGAGTATAAATGTAGATGTAGATGTAGATGCACGCAGTCCGGAGAACGGACGCCACGTTCGGTCAGCGGCTGCGCAGGCGGTAGGAGGTTAGCGGCACGAGGCCCGGCCCAGCTCGCCCCCTGCAGATGCGGCGGCTCGTGACGACGCCGGGAGTCGCTGGTGCAGCAGCGGGCAACGCCCTCGGAGGCACCGTCACTGATGACGACGACGAGACAGCGACCGAACACCCAGTCGGTCGAACCGAATGCCGAAATCCACCTCTGATGCCGTAAAATAGTGCAGACCGCTGCTGAATCCGCCGGTTACGCGGCGGCGTGTTTATTAGAAGGTTCTCGGTGAGTTGGCCAACGCAACCGCGCCGCACGCGGCCCGCGTCTGGGTAATTCTCCTAATGCTGCATTCTGCCTGTTGATGGCTGCCGCGCACGTACACACATACCGATGCTCGTTGCAAAACTGTGTCACCTGCATAACGCGCCGGCCGGCCTTCGTCCGCCGTTTGCCGTGAGGCTGGCGCATCGCGCACTGAAAGACACTACATCACATCGTACCTTCTAAAAGTAACCCCTTGTCTTCCACATGGAGACGACCATCGACCCTGCACCGAATAAAGGATTCACCCAAAGAGTCGACACGTTTCCATTGTTCGACGGCAGAATCCCGATGGTCCGGTGCCCACTACAATCGTAATTGACGATGTCGTTGGGTCAATATGTGAACTTGCAATGGAGGTCTGTTCCGGAGTTCCATGTTGTAACGGAACATATTAAAGGCTTTACTGTACCGAAGTATGCGATACCCTCCAAATTCAACCAGTTTAACGAGGATTTATGATTATAGAAAAGTTATTGTGTATGTTAACAATGATTGCATAACATATCTCCATAAACAGTCAACCCATTAAATTATACTCAATAACTGACCCACACAAGAGTTTATATCACTTGATCACTGATACAGCAAATGTCATCATGTAAAAACACTAAGTTCATCTTAAATAATTAATATGAAGTACGAAAATTAATGGCCAACTTAGGTATTTTGGATCTACTTAAATAAAAATCACCCAGTGAAACCTATTTGTTCACTAGGAGCGTTTTCACTCAGTATTCACGTAAGCAATCCTATTTTAGACGAAAACTAATGTAATTCTTAATAATTCATGTTATTTACTTATTTATGCAAATTAGAGAAGTCAATTGACAAACTTCTAAAAAACGGCCTTTTTGTAACAAAGAATTATTCTGTCAAGTCAACAAATCTGTCCGTCATTTTAATAACATGTTAAATTATGTCACTCGATGCAAATTAATAACTTTTCTGTACAAATTATGATAACAGATGTACATGTGACTTATAAACTATATCTCTTTTTAGTAGTTATTTGACAATGTTATAAATACAAGCAGCAAGAAGAGTCGGGGGGCAGTCGGAAGTCACTTTGGTAAAGTGTGTTTGTGTGTTATTGTTTGAGGTGGATAAACAAAGCAAAGAACATGTAAAGGAAGTACTACTTTCTGTTGTGTCATGGTCTTTGGTGGACAGTGGAATTAAGATGGCCACCAGAGTAATAAATATTTGAAGTTTACATATTTGTTGGTTTCGCTCGTTCTTTATCATCAAAAGCACATAAAAAACACGGGACCTCATGTTTTTAACCCTAGACAACCAGATGTAGAGCCAGCATCAGCATCGAGAGACAGCAGCGATCCAGCAAGTAGCAGCGATTACCACAACACAATGCATTTCAATGGCGCCAACCTAACATCAAGTGCTAACAAGCTCCGTAAATGGGAGTGAAATAGTGCGATTATAGCAATTAGCAATATCTACGACCAGGCGACCATTACAATGTTCAACAATGTACTATGAACAGAGTGCTCCGAAACACTTTTGCGTGCACCAGCAGTGTGCTGTTCCGGTAGAGATGCCACACATCACCATCTACTCTGTTTTACACAGGGGAC
Source organism: Schistocerca cancellata (assembly GCF_023864275.1). Lineage (NCBI taxonomy): Eukaryota > Metazoa > Arthropoda > Insecta > Orthoptera > Acrididae > Schistocerca > Schistocerca cancellata. The sequence goes on from NC_064634.1 coordinate 493,123,898, forward strand.
AAGCCTCCGAACCCCACGTTCTATGAAGATTCGTGGACGTCCTACCATTTAGCACTTTGTGGTAGTTTCACTCTCCTTTCCGTAGATGCTCACGACCGCGTCACGGAAACAATTGACCAGCTTCACCGTTTACGAGATACTCGTTCACAGGCTCTGTGTAATAATAATCTGCCCTTCGTCAGTCCCTTATCTCAATGGATATCCCCATTTGAGGGCCAAATCTTCTCTAGGTTGATGCACTGTCCCTGTCTGCTCCGCTTACATACTTTTGTTACCGCGTCACCTACCCCCAACGCCACCAGCAGGTATCCAATTTCGTGGTAAGTAGTGGTCATAATGTGTTGCCTGATCAGTGCAAATGCCGATACTTGCCTATCCTGGAGGTTGCGCTGATGTATTTGACCACGAACGGCACCTGTACAACGTCCCCAGTAGTTGTCGGAACAGTGTTCTGAGTAGTTGTGTAAGTAGGCTGTTTACATTTTTATATTGGCAATGCCACGTAGCGCTCTGTATGAAAATCACTGGCTGTGCTGTGTGCAGTATGTGGCTGGTTTGCATTGTTGTCTGCCATTGTAGTGTTGGGCAGCGGCAGCTGGATGTGAACAGCGCGTAGCGTTGCACAGTTGGAGGTGAGCCGCCAGCAGTGGTGGATGTGGGGAGAGAGATGGCGGAAGTTTTGAAATTGAACTGCTATTATATTATGACCTTTGATGATATTAAGGTAAATACAGTGTTTGTTCTCTATTAAAATCTTTCATTTGCTAACTATCCCTATCAGTAGTTAGTGCCTTCTGTAGTTTGAATCTTTTATTTAGCTGGCAGTAATGGCGCTCGCCGTATTGCAGTAGTTCGAGTAACGGAGATTTTTGTGAGGTAAGTTATTTGTGAAAGGTATAGTTTAATGTTACTCAGGGCCATTCTTTTGCAGGGATCTTTGATAGTCAGATTGCGTTGCGCTAAAAATATTGTGTGTCAGTTTAAGCACAGTCGTGTATAAATAGTTCTAAGGGGACGTTTCATATGTCGACCCTTAGCCGAGGATACCTCACTGGAATCTTCTAATTTTTTCTTGTAGTTTGTGTAATTAGTGTAGATTTTGTTTATTGCTATTGCGTAATTGTAGAGAGAATCTCCTTTGTAGTTGCAGTCTTTCATTGTTGTACAGTAAAACAGTTGTGGCATGCATGTAGATTTGCACCAAGTATTTCGCAGCTACAATTAACTAGATATTATTTTCAGTTCTATGTTAATGTGTTCTCTTATTTTTGCTCTTAAAATTGTACTTTTCTGTGTTGTCGTGTGAAATATTGTGACAATAATGGCGTGTGAAAAACGTAATACTAGGCTCCAAAGTAAACTGAGAAATGACAGTGAAGACGAAAGCAGTGTGTTAACGCCACCATGTAATGAATTAACAAATATTCAAAGTAGTAATTTGGTAACTGTGCATAGGGAAATGGAGCGGGCGTCAAATAATGGTGTAGGCAGTGAAACAATTAGTGAACAGGGAAGCATTATCGATCGATCGGTCGGCAACAGCTCGCCTCAGGATTCCGAAATGACAGGACACAATCTTGCAAATACTGTAGATTCAGGTTTTGCGTCCTCACCCTTTTCTCAAATAAGTCAAGACACATTTTCTGCTTTTCAAACTGCAAATATTGCCGGTTCAAATGCATTGCCGAATAGCACTGAGGAACATGTTTCAGACACCAGTGCACTGTTATTACAGTTAATGCAACAAATGGGATAAAGTGTACAAAAGTTAGACACAACGCTTCAACAAAATCACAAACACAGCAACAGTTAGACGCAATGGAACAAAATCTTCACACCACACTTGAACAAACACGTGAAGATTTAACTACTGAGTTACATAACATTGAATCGAAATGTCAAAAAGTCTGTAATGACGTAAAAACACAGATTTGTGAGCATTTTCAACCTATTTTTTCGTGGCACGAAAATGCATTACAGAATCACGAAGCAGCCATAAAAGAACTGCAAACCATTGTTCATGAAAATCATGACTCAGTTGCATCTACCGATTCGGTTACGCAACTTGCAAAAACTCAGGAAAACTTAAAGGGCACAGTAGATTCGATTTCAACACAAATGGACACTCTGAAACTTGGTTCAGAAAAACACACTGAGGAAATGTGTTCACTATCGGAGAAAGTAGCCGAACTTTCGGATCAGGTCACTAGCTTATCTACAAAGGTAGATGATGATCTGAATGACACAAGACCTGTAGCCTTTACTGACACAGAAGAGTATGAACAAATAAGAAAATTCAAACAAAATCAAAATCAAATCAATACACAGTACAAAAGAGAAATCCGGGAAGTACAAGATCAGTTGACGCAGGTGATACAAGAATTACATATTTCAGAGGACACTCGCGCTCCAAAACGGGAAGAGGAACTTAGAAATACGGAAAAGCCACAAAATAATAACACAGGGCATTTCGGTAATTATGAAAGGAATTGGCAATGTGGACCGAATTTTGAGATGGAACCGCCGACACGACGTAACAATGACCGATATGCTACTCGCCGACACGATGACTTTGACTATAAGCTGTTCATTACTACACGTAAATTCAAAACGTTTAAGAATTCTGGCAACGACATTCATCCACAAGCATGGCTCCATCAATTCTCTCATTGTTTTCCTCCCAACTGGTCATTGGAGCACAGGTTAGAATTTATTTGTGGCTACCTGGAGAATGAACCAGCTGTAAGAATGTGATCGGTCATTCACGATTGCCACAGTGAAGGAGAATTTTACCATGCCTTCCTCTCAGCATATTGGTCTCAAGCCACACAAGACCGAGTAAAACATGGCATCATAATGATGAAACATTTCGAACAATCTGAATTTTCCAGTCTTGTGAAATATTTTGAAGACATGTTGCACAAGAATCAGTACCTGTCAAACCCATATAGCCCCTCAGAACTCATTCGCATTTGCTTAATCAAATTGCCTGAACATTTACGACATATTATTTTGGCAGGATGTTGCAAAGCCGACATTGAAGCTTTTCAGGGACTCTTACAAGAATTAGAAATTGACACAGACAGTCACGGGATGCGAAAACAGGAAAACAATCACTACAGGTCACATCCGTCACAATTCCCTGACGACAGAAACAATAAATGGCCACGACAAACCTATTCTTACAACGTAAATCGTGACCAAAACAGACACCACCCATATGACAACCACTGGCAGAGTAATAGTTACAGGGAAAGATCACCTTTCCGCAGTAATGACCATCACAGAGACACAGACGAGAAACAGACGATATGGGAACCAAAACAATTATTATCAAGGGAGACAGAATAACTTTAGATGCAATGGTACAGCGCGCAGTTACGACTCAGGGAGAAATTCTCCACCACGTGACCGACAAGAAAGGAACTATGGAATCTACCGACATGACAACAGACGATATGATCGTAACGACAGACCTGAATTCCATCAGAACTGGCGAGCTTTAAACAGAGCTGTGCCTTCTCGGCAAGGCGAATTTGTGGAAGTTAGGCCTCCTAATCCGAGTAACGATGCGCGGCAACAAAGAGGCAGACAATAACTTGCACCGCAGGCAGCCACCTGCGCCCGCTGGCTCAGGGAAAAATAACATAGACGCTAACCTTGAGAAAAATTCCAATATTCTTTACCGACATATAACACATGTTAATTGCATTAAAGTTGAAACTCTGCGTACTAGGAAGAGTAAAGGTTTACACCACATTTCACATGTAAAACCGTTTATTGAAAGATAATCTGCTTTTTAACTTTGTCTTTGCCATAAAATTTTTCACTTCACATTACTAGTATGGTTTAGAAACTGTTACCATGCAACAATGTTTGAAGTTAAATATCCAGTCAAGAACCAAGAGAACTTATTCAAACAGAAATTACGAATGCATTGTTATTGCGAACAGATGACACAGTGGTTAGTTAATGTGACAGATACACGATTTTATCATGACGCTACTAATGAGCGACAATTTACAATGTTGCTTTTGCGGTGTTTCTGTTTCATATCTGCACAGTTTTTCTGAATTCTTTTGGAAAGTAAAACATGTTTTAGTAGTAACTTTTGTGGTACAGCTACAATGAGACAGCCTTTTCTGTAGCACAACAATACGTTACAGCACAGTAATTTCTTCATCACAATAATAAGCGTAATAACTAAGATATCTATATGCAAAGCATTTCACTTTTGTTTATCATGAGGTAAGTACATTGGCTTCTGCAGAACTTAGCTTTCAGAGGAAAATAACTATGATACTTCCACAAAGATTATCTTACAACAAGATGCACCTTTAGCGCTACAGGACACGCATTTCAGTGATTAATTTTGTACTTAAAACATTTATTTTTAAAGATTTTTGAATTACAAAGAAAGTTTTCCATGATACATTTCATTCCATTGCTGTAATCTGTAACACCTGAGGGTATAATTACATTAATCCTCAGGGGGGTACACGCTTACTTTGTGTACCATGTGTTTGGCAAGCACAAGGAGCCCTAGCTAATATGGTATTTGCTTATACAATTTAACACATCAGTACCATATTTCTCTAACACACAAATTACACAGCTATCTGATCCTTTAACTGAGAGAGACAAACTTTTTTACTACGGCAGTGACAGATGTTTACGTAATTACACCGTTGGATAACTTCACACTTACGAAATTGTATTTTGTCTGTAGTTTGTGAACTGTTCATATTTTCTTGGTACCATTGTGATACTATGAGAGCTTTGAATGATGTATTTGGTAAGGGAGAATGATTTTAAAGTACGTTTGAGGTAGATGACGCTATTTAAATGAGCAGAGAATTTTTTTAGGTTTTGAAATTATTGCAGGAAGCTACGACGTTTTTGAGATTTGACTGAGGTGTTATGATGTTATTTTTACGACGACAATGTGTATTATGCTGTTGAGGTATGTTTATGATCAATAAGCTGATGCTATATGAGTTATTTGATTATGCTACGTATGTTATGATGAAATATTGAAGAAGTGTTGACGAATAAGGTAAGGAATAATGAGTAGTGTTTAGGGACTCTTGACTTGTGAAAAAGGATGTTGGAAACCAAGAATCGTACTTTAAGAGTTATGAAATGTGTGTAAATGCCTGAATGTATCACAATGCCGGCGAAAATTTTTTTGACACTGTTATATTCATAAGATTTTGTTTCTACACATTTGCAACACTAATTCTCGACCTGTGAAATTTTTATATGAGACTGTCACTGTAGCGGAAACTGCTGTTGTAAATATTTCCATAAGAAAGTTAAGTGACCACCTGCACGTGCATCGTCGGCACACAGCTGTGTCAGACACCTGGAGAACAAGCCATTAGGGTGTGCCTTTCCGGAAGCACAGGTAGAAAAAAAAAAGGGAGGCCATTATTCTCGCTATTGACATTTCCTTGTTGAAAGCATACTGTGGCGCTCGTAATTTATGATATTTACTGAAATGCCTAATGAAATGACGAGAAATATTTTTACATCTGCACACCTGATTACGACAAGCGTCTTTCTACGAGAGTTGAGAGAATTTCTACTAACTTATGAAATGTCACATGACTATTGAATGATATTTTTATGCTTTGCTTTTCGTAGTTGCTTATTTCATTTGATATCTGGTTTCCAGCTGTGTTGCAGCATTGCTTTGATAAAATAAAATGCATTTGCTAATGTGAACACTTTCTGTCAACAGAAATAATTATTTTATGATCCACATTCTTTAAAAAAGGAGCATTTGGAAAGGAAAGAACAATTAGAAGGGACTAGTAACAGTAACTGGACACATAATTTTCTTTTCAAGTACATGGTAATATTTTTTTTACAATAAGTTGTTGTGGTGCACCACTTTAATTACATAGACATTAAGATGTGAATAGACATTTCCCTTATCTGCATTGTTGTTTTTACTGTAATATTTTTTTTTTGCTTGAGCTATGTCATGTTTAGGTATAAATTATAGCATTTGCTGCTGCTGTTTGCCACGCATAGTGCTACAAAATTTCACTTTGTATTATTCTGTTAAGCTAGTTTTACTAATTATTTATTTTTATTGTTTGCTGCACAGTGCCTTATCTTAGTTGTAGTACTGCAATTGCTTTGCCTATTTAAAATTTTTTGTCCTTGTGGTTTGTGTTAATTTATTATGTGCTGCTGCATAGCCTTGTCCCTTAGTTTAGCATCTGAGCTCAGTAGATTTAAGTTAGCTTAAGAGGGAGTAGACTATATAAGAAACAAACTATGATGACTTGGAAGAAATGTATTGAGAAGCTATATGAAAATGGTTTGGGCAAAAAAAAAAAAAAAGAAAAGGGTACTGTACAGTGGAGAAAAAGTATTTTTGACAGAGGATGTGAACAGAATACAGAAAGGAGGCTTAGATAGGACTTTTTGTGAATAATGATGAACGAAGGGAGATCTCCATGCAAAATACTGCAGTAAAACAAACCCTGTCCTTTCCTTTTGTCTTATCCCTCTATGTGTTTGTGTACCATTGTGTGTCTGTGTTTTTCCTGTCTTTATGTGTTTAGCTGATGAGAGCTATGTTGTAGAATTTTTCTAATACTCCACTACATGAACTATGATGAGGAATACTGTTATCCTCAAATATAATTGGCATTAATAATATGTTTTTTTACCTTGTAAATATGCTTAGACATTATTTATTCTGTTTTGTTTTAATGCTCATGTGTGAAGTTGATGTTTCGAAAGTGATTCTGATCTTTTATTTTTGTACTCATGTCATAATTCCTGTAACACTGATGTATATGTTTATTTCTATTCTGTTGTAAAGCCTGTACTACAAAATGTTATCTGTATTGTTATGTTTTTTAATGATGTATTTTGTACCTTTGTAATTGTATTCTCATGTTATAATATTGTAATTGACACCAGTTAATCAAATTAAGTAACTTGTAAGTTCCATTTCACTGCACACGTTTCTGTTGGTCATAGTATATGGACAATATGTGAGAAGTAGGGACTGTTAGTGTTTGCACGTGTGTTGATAATTCAGCAAGGGACTGGATAACAGCATTGCTCGTTCTAAGGACAATTCCAAAAAAACTTTGTGAGTGCACAAGTGGTGGTTATGGACTTGCTATATTAACTGCAAGACTTTTCACTGGTGATTGTGCACCCACACAGTCACAACAGATGGCTGCTGGTCATCTCTACCAGGACTACAGTGGGCCTGTCCACACTTTCTACAAGGACTGCAGTGGGTCTGCACCTCTGGTGGCCCACCAATACCACAATCTCTACCAGGACTACAGTGGGTCTACTCTGTGATGACCTACCTACCAATATTCATCAACTTTGACTGACTCTGCTGTGGGTTTGCTCCATTGTGGCCCATTACCTGTCAGCATGTCAAGAGTCAGCACTGTCTTTCCGTTGGAAGGACACCACAACTTCTTCAAGACTGCATGGAAATCCACTACTTCTGTGTGCAATTTTTTTTACTAATGAGACTTTGTAAAAAAACTGTAATTACTATTATGATGAATGATCAGGACTGTCTTTATGGGCTGTGAGAATATTTTAGCTTTTGACCAACATTGTATCAATAAGTGTGTGCATTGGATATCTTTGTTAGTGTAATTATAAAAAAATTTTATGAAATCATTATTGGCCACTGCCCAAAAAAATTTGTAAAATTTTTTGTGGGGAGCATGAGGGCTATGTAAGTAGGCTGTTTAGATTTTTATATTGGTAATGCTACGTAGCGCTCTGTATGAAAATCACTGGCTGTGCTGTGTGCAGTATGTGGCTAGTTTGCATTGTTGGCTGCCATTGTAGTGTTGGGCAGCGGCAGCTGGATGTGAACAGCGTGTAGCGTTGCACAGTTGGAGGTGAGCCGCCAGCAGTGGTGGATGTGGGGAGAGAGATGGCGGAAGTTTTGAAATTGAACTGCTATATATATTATGACCTTTGATGATATTAAGGTAAATACAGTGTTTGTTCTCTATTAAAATCTTTCATTTGCTAACTATCCCTATCAGTAGTTAGTGCCTTCTGTAGTTTGAATCTTTTATTTAGCTGGCAGTAGTGGCGCTCGCTGTATTGCAGTAGTTCGAGTAACGGAGATTTTTGTGAGGTAAGTTATTTGTGAAAGGTATAGTTTAATGTTACTCAAGGCCATTCTTTTGCAGGGATCTTTGATAGTCAGATTGCGTTGCGCTAAAAATATTGTGTTTCAGTTTAAGAACAGTCGTGTATAAATAGTTCTGAGGGGACGTTTCAGTTGTGCGTGCATCATTCAGAGCTCAGTGCATTCGAACGTGGGGAAATTGTTCGACCTCGTAATGTGTGTGCTTCCGTAACCAAGGTAACCGAAGTGTTCCGTGTTCAAGGATCACCATATCGAAGATTTAAACTGCACTCAAGAAAAGCGGAAAACTTCATCTGCTAAGCAACACCATGGCTTAAACTGCGAGTTGAGTGATCCTGACGGACGGTTGTTAGAGGACTTGACTAAAAATAGGAGTACGACTGCTGCGAAAGTCACTGCAGAACCGGATGCTGCACTCGCAAAGCCTGTCAGCAGCAAAACAGCGCGAAGGAAGCTTCATGAGCAGCGAACTGCGAGGCGAGCTGTAATTCTGAGGCGGCCCATCCGTGATGAAAACGTGATGCCGAAGCCGTAACAGCTGGGAATATGAAGCAACGGAAGAATGTCATTTTGTCGTTTGAATCTTCTTTCACACTGTTTTCAATTTCTGGTCGAGTTTACGTCCCAAGAGTGAAACATGGCGGAGGTTCGTTGATACCATCTATAATGAATCACGAACATCCATCTAGTCTGGTAATACTATCAATACAAAATGTGACAACACGAAATATTAATTTTTGTTGGATAATAGAGCAATTTGGGTATGGGAATAGAGGAAGATGTCGTTTAATGAAGAATAAAAGTTAAGTCACTAAGCACAACATTTAATTAGTTGGCGCTATTTTAACATGGATATTAATTATGAGGGAGTTAGAAGTTCAGCCACTAGTGTACTCGATCGCTTCTGCCGTTTTGACTGGGAAATAATTGATGGTCCAAGAAGAGAGGATATAAAATACATTCTGGCAATAGCACGAAAAGCATTTCTGAAAATTACAAATTTCTTAACATCGAACATAAAGTTATATCTTAGAAAGTCTTTTCGGAAGGTATTTGTCTGAATGAAGCCTTTCACGGAAGTACAACATGGACAGTAAACAGTTCAGACAAGAAGACAATAGACGCTGTGATTCCACAGAAGAATGTACACGGTTAGGGAGGTAGATCGTACGCTACTGGCCATTAAAATTGCTACACCAAGAAGAAATGCAGATGATAAACGGGTACTTATTAGACAAATATATTATACTAGAACTGACATGCGATTACATTTTCACGCATGTTGGATGCAAAGATCCTGAGAAATCAGTACCCAGAACAACCACCTCTGGCCGTAATAACGGCCTTGATACGTCTGGGCATTGAGTCAAACACAGCTTGGATGGCGTGTACAGGTACAGCTGCCCATGCTACTTCAACACGATACCACAGTTCATCAAGAATAGTGACTGGCGTATTGTAACGAGCCAGTTGCTCTGCTACCATTGACCAGACATTTTCAGTTGGTGAGAGATCTGGAGAATGTGCTGCCCAGGGCAGCAGTCGAACATTTTCTGTATCCAGAAAGACCCGTACAGGACCTGCAACATGTGGTCGTGCATTATCCTGCTGAAATGAAGGGTTTCGCAGGGATCGAATTAAGGGTAGAGCCACGGGTCGTAACACATCCGGAATGTAACGTCCACTGTTCAAAGTGCCGTCAATGCGAACAAGAGGTGACCGAGACGTGTAATCAATGGCACCCCATACCATCACGCCGGGTGATACGCCAGTATGGCGATGACGAATACACGCTTCCAGTGTGCGTTCACAGCGATGTCGCGAAACACGGATGCGACCATCATGATGCTGTAAACAGAAAAAATTACGCTTTGCCATTCGTGCACCCAGGTTCGTCGTTGAGTACACCATCGCAGGCGCTCCTGACTGATTCAGCGTCAAGGGTAACCGCAGCCATGGTCTCCGAGCTGATACTCCATGCTGCTGAAAACGCCGTCGAACTGTTCGTGCAGATGCTTGTTGTCTTGCAAACGTCTCCATCTGTTGATTCAGGGGTCGAGACTTAGCTGCACGATCCGTTACAGCCATGCCGATAAGATGCCTGTCATCTCGACTGTTAGTGATACGAGGCCGTTGGGATCCAGCACGGCGTTCCGTATTACTCCTCCTAAACCCACCAATTCCATATTCTGCTAACAGTCATTGGATCTTGACCAACGTGAGCAGCAATGTCGCGATTCGATAAACCGCAATCGCGATAGGCTACAATCCGACGTTTATCGAAGTCGTAAACGTGATGGTACGCATTTCTCCTTCTCACACGAGGCATCACAACAATGTTTCACCAGGCAACGCCGGTCAACTGCTGTTTGTGTATGAGAAATAGGTTGGAAACTTTCCTCATGTCAGCACGTTGTAGGTTTCGCCACCACCGCTAACTTTGTGTGAATGCTCTGAAAAGTTAATCATTTGCATATCACAGCATCTTCTTCCTGTCGGTTAAATTTCGCGTCTGTAGCACGTCATCTTCGTGGAGGAGCAATTGTAATGGCTAGTACTGTACAACTAATGAGGTACTGAATCGCATTGTATAAAAAAAGAAATTTGTGACACAACTTGAGTGTAAGAAGGAAGGGTTCGACTGACACGACACGTCCAGAGACACCAAGAAATTGTCACTTTAGTAATGATTGAACTGAAGTTCATGGCAACGGTTTTATATTAATGAACGTGATTCAAGTCATCTTTTAATTTTTTTTTGTATTACTCGCTGCTGTAATTGGTCATTTCAATGATTTTATTCTGAACATAAGACACTATCTTACTAGTTAAATGCAAAGTTTCCTAAATATATATGTTGAACAGTGCACAGTATATGTTATGCACAATGATGGAGGGACATATTATGTTAAGAGACATCAGATAAAATATTTCAAAGATTACATCCGGTAACTATCAAAATAAAATTTGGATCTATGAAAAAAAAAATGCTGTCTGCAAACCAGGGATTGCATTTTACTGGTGGAACACTTAGAAGATGGATCAAATCTACTAAACAGACTGCCTACACACCACTTGCCCGTCCTGTGCTGGAGCATTACTACGCGGTATGAGATTGTCGGAAGATATCGAAAAATCTCAAAGATGTATTGCTCGTTTCGTAATATCGCGAAATAGGGGAGAGACTATCACAGATGTTGTGGTGGAATCATTAAAACAAATACGGTTTTCCTTACGACGACATATTTTCTAGATATTTCGATCGTCAACTTTCTTCTTCAAATGTCAAAACATTTTGTAGACTCCATAAATATTTAGATACTCATTTTTCGTACCTAATGTTGTAGGGTGGAACTACAGAGAAGTAATCAGACAGTGACTCTTTGAACCGCCTGGCAAACACTTCAGAGTGAATTTCAGAGTAACCTTGTTGACTTAAAAGTACGTCTGTAACTACATAATTAGTCTCTAATTCATACTTAAGTGCCTGGCAGAGGTTCATCGAACCACTTTCATTCCATTTCTCTTCCATTCCACTCTCGGACAGCGAGCGGGGGAAACGAACACCAAAAATCTTCCCGTGCAGCCTCTGATTTCCCTTACTTCTTTAAAGCGATCATTTCTCACTGTGTAGGTGGATGTCAACAAAATATTTTCGCATTCGGAGAGGAACGCTGGGGATTGAAATTTCCTGAAATTCTCACGCCGCAACGGAAAAACCTTTGTTTTAGTGATTGGAACACCAATTCGAGCATCATAACCGTGACACTCTCTCCCGTAATTCGCTACAGTAGAAAACGAGCTACCATTCGCTGAAATATTTCGATGTCCTTCATCAATCCTGTATGGTAAATACCCCCTTCCCCCAAGCAGTACTCTAACGAAGCACGAGCAAGCGTAGCGTAGGCTTTCTCTTTAGTATACCTTTTGCATCTTCCAAGTGGTCTGCCAATGAAACGCAGTTTTTGGTTTGCCTTCTCGGCAACTTTATTTATGTGATCGTTTCAATTTTACTTTTTACTAATTGTAATTCCTAGGGATTTAGTTAAATTGACAGCATTGCGATTTATCATGTAACCGAAATTTAGCAGGCTCCTTTTAGTACTCATGTGGATGACTTCATACTTTTCATTATTTAGGACCAATTTCCAGTATTCACACCATACAGATGTCTTTTCTAAATCATTTTGCTATTGATTTTAGTCTTTTGATGGCTTTACTAAACGGTAAAAGACAGCATCATCTCCAAACAATCTGATTGCTGCAACAGTTGTCTCCTAAATCGTTTACATAGATTAGAAACAGTAGAGGACCTGTAACATTTTCTTGGGTAACGCCAGATATCACTTCCATATATATAATGTATTTGCATTTGCGAATATGGACAACCATCAAGTAGTAGAACTGAATGACGACAGTGAAAATTTGTGCCGGACCGGGACTCGATCCCAGATTTCCCGCTTCACATACCACCAGAATGTCTTTCCCCTACCTGCCAGGTTTCGGGACAGAGTTAAGTCGTGAACATACAATAAGCATATCGCAATGAAGTTCAGGCTAAGTTTCGAGCTTCACTATAACTTCAACAATACTGGCGAATGTTGTTCTTTTAAATTTAGTATGTTTTTTTCGTTGCTTCTCCAACAGTGTTCAAACCTCCAGAATGAGATTTTCATTCTGCAGCGGAGTGTGCGCTGATATGAAACTTCCTGGCAGCTTAAGACTGTGTGCCCGACCGAGACTCGAACTCGGGACGTTTGCCTTTCGCGGGCAAGTGCTCTGACATCTGAGCTACCGAAGCACGACTCACGCCGGATACTCACAGCTTTACTTCTGCCAGTATCTCGTCTCCTACCTTCCAGACTTTACAGAAGCTGTCCTGCGAACCTTGCAGAACTAGCACTCCTGAAAGAAAGGATACTGCAGAGACATGGCTTAGCCACAGCCTGAGGGATGTTTCCAGAATGAGATTTTCACTCTGCAGCGGAGTGTGCGCTGATATGAAACTTCCTGGAAGATGAAAACTGTGTGCCTGACCGAGACTTGAAATCGGGACCTTTGCCTTTCGCGGGGAGGTGCTCTACCTTCTGAGCTACCGAAGCACGACTCACACCCGGTACTCACGGCTTTACTTCTGCCAGTATCTCGTCTCCTACCTTCCAAACGCACAGTTTTAATCTGCCAGTAAGTTTCATATCAGCGCACACTCCGCTGCAGAGTGAAAATCTCATTCTGGAAACATCCCCCAGGCTGTGGCTAAGCCATGTCTCCGCAGTATCGTTTCTTTCAGGAGTGCTAGTTCTGCAAGGTTCGCAGGAGAGCATCTGTAAAGTTTGGAAGGTAGGAGACGAGATACTGGCAGAAGTAAAGCTGTGAGTACCGGGCGTGAGTCGTCCTTCGGTAGCTCAGATGGTAGAACACTTGCCCGCGAAAGGCAAAGGTCCCGAGTTCGAGTCTCGGTCGGGCACACAGTTTGAATCTGCCAGGAAGTTTCAGTGTTCAAACCTGTTTTGCGTATCATTGGAGGTCTGTTCCGTTAGATGAGTAGTAGAACAGACACAATGTCATGTTTTGAAAAAATGTTTATTTGACTTTTGTCTGTCGAACGAGGGTATCTCCGTCGTCAACGACGTAACGTGCTACGTTTGCTAGGTGCATGAGTGGCAAGTAACGTGTGATATACACTGATCCGCCATAACATTATAACTACCTTCATAATGGTCGGTATGTCCACGTTTGGCACGGATAACAGCGTGGCATGGAAGCAATGAGGCTTTGGTAGGTCGACGGAGGGAACTGAAAGCACATCTGCAGTCAAAAGTCATGTAATCCCCGTAAATCCCGGGGAGGGTGGCGATGAGCTCTGACGTCACATTCTGTCCCATCGCAGATGTGTTTAATCGGGTTCAGATTTGGCTAGTTGGGGGAGGGGGGCAGCAAAAAATTGGTTCAAATGACTCTGAGCACTATGGGACTTAAAATCTATGGCCATCAGTCCCCTAGAACTTATAACTACTTAAACCTAACTAACCTAAGGACTGCACACAGCACCCAGTCATCACGAGGCAGAGAAAATCCCTGACCCCGCCGGGAATCGAACCCGGTAACCAGGGCGTGGGAAGCGAGAACGCTACCACACGACCACGAGCTGCGGACGGGGGGCAGCACATCAATTGCATCTCGCCACTGTGCTCCTCGAACCACTCCATGACACTTCTAGCCTTGTGACATGGTGAGTTATCTTGTTGAAAAATGCCGCTGCCATCGGGAAATTTGATCGCCGTAAAGGGCTGCACGTGGTCTGAAATTAGTGTACAATACTCCCTGGCCGCCATGGTGTCTTGCACGACTTCCAATAGACCCATGTATGCCCACGTGAATGTGCCGCAGAGCATAATGGATTCACCGCCAGCTTGTCTCCGTCACGAAGTACAGATTTCAAGGAACTGTTCTCCTTGAAGATGTCAGATTCGCGCTCTGCCATCGGCTTGATAAAGAAGGTATCGGGATCCATCAGACCGTGCAACGCTCTGCCACTGCGCCAACTTCCAGTGCCGGTAGTCACATGCCCATTTCAGTCGTGGTTGCCGATGTCGACTGCGGCGCCGCATCGTTAGGACTGCTCCGTGCATTGTGCGTTTAGACACCGTTTTACTCTGCCCAGCGTTAGAGTCTGACGTTAGTGCCGCCACAGTTCGCAACCTGTCCTGTTTTACCAGCCTGCGGGAATTACGACGTCCGACATCGGTAATGAGGGGTGGCCTCCCAAACTTACGACGTCTGGATATGGTTCCGCCAAGTGTTGAATGTAGTACAGCACTCCTCGAACAAAAGTCAAGTCGTTCAGTCTCTGAAATGCTCGCGCCGAGCCCCCGGGTCATCACAATGTGCCCTCGGTAAAACTCAGATAGATCACGCACCTTCTCCATTCTGCATCTACATCTACATCCATACTCCGCAAGCCACCTGACGGTGTGTGGCGGAGGGTACTTTGAGTATCGGTTCTCCCTTCTATTCCAGTCTCGTATTGTTCGTGGAAAGAAAGATTGTCGATATGCCTCTATGTGGGCTCTAATATCTCCGATTTTATCCTTATGGTCTCTTCGCGAGATATACGTAGGAGGGAGCAGTATACTGCTTGACTCCTCGGTGAAGGTATGTTCTCGAAACTTCAAAAAAAGCCCGTACCGAGCTACTGAGCGTCTCTCCGGCAGTCTTCCACTGGACTTTATCTATCATCTCCGTAACGCATTCGCTATTACTAAATGATCTTGTAACGAAGTGCGCTGCTCTCCGTTGGATCTTCTCTATCTCTTCTATCAACCCTATCTGGTACGGATCCCACACTGGTGAGCAGTATTCAAGCAGTGGCTGAACAAGTGTACTGTAACCTACTTCCTTTTTTTTCGGATTGCATTTCCTTAGGAGTTTTCCAATGAATCTCAGTCTGGCATCTGCTTTACCGACGATCAACTTTATATCATCATTGCATTTTAAATCACTCCTAATGCCTACTCCCAGATAATTTATGGAGTTGCTGACCTGCTATACTGTATCTAAATGATAAAGGATCTTTCTTTCAATGTACTCGCAGCACATTACACTTGTCTACATTGAGACTCAATTGCCATTCCCTGCATCATGCGTCAATTCGTTGCAGATCCTCCTGCATTTCAGTACAATTTTCCATTGTTACAACCTCTCGATATATTACAGTATCATCCGCAAAAAGCCTCAGTGAACTTCCGATGTTATCCACAAGGTTATTTATGTATATTGTGAATAACAACGGTACTACGACACACCCCTGCGGCACACCTGAAATCACTCTTACTTTGGAAGACTTCTCTCCATCGAGAATGACATGCTGCGTCCTGTTACCTAGGAACTCTTCAATCCAATCACACAATTGGTCTGACACTCCATATGCTCTTACTTTGTTCATTAAACGAATGTAGGGAACTGTATCAAACGCCTTGCGGAAGTCAAGAAACGCAGCATCTACCTGTGAACCCGTGTCTATGGCCCTCTGAGTCTCGTGGACGAATAGTGAGACTTGGGTTTTTCACACGATCGTCTTTTTCGAAACCCATGCTGATTCCTACAGAGTAGATTTCTCGTCTCCAGAAAAGTTGGTATACTCGAACATAACACGTGTTCCAAAATTCTACAACTGATCGACGTTAGAGATACACACGGACAGCGCGCTCAATGGTACCCTATTCACCATGCGTGTGTCTGACTAGCAGTCATTCCTCGGCAGGTGACGCTGCTACCGCCTGGACAGGTTTATATCGATACTAGGCCGTAGGTCATAGTGCTATGGCCTCTTGGTGCATTATTAATTGCCTATAATGTGCGAAACAGTTATAACGTTGTCGCTTTATTTTGTGGTGTAAGCGGTGCTGCTAGCCAATAAAAGCGGTTTAAAAGCTGTGAGCTTTCTGGGAAAGTTAACCTTGCATTACTGCGCAACTGTTTCACCAGGTATCCAGGCTAGCTTACCAAATTCCCAAGCAGACTAACATCAGTTATAATCTTTTAGTAGTCATCTTACGATAACCGGTGATATATGTATGAAAAGACAATTTAAATAAAAAGAAATAAATCGGTTTATATTTGGACATTTATTTTAACATTGATCATTGTTCCGTTAAAATTTCAGCATATTAAACTTGATTCATAACTAAACTGGAGCCTTGTTTAGGATTGTGAAAATGTGAGTTTGTAACCTTACGGAACACATCAAATATCGAGGCAAGATTGGGAGACTGCATACAACACTGCATTCATAAAATAACACACGAAGAACGTTGAAACATATTCAAGAGGAAATTAACCACAACCAACCGATTCAATTTTCACCCAAAGAAGTTACGTTCTTAGAACAATCCTGTCCGTCATGCAATTACCACACACACACACTGGCATATTAAATTCATACTAACTCTCTGTGAAATCTTCCCACATGCTTTCCACATGCTTCACGTGGTCAACTTGGTTTACGCAAAGAGTGTAATTCCACAATAATTTTGATAATTAAAATAAATTAAATCGAAAAGCAATTTACAAAGGAAAACCTCGAACTGGTTACTAACGTCTTACTATTAACCTGATGGGTCAAACAATTGTATAAGCACGTGGTACTGGTCTCACAAAGTACACCCCACGTGGGTTGAACATAAAGAAAAGTTGATATATTGAAAAATATTGTCAAGACGAGAAGTTATAATATCACGCACATTCGCATTTAAGATTGATGATCTTAGTTAGAGTTACTGATCAACACGTGGTTCCACTTTACTCACAAAGTAGTGACAAAGCAACTACCGGAATATATTCTGAACTTCACACGAGAATTACACTGCGCTGCAATTTAAGATAACATTAGATATTTTAGAGCTAAACCTGAAATAAAGGTGATTAAATTTTCAGTTAGGCTGAACTTAAGAAATCCTTTGTCCTACGGACTTAGCAGACACGCGCTTAGCTGGAGATCTTACCACTTCAGACGCTCACCACGGACAGACTGACCTGGTCCCTTCCTGAGGGGGGGCTCACAAATACAAACGGAAGTGGCCAGAGGGGCAGCTTCCTATACCAACATGACATGGATGGACAGGACCATACTAAGGATAGAAACCTCTTTGCTTTTAGAAAGCGTAGCTACCTGTTCCGACGTTGGTCCTACTGTTCTCTAGCAGACAGGCTTGTCTGCTACCCTCAAGCATGCAACTAGAAATACCTGTACATTTGCTCATTCCCCCCCATGAACCATGGACCTTGCCGCTGGTGGGGAGGCTTGCGTGCCTCAGCGATACAGATGGCCGTACCGTAGGTGCAACCACAACGGAGGGGTATCTGTTGAGAGGCCAGACAAACATGTGGTTCCTGAAGAGGGGCAGCAGCCTTTTCAGTAGTTGCAGGGGCAACAGTCGGGATGATTGACTGATCTGGCCTTGTAACATTAACAAAACGGCCTTGCTGTGCTGGTACTGCGAACGGCTGAAAGCAAGGGGAAACTACAGCCGTAATTTTTCCCGAGGACATGCAGCTCTACTGTATGATTAAATGATGATGGCGTCCTCTTGGGTAAAATATTCCGGAGGTAAAATAGTCCCCCATTCGGATCTCCGGGCGGGGACTACTCAGGAGGACGTCGTTATCAGGAGAAAGAAAACTGGCGTTCTACGGATCGAAGCGTGGAATGTCAGATCCCTTAATCGGGCAGGTAGGTTAGAAAATTTAAAAAGGGAGATGGATAGGTTAAAGTTAGATATAGTGGGAATTAGTGAAGTTCGGTGGCAGGAGGAACAAGACTTTTGGTCAGGTGATTACAGGGTTATAAATACAAAATCAAATAGGGGTAATGCAGGAGTAGGTTTAATAATGAATAAAAAATAGGAGTCCGGGTAAGCTACTACAAACAGCATAGTGAACGCATTATTGTTGCCAAGATAGACACAAAGCCCATGCCTACTACAGTAGTACAAGTTTATATGCCAACTAGCTCTGCAGATGATGAAGAAATAGATGAAATGTATGACGAGATAAAAGAAATTATTCAGGTAGTGAAGGGAGACGAAAATTTAATAGTCATGGGTGACTGGAATTCGTCAGTAGGAAAAGGGAGAGCAGGAAACATAGTAGGTGAATATGGATTGGGGGGAAGGAATGAAAGAGGAAGCCGCCTTGTAGAATTTTGCACAGAGCATAACTTAATCATAGCTAACACTTGGTTCAAGAATCATGAAAGGAGGCTGTATACATGGAAGAAGCCTGGAGATACTGACAGGTTTCAGATAGATTATATAATGGTAAGACAGAGATTTAGGAACCAGGTTTTAAATTGTAAGACATTTCCTGGGGCAGATGTAGATTCTGACCACAATCTATTGGTTATGAACTGCAGATTGAAACTGAAGAAACTGCAAAAAGGTGGGAATTTAAGGAGATGGGACCTGGATAAACTGAAAGAACCAGAGGTTGTAGAGAGTTTCAGGGAGAGCATTAGGGAACAATTGACAGGAATGGGGGAAAGAAATACAGTAGAAGAAGAATGGGTAACTCTGAGGGATGAAGTAGTGAAGGCAGCAGAGGATCAAGTAGGTAAAAAGACGCGGGCTAATAGAAATCCTTGGGTAACAGAAGAAATATTGAATTTAATTTATGAAAGGAGAAAATATAAAAATGCAGTAAATGAAGCAGGCGAAAAGGAATACAAACGTCTCAAAAATGAAATCGACAGGAAGTGCAAAATGGCTAAGCAGGGATGGCTAGAGGACAAATGTAAGGATGTAGAGGCTTGTCTCACTAGGGGTAAGATAGATACTGCCTACAGGAAAATTAAAGAGACCTTTGGAGAAAAGAGAGCCACTTGTATGAATATCAAGAGCTCAGATGGCAACCCAGTTCTAAGCAAAGAAGGGAAAGCAGAAAGGTGGAAGGAGTATATAGAGGGTTTATACAAGGGCGATGTACTTGAGGACAATATTATGGAAATGGAAGAGGATGTAGATGAAGATGAAATGGGAGATAAGATACTGCGTGAAGAGTTTGACAGAGCACTGAAAGACCTGAGTCAAAACAAGGCCCCGGGAGTAGACAACATTCCATTAGAACTACTGATGGCCTCGGGAGAGCCAGTCCTGACAAAACTCTACCATCTGGTGAGCACGATGTATGAGACAGGCGAAATACCCTCAGACTTCAAGAAGAATATAATAATTCCAATCCCAAAGAAAGCAGGTGTTGACAGATGTGAAAATTACCGAACAATCAGTTTAATAAGTCACAGCTGCAAAATACTAACGCGAATTCTTTACAGACGAATGGAAAAACTGGTAGAAGCCGACCTCGGGGAAGATCAGATTGGATTCCGTAGAAATGTTGGAACACGTGAGGCAATACTAACCTTACGACTTATCTTAGAAGAAAGATTAAGAAAAGGCAAACATACGTTTCTAGCATTTGTAGACTTAGAGAAAGCTTGTGACAATGTTGACTGGAATACTCTCTTTCAAATTCTGAAGGTGGCAGGGGTAAAATACAGGGAGCGAAAGGCTATTTACAATTTGTACAGAAACCAGATGGCAGTTATAAGAGTCGAGGGGCATGAAAGGGAAGCAGTGGTTGGGAAAGGAGTGAGACAGGGTTGTAGCCTCTCCCCGATGTTATTCAATCTGTATATTGAGCAAGCAGTAAAGGAAACAAAAGAAAAATTCGGAGTAGGTATTAAAATTCATGGAGAAGAAGTAAAAACTTTGAGGTTCGCCGATGACATTGTAATTCTGTCAGAGACAGCAAAGGACTTGGAAGAGCAGTTGAACGGAATGGACAGTGTCTTGAAAGGAGGATATAAGATGAACATCAACAAAAGCAAAACGAGGATAATGGAATGTAGTCAAATTAAGTCAGGTGATGCTGAGGGAATTAGATTAGGAAATGAGACACTTAAAGTAGTAAAGGAGTTTTGCTATTTAG
The DNA here is from genome assembly GCF_023864275.1 of Schistocerca cancellata. Lineage (NCBI taxonomy): Eukaryota > Metazoa > Arthropoda > Insecta > Orthoptera > Acrididae > Schistocerca > Schistocerca cancellata. The sequence continues at coordinate 493,144,542 of NC_064634.1, forward strand.
GGAGTAAAATAACCGATGATGGTCGAAGTAGAGAGGATATAAAATGTAGACTGGCAATGGCAAGGAAAGCGTTTCTCAAGAAGAGAAATTTGTTAACATCGAATATAGATTTAGGTGTCAGGAAGTCGCTTCTGAAAGTATTTGTATGGAGTGTAGCCATGTATGGAAGTGAGACATGGACGATAACTAGTTTGGACAAGAAGAGAATAGAAGCTTTCGAAATGTGGTGCTACAGAAGAATGCTGAAGATAAGGTGGGTAGATCACGTAACTAATGAGGAGGTATTGAATAGGATTGGGGAGAAGAGAAGTTTGTGGCACAACTTGATTAGAAGAAGGGATCGTTTGGTAGGACATGTTCTGAGGCATCGAGGGATCACAATTTTAGCATTGGAGGGCAGCGTGGAGGGTAAAAATCGTAGAGGGAGACCAAGAGATCAATACACTAAGCAGATTCAGAAGGATGTAGGTTGCAGTAGGTACTGGGAGATGAAGAAGCTTGCACAGGATAGAGTAGCATGGAGAGCTGCATCAAACCAGTCTCAGGACTGAAGACCACAACAACAATTGCTCATTCATCCTCTCACACAGAAGGGAAGGGGGATGACAGTATCTTATCATATACAGTATATAAAAGAAAGCGGATGTAGGTTCCGTATGAGACTGTGTGACATGAATTACATATAAACTGTGTTTTAAAGTGTAGTAGTGTGACAGATCGTTCTTGTTTATGTGTAAAAGTAACACGTTCCACTACTCAGTCTCCTCCCAGATAGTCAGAAACGCCACAGTAAATTTAGACGAGGAATTTATGCCATAAATGACAACAGCTTTAAGAAATTAAAATGAAAGGAATCCAACAGAGACCTTTCACAGTTAAGGCACCCGTACTTGTACCGTCGCAAAAGGGGTGACTCTAAATTGACTTCATCTCTTGGGACAGCAGTTACTGCGTGATCATAATGAGTGAGGCATTGGCGGTGATTCGTTTCGACGAGGTGGGGAGGCGGAAGCCATCATCAATCGGTGCGCTCACTGAGTTAATTGCTGCGCCCTCAGAGGGAAAGGGACTGAATGAAGAGGGGGGAGAAAAAAGGCAAAGCAGCCGCTTCACGCACTCGCCGACGTCGCTACTCGCAGCTTCCCCCGCAAAGCCGCGCAGGAATGGAATGCGTGAATCACGGCGCGGGTGCGCGGGAAGTGGTGCAGTGTAGCCAGCCGGGTCGCCGCTGTTTGATTTGGCCGCCCGACGCCTCTTGAAATACGATAGGCGCCGTGGGGCGGCGCCGCGCCGCGCACAGTGATGGATTGCCGCCAAAGGGCGGCCGTGATGAATGGCCGCCAAAGGGTGGCGCCGAGTGTGCTGTACAATGTGCGGTGTGAGCAGGGCGAACCGGTCGCCTGCGACCCGCGTCACCGCCACTCCCTCCAAAGGGCCGTATAAAACACATCCATAAGTCGCGCACCGATATCCTTTTATTCGGTCGGATGGGCTGTTAAATCTCTCTCGAGGATTTTTGACGGTGGTCGAACATGGCACTCACGATTAAGCAATTATCTGCGTGACTCCAACGTTCGGAGGCGGGCAACTGTTGTACTTTCACGCGGACCACGCAGTATTCAAACGCGTGGCTGGTAATCATGATATCTCAATTATCCCATCGAAAAAAATATTTGAACCGTGATTTTTTTTCAGAGAATATTCTTAAGATATTATTTTACACTCCTGGAAATTGAAATAAGAACACCGTGAATTCATTGTCCCAGGAAGGGGAAACTTTATTGACACATTCCTGGGGTCAGATACATCACATGATCACACTGACAGAACCACAGGCACATAGACACAGGCAACAGAGCATGCACAATGTCGGCACTAGTACAGTGTATATCCACCTTTCGTAGCAATCCAGGCTGCTATTCCCCTATGGAGACGATCGTAGAGATCCTGGATGTAGTCCTGTGGAACGGCTTGCCATGCCATTTCCACCTGGCGCCTCAGTTGGACCAGCGTTCGTGCTGGACGTGCAGACCGCGTGAGACGACGCTTCATCCAGTCCCAAACATGCTCAATGGGGGACAGATCCGGAGATCTTGCTGGCCAGGGTAGTTGACTTACACCTTCTAGAGCACGTTGGGTGGCACAGGATACATGCGGACGTGCATTGTCCTGTTGGAACAGCAAGTTCCCTTGCCGGTCTAGGAATGGTAGAACGATGGGTTCGATGACGGTTTGGATTTACGGTGCACTATTCAGTGTCCCCTCGACGATCACCAGTGGTGTACGGCCAGTGTAGGAGATCGCTCCCCACACCATGATGCCGGGTGTTGGCCCTGTGTGCCTCGGTCGTATGCAGTCCTGATTGTGGCGCTCACCTGCACGGCGCCAAACACGCATACGACCATCATTGGCACCAAGACAGAAGCGACTCTCATCGCTGAAGACGACACGTCTCCATTCGTCCCTCCATTCACGCCTGTCGCGACACCACTGGAGGCGGGCTGCACGATGTTGGGGCGTGAGCGGAAGACGGCCTAACGGTGTGCGGGACCGTAGCCCAGCTTCATGGAGACGGTTGCGAATGGTCCTCACCGATACCCCAGGAGCAACAGTGTCCCTAATTTGCTGGGAAGTGGCGGTGCGGTGCCCTACGGCACTGCGTAGGATCCTACGGTCTTGGCGTGCATCCGTGCGTTGCTGCGGTCCGGTCCCAGGTCGACGGGCACGTGCACCTTCCGCCGACCACTGGCGACAACATCGATGTACTGTGGAGACCTCACGCCCCACGTGTTGAGCAATTCGGCAGTACGTCCACCCGGCCTCCCGCATGCCCACTATACGCCCTCGCTCAAAGTCCGTCAACTGCACATACGGTTCACGTCCACGCTGTCGCGGCATGCTACCAGTGTTAAAGACTGCGATGGAGCTCCGTATGCCACGGCAAACTGGCTGACACTGACGGCGGCGGTGCACAAATGCTGCGCAGCTAGCGCCATTCGACGGCCAACACCGCGGTTCCTGGTGTGTCCGCTGTGCCGTGCGTGTGATCATTGCTTGTACAGCCCTCTCGCAGTGTCCGGAGCAAGTATGGTGGGTCTGACACACCGGTGTCAATGTGTTCTTTTTTCCATTTCCAGGAGTGTATTTCATGAGATTTCGATATTGCAGCCCGATAATTACATATTGCCGTAGAATTTCGGCTGACCACCAGATACCCATTTTCGGGCGAGTTTTACAGCTGGAGATTACCGCACACAACAGCCTCTGAAAGACTACACTGGTGCAAATCTGCAACACACCAGATAACTTTAAACTAAGAGTTTTAAAAATTTACACAAGCACACAAACTACGCGCCCCCCTCCCCCCTTGTAGGAGGGATGGAAATGATACAAAACACTAACAATTAAAATATTAACCTTGCCACGGAAGGTGCAACTTGATTTTAACTTCTGAGAAAAGTCTTACAGTGAAAGGTTGGCAACTTTATATAATAAAATGATCATTTAAATAAAAGCCCATGAAATGCAATCTTATATAAACTTCTACAAGGTTGGCCAAACAATAGTTAAGATGCTCTACAGTACACAGATACCGCCTCTCAAGATCATAGGCTATAGTATCAAAGTTTCCAAACATCGAAACATATTTCAGGTATTAGGCCGTTACACTCCAAGCAATAAATTCGTCAACACACCAAATCCGACAAACATGACAGAGGCAGCTACAAACGTACGGTAGATTGATAGGGAGATTACCGAACAACCCCAACCACGTTGCTCTAACCCACCCTTGCTCCACAAGGGAAAAACGGGCTACCCAATTTATAAACAACCACCTTCCCGCGGGTGGGCAAACGGAGAAGAATGGTGGGACTACCCGAAAGCAAAATGTCTGGTGACCTCACCAAGAAAACAAGTAGAATTTAACAAGAGTAAATCAAACAACGTATCACCAAACACTTAACTTCTAATAAACTGCAGTTTTTCGAGAAGACCTGGCGCAGCACTCTCAAATCGCTCTCCCGAACCTTGCGCTGCCAGCCGCTTCAACGGACGCAGGAAGGCGCGCCGATCTCCCGTCTCACGGTTTCGCAGCTCGCACCGGCCATACTTATGTCGTGGGTTGACTCCTGTTGCTCTCGTGTCGACTGCGAAGTTGCTACCCGTCGCTACACGCCGCGGCCCACTGGACTCACGTGGCGACCTCACATGCGCCGACGCTCAAGACGGACAAGTCATCTTGTGTCTTAGTGCGCGACCGACCAACCGATCGATCCAACCGCCAATTAGCAAGCTGGGGACGAGAGACTGACCCAGACTGACTGACTGGCGAGCTCATAGCGCCCCTCAAATGCACGTGAACAGGCAACGTTTCCCCTTTCCCACCAGAGGGAGACACCAAAGCTGCGATTGCCACAGCGGCGCCACCGCCAGAAACGGACGGCGACTGCTTCACACTACGCGCTGCGGCGCACTCTTCAAAACAGCAATTTTTACCACAACTCAATATTATTACGTAAATAATGTTTGGTTTAATGGTGTGTCTCTCTTAGGGTGTTCTGGCGAGTTGTTCTTTCCACTTGTTGCACGATATTTCCACAACCGACTCAGTCACCTTCTTCAGATGCTGCGAGGTTTGATGTTAATGGGAACTCGCTGGCTGGACTCCAACCGCTTTTGGCTTTTAGGATAGGTGCTCCCATTATCAGTCCCTAACCTTACACACTAGTTAACCTCCCTGCTCGAAAAGCTCCAAAAGCAAGTGAGCAACTAAAATTATTTTCTTCCAGCAGTGAGAATGGTAGAAGTGCTACACAATTAGGGAGATCGTGTATTGGGTCTCGGTTTTGAGCTGGAAGGAAAGCTTAATGGTAAGGCCTAGGAAATCATAGTAAGTAATTATTTTCTTTCGTTTGAACAGACATTTATTGAAATGAAATACGTCTTCCGAGAAAACAAACGCTTAGACGCACATTCTTTCCATTTCACAGACCTAGAAATATGTGTATGGGTTCATGAACTAAATCGACACATCTTATGTAATCTCCACAGGGCAGTATTTGGATATAGTGAGCGGCTGCGGTCTGTAATGCAGAAATGATTAAAAACTTGTTACCATGCGTGTGTGTAAGTGTGTGTGTGTGTGTGTGTGTGTCTGATACAAAAAATAACAAGAGAGGAACAATAATGACGCAGATGGTACTAAAATTGTGACAAGAAATATAAACACACTTAAACAAACATACGAAATAATGGAAGCGGAATGAGCAAAAATTGAACTTACAGTGATCGAAAACAACACCAAATTAATGGTAAAATCCAATTTTATGACAATGAAAACGTCATATGATCTCGAAACCTCTAATAAATGCTGTAAAGCTGTCAGCTGCTTCTGTTATTTAAGTGTCTTCTTAACCAGCGACAGTAACAAGACGTACTGTATTAGGTAAATGACACAAGCAAGACAGAAAGGCTATTATGAAAACTTGCGGTTATTAGTAATTCTCTATTATAAGATCAGTCAAGTTAAGATTATAGTATTCACTTGCGCGACCAATTGTTACATGAGGGTTAGAAATGTGGACGATGACAGCAGAAGGTACGAGCAACCTAATGGCATTTGAAAGGAAAATCCTGCGAAAAACTTACGGTCCCGTTAGTAAGGCAGTACTGGAGAGTAAAGTTCAGCCATGAAATACAAGAGCTTATGCAAGGGAAATATTTAGTGAAATTTGTTAAATCTCAAAGAATTCCCTAGTTAGGACATATTGAGAGGATGACAGATGAATGATGCATAAAGGAATAATGAAAGGCAGATTGTATTCCGCTAGAAGGACGGGCCGTCCAATATGTGTGGCTAACCTTACCAAGATGGATATCCATGAATGGAAGAGAAAAGCAGAGATATATGGAAGAAGATTGTTGACGAGGCCAAGGACCATTAAGAGCTGTAGTGCCCAAGAAGAAGAAGAAGAAGAAAATCCCTAAGCGAGATATTCGACTATCTCACCCGGATAGTCATACAATCTAATGACGCGCTGCACTTTTATAGAACCCTTCCAAGGAATCTGCCTCTTCCAATCGCCTTCCCTAATGCAAATGCAAATGTATCATATTCGTCTCACTTCATATCACTCCTACACATACATCTACATCATACTCTACAAGCCACCTAATGGTGTGTGGCGGAGGGTACTTCTGGTGCCGCTATCTGATGCCTCCAACCCTGTTCCACTCGCGAATAGTGCGTGGGAAGAATGATTGTCGGTAAGCCTCTTCGTTGGCTCTAATTTCTCGAATTTTCTCCTCATGGTCAATACGCGAGATGTATGTGGGGGGAAGTAATATGTTGCCCGACTCCTCCTCAAAAGTGCTGTCCCGAAATTTCAATAGTAAATCTTTCCGTGATGCAGAACACCTCTCTTGTAACGTCTGCCAGTGGAGTTTGTTTAGAAACTCCGTAACGCTCTCTCGCCAGCCGAACGATCCCGTGACGAAACGCACGGCTCTTTGTTGGAACTTTCTATCTCCTCTATCAGTCTTACCTGATAATAGATTAACAATACTCAAGAATCGGACGAACAAGAGCCTTATAAACCACTTCTTTCGTGGGTGAGCTACATTTCCTTAAGGTTCTTCCGATGAATCTTAGTCTGGTATCTGCTTTTCCCACTATTTGTTTTACGTGGTCATTCCACTTAAGGTCGCTCTGGATAGTTATGCCTAGATATTTTACGACAGACGTTGTCTCCAGCTGTTTGTCATCAATAGTGTAGCTGTACAGTAGTGGATTTCTTTTCCTATGTGTGCGCAATATGGTACACTTACTTACGTTCAGGGTCAACTGCCGGAGCCTGCACCATTCATCAATTCTCTGCAGGCCGTTCCGCACATTCTTACTATCTTCTGGCGTTGCTACATCATCTGCAAACAGCCTTAAAGAGCATCCGACGCTTCCTACTAGCCTAGCGTATGTACACTCCTGGAAATGGAAAAAAGAACACATTGACACCGGTGTGTCAGACCCACCATACTTGCTCCGGACACTGCGAGAGGGCTGTACAAGCAATGATCACACGCACGGCACAGCGGACACACCAGGAACCGCGGTGTTGGCCGTCGAATGGCACTAGCTGCGCAGCATTTGTGCACCGCCGCCGTCAGTGTCAGCCAGTTTGCCGTGGTATACGGAGCTCCATCGCAGTCTTTAACACTGGTAGCATGCCGCGACAGCGTGGACGTGAACCGTATGTGCAGTTGACGGACTTTGAGCGAGGGCGTATAGTGGGCATGCGGGAGGCCGGGTGGACGTACCGCCGAATTGCTCAACACGTGGGGCGTGAGGTCTCCACAGTACATCGATGTTGTCGCCAGTGGTCGGCGGAAGGTGCACGTGCCCGTCGACCTGGGACCGGACCGCAGCGACGCACGGATGCACGCCAAGACCGTAGGATCCTACGCAGTGCCGTAGGGGACCGCACCGCCACTTCCCAGCAAATTAGGGACACTGTTGCTCCTGGGGTATCGGCGAGGACCATTCGCAACCGTCTCCATGAAGCTGGGTTACGGTCCAGCACACCGTTAGGCCGTCTTCCGCTCACGCCCCAACATCGTGCAGCCCGCCTCCAGGCGTGAATGAAGGGACGAGTGGAGACGTGTCGTCTTCAGCGATGAGAGTCGCTTCTGCCTTGGTGCCAATGATGGTCGTATGCGTGTTTGGCGCCGTGCAGGTGAGCGCCACAATCAGGACTGCATACGACCGATGCACACAGGGCCAACACACGGCATCATGGTGTGGGGAGCGATCTCCTACACTGGCCGTACACCACTGGTGATCGTCGAGGGGACACTGAATAGTGCACGGTACATCCAAACCGTCATCGAACCCATCGTTCTACCATTCCTAGACCGGCAAGCGAACTTGCTGTTCCAACAGGACAATGCACGTCCGCATGTATCCCGTGCCACCCAACGTGCTCTAGAAGGTGTAAGTCAACTACCCTGGCCAGCAAGATCTCCGGATCTGTCCCCCATTGAGCATGTTTGGGACTGGATGAAGCGTCGTCTCACGCGGTCTGCACGTCCAGCACGAACGCTGGTCCAACTGAGGTGCCAGGTGGAAATGGCATGGCAAGCCGTTCCACAGGACTACATCCAGCATCTCTACGATCGTCTCCATGGGAGAATAGCAGCCTGCATTGCTGCGAAAGGTGGATATACACTGTACTAGTGCCGACATTGTGCATGCTCTGTTGCCTGTGTCTATGTGCCTGTGGTTCTGTCAGTGTGATCATGTGATGTATCTGACACCAGGAATGTGTCAATAAAGTTCCCCCTTCCTGGGACAATGAATTCACGGTGTTCTTATTTCAATTTCCAGGAGTGTATATTGTAAACAGCAACGGTCCTGTCACATTTCTACATCTACATCTACATCCATACTCCGCAAGCCACCTGACGGTGTGTGGCGGAGGGTACCTTCACTACCTCTATCGGTTCTCCCTTCTATTCCAGTCTCGTATTGTTTGTGGAAAGAAGGATTGTCGGTATGCCTCTGTGTGGGCTCTAATCTCTCTGATTTTATCCTGATGGTCTCTTCGCCAGATATACGTAGGAGCGAGCAATATACTGCTTGACTCTTCGGTGTAGGTATGTTCTCGAAACTTTGACAAAAGGCCGTACCGAGCTACTGAGCGTCTCTCCTGCAGAGTCTTCCACTGGAGTTTATCTATCATCTCCGTAACGCTTTCGCGATTACTAAATGATCCTGTAACGAAGCGCGCTGCTCTCCGTTGGATCTTCTCTATATCTTCTATCAATCCTATCTGGTACGGATCCCACACTGCTGAGCAGTATTCAAGCAGTGGGCGAACAAGCGTACTGTACCCTACTTCCTTTGTTTTCGGATTGCATTTCCTTAGGATTCTTCCAATGAATCTCAGTCTGGCATCTGCTTTACCGACGATCAACATTATATGATCATTCCATTTTAAATCACTCCTAATGCGTACTCCCAGATAATTTATGCTATTAACTGCTTCCAGTTGCTGACCTGCTATTTTGTAGCTAAATGATAAAGGATCTATCTTTTTGTGTATTCGCAGCACATTACACTTGTCTACATTGAGATTCAATTGCCATTCCCTGCACCATGCGTCAATTCGCTGCAGATCCTCCTGCATTTCAGTACAATTTTCCATTGTTACAACCTCTCGATACACCACAGCATCATCTGCAAAAAGCCTCAGTGAACTTCCGATGTCTTCCACCAGGTCATTTATGTATATTGTGAATAGCAACGGTCCTATGACACTCCCCTGCGGCACACCTGAAATCACTCTTACTTCGGAGGACTTCTCTCCATTGAGAATGACATGCTGCGTCCTGTTATCTAGGAACTCCTCAATCCAATCACACAATTGGTCTGATAGTCCATATGCTCTTACTTTGTTTCTTTAAACGACTGTGGGGAACTGTATCAAACGCCTTGCGGAAGTCAAGAAACACGGCATCTACCTGTGAACCCGTGTCTATGGCCCTCTGAGTCTCGTGGACGAATAGCGCGAGCTGGGTTTCACATGACCGTCTTTTTCGAAACCCATGCTGATTCCTACAGAGTAGATTTCTAGTCTCCAGAAAAGTCATTATACTCGAACATAATACAAGTTCCAAAATTGTACAGCTGATCGACGTTAGAGATATACGTCTATAGTTCTGCACATCTGTTCGACGTCCCTTCTTGAAAACGGGGATGACCTGTGCCCTTTTCCAATCCTTTGGAACGCTACGCTCTTCTAGAGACCTACGGTATACCGCTGCAAGAAGGGGGGCAAGTTCCTTCACGTACTTCATGTAGTACTCCGGATATTACCCTTGCCTCTGTCGATTTAGTTCCGTTAAGAGCGACGTGCTGAGTTCTGTTTGCAATAAAGTCTTGACTACAATCGCAAGTCTGCTCCGATACTCCGTAAGCTCGTATTTTTTTCATTAAATGGCAATGCGGGACGGTGGCAAATACGTTACTGAAATCAAGGAACGCGGCTTCACCCTGAGTGTCGTGTTCCCGTGCGCTGTAGATCTCGTGGAGGAACAGAGCGAGTTGAGTTTCGCAGGATCTCTGTTTGCGAGATCCATGTTGATTTTTATGGAAGAGATGTTCAGTTTTCAAAAACGTCACAATTCTTGAGCATGAAACATGTTCCATAATTCTACAACAGATTGAGGTCAACGATATCAGTCTGTAATTGTGTGGATCTGTCTTACGGCCTTTCTTAAAAACGGGCATTACTTGCGCTTTTTTCCATTCGTTCGGTACCTTTCCTTGCTCAAGCGATCTACGGTAAATTACTGCTAGAAGGGGAGCAAGTTCTTTCGCTTAATCTTCATAGAATCTTATAGATATCTGACCTGGCCTCGATGCCTTTCCACTACTAAGCGACTGTAGCTGCTCTTCAGTTCCACGATCGGTTATGTCAATATCTGCCATTTCGACGTTCGTACGACGATTGAAAGGAGGGACGGTGTTACGATCACCCGAATTCACTATTTCGGCCTTCTCTCTGTTATCTTCCGTTTCGGTGACGGTGTGGTCGCTGAGAGAATGAACAGATGATTTTGACCCTCTTACTGATTTTACACGCGACCAAAATCTCTTAATGTTTTTAGTCAGGTCGGTTGACAACCTCTTACTTTCAAAATCATTGGACGCTTCTCTCACTGCTCTCCTTATGCTCATTTTGGCTTCGTTCTGCTTTTGTTTGTCAGGTTTTTACTTCTCTTGAATCTGAGATGAAATGCTCTTTGCTTACGTAGCGCTTTTCTAACACGCCTATTAAACCATGGTGGATCTTTCCCATCCCTTAAAACCTTACGCGGAACATACTTGTCCAGGGCATATTGAACGATGCCTTTGAATTTTTTCCACTTGTTCTCCATATATCCGTCCTCATCACCGAATATTTGATGCTGACTGCTGAGGTATTCTGAAATTCGTATTCTGCCATCCTTGCTGAGCAAATATATGTTCCTACCTTTCTTAACATTCCTTGTAGGACCCGTCGTCATAATGCTTTCACAGCCTTATGATCACTAATATCTTCCTCTACGTTAACTGGTTCGATAAGTTCAGGTCTGTTTGTTGCCAGGAGGTCTAAGACGTTACCCAGAGCAGTTGTTTCTCTAACTATCTGTTCAAGGTAATTTAGGTACAAGATATCCAGAACAACGCCACACGAATCCCTGTCTCTGGCATCAGTTCCAATCTATACCTAGCAAGTTAAACGTCACCCCCTATTACAAAGGCGTGATCAGGAAAATTCCTAACGATATTCTGCAAATTCTGTCTGAGGCGCTCTACCACTACATATTCTGATCCAGGTGTTCTATAAAAGCATCCGATCACCATTTTTGACCGTTCTTTGTTACTCAGTTTCACCCAGATCATTTCACATTCGGAATCCGTGATAACCTCGCCAGATTTTATCGAATTTCTTACTACAATACCACGCCGCCACCATTGGCGAGTAACCTATCCTTACGATAATCATTCCAGTCTGAACTTAGAATTTCGCTGTCATTGATGTCTGGCTTCAGCCACATTTCTCTTCCAAATACTATCTGTATCGCTTCAGGAACCGATACTAATTCTGGGAGCTATCCTTGGATGGTCCTGCAGTTTACTGAAACCATATTTATCTTTTCTATCTCTGATCTGCGATGACCAGGATTCTCTGAGGTCACTGTGGCTGATTTAACAGGCAAATCGTCTTTCATCCCAAGGGAGGGGTTCTCTAACCTAAAAAAGCCCCATGTGCACGCCACACGTGCACGAATACAACCACCTTGGTTCTGCGTGCCAAACGGATGTTTTGCACTGACTCAGTTAGTGAGAGACGGAAGATTGCTAACATAGGTGTCGGTGCGGCACAGCGACGCAGTCGCAGTAAGCAGAGAGGCTGTGCGTTGGGATGGCAGGTACAGAGGCGGCGGAACGGTGCCCTGTGGAACAGCGGCGCGCCCACTGCAGCGGAACGGCCTCCGGCGCCGTGCTCGCTCAGGCTCGCCTAAAATAAATCGAAATCCGATCCCCTCACCCCTCGCCGCCACCCCTGCCTCTGCCACCCCAGCCTGCAGCCACCGCAGCGGCTTCTCCATCCCCCCGCCCCCCTCTCTTTCTCTCCTCTGCTGCCTGGTTCAGTTTCACTTCTAGCCAAACACTACACTACTCCTGTACTGGCAGTGAAGTTATCGCGCAGGCGTTAACTCCACCACTACCCCAATCATACACGCTTGTAGCCATACACACACTACTATCTGGAAATCTCTGCTTCTTTCTTCAGTTTATCAGCTTTGTACGGATTCGGTACTGTTATTGATATCCAGTATAAGATCAGGAAAGGGTCATGAGACTCAGGTCAACTTACTTCGTTATAATACAGGGTGATTCAAAAAGAATACCACAACTTTAGGAATTTAAAACTCTGCAACGACAAAAGGCAGAGCTAAGCACTATCTGTCGGCAAATTAAGGGAGCGATAAAGTTTCATTTAGTTGTACATCGCTGGAGGCGCTGTTGACTAGGCTTCAGCATCAGTTGATGCTAAGATGGCGACCGCTCAACAGAAAGCTTTTTATGTTATTGAGTACTGCAGAAGTGAATCGACGACAGTTGTTCAGCGTGCATTTCGAACGAAGTATGGTGTTAAACCTCCTGATAGGTGGTGTATTAAACGTTCGTATAAACAGTTTACAGAGAATGGGTGTTTGTGCAAAGGGAAAAGTTCTGGACGGCCGAGAACGAGTGATGCAAATGTAGCACGCATCCAGCAAGCATTTGTTCGCAGCCCAGGAAAATCGACTCGAAGAGCTAGCAGAGAGCTGCAAATTCCACAATCAACTGTATGGAGAGTCCTACGAAAAAGGTTAGTTATGAAACCTGAACGTCAACTTCCCGAGGCGATGGATCGGCCGCCAGGCAGCCCGCGACAGAGCACTTCATCACTGGCCTCCAAGAAGCCCTGATCTTACCCCCTGCGATTTTTTCTTATGGGGGTATTTTAAGGATATGGTGTTTCGGCCACCTCTCCCAGCCACCATTGATGATTTGAAACGAGAAATAACAGCAGCTATCCAAACTGTTACGCCTGATATGCTACAGAGAGTGTGGAACGAGTTGGAGTATCGGGTTGATATTGCTCGAGTGTCTGGAGGGGGCCATATTGAACATCTCTGAACTTGTTTTTGAGTGAAAAAAAACCTTTTTAAATACTCTTTGTAATGATGTATAACAGAAGGTTATATTATGTTTCTTTCATTAAATACACATTTTTAAAGTTGTGGTATTCTTTTTGAATCACCCTGTATACTCTCGCCTGAGTATTTCGATGTGAGGTTGGCCGTAGCTAATTACTGGGTAATTCCTTCGAAAACCATGTCCCGGTCACTGTTTGTGGTCTCGTAAGAGATACAATGTCTGCACACCAGTCCAAATAAATGTAATAGGAAATGCGTGTCGTGTTTGAAAGATGTGGTGTTTGTAGTTTACATCGCGAAATGCGATCTCGGCTCTTCACGCCCACGTTTGAACTTTGGCAATGGTAGGAATCAACAATACTTGCAGCAACTTATAAAAAAACTTACAAAACGAAAGATAAAGTAATCCGGCAACAATTTTGTCGTTAAGGTCAGTACACTCAAATACTGAACTTCCAATATGAGTTGCTGTACAACCAGTTACGCTAACAGCGCAGATACTTTGTATATCTACCATGAAGAAACACTTTCGCAAATTTTTGAGGCTTTGCCAACGGACAAGTTGTAGAAATGGCTTTCAGGTGAGATGTCGGATGTTGCCGTGATAGCGCCACAATATTTCAGCGACGCAACTGATCCACATCTCAGGTGGGACGAACTCACTGCTGTGGCATGACTAAAGTCAGTCTAAATAAGAAATGTGCAGGTTTCGAGGCGCCAAATTAGGTGGCTAATAGCGAAGATTTCCTGATCGGTGGCAGGATGGACGGACTCACTTCCTGTCGGCCGATAAACAAAGGACTCCGAGCACGAGCAGAGGCTGTCGTTGGTGTTGTGCGCTACAGCTGGCTGCCCCAGCGCCCTCTGTTCGAAGCCTCCCGCCGAAATGAGCGTCTGATATGGCTAGTGACCATCCTCGCCATAAGCGTCCGCAAATTTAAGTCGCCACCGAAACATCATCCCGTGAATGATCAATAGTTCCGTCTTGTGGTCGCTTTGGCAGTAACACTGCAAGCGCTTGATCCGATGCTGTTGTAAGTTGGATACGTGCGTCTATGTTAACGAGATATTTTTCGAGCCACGAATTTCCACCGTTTTTATAAATACATCATCCCAGTACGAAGACGTCGACAAGAGACTTTTAGTACTCTTGTGGCCCATATTGCGCCCCATACAGCAATCGACTGCTGCAGAACTGGATGGTCCAGACGTGAGTGAAATTGATGTTGGGCGCATCTATCTTCCACGGTGCGACAAGTGTATAGGTTCCCGAAATGACAAGGAATTTTGTAAACACCAGACCTTCTCGAACCGAGTTAGTACTTCACTGAGCCTACAAAAGCTCTTAGTTCCATTGGTGAACTTAAGACGTGTTTAACTTCATGTTCCTTCAGTAATCCTCCTATTTTCGACGTAACACCGCCTAACACCGCCGACCTACGACAAGACTGCCACTCCTCTTTCTTCATCACTGTCTTCTAGCTCCTGAAACGCGTCAGGCCGTAGTCAGTCTCGCGTTTCATTCTTTTTTTTTCACTCAGCACATTCAATCCATCGATGTGTTAGGTCAAATCAGCCAATAATTTCCGATGTATATTCAAGAGAGCGGTATTATCCGTGAGAGTGGGTAGTGACTGTAGACGATTTCCTATAACTTCTCTTAATTCTAACGTACATGCTGAATTAGTCATCAATTCTGGTAGTTAGCGGCGAGTGAAGACATCGCTCTCACACATGACGCTCACGTTGACCCGACGGACAACACGGGCGGCTGGGGGTTAGCGCAGGCCACATGAGTCCTGTCGCATTCACCGCGGCAGAGGCGGTGTGCGCCTTTCACAGGATTAGCCACGCTCGGGAAAGGATGCGCCTGCATACTGAGTTCAGCAAACTCGCCCTGACCTCGCCAGTTTGCGAATATGGTCTCTCCAAAATACAAACCACCCACGCAAATGACCTGTCCCGTAAAGTAAAATTTCAATCTTGTCCAGTAGCCAAGGGGTGCTTCCTATGTAAGTAGGCTGTTTATGTTTTCTTATTGGCAACGTTACGTAGCGCTCTGTATCAAAATCACTGGCTGTGCTGTGTGAAGTCTGTGGCTAGTTTGCATTGTTGTCTGCTTTTTGAAGCTTTTGCTGTGTTTGTCTCTGATTTTGTTCCATTATGTCTAACTTTTGAAGATTTTGTCCCATTTGTTGCATTAATTGCAATAATAATGTATTAGTGTGAGGAATCTGTTTCTCTATGATTTTTGGCAGTGCATTTTCACCGGCAACATTCACATTTTGACAAGCAGAAAATGTGTCTTGACTCATTTGAGAAAACGGTGAGGACCCAAAACCTAAGTCTACCGTATTTGCAATATTGTGTTCTGTCATTTCGGATTCCTGAGGCGAGCTGTTGCCGACCGATCGATCGATAATGCTTCCTTGTTCACTACCTGTTTCACTGTCTACACCATTATTTGCCGCCCGCTCCATTTCCCTATGCACAAATACCAAATTACTACTGTGAATGGCTGTTAATTCACTACACAGTGGTGCTGATAAGCTACGCTCGTCGTCACTACTGTTTCTCAGTTTACTTTGAAGCCTAGTGTTACGTTTTTCACACGCCATTATTGTCACAATATTTCACACGATAACACAGAAAAGCACAATTTGAAGAGCAAAAATAAGAGAACACATTAACATAGCACTGAAAATAATATCTAGTTAATTGCAAGCGCAGCTGCGAAACACTTGGTGCAAATCTACATGCATGCGACAACTGTTTTACTGTACAACAATGAAAGACTGCAACTACAAAGGAGATTCTCTCTACAATTACTCACTAGCAATAAACAATAGCTACACTAATTACACAAACTACAATTAGCGCAACGCAATCTGACTTTCACAAATCCCTACAAAAGAATGGCCCTGATTAACATTAACCTATACCTTTCACAAATTACTTACCTCACAAAAATCTTCATTACTCGAAGTACTGCAATACAGCGAGCGCCACTACTGCCAGCTAAATAAAAGATTCAAACTACGGAAGGCACTAACTACTGATAGGGATAGTTAGCAAATGAAAGATTTTAATAGAGATCAAACAATGTATTTACCTTAATAATCATAATATATATAGTAGTTCATGCCATCCAGTATTACAAATTTCAAAACTCCGCCATCTCTCTCCCCACATCCACCACTACTGGCGGCTCACCTCCAACTGCGGAACGCTACGCGCTGTTAACATCCAGCTGCCCAACACTAAAATGGCAGACAACAATGCAAACTAGCCACAGACTGCACACAGCACAGCCAGTGATTTTCATACAGAGCGCTACGTAACGTTGCCAATAAGAAAACATAAACAGCCTACTTACAACCGCGGCAGAGGCGGTGTGCGCCTTTCACAGGATTAGCCACGCTCGGGAAAGGATGCGCCTGCATACTGAGTTCAGCAAACTCGCCCTGTCCTCGCCAGTTGGCGAATATGAATACAAGGGTCTCTCCAAAATACAGACCACCCACGCAAATGACCTGTCCCGTACAGTAAAATTTCAATCTTGTCCAGTAGCCAAGGGGTGCTTCCATAAGCGACTTTTTGTGTAGTTTTGACCGGCTGCTGACACCTTGAGCGCAAAAAACTGAGAAGGCAAAGTTAAGAGAAACTTTAGCAGGACGCCCCTTGATAGGTCGGAACTCGGAACCTTTGGGAGCGGGGATATGCCGTAGGACGGCGCACACAAGTTTTTTGAACGAGCAAATGGGGAAGTTAGCATTTGAAGTTTTTCAGCAAACGATACCGAATCTTCCGGAGCAAAAGACTGTTAGAGTATTCAGACTGGAGAAATGCGAGGGCAGTTCAATAAGTAATGCAACACATTTTTTTTCTCAAACAGGGGTTGTTTTATTCAGCATTGAAATACACTAGGTTATTCCCCAATCTTTTAGCTACACAACACTATTTTTCAACGTAATCTCCATTCAATGCTACGGCCTTACGCCACCTTGAAATGAGGGCCTGTATGCCTGCACGGTACCATTCCACTGGTCGATGTCGGAGCCAACGTCGTACTGCATCAATAACTTCTTCATCATCCGCGTAGTGCCTCCCACGGATTGCGTCCTTCATTGGGCCAAACATATGGAAATCCGACGGTGCGAGATCGGGGCTGTAGGGTGCATGAGGAACAACAGTCCACTGAAGTTTTGAGAGCTCCTCTCGGGTGCGAAGACTTGTGTGAGGTCTTGCGTTGTCATGAAGAAGGAGAAGTTCGTTCAGATTTTTGTGAACAATTGTGACAGCACTACCAACAGAGATGTCAAGTTGAGCACTGAGTTGTTTGATGGTGATCCGTCGATCATCTCAAACGAGTGTATTCGCACGCTCCGCCATTGCAGGAGTCACAGCTGTGCACGGCCGGCCCGCACACGGGAGATCAGACCGTCTTGCTTGACCTTGCGGCGATGATGACACACGCTTTGCCCAACGACTCACCGTGCTTTTGTCCACTGCCAGATCACCGTAGACATTCTGCAAGCACCTATGAATATCTGAGATGCCCTGGTTTTCCGCCAAAAGAAACTCGATCACTGCCCGTTGTTTGCAACGCACATCCGTTACAGACGCCATTTTAACAGCTCCGTACAGCGCTGCCACCTGTCGAAAGTCAATGAAACTATACGAGACGAAGCGGGAATGTTTGAAAATATTCCACACGAAATTTCCGGGTTTTTCAACCAAAATTGGCCGAGAAAAAAAATGTGTTGCATTACTTATTGAACTGCCCTCATACAATGATAAAAGCACTGCCTGTCGAGAGGCGGGATGTGGCCTGATGGCGTTGCGGGAATGTAATGCGTTAAGAGTGGTGCTTAAGCGGAGCAGAGACGAATGGGGTGATCGCTCTAGAGACGATACTGGTCGAAAATGGACAAATTCTCTGACATAAGCATCTTTGACAAAGGCCAGATTGTTATTATCCGGAGCCTAGGTATCTCGGAAACGACAAAGCTGGTCGAATGTTTAACTGCTACTGTAGCAAGCATATACGGCGGAATGAAGTGGAGGGACAGTGAAATTATTACCAGGCACTAAATGGGTGGACTTCCACAATCTTCAAAGAATGTGGAGTTTGCAGGCTTGTCGGCTCTCTGAAGTAGGACAGACAGTGATCTGTGGCATCTCTGCCGAAAAAGTCCAATACTGGTGCACGTGCAAGGGTTTTGGGGCACACCGTTCATCGTGCATTCTTGAACATGGAGCTCCGCAGCAGACCATCCCTATGTATTCCCATGACGACCCAACGACACTGTTAATTACTATTGCAGTGGACACGAGACCATCGGGATTCAGCCGTCGATCAATGGTAACGCTTCGGCACTTCCGGTGAATCACATTTTTGCTACACTAGGTCCAGAAACGCTGTCATCGTGGTGAATGGTGGCCCGAAACGTGGAGCGTGCCACGGACACAGGCTGGTGGGAGCAGCATTGTGCTGTGGGAGACATTCTACTGCGCTCGCATGGGACCTGTGGTAGTAATCGAAGGCAGGCGGACAGTTGCGAACCACCTGCATCCCTTCAGGGGTGATGTCTTCCCCGACGACGGTGTCATCTTTCAGCAGTAAAACTGTCCGTGCCTCGGAGCCAGAACCGTGGTACAGTGGCTAGAGGAGCATTATCGTGAACTCAAGCTGGTGTCTGGGCGACCAAATTCACCTGATGTAAGTCCTGAGGAGCGCGTCTAGGTCGTAATCACCGGGTACGCAGATCAGAGGCCCGTTATTTACACGAGTTACATGACGTGTGCGTAGATATGTAGTGCAACATGTGGTGTCACCGCCAGACACCACACTTGCTAGGTGGTAGCTTTAAATCGGCCGCGGTCCATTAGTACAGGGCTATTACAAGTGATTGAAGCGATTTCATAAATTCACTGTAGCTCCATTCATTGACATATGGTCACGACACACTACAGATACGTAGAAAAACTCATAAAGTTTTGTTCGGCTGAAGCCGCACTTCAGGTTTCTGCCGTCAGAGCGCTCGAGAGCGCAGTGAGACAAAATGGCGACAGGAGCCTAGAAAGCGTATGTCGTGCTTGAAATGCACTCACATCAGTAAGTCATAACAGTGCAACGACACTTCAGGACGAAGTTCAACAAAGATCCACCAAATGCTAACTCCATTTGGCGATGGTATGCGCAGTCTAAAGCTTCTGGATGCCTCTGTAAGGGGAAATCAACGTGTCGGCCTGCAGACAGCGAAGAAACGGTTGAACGCGTGCGGGCAAGTTTCACGCGTAGACCGCGGAAAATTGGCTCATGCCACAACTGGAGACCGACAGCGCCGACTTCATCTTTCAACAGGATGGTACTCCACCGCACTTCCATCATGATGTTCGGCATTTCTTAAACAGGAGATTGGAAAACCGATGGATCGGTCGTGGTGGAGATCATGATCAGCAATTCATGTCATGGCCTCCACGCTCTCCCGACTTAACCCCATGCGATTTCTTTCTGTGGGGTTATGTGAAAGATTCAGTTTTTAAACCTGCTCTACCAAGAAACGTGCCAGAACTGCGAGCTCGCTTCAACGATGCTTTCGAATTCATTGATGGGACATGCTGCGCCGAGTGTGGGAGGAACTTGATTATCGGCTTGATGTCTGCCGAATCACTAAAGGGGCACATATCGAACATTTGTGAATGCCTAAAAAAACTTTTTGAGTTTTTGTATGTGTGTGCAAAGCATTTTGAAAATATCTCAAATAATAAAGTTATTGTAGAGCTGTGAAATCGCTTCAATCATTTGTAATAACCCTGTACATGTCGGACCCGCGTGTCGCCACTGTCAGCAATTGTAGACCGAGCGCCACCACACGGCAGGTCTAGAGAGACGTACTAGGACTCGTCCCAGTTGTACGACGACTTTGCTAGCAACTACACTGACGAAGCCTTTCTCTCATTTGCCGAGAGGTAGTTAGAATAGCCTTCAGCTAAGTCCATGGCTACGACCTAGCAAGGCGCCATTAACCATTTCTAGAGAGAGTCTCACTTGTATCATCAAGAATGCTGTATACAAATGATGGATTAAAGTTAAGTATTCCAGCAGCTACGTACTTTTCTTTATGGCATTCATTACGTATCCTGTTTCAGACTTAACGCAAGCCGGCGTGAGTTGACGCGTGCCCTTTCGGCTTCCTCGCCTTGTGTCTAGACTGTCTTGTCTAGACACAACACAACATACCTCCAAAAACCTACCAACCAACTGGAGGACCCCTGATTCGCAGAATCAGTGACGTATTTCGTTCCAAAGACCAACAACCAAGCCATTGATCAGACAGTCAAAATGTTTTAATTCAACAGTGTAATCTTCGTGGTTTCAAACTGTCCAAAACGGGCAATTTAGAGGGTTCACGGCCCAAAGGAGCAGGAAAGGGAAGTATGAAGGACTTCGTCATTGTGATACGCAGAGGAGAAGCTGGTAAGCGTGAGAGAGGGGCGGAGCTGTGGATTCACGAGCAGACGGGCAGCGCAGTGACAGCCCCCGTCCCCACCTGTGACCTAACCGCGCCTCGCCTCCCTCAAATGGCAAAGTGTCGCAGCAATGGCATACGTGTGGGATGACAGACGCGGTGGTTCAGATTAATCAATCAGCCACTGTGTGGTGACCTTTCCGCCAAAATTTCATTTTGTGGTGTTCTATTTCTCTTTACTCACTGCTTGCCAATTGAATAACCACCAGTACTTGAATTTTGCCATTAGGAGTCAGTTAGCAGGATTTTGTGTTCGTTTGGCCTATTTTGTGATAACTTTTCCAGTCCCGTTTCCCTCCGAAGATCATCAGTTATCGCACTTTCACATGTGTATATGCAAGCGTTCTCCCGTGATGAGTATTTGATCTTTGTTTGTTTGTTCTCAGCACAACGCATGTGACTTGTGATCCTTGTTTCATTACACTACCTGACAGTCACTATCACTACTTAATAATTATTAAAATTTAATCGTGGCAGATAACTACATTCCAAGTGATAGGGGCAAGCGTTTCCTTCCTTTTCCGTGCGCGCAATTCCTTTCTGTACACCTTGAAAGGGTACAGTACCACCCGACATTGAAAATAGGTACAACATACTTCATTATTTTTGTCAGAACAACACATTTTTTTTTGTAAAATATCTCAATTTCAATTAATACAGCGAAGCCAGATACCAGTGTGGGAAAGAATGATAGTTTATTTATTTAATTGATCACATGTGCACTCCCACAAAGTAAATCCCTACATCCAGTTTGGTGAGATCTGTGAAATGAATGAATGTATGGTCGTCTGCGAACCGCAGATAGTGAATGTGAATATATGATCATCTTCGAGACGATCCTTTCGTGGGACCAAAGAGATGAAACTTACCTGAGCTTTGAGCGCCTGAAATGTGGCTGACCACTACGGTAGCAAGGTGCTCCCCCACTTCAGCAGAGGTGCAAGAGGACCTCGAGAACGGCCATGTTTCAGCACTCTGCCGCTGGATCTTGTGCTGTTATGACCAGTTTTAGTTGTGCTCCGTAATGACGAAAGAGTGGAGACATGGTATGCATGTGGAATATTTAAGAGTAGTTTGAAATAATAATTTCTCTATTTCAGGAACTTTTGTGGGGAGAATTAAATGTCAGGCAGGTAATATTAATGGGATTGTAGTAATCTTCGGAAGTGACCAACGGTCACAATGAAACCACGTGTAGCAATAAGTTGAAATACTTCCGTGTGCTTAAGTTAAGCTGAATTACTAGCGTGTGTACAATAAGTTGAAATATTTAAGAAATAGCGTGTGTACCATAAGTTGAAATATTTAAGAAATGGCGTGTGCAGGACTTGAAATTAGAGACGAGTACTTCAGCGTGGTGAGTACTGTGTGAGTCTCAAACTGTGTATGAGACAAAAGATAAAGAGAAGTACTCGTCCATGGTATCAGTTGAGGACCCACGTGTGTGATGAATATGTTCTTAATATTACTTTGCGTGATATGATTCCGTGTGACGCTCGATTCGAACTCTGAGAGAGAAGCAAGGTGAGTCGGCCATCTATCCAGCAACGCCACTTGGCTTGCATTGCACAGGAAGACGTGCATATATCTCCAGAGTTCATAGTAGGAAAGTAGAATTACGAAGTGGGGCAGTGTCGTGTGAAACTGGGATAAATATTAATTGAAGTGGGAAAGCTGAAAGTGATGTTGTGACTATTACCTGTGTAGTATTTCATATTGTAGTGTGGTGTATGTCATGTAATTTGGGTATGTGTGGTTTGCATGGGAGAGTAGCGAGGTAGTTTCAAAAGATTAGTGGGTTATGCTTGTTCCTTCTGTACCGCTCGGTCTGGAGGAAAGTTTCGTGATGATGATTGTGAGAGTCGAAGTGTGAGAAATAACAAAAGATCCACCATCCTATCCAGAGAGTGCACTGTAGCGTTAAATAATTACGAGACCATAATATAGAGATTCACCAATGTTAAGCCATGCCAACTGGGCGGAATTTCTCATGTGTTATTGTTGTAGGTTATAGAATTTGCGTGTTTAGGTTATAGAATTTATCGGGTAAATAAGATAGTGAAAAGAAAAAGATTGGTGGACTTTTCCTTCGAATTGTATGTTGTCATGATGTCCCGAATTTATAATGTGTGCGCCATTCATATTGAGTGCGGTGGCCACGTGTTGATAAAAGCCGTTAAATAAAAGACACAAAGAAAATGTGGTATTGCCAGTGCGTAGTGAACAGTCTGAGTTCTGTAAGTCAGATGTGCGCTTCCGTTGCGTATTATTCATACAGGAGGATAATTTGTAACTTAATTGTGAGTACGAGAGTTCATGTTACTCGATAAATAAGAATGAATCCCCTCGCTTGGCAGACCACTCATCTTGTAGGCCTGACTGCTTGATGCCACAGTATGAGGAAGGCATGTGGGTGCGTCTCAACCTGAACCGTAGTGACGGACTTGCACCTTTAGAGAGAATACTCAGTGCATGTCAGTGGCAGAACAGACTGACTAGAGGCTTACCCCAGTGGTGCCTCGCACACCTCACATTATCTGACGTGAACCAGGTGGAAGTCACGGTGACACTTCGTGCGGAATAACCATGTTGCAGGAATACGGTGCTGTGGCGAGGCTCATACGATAAGCTGTCTCAGACGGATATGGCTCGTGCTGTGTGAAAAAACTTTCTAAGCATGCAATTTCGTTGCAAAGAGTAGTGACATCTGGTGACCTGTAAACGTTCCGTCTCTGGTTGTCGGTTTACAGTACACTGCGTGTCTCAAGGACCCATCCGCATGTCCTGGCACTGTGAAACGTCCCCTTAGTTCAATTATACAAGACTGTGCTTAAACTGACACACAATATTTTTAGCGCAACGCAATCTGACTTTCAAAAATCCCTGCAAAAGAATGGCCCTGACTAACATTACCCTATACGTTTCACAAATCACTTACCTCACCAAAAATCTTCATTACTCGAACTACTGCAATACAGCGAGCGCCACTACTGCCAGCTAAATAAAAGATTCAAACTACTGAAGGCACTAACTACTGATAGGCATAGTTAGCAAATGAAAGATTTTAATAGAGAACAAACAATGTATTTACCTTAATAATCATAATATATATACCATCCAGTCTTACAAATTTCAAGTCTCCGCCATTTCTCTCCCCACATCCACCACTGCTGACGGCTCACCTCCAACTGCGCAACGCTACGCGCTGTTCACATCCAGCTGCCGCTGCCCGACACTACAATGGCAGACAACAATGCAAACTAGCTACAGACTGCACACAGCACAGCCAGTGATTTTTATACCGAGCGATACGTAACGTTGCCGATAAAAAAACATAAACAGCCTACTTACATAGCCCCCATGCTCCCCACAAAAAATTTTACAAATTGTTTTGGGCACTGGGCAATACATATTTGTTAAAATTTTTCATAATCGCAATTACAATAACAAAGAAATCAAATTCACACACTTATTGATACAATGTTGGTCAAAAGCTAAAATTTTCTCACAGTCCATAAAGATAGTCCTGATCATTTGTCATAATAGTAATTACAGTATTTGTTTTTCACAAAGTCTCATTAGTAAAAAAAATTGCACACAGAAGTAGTGGATTTCCATGCAGTCTTGAAGAAGTAGTGGTGTCCTTCCAACGGAAAGACAGTGCTGACTCTTGACATGCAGACAGGTAATGGGCCACAACAGAGCAAACCCACAGCGGAGTCAGTCGAAGTTTTGAAGAATATTGGTAGGTACAATGGCAGACAACAATGCAAACTAGCTACAGACTGCACACAGCACAGCCAGTGATTTTCATACCGAGCGCTACGTAACGTTGCCGATAAGAAAACATAAACAGCCTACTTACAACTGTAGTTCGTCGTTTTACTCCTGCTCCGTTGTAAATCTGATGTTAGAAACAAGAAGATTTAAATGCTGTGGAAATACATCCACTGGTTCAAAAATGGCTCTGAGCACTATGGGACTTAACTTCTGAGGTCATCAGTCCCCTAGAACTTAGAACTACTTAAACCTAACTAACCTAAGAATGTCACACATATCCATGCCCGAGGCAGGATTCCAACCTGCGATCGTAGCGGTCGCGCGGTTTCAGACTATAGCGCGTAGAACCGCTCGGCCACTCCGGCCGGCCATCCAGTGGTGCAGTGCCGTGGGAAGCATATTACAAAGGTATCATCCACGTATCGCCAAAACACTGTATGTCTTAATAGGTCGAGATGAGCACGTCCTCGAAAAAATGTTACTTTATCTGGATAATAAAAAAACAGCGATTTTTTCAGTGGTATTCGAGTGAAAAATGAGACTAGAACTCACAATATACACTGAAGCGCCGAAGCAACTGGTATAGGCATGCGTATTCAAATACAGAGATATCTAAACGGGCAGAATAGGGCGCTGCGGTCGGTAACGCCTATATAAGACAACAAGTGTCTGGTTCAGTTCTTAGATAGGTTACTACTGCTACAATGGTAGGTTATAAAGATTTAAGTGAGTTTGAACGTCGTGTTATACTCGGCCTACGAGCGATGGTACACAGTATCTCAGAGGGAGCGTTGAAGTGGGGACTTCCCCGTACGACCATTTCACGAGTGTACCATGAATATCATAAATCCGGTAAAATATCAAATCTCCGACACTGGTGAGGCCGGAAAACGATCCTTCGAGAACGAGACCAACAACAATTGAAGAGAATCGTTCAGTGTCACAGAAGTACAACCCTTTCGCAAATTGCTGCAGATTTCAGTGCTGGGCCATCAACACGTGACAGAGTGCGAAACATTCGACGAAACATCATCGATATGAGCTTTCGGAGCCGAAGGCCCACTCATATACCCTCGATGACTGAATGACAGAAAGCATTATACCTCGCCTGGGTCCGTCAACTTCGACATTGGACTGTTGATGACTGGAAACATGTTGCCTGGTTGGACGACTCTCGTTTCAACTTTTATCGAGCGGATGGACGTGTACTGGTATGGAGACAACCTCATGATGCGGTGACCGAGCGGTTCTAGGCGCTTCAGTCCGGAACCGCGCGACTGGTACGGTCGCAGTTCCGAATCCTGCCTCGAGCATGAATGTGTGTGACGTCCTTAGGTTAGATAGTTTTAAGTAGTTCTAAGTTCTAGGGGACTGATGACCTCAGATGTTAAGACCCATTGTGCTCAGAGCCATTTGAACCAACCTCATGAATCCATGGACACTGCATGTCAGCAGGGGATTGTTGAAGCTGGTGGAGGTTCCGTAATGGCATGGGGTGTGTGCAGCTGGAGTAACACGCCACCCCTAATACGTCTAGACACGGCTCTGAATGGCGGCACATACGTAAGCATCCATTCATGTTCACTGTGCGTTCCGACGGACTTGGGCAATTCCTGTAGGACAATATGACAACCGACACGTCCAGAATTGCTACACAGTGCTCCAGGAACATTCTTCTGAGTTTAAAGACTTTCTTTGGCCACCAAACTCCTCAGGTATGAACGTTATTGAGCATATCTGTCACGCCGTGCAACGTGATGTACAAAAGATATCTCCACTCTCTCATGCTCTTACGGATTTATGTACAGCCCTGCAGGATTCATGTTGTCGATTTCCTCCAGCACTACTTCAGACATCCGTCGAGTCCACGCCGCATCGTGTCGCGGAACTTCTGCGTGCTCGCGGGGGCCCTACACGATATTAGGCAGGTGTACCAGTTTCTTTGGCTCTTGAGTGAATGATAGGGTGCGTCTAAGTTCTTGAGTCGGCAAATCTGAGATGCATGTGTGGTGCTGATATTTCCCCTCCAAAGGCCAAAATTGCGCTGCCAGATGTTTTTCCAACTTCCATGTTGGCTCCCCAATATTACTCATGATTGGGTTATATAGCACGCTGTCTTAATGAATTTCAGTCACTCCGTATAGCTTGGGAGCCTGCGTAGGCGGTTACTCGGACACAACATTAGAGATCTCGCTGTTCTTTAGGATCTCTGAAGTTGTTCACTGTATGGTGGCACATTGATGCTAGCGCGTGTCTTACGTAGCTCAGTACCGTGTTCGCCCCACATCAATATGTCGGCCAGTTGCGCCAACGAAGCATTGTGGGGACGCCCGACGTCTTGTGCGAGAACTACACTCCTGGAAATTGAAATAAGAACACCGTGAATTCATTGTCCCAGGAAGGGGAAACTTTATTGACACATTCCTGGGGTCAGATACATCACATGATCACACTGACAGAACCACAGGCACATAGACACAGGCAACAGACCATGCACAATGTCGGCACTAGTACAGTGTATATCCACCTTTCGCAGCAATGCAGGCTGCTATTCTCCCATGGAGACGGTCGTAGAGATGCTGGATGTAGTCCTGTGGAACGGCTTGCCATGCCATTTCCACCTGGCGCCTCAGTTGGACCAGCGTTCGTGCTGGACGTGCAGACCGCGTGAGACGACGCTTCATCAAGTCCCAAACATGCTCAATGGGGGACAGATCCGGAGATCTTGCTGGCCAGGGTAGTTGACTTACACCTTCTAGAGCACGTTGGGTGGCACGGGATACATGCGGACGTGCATTGTCCTGTTGGAACAGCAAGTTCCCTTGCCGGTCTAGGAATGGTAGAACGATGGGTTCGATGACGGTTTGGATGTACCGTGCACTATTCAGTGTCCCCTCGACGATCACCAGTGGTGTACGGCCAGTGTAGGAGATCGCTCCCCACACCATGATGCCGGGTGTTGGCCCTGTGTGCCTCGGTCGTATGCAGTCCTGAATGTGGCGCTCACCTGCACGGCGCCAAACACGCATACGACCATCATTGGCACCAAGGCAGAGAGCGACTCTCATCGCTGAAGACGACACGTCTCGATTCGTCCCTCCATTCACGCCTGTCGCGACACCACTGGAGGCGGGCTGCACGATGTTGGGGCGTGAGCGGAAGACGGCCTAACGGTGTGCGGGACCGTAGCCCAGCTTCATGGAGACGGTTGCGAAAGGTCCTCGCCGATACCCCTGGAGCAACAGTGTCCCTAATTTGCTGGGAAGTGGCGGTGCGGTCCCCTACGGCACTGCGTAGGATCCTACGGTCTTGGCGTGCATCCGTGCGTCGCTGCGGTCCGGTCCCAGGTCGACGGGCACGTGCACCTTCCGCCGACCACTGGCGACAACATCGATGTACTGTGGAGACCTCACGCCCCACGTGTTGACCAATTCGGCGGTACGTCCACCCGGCCTCCCGCATGCCGACTATACGCCCTCGCTCAAAGTCCGTCAACTGCACATACGGTTCACGTCCACGCTGTCGCGGCATGCTACCAGTGTTAAAGACTGCGATGGAGCTCCGTATGCCACGGCAAACTGGCTGACACTGACGGCGGCGGTGCACAAATGCTGCGCAGCTAGCGCCATTCGACGGCCAACACCGCGGTTCCTGGTGTGTCCGCTGTGCCGTGCGTGTGATCAATGCTTGTACAGCCCTCTCGCAGTGTCCGGAGCAAGTATGGTGGGTCTGACTCACCGGTGTCAATGCGTTCTTTTTTCAATTTCCAAGAGTGTATTTCATGAGATTTCGATATTGCAGCCCGATAATTACATATTGCCGTAGAATTTCGGCTGACCACCAGATACCCATTTTCGGGCGAGTTTTACAGCTGGAGATTACCGATGCTCGTCGCTATGTTTTTGTACCAAACGTTGTTGTATGTATGTATATGAATGTTTGAGTTTACGGTAGACGGAGTGCCCTAATGACCCATCCACATCCCGATTAACTAAGACGTCTACAAACGGTAGATCTTTTTCATTTACATAAACTTGATGTTTTGAAATGCGTGACGTCGCTTCTTCACCTTGGAGCCACACTACAAACCAACTCACTTCCAGAAAAATTTGGTTTCAGTTCCGCCTACTCGAGTGTATTCCCCTCATAGTCATGAACGAGAAAGTTTGGTAGCAGAGAGGACAACTTACTTCCCGAGGAAACGTCATCAGTGTGTTGAAAATATTCACTGTTGAGCAAATATTAAGTTGAGGAGAGGGCATTAAGGAACAAATAATGGCGTTGCCCTTATCCACTGGAAGGACAACCATGCAGAGATCTTGTAGCTTGCTTAGTGCGGCCCTCTCTGAGGAGGAAGTGTGGCTTTTGTCAGGAGGAACTCTCGTAACTGCCCGGCACGCTTCACGTCTCATTTCGTCTGCTGCGCCACTGAAAAGAGGTCTGATAGCTATTTAAGGACGTCTAATACAATCAGTTTAATAAGCCACGGCTGTCAAATACTAACACGAAATCTTCACAGACGAATGGAAAAACTGGTAGAAGCCGACGTCGGGGAAGATCAGTTTGGATTCCGCAGAAATCCTGGAACACGTGAGGTAATACTGACCATACAACTTATCTTAGAAAATAGATTAAGGAAAGACAAACTTACGTTTCTAGCATTTGTAAACTTAGAGAAAGCTTTTGACAATGTTGAGTGGAATACACTCTTTCAAATCCTGAAGGTGGCAGGGGTAAAATACAGGGAGCGAAAGGCTATTTACAATTTGAACAGAAACCAGATGGCAGTTATAAGAGTCAAGGGGCATGAAAGGGAAGCAGTGGTTGGGAAGGGAGTGAGACAGGGTTCTACCCTCTCCCCGATGTTATTCAATCTGTATATTGAGCAAGCAGTAAAGGAAACAAAAGAAAAATTAGGAGTAAGTATTAAAATCCATGGGGAAGAAATAAAAACGTTAAGGTTCACCGATGACATTGTAATTCTGTCAGAGACAGCAAAGGACTTGGAAGAGCAGTTGAACGGAATGGACAGTGTCTTGAAGGGAGAATATAAGATGAACATCAACAAAAGCAAAACGAGGATAGTGGAATGTAGTCGAATTAAGTCGGGTGATGCTGAGGGAGTTAGATTAGGAAATGAGACACTTAAAGTAGTAAAGGAGTTTTGCTATTTGGGGAGCAAAATAACTGATGATGGTCGAAGTAGAGAGGATATAAAATATAGACTGGCAGTGGCAAGGAAAGCGTTTCTGAAGAAGAGAAATTTGTCAACATCGAGTTTAGATTTAAATGTCAGGAAGTCGTTGCTGAAAGTATTTGTATGGAGTGTACCAATGTATGGAAGTGAAACGTGGACGATAAATAGTTTGGACAAGAAGAGAATAGAAGCTTTCGAAATCTGGTGCTACTGAAGAATGCTGATGATTCGATGGGTAGGTCACATAACTAATGAGGAGGTATTGAATATAATTGGGGAAAAGAGGAATTTGTGACACAATTTGACTAGAAGAATGGCTCGGTTGGTATGACATGTTCTGAGGCACCAAGGGATCACCAATTTAGTATTGGAGGGCAGCGTGGAGGGTAAAAATTGTAGAGGGAGACCAAGAGATGAATACACGAAACAGATTCAGAAGGATGTAGGTTGCAGTAAGTACTGGGAGATGAAGAAGCTTGCACAGGATAGGGTAGCATGGAGAGCTGCATCAAACCAGTCTCAGGACTTAAGACCACAACAACAATACAATCAGATAGGTGGAGGAGTGCTTTAGGCGTAAGCGCGAAGCTCAGGTATCATGTTTACTCTGTAGCATAACAGCTATCTATTAAGTTTCGTGTCAGAATTTTTACTTTTCATATCCACAGCTTTTTTATTTTTGTATGAGATAATCTGATTGCAGGAATGATGTCTTCGTGTGAGAATCTGTGACATTCAATATTCAATCTTGAGTCCTGAATCCCAGAGTTATAATAATTGTGTTAAACAGAGTGTCTTCATCCGTTTTCTTTGCCTGGAGAGATGGTTTCCGAACATCCAATAATAGTCTCTGTTTCATCCGAAACATGGTGGCGAGCCCTGATTGAATGCATTGCTCCTTTAATGATGTAGTTTTGTTGAAAGATAATTAAATTAAACAGCGAAAGCACAATTAGTCGTTTTGAACTTATAATTGTTATTGGTCACGTTGCTTTTTCGCCACCAACTGTTAATATACAAAAGTAATACCGATTGCACACTCTTGATTAATCACGATCGAAGAGACTTCGGCCCGCATCTCGTGGTCGTGCGGTTGCGTTCTCGCTTCCCACGCCCGGGTTCCCGGGTTCGATTCCCGGCGGGGTCAGGGATTTTCTCTGCCTCGTGATGGCTGGGTGTTGTGTGCTGTCCTTAGGTTAGTTAGGTTTAAGTAGTTCTAAGTTCTAGGGGACTGATGACCATAGATGTTAAGTCTCATAGTGCTCAGAGCCATTTGAACCGTTTTTTTAAGAGATTTCGGGATTGCAGCTGGTCGTCGTAAACTTCACGGTATTTCAAATGGACACCTGTCAGTCACCTTCAGGTGAGCCATCGAAGATTTCGAAGATTGTCTTCGATCGCTCGCCTGAAGATGGCTGGCATATGTCCAGTTGAATTATAGTCGAGTGAAGTTCACGACGAGCGGCTGCAATCCCGAAATCTCTTCGAACAGTTAATTAGCCGGGAAAATTTTAAACTTGATCCATCATGTTAAATATTTAATCAACCTTGACATAATTTTCGTACTTGTTTCTTTATTTTACTTGTAATACTTGCGACTTTGTTGCACCATCGATGTTCTCTCCCGAATGTGAAGTTTACCAATACTTCATACTCGCTTTCACGACATTCATCGACGCTCCCTCTCCTGCTACCGTCCGTGAAAGGCAGTGCTAATCTGGAGAATTTCTTTACGTTACAACTACATCAAAGAAGCCCTGAGTAAAGGGACGAATTTAGATGTTCACTTATATACAATGGTGTTCAAAATTAAAGCAAAAAACCGAAATTTTGCATGGTTGCGTTTGTTTTGGCACGAAACAGTTTAAACAGGCGATAGCAAAGTAGAAGCAATGCAAAGAATACAGAATGTAAACAACTGCAACATGCACAGCAATAGACGCAAATGTTCTACGTTTAAAAATAAATGGTTGAAATGGCTCTAAGCACTATGGGACTTAACATCTGATGTCATCAGTCCCCTAGAACTTAGAACTACTTAAACCTAACTAACCTAATGACATCACACACATCCATGCCCTAGGCAGGATTCGAACCTGCGACCATAGCAGCATCGCGGCTCCGGACTGAAGCTCCTAGAACTACTCTACGTTTTTTTCCCAACTTAAAGCATTCGCACACAAATTCTGACAACTGATTAATGCGCTCAATATGGGGTCCGACCACCTCTATCAGTAAGTCAGGGCTTACAACGACGGAGCATGCTGTGAATAACGTTACCAATGTCATGTTGAGGCAGTAATGCTCATTGTTCCTGCGGAGTTGCCTGCAAGTTTTGGAGAGTGGTTGATGGAAGTTGACGTGATGCAACTGGACTCCCTAGTGCATCCCAGATATGTTCTATGGGATTCAAATCGGGAGAGCGACCAGCGCACGTCATGCGTGCGGTGTCTTCCGTTTACAAGAAAACATCAACCACTCGCGCTCCATGAGGTCGAGCATTGTCGTCCATCGCCGGCCGCTGTGGCCGAGTGGTTCTAGGCGCTTCAGTCCGGAACCTCGCTGCTGCTACGGTCGCAGGTTCGAATCCTGTCTCGGGCACAGATGGGTGTGATGTCCTTAGGTTAGTTAGGTTTAAGTAGTTCTAAGTCTAGGGGACTGATGACCTCACATGTTAAGTCCCATAGTGCTTAGAGCCATTTGAACCATTGTCGTCCATCAATACTAAGTCTGGGCGCATAATACCTCGCAACAACCATACGTGAGGTCCCGGGACCTCGTCACGATACCTGGCAGCAGTTAAACCTTACCGATTCACCCGCACAAGTTCATGAAGAGCTGTTCGAGTGGTCAACATAATCCCTCCCCACAGCATTAGTGTTCCTACTCGATATCGGCCTCTTTCCACAATGTTTAGGTCTCGAAACATGTCATCAGTCCCCTAGAACTTAGAACTACTTAAACCTAACTAACCTAAGGACATCACACACATCCACACATTCCCTTCAGATCTGTTCCGTCGAGAATCACTCTCTAGACCAGATCGGGACTCATCTGTGAAAAGAACATTGGCCCACTGTTCGACTTCCCAGGTGTTATGTTGACGACTCCACACTAGACGTTCCCTTCGGTGAAGATGCGTCAGAGGCACACACACAGCAGGTCTCCGACAATAATAGCCACTCTGCCGAAGCCTTCTCTATACCGTTTGCTTCGCTACAACACGTCCAGTGGATGCTGCGAGATCAGCTGCCAGTTGCAGTGCATTACTATGGCGGTACCGTCGTGCCTTTACAGCCCACCTTTCCTGATGTCATACGTCGTCGTCCCTGTCCTAGTCTTCAGAATAAAGTTTCAGTCTCTATAAATTGTCCCCTCATCCGAGAAACAACAGAACTATTCACATTAAGCCATCGGGCCACATCAGTTTGCGACTCTCCTGCTTCTTACTATGACCCCCCGACAGCAGAGAGTCTGCTAGGCGTCTTCTCTGTGCCGTAATGCACCGTCTGCGGCTGTATACACAGAGATTGTGGATGTGAGACAACCCTGCAAACATTAGCCCGCTTTATAGGTGACCTGTTGTCATTGCTAACGTGGTTCTCTGTTGACCTGACACCCATCTTCCGTACAGAACACGTTCGCACGGAAATCTGGTTAGCCGGCCGAAGTGGCCGTGCGGTTAAAGGCGCTGCAGTCTGGAACCGCAAGACCGCTTCGGTCGCAGGTTCGAATCCTGCCTCGGGCATGGATGTTTGTGATGTCCTTAGGTCAGTTAGGTTTAACTAGTTCTAAGTTCTAGGGGACTAATGACCTCAGCAGTTGAGTCCCATAGTGCTCAGAGCCATTTTGAAATCTGGTTAACAATTTGTATGATTATATCGTGAATTAGACACAGGACAGGGAAACACATTACATTTTGGACACCATTCCACCTGCCGCAATGAATGACAACTCTCTTTAACTGTGGATACATGTAATACAATTGCTATAACAACTCTAAAGAAAACGATAATACCTGATTACAAGATGGTCAACATCTTCAGCATTTCAGGGCGTGTAAGTGTTTGGGGGTAATACTGAGAAGAATGTGAAATGGGATGTTAACGTAAAGTCAGTATCAGAAACGGCGAATGCAAAACTTGGATCTGTTGCTAGGGTTCTGCAGTGCGTTTGTAATGGAACTCTCACACAAGACACTAATGTGACCAATTCCACAACACTGTTCCAGTATTTGGAGTACTTATCGAGCAAGCGAGACAATAAACATTGAAATAATTCATAGACGTGTTTCTCCTATCGCAACAGACCCATACAGCCGTCAAGAAGGGATTGTAGAAACGCTCGCGGGAATTAAACGGGTAACTTCCCGCAGAATGCGATTGTGCAGACGTCAATTGACAGTTTGTGCTATTATATCGTGAAGTAGACACTGCACAGGAAGGGAAAATAGCGCATTATTGCTTTAATTTTAGACACCTGTGTACAAATAATTTTAATATCAGTGCATCAATAAAAATATGAGCTGACAGCTGTATATGGCGACCTTACAGTGGGATCGGTAGGGTAGATTATGATTGGAAAAAGGGTTAAATGTCGGATATGATGCCACTTTCTGGGAGTGGAAAGCGACTGAAATTCCTCTGGGAAAGGAGAGGAAGTGCATGCAAATGGAGAGAAGGTGGGATCTATAGGCATAGGCGCGGCAAGTGGTCGGAGAGACATGAGGGTGCAGAAACTCGAGTTTACGGAAGAGGTAGGTAAAGCGTAGATGATCTCTGTATTAAAGGAGACGTGGGGATTTGATTAACTGATAAAGGCTGTGGGGAAGCACGGTAGGTGGAAGCGGAAGATAAGGCGGAGCGCAGAGCTGTGTAGGATTCCGTGAGAGAGCTAAAATTTAGCGCGGTGGAGGTCCATGCAGTGCTGGCAAAGTACTTGTACGATTCGCACCAGTAGCCTCCTCTTTACGGAACAGTAAAGCTGGCGAATGTGCGCGGATGTCGTAACTGAGTCAGGAGCTGCGATGGAAACGGCTGCGGCAGATGCGAGGTGCCAGACGCGATAGCGGCCAGGTCTCGGCCTGCTGAGGGAAACGTATGAATGAATCGGGGGTGGCGCGTGCCGCAGTTTGTCGCGGAGTGCCATCTGGCGGCGGCCTGTCGCGCCAGCGAGCAGGTTTCCACAAAGGCGGCGCTCGCGCGGAGGCGGAGCGGCCGGAAACTAATGGCGCAGCGAGAATTCGGATCTGCTATTGAGATGTTTGGTACGGGACGATGGGCGGCCTGGCGAGGCCGGCAATAAACCGCACGCGCCACTCTTCACTGTTTTGGGGGGGGGGGGGGGGGGCTGCACTGACGGTGCCGGTGGAAATGTTGCGTGTTGCGGGCAACCACTGCTCTTCTCTCTTTAGCATTTCCCGCACCTTAAGCAGATACCACCAGCAGTACACGATCGCCCATCTACGCTTTGGTGAATATTTTATGCAAGAGTCCGGACGATTTTTGCAAGGTCGTACGGAAACATTCCTTTCCTTCATTTTCGTAACATCCGTGGCTCCACTCGAATTAATTCTGCGCACTGCTGCTAGATCAGTGTAAACAAGGAACGTCACCAGCCTCGCTTTGAACTGCATGGTAGGGTTAAACAGTTCACGACTCCAAAGCGAAGAACTAAAAGTCCTGTAACAAGCTTATTTTGCACACCTTCGTACACAATAGTGGGAGGTGGACCGCAGAGTGGTGCGGCAACTGTCGTCGTAGGAAAGCTGGACAAGAGCAAAAATGATTAATGAACAAATGAACACAGTAAGCAGAAGACTTATTTAACTTGTATTTCTCAGAGCACACAAAGGCTCATTACAAATAATGGGATAAGGACCAGAGTCCTATCACAGCTATCACTGTACTAAGCGCAAACGACGGTGTCGCAACGAAGAAGTTTCGAGGGCGAGTGCGTCAGTGTCTGCCGTCGGCCGTTGTGTATTGCGTTGGCGGAGGGCGCTCGTAGTCCGGAGCCACTGGAGGTGTGGCTCAGCGGGTGTGCTCCATTGTTCCCGCCAGGTCCCACACGACTGCTATCGGCGTCGCATGGAAACTTGCAGTTCCGCTGTCAACCCTCAAAGAGCTCACGACTCCAACAACTACGAGGGCAGTTCAATAGGTAATGCAACACATTTTTTTTCTCGGCCAATTTTGGTTGAAAAAACCGGAAATTTCTTGTGGAATATTTTCAAACATTCCCGCTTCGTCTCGTATAGTTTCATTGACTTCCGACAGGTGGCAGCGCTGTACGGAGCTGTTAAAATGGCGTCTGTAACGGATGTGCGTTGCAAACAACGGGCAGTGATCGAGTTTCTTTTGGTGGAAAACCAGGGCATCTCAGATATTCATAGGCGCTTGCAGAATGTCTACGGTGATCTGGCAGTGGACAAAAGCACGGTGAGTCGTTGGGCAAAGCGTGTGTCATCATCGCCGCAAGGTCAAGCAAGACTGTCTGATCTCCCGCGTGCGGGCCGGTCGTGCACAGCTGTGACTCCCGCAATGGCGGAGCGTGTGAACACACTCGTTCGAGATGATCGACGGATCACCATCAAGCAACTCAGTGCTCAACTTGACATCTCTGTTGGTAGTGCTGTCACAATTGTTCACCAGTTGGGATATTCAAAGGTTTTTTCCCGAACTTCTCGTTCTTCATGACAACGCAAGACCTCACACAAGTCTTCGCACCCGAGAGGAGCTCACAAAACTTCAGTGGACTGTTCTTCCTCATGCACCCTACAGCCCCGATCTCGCACCGTCGGATTTCCATATGTTTGGCCCAATGAAGGACGCAATCCGTGGGAGGCACTACGCGGATAATGAAGACGTTATTGATGCAGTACGACGTTGGCTCCGACATCGACCAGTGGAATGGAACCGTGCAGGCATACAGGCCCTCATTTCAAGGTGGCGCAAGGCCTTAGCATTGAATGGAGATTAAGTTGAAAAATAGTTTTCTGTAGCTAAAAGATTGGGGAATAACCTGGTGTATTTCAATGCTGAATAAAACAATCCCTGTTTCAGAAAAAAAATGTGTTGCATTACTTATTGAACTGCCCTCGTAGCTGACCTGTCGATCGACTCCTCATTTCGCGAGCTCCAAACCTCTCAACAAAAGTTTTTAACGTCCCTACGCTTCAGCCAGTCAGACTTAGTGGCTGCGTGCAAACATTTTCATCAGCCACTTACCGCCCGCGCTAGATAAACACCGCAAGACGCTGCTTCTATCGAGTACTGGTCAACACCTGGCGTCTATGCTAAATCCCTCGCTTTTCAGGCACCCGCGTAGGCACCATCACAACCCTTTTAGGAGGGTCGGGGAAAGAACTGACCACCACCTGTCCGTTGGAGAGAGCCTGCTTCCCGCCAGAGCTGACTCCACCGCAGACAAAGAATAGCACACACGTGCGGCCACGGAATGAGGTGCGACAGTGTTCATTCAGTCTTGCTACTTCCATTAATATGTGCACATGTTTCTGATTCATTTTTGTCCTATTTTAAACGTTCGAAAGATATACATGCGACATGTTAGCAGATGCTACTAACATGTAAAATCATACATACACTCCTGGAAATTGAAATAAGAACACCGTGAATTCATTGTCCCAGGAAGGGGAAACTTTATTGACACATTCCTGGGGTCAGATACATCACATGATCACACTGACAGAACCACAGGCACATAGACACAGGCAACAGAGCATGCACAATGTCGGCACTAGTACAGTGTATATCCACCTTTCGCAGCAATGCAGGCTGCTATTCTCCCATGGAGACGATCGTAGAGATGCTGGATGTAGTCCTGTGGAACGGCTTGCCATGCCATTTCCACCTGGCGGCTCAGTTGGACCAGCGTTCGTGCTGGACGTGCAGACTGCGTGAGACGACGCTTCATCCAGTCCCAAACATGCTCAATGGGGGACAGATCCGGAGATCTTGCTGGCCAGGGTAGGTGACTTACACCTTCTAGAGCACGTTGGGTGGCACGGGATACATGCGGACGTGCATTGTCCTGTTGGAACAGCAAGTTCCCTTGCCGGTCTAGGAATGGTAGAACGATGGGTTCGATGACGGTTTGGATGTACCGTGCACTATTCAGTGTACCCTAGACGATCACCAGTGGTGTACGGCCAGTGTAGGAGATCGCTCCCCACACCATGATGCCGGGTGTTGGCCCTGTGTGCCTCGGTCGTATGCAGTCCTGATTGTGGCGCTCACCTGCACGGCGCCAAACACGCATACGACCATCATTGGCACCAAGGCAGAAGCGACTCTCATCGCTGAAGACGACACGTCTCCATTCGTCCCTCCATTCACGCCTGTCGCGACACCACTGGAGGCGGGCTGCACGATGTTGGGCCGTGAGCGGAAGACGGCCTAACGGTGTGCGGGACCGTAGCCCAGCTTCATGGAGACGGTTGCGAATGGTCCTCGCTGATACCCCAGGAGCAACAGTGTCCCTAATTTGCTGGGAAGTGGCGGTGCGGTCCCCTACGGCACTGCGTAGGATCCTACGGTCTTGGCGTGCATCCGTGCGTCGCTGCGGTCCGGTCCCAGGTCGACGGGCACGTGCACCTTCCGCCGACCACTGGCGACAACATCGATGTACTGTGGTGACCTCACGCCCCACGTGTTGAGCAATTCGGCGGTACGTCCACCCGGCCTCCCGCATGCCCACTATACGCCCTCGCTCAAAGTCCGTCAACTCCACATACGGTTCACGTCCACGCTGTCGCGGCATGCTACCAGTGTTAAAGACTGCGATGGAGCTCCGTACGCCACGGCAAACTGGCTGACACTGACGGCGGCGGTGCACAAATGCTGCGCAGCTAGCGCCATTCGACGGCCAACACCGCGGTTACTGGTGTGTCCGCTGTGCCATGCGTGTGATCATTGCTTGTACAGCCCTCTCGCAGTGTCCGGAGCAAGTATGGTGTGTCTGACACACCGGTGTCAATGTGTTCTTTTTTCCATTTCCAGGAGTGTACATCAAAAAAAGTTTTGTATCGCTCCGGTTCCCAGAACTCCTGAAGACAGATGTTGACTGTGGATATTGTATCACAGACATAGTCCTTTTGACTGTTCCGAGATGTCACTAAACACGCCCAAAGAAATAAACAACCATGCATGAGCAGCGCCTATTGCATGAACGGGGACCGACTGTTGATGTTTCAGTCCTTCCTCCAGGTAGGAGGTACACGGCTGGTGTTGCCTGTAGTTCAACAATGCCTAAGACGGTCAACACCGCTGATGGATCGCGTCCGCATTGTTACTTTGTGCCAGGAAGGACTCTCAACAAGGCAAGAGTCCGGGCGTCTCGGAGTGAACCAAAGCGATGTTGTTCGGACATGGAGGAGATACAGAGAGACAGGAACTGTCGATGACATGCCTCGCTCAGGCCACGCAAGGGCTACTACTGCAGTGGGTGATTGATACCTACGGGTTATGGCTCGGAGGAGCCCTGACAGCAACGCCACCATGTTGAATAATGCTTTTCGTGCAGTCACAAGACGTCGTGTTCCGACTCAAACTGTGCGAAACCCATTGCGAGGTCCATCTTCGAAGGTGTCGCTGTATGGTGGTACAACATGCAATATTTGGCTTTCATGAGGAATAAAAAGGACGGAAATGATGTATATGTTGATCTCTATTCCAATTTTCTGTGGTTCCGGAACTCTCGGAATCGAGGTGATGCAAAACTTTTTTTTGATATGTATATATCCGTTCTAGATTATCATTTAGTTGGAAACGGCTTGTACTAGAATATGAAGCTATGAACATATACACATGAAAGAGCTGAGCTTTCTTATATGTTACCTGTTTTGTAAATGTGCTCTACTTTGTAACGTATTGCTGCACCAACATCCTCACAGATGTACAAACTGTAACCAGTAATCTTTTATCTTTACTATTTAGACGAAATATTGCTGTATTTTACGTCCGTGATACTCAAACCATATTTCCAAATATTGCATCCAGATTCACATACATAGCTTTAAGGATTAGATAGTAAAGACATCAGAGGATAAAGTGGACAAAAAGACAATGACAGGTGTTAAAAGACGGCATCATTTTCCACTTTTGGAAAAAAAACGGAACCAAATGAATATACTAGAAGAAATTGAAATTTTCAATCACTTAAAAATCAACCTTACGCAATTTTTAGTAAGCAAATAGATCATCTGAGCAATACATTTATTGAGAACTTCAGTCACAGTCTGACTACACAGGAATCACCCGTACAATAAAATGAAATTTGAAATTAAGTTCAACGTCACCTTATGTTTTAATATTTATTTTCATTTTATTTTATTTTCCATACTCT
Organism: Schistocerca cancellata; assembly: GCF_023864275.1. Lineage (NCBI taxonomy): Eukaryota > Metazoa > Arthropoda > Insecta > Orthoptera > Acrididae > Schistocerca > Schistocerca cancellata. Next base: position 493,184,670 of record NC_064634.1, read on the forward strand.
TTCATTTTTCTTACTGTTTTAACTTTCCTCAAGTACTCACACACTATTTTAAATTATTATTCCATTTATTCCATGATTAGCTTTGTTATTTGATCAGTGTAACACATTTGTAAATGTCAAGTTACCAAACCAACAAGAGAGCAACTGTGAATCAAAACATTTCGATATGAAAAGCATAGTTTTCTATTTCAGAACTACAAAATCCCTAAAAGGCTGACAGCAGTCGTCAACAATGAAAATTAATGAAGCAAAAGTGGTACATGACATCGCCTTTTAATGACTTTGTAACTGTGGTAGCTGCTATGAAGAAACGCATAGCATCTTCATAGCAGCTACCACAGTTACAAAGTCATTAAAAGACTATGTCATTTCCCACTTTTGCTGCATGACCAAACCACTAGTTTAATAAGTCATTGTTACCAAATAATTACACAATTATTTGCAAAATAATGTAGAAACTGGCCGAAACCAATCCCGCCAAAGACTAGTTTACAGAGAGACATATTAACACGCGAGGCTATAATGACTTTGCAACTCACACCGATCACCCATAACATTACGACTACCTACATAATAGCCGATATGTATCTCGTTTGGCATGGATAACAGCGGCGACGCGTCGTGGCATGGAAGCAATGAGGCCTTGTGAGGTCGCTGGAGGGAGTTGGCACCACATCTGGACACCCACGTCACCTAATTCCCGTAAATTCCGGGGAGAGGGACGATGAGCTCTAACGCGGCGTTCCACACATCCCAGATGTGATCGATCGGGTTCAGATATGGCGAGTTAAGGACCGGTACATGAATTGTAACTCACATCTGTGTTCCTTGAACCACTCCATCAAACTCCTTGTGATATGCCGCGTTGGTGTACGTGGTCTGCAACCAGTTGGCCATAATGGTGCCTTACACGAGTCCGCTGGACCCATAGATGCCCACGTGAATGTTCCACCGAGCATATTGCAACCGCCTCCAGCTTGTCTCCGTCCCACAGTACAGGTGTTCTCCTGGAAGACGACGGCTTCGCCCCCTCCCATCAGCATGATGAGGAAGGTATCGGGATTCATCAGACCATGGAGCGCTCTGCCACTGGACCAACGTCCAATGCTGATGATCGCATACCCGATTCATAGTTGCCGATGTCCTGGTGTTAACATTGGCACATACCTTGCAAGGTGCCGGGGCAAGCAGTGTATTCAACACTAAATTCTTCTAGAATCTACATATGTAAATGATGCTCTAAGCCCCCCCTATTTTAACTCCGACTTTTGCTGTTGCACAAGGATTAAAAAAAATACGCGAACTGACTCTAATCAACCCTGCCAGTGGAGTAGAAGAGAGTTTGGCACCTGCAATAATTTAATTTGATAAATAAGTTAAATAAACGAAGGTTTCATTAACATAGTGAGGAATGATAGGGTTGCTCTAGCAATTAACAGAATGAAAATTCTGTCCAAAATAACAATATGATTTAATTAAGACTAAACACAAAATAATAAACAAAAACACATGAAACATTTACAATACATCAAATTGGCTCAAATTGGATACTCAAACAAACGCTGTGAATGTGAAGTTGTCCCTAAACTAGATTGTGAGGATTATGACGAAGTGGTATGTGCAGCCAATTCCTTGCAACTCAAATCTTAGAGAAAACACATAGCCAACCCAACATTAATTGCTGCTACCCAAGACAGAACAAAGTTAGAAAAAGACGAACAAGCGCGCTCTGCTGAGCTCTGATTATCACCTAGGAAAATCCCTGTCTGCCGGTGCTGCGGACATACCTTACCAAACTGTCTTCTTAACTGCCAGAACACGATCTGGCGTACCGGAGGCGATGGCTGGTTGCTTCGACGTCCTCGACCGAAAGGCGAGAGCCGACTACCTAGGGCATCCGTACAGGCCGAACACAGAACATTCCCGCCCCCACGACAGTGGCCATGGTTAAACGTTCCAATCAGCAACTCGAAAACCGGCGGAAAATTCCACTCTATTGCCGGAGCACTACCATTCCACCAATGGAGATTCTTGGCGCCAATTTCTGCGCTGATTTTGCTACGTCACGGAGCTATGCCCTGAGCAAGCCAATCACAGTTACTATTTTGCAGAAAGCGCGGGAATTTTCCCCCCACAACTGCCTGGGTACACAAGTCATTCCCACGCCTCGCTGGTAGCCCGCCAGAAAGTGTTTTCGCTAAGTTTTTGCGAAGTAACGGAACCTTTAGCCCAGCCGCTACTTCAGACCCCTCCGGGCGTGTCTTTTGACAATGTCGGCGTCTGCAAAGCATTCACTCAACATCCTCACACCCGTCGGCTTAACACTTTCCAGATCATCAGAGCCCGCCTGTCACCGGACCACCCGGGTGACGAGAGACGCTGCGTAGGAAGTCCGCGTGTGAAGGAATAGCGACTTTTCACTGCATGCAATTAGAGAGGAAAATCGTAAGATAGAAAATGAGAGGGGGCTCATGCCACCTCTCAACCTGGGTCGTCTGCTGCTGAGGCCCAACTTTAGGAGTGTTTGGTGCACTGTGTGTTCCGACACACTTGTTCTCTGTCTGAGGTTCCGCTACAGTTTTCCGCCTGTCCTTTTTCACCAGTCTGCCCAGCCCAAGGCTTTCGGCATCTGTAATAAGAGGAGACCGCCCAACCCCACAACGTCTGGACGTGGTTTCATCCTGCTTTAGCCAAGTTTTGAAGACACTCACCACAGCACTCCTCGAAGACGCGAAATGTAGATTCAGACTTGCTCGTGCCGAGCCTCCGGGCCATCATAGTCAGCCCTTGGTCACGCTCACATTGGCCGCGCCTTCCCCATTATACACACGGGCAGCAGATTCACTGGCACCATATACACTGTGCGTGTGTCTGAATACAGCCATTCCTCGCCATATGACGCTGCAATCGCCTGGACGGTTTTACGAGGGCAGTTCAATAAGTAATGCAACACATTTTTTTTTCTGAAACAGGGGTTGTTTTATTCAGCATTGAAATACACCAGATTATTCCCCAATCTTTTAGCTACACAACACTATTTTTCAGCGTAATCTGCATTCAATGCTACGGCCTTACGCCACCTTGAAATGGGGGCCTGTATGCCTGCACGGTACCATTCCACTGGTCGATGTCAGAGCCAACGTCGTACTGCATCAATAACTTCTTCATAATCCGCGTAGTGCCTCCCACGGATTGCGTCCTTCATTGGGCCAAACATATGGAAATCCGACGGTGCGAGATCGGGGCTGTAGGGTGCATGAGGAAGAACAGTCCACTGAAGTTTTGTGAGCTCCTCTCGGGTGCGAAGACTTGTGTGAGGTCTTGCGTTGTCATGAAGAAGGAGAAGTTCGTTCAGATTTTTGTGCCTATGAACACGCTGAAGTCGTTTCTTCATTTCTGAAGAGTAGCACAATACACTTCAGAGTTGATCGTTTGACCATGGGGAAGGACATCGAACAGAATAACCCCTTCAGCGTCCCAGAAGACTGTAACCGTGACTTTACCGGCTGAGGGTATGGCTTTAAACTTTTTCTTGGTAGGGGAGTGGGTGTGGCGCCACTCCATTGATTGCCGTTTTGTTTCAGGTTCGAAGTGATGAACCCATGTTTCATCGCCTGTAACAATCTTTGACAAGAAATTGTCACCCTCAGCCACATGACGAGCAAGCAATTCCGCACAGATGGTTCTCCTTTGCTCTTTATGGTGTTCGGTTAGACAACGAGGGACCCAGCGGGAACAAACCTTTGAATATCCCAACTGGTGAACAATTGTGACAGCACTACCGAAAGAGATGTCAAGTTGAGCACTGAGTTGTTTGATGGTGATCCGTCGATCATCTCGAACGAGTGTGTTCGCACGCTCCGCCATTGCAGGAGTCACAGCTGTGCACGGCCGGCCCGCACGCGGGAGATCAGACAGTCTTGCTTGATCTTGCGGTGATGATGACACACGCTTTGCCCAACGACTCACCGTGCTTTTGTCCACTGCCAGATCACCGTAGACATTCTGCAAGCGCCTATGAATATCTGAGATGCCCTGGTTTTCCGCCAAAAGAAATTCGATCACTGCCCGTTGTTTGCAACGCACTTCCGTTACAGACGCCATTTTAACAGCTCCGTACAGCGCTGCCACCTGTCGGAAGTCAATGAAACTATACGAGACGAAGCGGGAATGTTTGAAAATATTCCACAAGAAATTTCCGGTTTTTTCAACCAAAATTGGCCGAGAAAAAAAAAGTGTTGCACTACTTATTGAACTGCCCTTGTATATCGATTTTAGGTCGGTGGTCATAATTTTCTGGTTGATCAGTGTATATTAAAAGACAGGGTGAAGAAAGGCAAACCTACATTTATAGCAGTTTCAGATTTATAGAAAACTTTTGACAAAACTGACTGGGGTACACTCTGTGATGTACCTTTTGCATTTCTTGCTTAAGTCTCTTTATTTAGGGAGACAGTGTAACTCCTTGAAATTATGAATATGGCGCGGATGAAATACGGGGACAAAACGTTATTTGCAATTTGTACAGAATGGAGTTTTGAGTCGAACGGCATAAGGGGAGTCAGTAGTTGAAAAGGGAGTATTGTACCCTCTGCCACATGTACGTTCAGGAAGAAGTAAAGGAAATTTCGGCGAAAATTTCGGACCGAAGCGGCAAAAGCTTTGAGATTCTCCTGTGTCATTGAAGTTGTGACAGAGACGGCAGAGTAGTTGGAAGAGCAGTTCAACGGTTCGGATTGTGCCTTGAAATGACGTTATAAGATGAATATCATCTACAGTGAGGAAGGGTAATGGAGTGTAGTCGAATTTCAGAAGGGAATTATAGACTTTTTCATTGGAAGTACGTGTCTGAGTATATTCTCTTGTTTGACCTATACCGGTGGTGTTTTAATAAATGTGTGACATAGAGCTTTTGTCTCAAACCGTAATTTTATAACACGAAAATTTTATTATATCTAAATTTTAACCAAATTGGCAACTCCTGGAGCCATGACTGTTAAGCATTCGTAGAATATGAATGGAAGAACATCAGTCTCCATTCACACACGTGGTTTCCAGTCAGAGCACGATGAACTTACGAGCCATGAATATGCAACTTCCGGTGCCCAAACACATTAGTCCGATGACGAAAGACACGTGACAAAAATTTATAAAAATAACTGATTTCTTTACAATTACACAATACTGCGAATTTTTCCTTGAGAAGTTAGCATTTCCAATACCGGTGTCCGTCAGAGAAATCCGAACTTGTCAGTATACAAATATTTTCCCCTTTTTCAATATTTTTAAGGAGAAATAAATCTGTAAAGTTACTGAAAAAACTGTGGCTATCAATAGTACATATACCTGTAGCCATTCACGCACTTAGTTCAAGTTTCCACCACTAGTTGTCGCTATAGTAGTGGCACTGCAGTCACTGGCGATAGCAGGAAATGCAAAAAACCAAGACAGAGGATTCGAAATATTTAAAAATCAAAGATGGCGGAAAGCACAAAACTCCGAAAAATGCAAGATGGTAGGAAATTAAAAAACCAAGTTGGCGAATGGTGAGAAATTTAAGAAGTGCAAGATGGCAGCAGTGTACCGCTCCTCATGTGGCACTCTCCCCTCATCCTCTCCCTCTTTGCCGATCACAACAAAGTATTAAAATGAGGCACACAATCAGAATGTAGACGCAAGCTTGTATCATCAACTTCGAAGATATACAGTAAAATATAACCTTACTTTCACCTCAATATACGCCAAGATCAAAAATGTGTATTATTTGATCAGTGTAATATTAAAATGATGCAGTGACTTGCATAAAAATGGTGACAAGTTCGAGGATATGCCTTATTTCCATGACCATTGATTTTACAGTCAAAGATATTGCGTGGAGTTGTATATATATATACACATTTCCGTATTTAGTAAGCATAATGTTAATATGATGCGTAAACATATGCATCATTTCTGTAACCTTGATTCGAACGTAAACTGAATTGCACACATACCTCTGAATTTAATCACCTCTGAATTTAATCACCTCTGAATTTAATCACCATAATGTAAAAATGACTATTTACATAACGTAGGATAAGATATTTGCATCTGAATCCAGTACGTACATTACTTAAAAAATAAGTAACTTCCATCTGAATTGCGTAAATTGACGCTCAAACTATGTTTTCATTCCTCACTACAAAAAATTTTATATGTCGCATCTGTAAATTTTATTGGAAAACCATAATCGCCATAAATAATTAAAAATCAACATTTGCTGATGGACTGTTACTAACGATATAGAAGTACGTAGCTACTACTGATCAGTTTTACTTAAAAAACAATATCGCAAAACTTCAAAAATCTGAAATAATATCAATTGCCACCTTACGCTCTTGCTGCAGAGGGCTGCAATTTTAAACACTCATAGTTCGATTGATGTACCATAATATAAGGCATGACAAAGCCTAAAATTATTTATTTTCCACATCTTTGGCGCTTGCCAAATGTTTCAATGCTCTTTTCATGTCAAAAATATCTATTATTTTATCTTGATACAAGCGTATGTAGTGTTTGTATCAAGTATCACAATGTTCACACACACACACACACACACACACATACACAACTGCAGTGTATTTCTTCTTTCACTTCCTGTATTTTGTTACTGACGACGTCAGGATATGAAATAGGTGATATTAAGGCAATTTTTAAAGTTAAATCTGAATGCATTATAGTACGACAAGTCTGTTAAACAATAAATAAGATACAAATCATCTTTTTATTTTTAATTATTCTTATTGTAACGTAGAGGTAGGTATACCGGATTTCCATTACCATTTTGCCAGAAGTTTCCTAGATTTTACCTTGTCTCTACAGTCTTTGCTTTCTAACTGTGATGCGACTGTCCGTAGAGAAGTTGAAGGGAACTGAACATTGCTGCAGTCTGTATGTGACTACATTCGAGTTCTTGGCCGTCAGATGAAGGTGGCAATTTTTAGCTTAAAACTAGATGAATACTTACAAACTTACAGCACAGTTTTTCATATATACTATGCGAAAAACCACTGGTGAATGCAATATAATCAAACTGGCATTTTTCCTGCCGCTACTTGCTCCAACAGAAGTAGCACTTGTACGCTGCTAGTATATAGTGCCCATTAGAATTTTCGCTTTGGCTGCTTCACTGCCGTGCTTTATCTGTGTCATCAGTTTCTTCATCAGCAATCTCTTCTGGTTTCTCATGGTTCGGGATATAATGCTTAAAATCGTGATACCTTGCTCTATGCTCATTTCCAGTGAATGCCACTGGGTATGCGAAGAAGACAGTAACTTACGAAAGTGCCTAGGTACAGCTACGTCTTCCACCTCAGATGCCTCATTTGTTTTCCCAGGCTGCATGCCAGTTAGGTACTGTGTATATTAGCGAGGACCACGACACCAAATTCATTGGGGAAAGCCATCAGCAGCAGCGAACGAGACAGAATCTTCAATAGTCCTTTCCGTCTCCTTCTTTTTTCCCACCTCATATTTTCAGTAGTTGCACTGCTGAAATGTAGTCTGCATACTGTATGTTTCCCGTTCGGTGCGTTTGACGTGTCGTGTGGGTGACTGGTCGGGGATTCGGCAGTGGTAAGTGCAAGTTATCTGCCATACTTACCAACTCAATATTACGCTGTGTAGGCAAAATAACATCATGAAATACAGTGGTAATGAAAGATCACTCACGCTGCTCTGTGCACATACAGGTGACGGTCAATTACCCAAAATAAAATAATTACATCAATATCCTTACACTTGAGAATGTTCCTAATAAAGACATCTGTTTTGCAAGGAAAAACACTGTCACAGCAAGATCACAGTTTACCAATGTATAAATATGCTGACGACATTAATTAATTATTGAGTCGTCTCATCAGTTAGCTCCAAGGAAGAAAAGATGACATTAAAGACATTCATATTCAGTTAAAATATGTAATGCAGTTACAAACTATTGAGTGCGAGGTCAACATTAATAGATGTACAGTTAAACGAAAATTAATGATATTTGTTAACAGATGAGATTATTCAGAGCTATTAATTAATTATCTTTACATGCGCCGAAGGCATCTTAATTTTGTGTGGAAGACTTCTGCAGGATAAATCATAACGACCAGTCCAGGGTTCGATTTGAGCTTTTACCAGTGGCGGGGATGTCTTAGTAGAATCTTATATGTTACTAGCTTGGACTGTGGCGTTACGCATGGTGAAACAGCTATTTATAAATAGATGTTAATGCCGAAACTCACTATTCACGCGTATGCACTATCAGAAAAGCCATCCCTTGTTATATCTTTAAAAGTACATTATAGGTAAAGCTTATTTACAAAATCATCTACATACAGGTATACAAGGGGAATTCGAAAAGTAGAGGCGCATTTGTGAAAGGCTGTACTTATTCTGATGATAGAAAATTGAAACATATTAATAGTATTAATAGTAAGACTTATTAAAAACTTTCAGTGTTCGGCTCCACAAATTTAAATTATATGTAAAGTTTTACTCCAGTGCGTGGGAAATAAACGTCCCAGGTTGGGATGCATAAACTGAAACCAGAGGAGGGGATGGTCTGATGCAGAGGGGGGGGGGGGAAATCCCCCCTGCAGATCGCACACTGGACCAGTCTAAGTCTAAGCAGCTCACAAACGCTACTAAACTGGGGAACATCGATTCACAGTTCTAGGAGTGAATTCTCTCTGCGATAAATAAGAAAACAACTCCTTCTGCTGGATAATTACGCAACCTGCGAGCTGCACAGGGCAGAAAGCTGCTCCAGGACTCACTCCCACAGTCACTGAAAACAACCGCTTTGCAAAAACAGACATAATGTCTTATGGGATAACAGCAATCAGTGATTTTATAATGTTGCTTAAAATCCGTGTTGATTGCAAAAAATATTTTTTTTTTTATTATTCATATGACCGGTTTCGGTTAATTCAGAACCATCTTCAGATCTGATATTTCAGTTACAGGAGTAACCCGTCCAATCCTGCAACTTTCACATGCTACTTCACATAAAATGACGTAGCATGTGAAAGTTGTTGGATTGGACGGTTTACTCCTGTAACTGAAATATCAGATCTGAAGATTGTTCTGAATTAACCGAAACCGGCCATATGAATAATAAAAAAAAAATTTTTTTTTTTGCAATCAAGACGGATTTTAAGCAACATTAGAAGACAACCGCACCGGAACAACATCAGGCTGCTGCCGGACGCGTCTGGAGCTATGTGTAAGCGCTCAGCCTGTCGTCCAGGAGTCTCGAACGCCGAAAGCTAAGTGTCGAACACCAAGTTCGGTACCGAAGAGAGCCTAACACACACGTCCGTATTCATCACGTGTCAAAGACGTGGTTGACTTGCAAGTTTTGCCACACTGACATTCGAGAAATTCTCCGCTTCCTTCGAAATATCGGGAATATAACGTAGGATTTTCTCAACAGGCCACTACAGTATATCTGGAAACTCAGTAGGGCCTGGCATTGTACAAAACTCTCGCCGTTATTGACTGAAAACTTTTTTAGGGGAAGGAGGCAGCTGTTTCCCACACTGTGTGCGGGAAACCGACGGATGCTCTAATACGCATACTCTAGGGGAGAGCGTGTGGCCAGTTCTAGCTCAGCCCAGGACCCCTACTGGATCCTCGTGCCTTTTGGAAACACACTTCGCATCTCCGGCCTAAGGACACCGCCACCAAAAGCGAGACCGTAACAGTGTTTCCGGCACAGAAACACGGGTGTCCCTTCTCGTAATCCTCGCTTTGTGCCCACACATCCCGCAGGCATGCCTCCAGTCACTTCCGTGTCAAACCAACAGCGGAGAAACTCTGCTATGACCTTCCACACTTTACAGACCTTGTGTCTTTTTCCCAGGAAATCTACGCGTAATACCGTCACAATGTATTTTGTGTGATGTTGCTGTGCGACATTTGACTAAACAGTGTTAGGACTACCTTTGCAAGCTCTGTGGTTCTCTAGTGTGTACAGGATCGGGAAATTTATGCCGTCCAAACTTGAGATATTAATTTATTCAAAAATGGTTCAAATCGCTCTGAGCATTATGCGACTTAACTTCTGAGGTCATCAGTCGCCTAGAACTTAGAACTAATTAAACCTAACTAACCTAAGGACATCACACACATCCATGCCTGAGGCAGGATTCGAACCTGCGACCGGAGCGGTCGCTCGGAACCAGACTACAGCGCCTAGAAACGCACGGCCACTCCAGCCGGCATTAATTTATTGTAGATCTAATATGAAGTAATGAAAATAACGTTTAACTTTGTTGCTGAAGTTGCAGCGCCAGTTGCTAAAAGTAGATTTCAATGTAGAAACATATACAGACACAAAAGATGTATAAATGTCTCACTATTTAATACAGTGTCTAATCAGAAGACGTCGAGACCTCGCCACTATGAAAGTATGTAAATGATATTTAGCTGGCGAAGACACAAAATGGGGCTCTGTCCATGAATAATCGAACTTTAGTACAGCCGCCGCTGGAACTCGGGTGAGGGGATGATTCCATGTCGTTGGCAACGGCGTAATCGTTCGTGGCAGCGGAGTAGATGACGGCGCGCGTATTTTAAAGTGCGGCGGACAGGATAGCGCGCGATACCCAAGAAAGTCGCGACACAGTACTGTCACTTGCACTTGCGTCTCTTTTCAATAGTTGTGCCTGGGTCTCGAAGTATACTAAACAGACCGGACACGATCTTCCACGCTGGTACTTGCTGAGTAATGCTGAGTTTGTCGTAACAACGGTGTCCAGGTATTTTTCCTGGAACACCGATGTTAGTAAGATGTGCTGTCTCGTTCTTCTGCAGATCGAAGCCTGAATCTTTGTACACTACTGGCCATTAAAATTGCCACACCAATAAGAAATGCAGACGATAAACGGGTATTCATTGGACAAATATGTTATACTAGAACTGACATGTGATTACATTTTCACGCAATTTGGGTGCATAGATCCTGAGGAACAACCACCTCCGTCCGTAATAACGGCCGTGATACGCCTGGGCATTGAGTCAAACAGAGCTTGGATGGCGTGTACAGGTACAGCTGCTGATGCAGCTTCAACACGATACCACAGTTCAAAACGAGTAGGGACTGGTGTATTGTGACGAGCCAGTTGCTAGGCCACCATTGACCAGACGTATTCAATTGGTGAGAGACCTGGGGAATGTGCTGGTCAGGGCAGCAGTCGAACATTGTCTGTATCCAGAAAGACCCCTACAGGACCTGCAACATGCGGTCGTGAATTATCCTGCTGAAATGTATGGTTTCACAGGGATCGAATGAAGGGTAGAGCCACGGGTCGTAACACGTCTGAAATGTACAGTCCACTGTTCCAAGTGCCGTCAATGCGAACAAGAGGTGACCGAGACGTGTAACCAATGGCACCCCATACCATCACGCCGGGCGATACGCCAGTATGGCGATGACGAATACACGCTTCCAATGTGCGTTCACCGCGATGTCGCCAAATCCGGATGCGACCGTCGTGATACTGTAAACACAACCTGGATTCATCCGAAAAAAAGGCGTTTTGCTATTCGTGCACCTAGGTTCGTCGTTGAGTAGACCATCGCAGGCGCTCCTGTCTGTGATGATGCGTCAAGGGTAACCGCAGCCATGGTCTCCGAGCTGATAGTCTATGCTGCTGCAAACGTCGTCGAACTGTTCGTGCAGATGGTTGTTGTCTTGCAAACGTCCCAACCTTTTAACTCAGGGGTCGAGACGTAGCTGCACGATCCGTTACAGCCATGCGCGTAAGATGCCTGTCATCTCGACTGCTAGTGATACGTGGCCGTTGGGATCCAGCACGGCGTTCCGTATTACCCTCCTGAACCCACCGATTCCAAATTCTGCTGACAGTCATTGGATCTCGACCAACGCGAGCAGCAATGTTGCGATACGATAAACAGCAGTCACGATAGGCTACAATCCGACCTTTATGAAAGTCGGAAACATGATGGTATGCATTTATCCTCCTTACACGAGGGATCACAACAACATTTCACCAGGCAACGCCGGTCAAATGCTGTTTGTGTATGAGAAATCGGTTGGAAACTTCCTCATGTCAGCGCGTTGTAGGTGTCGCCACCGGCACCAACCTTGTGTGAATTCTCTGTAAAGCTAATCATTTGCACATCAAATTGCATCTTCTTCCTGTTGGTTAAATTTCGCGTCTGTAGCACCTCATCTCCGTGCTGTAGCAATTTTAATGGCCAGTAGTGTATATCATTCCTATATGACGTTGTTTTCTATACAGACGTACCTGTGTAGCAGGCTATCGAAGAGATTACAACTCTACACTTCCCAGTACCCGCCAAATGTGGTGGTGGTGGTTGTTGGGATGTTTAAGGGGGACTAAACAGCTAAGGTCATCAGTCCCCCATTCCAAAAACAGGCGAGACAGAAATGCACGAAGCAGGTAAAACCCCAAGGGGAAGGAGACTCCCCCCAGGCCATAAAAGAACACAAGTGTGGTAACGAACACTACAGACACGAAGAGTACAGATGAACACCAGACAAACAGAAACAGAAGAAAAGAAGACGGCCGGAGACTGGTTGACTGACCACGACTACAAAAAAGGGAAAGAGTCAACCAACCGACTACACACTAAAATCTGGAGCCAAATACGAGAGACTCGAGGACAAGAGACACACAAAGGGAAAGGTGCAGGACCTCCCTAAATGGAACCACAAAAAGGACTACCACGGATAAAATGTAAAACGTCATCAGCCACGGAGGCATTGTCGCTTAAAACTAAAGGCAAAGTGCCGGGGAGATTAAAAGACTGCCGGAGGGTGCGCAGTTGGGGACACTCCAATAAAATGCGGGCGACCGTCAGCCGGGACCCACACCGACACACGGGGGGGATCCTGCAGACGCAAAAGATGGCCGTGCGTCAGGTATGTATGGCCAATGCGGAGCCGACACAGGATAACAGAGTCCCTGCGAGAAGACCGCAGGGAGGAGCGCCACACATCGGTCGTCTCCTTGACAGCCCGCAGTTTATTAGGCGCTGTCATGAATCGCCACTCAGCAGACCACATCCCAAGCACCTTACGGCGCAACACCAGCTGCTGATCGCGAGCCGTGAGGCCGATTTCCAAAGCTGGGGCGTCTATCGCCCCTTTGGCCAGCCTGTCAACACAAATGTATTTTGCGAAGTTTTCCTTTCGTTCGCGTTGTTTCATTAACTATTTTGTACCAAGGTGACTTATGTAGGTTCCTAGAACCTGATAGTGTTCCAGACTTCATAGGAGATTACTTCGACACGGCTGAGTCCTCCGCTGTTGTTTGTTAGTCCGTGCGGTTGGGCGGCGTTCGGATGTGGCTGTGCGCTTTTCGGAGGTCTTGCTCTGGGGCGGTTACCAGCGAGCGCCGATCCCGCGCCCGCCGGCGGCCAGGGAGGAGTAATACGGCGTAAAAACAGAGTGGACGCCGATGCGGACGCCGGCCGTTTCATTAGCCGCCCCGGGCGAGGCGAGGCCCGCGCGCAAACAGCGGCCCGCTGTTTTCCCTGTGTAGCGGCCGCCTGCCGCTCTCCAGGGGGCGCCAGCCCGGAAAAATGATCGCCTCGCGCTCGCTCACTTCTGCCGGCCTGTTTGCAACGCAAACACTGCCGCGGGCGCCGGCGGTCGGCTCCCAAGGAGCGGGAAGGGGCGCGAAGCCGCGGCAGGAAGACTGCCGGAGGAGGCGCGGCGTGGCGGCTACGGCGACGAGGCGCCGGTCGCCGTGTCGTGTCGGCTGCCGCGGCGAATCTGGTTGCTTGCCGACCATAGTTGACCAGCCGCTGACGGTAGCCACGGCGGAGACTAGAAATGTTAGTCTACGACGTGCGCTGCACTACAAACCAAAATTAGAACAGAATGAGATTTTCACTCTGCAGCGGAGTGTGCGCTGATATGAAACTTCCTGGCAGATTAAAACTGTGTGCCGGACCGAGACTCGATCTCGGGACCCTTGCCATTCGCGGGCAAGTGCTCTACCAACTGAGCTACCCAAGCACGACTCGCGCCCCGTCCTCACAGCTTTACTTCTGCCAGTACCTCGTCTCCTACCTTCCAAACTTTACAGAGGCTGTCCTGTGCGTAGCTCAGATGGTAGAGCACTTGTCCGCGAAAGGCAAAGGTCCCGAGTTCGAGTCTCGGACTGGCACACAGTTTTAATCTCATATCAGCGCACACTCCGCTCCGGAGTGAAAATCTCATTCTGGAAACTTCCCCTAGGCTGCGGCTAAGCAATGTCTCAGTAATATCCTTTCTTTCAGGAGTGCTAGTCCTGCATGGTTCGCAGGAGAGCTTCTGTAAAGTTTGGAAGGTAGGAGACGAGGTACTGGCAGAAGTAAAGCTGTGAGATCGGGGCGTGATTCATGCTTGGGTAGCTCAGTTGGTAGAGCACTGCCCCGCGAAAAGCAAGGGTCCCGAGTTCGAGTCTCCGTCCAGCATGCAGTTTTAATCTGCCAGGAAGTTTCAAAATAAGAACAGTTTGGTCTGCTTGGCGGTTCCCTCAAAAGGCAAACAGCTATTGAATCCAGCAAGCTCATGTACGAGGACTATTCGGAAAGTAAGATCCGATCAGTCGCGAAATGGATTCCATGGTAATCGAAAAGGTTTTAACTGCAAGAGTTACCAACACATTCCAGCTACGTCTCTACATAGTCGCATCTCCAACTTAGGCTTTTCGCTAATCCTGAACACTCGACTAGAAATCGTTGTCTGTGCGAAAATATTTGTCTTCATAGCCAGCGGTTCTGAAGGAGCCGTTTACGGGATGTGTGCCGGGCGATCAGACGCTTCCCATCGAGAACGCTGCAGGAGCCTCTTTACTGCCCCTGCAGTGTGCGATCCTGAGTTGCGACCGTAGCGGTCTTGCAGTTCCAGACTGCAGCGCCTTTAACCGCACGGCCACTTCGGCCGGCTCTGATTGTGTTGTTTATGTGTTTACTTGTTTTATTATAGTGCATTTGTGTCAGCGACTTCTGTCTCATTTTCCGACCGACTTTCCGTCGTTGCTAACGGCGTTGTCGTATTATTTTTGTGTTGTTTACTACTTTTGTATTTGGTTGTTTTTGTTTCTGAAAATGGTTCAAAGGGCTCTGAGCACTATGGGACTTAACATCTATGGTCATCAGTTCCCTAGAACTTAGAACTACTTAAACCTAACTAACCTAAGGACAGCACACAACACCCAGCCATCACGAGGCAGAGAAAATCCCTGACCCCGCCGGGAATCGAACCCGGGAACCCGGGCGAGGGAAGCGAGAACGCGACCACACGACCACGAGATGCGGGCTTTGTTTCTGAATCTGATGTACTACTGTCATTGTATTATACTGCGTATATCTTGTGAGTTAGATAACAGGTTGTCCACGTGTTGCAGATAACTAAAGTTGTTGTTTACAGAGACTCTGAATGATAACGAGAAGCAGGGCTAGACAAGTAGACTGTGAGCGGGAAAATAAAGCATACGTCATGGAGGAAGAGCGCAATGAAACGGTTGAGGCACAGTTTGAACGTAGGGAGGCGTTGCTGTTGAACAGAATTAGTAACAACGAGGTCGCACAACAAGGAAATCAAGGAGACGGAAGCGATATGTCTTTTCTTGAGGAGGCAGACAATGTCAGATCACGTGTGGTAGAAAATGTGAGCGTGGCTTTTTCATTTGGTGCCCACTGCGTGGATCGTTTACTTCATTAACCGGAATCGTCTTTCATTGCGGAACCAGTGCCGTGTCTACAAGATCGGGACTCGAACCCGGGATCTCCGTCTTCACAAAGGCAGGTGGGTGAGCTACTGGGCCATAAGGAACTGCGCGGACTATCTCGGGCGCCTCACGTTCTCGGCGAGCGCCGCTTATCCGAAGTGCCTATCCGTCACACTCCGGTTCGCAGCTCTTTTCCCGTAGGAGCTAGGACGCATTTGTGCATCCTCACTGAAGAAGGTCGATCCATTGCCAGCTAGGTGTATCAATTATAGGAATTACGGCATGTTCGAAAAAGCAGACACCGCGCATTCATATAACTCTTAGTAACGTTCCGCCGCTTCGGACATCGACAACCACCTAACGAAAAAGTAAAGAACTTTCCTAGTTCAGAACAATAATTTGGACTCTGAGCAAATCTTCTTTTCTCTCCATATACACTGCAGAGCCACAAAACTGGCACACCTACCTAATACTGGAACGCGTGAGGCAATACTGGCCTTACGACTTATCTTAGAAGAAAGATTAAGGAAAGGGAAACCTACGTTTCTAGCATTTGTAGACTTAGAGAAAGCTTTTGACAATGTTGACTGGAATACTCTCTTTCAAATTCTAAAGGTGGTAGGGGTAAAATACAGGGAGCGAAAGGCTATTTACAATTTGTACAGAAACCAGATGGCTGTTATAAGAGTCGAGGGGCATGAGAGGGAAGCAGCGGTTTTGAAGGGAGTGAGACAGGGTTGTAGCCTCTCCCCAATGTTATTCAATCTGTATATTGAGCAAGCAGTGAAGGAAACAAAAGAAAAATTCGGTGTAGGTATTAAAATCCATGGAGAAGAAATAAAAACTTTGAGGTTCCCCGATGACATTGTAACTCTGTCAGAGACAGCAAAGGACTTCGAAGAGCAGTTGAACGGAATGGATGGTGTCTTGAAGGAAGGATATAAGATGAACATCAACAAAAGCAAAACGAGGATAATGGAATGTAGTCGAATCAAGTCGGGTGATGCTGAGGGTATTAGATTAGGAAATGACACACTTAAAGTAGTAAAGGAGTTTTGCTATTTGGGGAGCAAAATAACTGATGATGGTCGAAGTAGAGAGGATATAAAATGTAGACTGGCAATGGCAAGGAAAGCGTTTCTGAAGAAGAGAAATTTGTTAACATCGAGTATAGATTTAAGTGTCAGGAAATCATTTCTGAAAGTATTTGTATGGAGTGTAGCCATGTATGGAAGTGAAACATGGACGGTAAATAGTTTGGACAAGAAGAGAATAGAAGCTTTTGAAATGTTGTGCTACAGAAAATGCTGAAGATTAGATGGGTAGATCACATAACTAATGAGGAAGTATTGAATAGGATTGGGGAGAAGAGAAGCTTGTGGCACAACTTGACCAGAAGAAGGGATCGGTTGGTAGGACATGTTCTGAGGCATCAAGGGATCACCAATTTAGTATTGGAAGGCAGCGTGGAGGGTAAAAATCGTAGGGGGAGACCAAGAGATGAATACACTAAGCAGATTCAGAAGGATGTAGGTTGCAGTAGGTACTGGGAGATGAAGAAGCTTGCACAGGATAGAGTAGCATGGAGAGCTGCATCAAACCAGTCTCAGGACTGAAGACAACAACAACAACAACAACACCTAATATCGTGTAGGGCCCCCGCGAACACGCAGAAGTGCCGCGACACGACGTGGCATGGACTCGACTAACGTCTGAAGTAGTGCTGAAAGGAACTGACACTACGATGAACTACAATTAATTTATGAAAACCACGAAATTGACACCTAACGAAGAGCTTTCACGTCTCGAGAGAGCAACAGCGCCTTGAGAATGCAGCAGGCAGGAATCTGAGTCTGCCTAGCGGCAACAGCACCTCATGGGCCGAGCGTAAAGGATGCTCGCTGCTCATTCTCACCGGCAGCATCGAGCGCGCATCGACAGCTTTTCGTCAGTGTTGCTTGTGTTGTCGTGTGTGTGACATCGTGTCTGGTCCGTGTCTGCATTGCGTGTGTCTGTTCGTAGCGGCATAGTCCGCTCATAATGTCGGCCAAGGGTTCCAAGTCTGCTCCGAGAAAAGGGACAGTCAGCTTTAGTTCAAATGGTTCAAATGGCTCTGAGCACTATGGGACTTAACATCTGTGGTCATCAGTCCCCTAGAACATAGAACTACTTAAACCTAACTAACCTAAGGACATCACGCACATCCATGCCCGAGGCAGGATTCGAACCTGCGACCGTAGCGGTCACGCGGTTCCAGACTGAAGCGCCTAGAACCGCACGGCCACACGGCCGGCTCAACTTTAGTTTCCACAAATCCACGCGTTCCGCGAAGCCCGTATCTTCGCAGATTCATGACTGGCTCGTCGATACCACTCATGGAACATCTAATCAACCACATACTGCCGATTTTTATTTTGCTAACTATGTTCTTTTCGTTAAGTTTTAGGATACGCTGCAAGTGTATAGGTTTCTCTTGCACCATGCTTCTCATTTTTTTTTTAAGTATCATGATGGTCCTAAGTATGGCCCTTCTTGCTGACGTGAAACTCAATTGTACACCGGAGCGCCAAAGAAACTGGTAGAGACATGTGTATTCAAATACACAGGTGTGTAAACAGACACAATACGACGCTGCACTCGGCAACGCTTTTATGAGACAACAAGTGTCTCGCGCAGTTGTTAGATCGGTTACTGCTGCTACAATGGCAGGTTATTAACATTTAAGTGAATTTAACATGGTTGGCGCGCGAGCGAAGGGACACAGCATCTCTTAGATAGCGATAAAGTGCGGAATTTCCCATGGCCGGTCGCTGTGGCCCAGCGGTTCTACACACTTTAGTCCAGAACCGCGCTGCTGCTATGATCCCAGGTTCGAATCCTACCTCGGGCGTGGATCTGTATGATGTCCTTAGGTTAGTTAGGTTTAAGTAGCTCTCCAAGTCCAGGGGACTGATGACCTCAGATGTTAAGTCCCATAGTGCTTAAAGCCATTTGAGCCATTTGAATCACTTCAAGACCGTACCGTGAACATCAGGAATTCTGTTAAACATCAGATCTCCAAATCAGTGCTTCTGGAAAAAGTTCTTGCAAGAATGGGACCAATGATGATTGAAGAGAATCCTTCAACGTGACAAGAGTGCAGCCCTTCCGCAAACTGCTGCACATTTTAAAGCTGGGGCATCAACAAGTGTCAACATGCGAACCATTCAACGAAACGTCAGTGATATGGGCTTTCAGAGACGAAGGCCCACTCGTGTATCCTTTATGAATGCACGACACAAAGCTTTACGCCTCGCCTGAGTAGGGGGGCAACAAGGACGCTGCCCCACATCCCATTATTGTCAGATGTATCCAACATGGCGGCGTGTAGAATTGGCAATAGTGCATGACGTCAATCAAGATGCCTGCCGTGTCGTCAATCAAGATGGCGGATTTCGGTGGGAAGAAGGTCAATTGGGCTACCTCAACTAACCTAAACCCCTCCCCAAGAAAAATGCAGTGAAGTTCCAACAGCATAATCAAGCACACCTCTGTTATCTATCCTAAGCAAGGAAAGTGGCGAGAAAAAAGGACTTGTCTTTATTATTTACCCAATTTCATATACATAAGAAAAGGTGTTCACTATACTTTCAACTACATAGTTTCAACCACATTTCAAGGTCGAGACCGCCACCTCTTCCTAGGAACCTAGTAAAGAAAGGTCATTTGGGCTTTCACTACCGACCTAAGAAAGTTATTGTAAACGAAGCTCACCATCACTAACCTAAGCCTCCAGGGCGCAACCACTTCCTAGGGGTTGCTGGTAAAAGGACTCATCATCAGGCTGATGGAGGGAGGAAGTAGTGTATTTATTTGGGAGCAATTTCTTTAGTGATGGAGTATATGTATCACAGAACACACACTCTGACATGCCCCAGAGCATACAGACCTGCAAACTACTCCTACATAACTCATCTATAAGGCTCTACACACACGCTTGCTAATTGTAAACCGTCAAAAGTAAGGCATTGCACAGCCTACAGACATGCAAACCACTCGTAAATATTGCAATACATTTACGTCCACATAGCCAAACAACTCGTAAATTGTCAAAATAATAATCTATCTAAAAGACTCTGCTTGCTAATGGTCAACTGTCGAAATCATACACCAGCCTTTATTTAAACAATTAGAGGCAGCACCACCACCCATAGCCCAACTGACTTAATTCCTATCGATGCCACTAGAGGACGCTGTAGTGACGCCAGGTGATGACGCAAGTACTGTAATCTAAGATGCGCCACCTAGTGGGTTCACCACAAGCTCCAGAGCCCAACTGGCTTAGTTCACATGGTCGCCACCAGAAAGTGCTACCGTGACGTCAGGTGATGATGCAAGTACGGTTATCCATGATGGTGTCAGACAGCGTGTTCTCCACGAGGTCAAGTACTCAGTACCACCAGCAGAGGACGCTGGAGAAGGAAACGTCTTAAACCTCCTAATAACAAACAACTCTCAACTTATTCAACCTCTTAACGTAGAGTAAGGTATCACTGATCACAAGGGTGCTACGACTACGGGCATTCCAAGGAATTTTAGAAAAGATAGGAAAATATTTTTGGTTAGCAAGAGTGACAGGATACAAACTCCAGAGTATCTGTCAGCATCAAATATTCCTTGCTGAAGACGAAGATGTGGACAACAAATGGAGAAAATTCAAAATCATCGGTCAATATGCCTTAGACAAGTTAGACAAGCGTGTTCCCAGCAAGGCGTTAAGGAATGGAAAAAATCCGCCGTGGTTGAACAGTCGTGTTAGAAAGCTGCTACGAAAACAAAGAGAGCTTAATCACAGATTAAAGAGAAGACAAAACCTAGCGAACAAATAAAAGCTGAACGAAGCAGGAGAGCAATGAGAGAAGCGTTCAGTCACAATGAAAGTAAAATTTTATCAACCGGTGTGGGTAAAAACCTCAGAGGTTTTCGTCTTACGTAAAACAGTAAGGGGTCTAAATCCTCTGTTCATTCAGTGGTACTAGTACGGAGGAGAAAATAACAGAGATGAGGCTGAAATACTGAACACGGTTTCCAGAAATTGTCTCACCGCGGCAATTGTAATTCGGTCCCTCCTTTCGCTTACTGTGTCAACGTCGAAATGGGAGATACTGAGATAATCGATCACGTAACACAAAAGCAACTAAGTGACTTAGCAGCGGAAAGGTCTGAGGACGAGATGAGATAACTAAAACATTCTGCAAAGATTATGCAAAAGAACTTGCTCCCCTTGCACTGGAGTAACGAAGGGTTCCTAGCGACTGGAAAAAAGCCCATGTATTACCGTTTTCGAGAAGGGCCGTAGGACAAATGCACAAAGTCTTACACTTGTGTCGTTGACGTCAATTTTTCTGGAATTATGGAAAATGTTTTATTCTAAAGAATTATGACGCTTGCAGAACGAAAATCTCCTCTGTAAAAATAAATATGGATTCTTCAGAGATCCTGCGAAACTAGGCTCGCTCTGTTCCTCCATGAGATCCATAGCGCTATAGACAAAGGCGCTCAGTTTGATTCCGCGTTACTTGACATCAGGAAGGCATTTGACACCATCCTGCACTGCCGTTTTCTGAAAAGGAGGCGAGCACATTTTTGACTGATATAAAACTCCCTTAAGTTAACAAAATCGACAGTTGTAACTATAATTTCCAGAGTACCCCAGGGAAGTGTGATAGGACCGTTACCATTTACAAAATATTTAAATGATATATAAGAAAGCGTCGGAAGCTCTTTAAGCCTGTTCGCAGAAAATGTGGTTGTCTATAAGAAAGTAGGAACGCCAGAAGACAGTATCGATTTGCAGAATAATCCACGCAGGATTTATGAATGGTACAGGCTCCGGCAGCTGGCCCTGAGCGTGAATAAATGTAACAAATTGTTGATACATATCAAAAGAAATCCAGGACTCTATAATTATACTGTTGATGACAAACTGGTGGAAACAGCATCTACCGCAAGATACACACACCAAAAAAAGTTTTGCGTCACTCCGGTTCCCAGAACTCCGAAGATAAACGTTAGCTGTGGATATTGTATCACAGACACGGACTGTTCCGAGATGTCACTAAACCCACGCAAAAATGTACAGTCATTCCACCTGGAAGGAGGTACACGGCTCGTGTTTTCTGTAATTCAACCATGCCTAGACGGTCAATACCGAGATTCGATCGCGTTCGCAATGTTACTTTGTGCCAGGAAGAGCTCTCAACAAGGGAAGTCTCGAGGCGTCTCGGAGTTAACAAAAGCGATGATCGGACATGGAGGAGATGCAGAGAGACAGGAACTGTCGATGACATGCCTCGTTCAGGCCGGCAAAGGGCTACTACTGCAGTGGATGACCGCTACCTACGCATTATGGCTCGGAGGGAACCTGACAGCAAAGTCACCATGTTCAATAATGCTTTTCGTGCAGCCACGGGACGTCGCGTTACGACTCAAACTGTGCGCAATAGGCTGCATGATGCCCAACTTCACTCCCGACGTCCATGGCGAGGTCCATCTTTGCAACCACGACACCATGCAGCGCGGTACGGATGGGCCCAACAACATGCCGAATGGACCTCTCAAGATTGGCATTACGCTCTTTCTACCGATGAATGTCGCACATGCCTTCAACCAGACCATCCTCGGTGACGCCTTAGACGTCTTAGACGCACCGTCCAGCGAGAGCAGCAAGCTGGAGGTCCCTGCTGTTTTGGGGTGGCGTTATTTGGGTTCGAGTACGTCGCTGGTGGTCATGGAAGGCGCCATAACGGCTGTACGATACGTGAAAGCCATCCTCCGACTTGTAGTGCAACCACATCGGCAGGATATTGGCATTCGTTTTCATGGACGACAATTCGCGACCCTATCGTGCACATTTTGTGAATGACTTCCTTCTGGGTAACGACATCGCTCGACTAGAGTGGCCAGCATGTTCTCCAGACATGAACCCTATCGAACTTGCCTGGGATGATTGAAAAAGGTTATTTATTGACGATGTAACCCACCAACCACTCTGAGAGACCTACGACGTTGAGGAGTGGGACAATCTGGACCAACAGTGCCTAGATGAACTTGAGGATAATACGACGAATACAAGCATGCATCATTGCAACAGGACGTGCTACTGGGTGTTAGAGGTAACGGTGTTTACAGAAATCTGGACCACCACCTCTGATAGTCTCGCTGTATGGTGGTACAACATGCAATATGTGGTTTTCATGAGCAATAAAAAGGGCCGAAATGAAGTTTATGTTGATCTCTATTCCAATTTTCTTTACAAGTTCCGGAACTCCAGCAACCGAGTTGACGCAAAACTTTTTTTGATGTGTGTATCTGCGAATAACTATTGTAGTGAACTGCTTTCGAATAACCCCATCAAATAACCACAGTAGTAGGAAAAGCAGATGCCTGACAGAGATCCACAACAAGATACTTACGGAAATGTTACTCATCCACGAAGGGAGTGACTTATAAGGACCTTTATCGACCGCTTCATGAATGCCGTTCATCAGTATAGGATGCTTACCGATAGATCTGATAGAAGTGATAGAGAAGATGAAACGAAGTGCAGCGCAATTCCTCACGGGGTCGTTTAGTCGGCGCGATGCTCAACTAACTCCAGAAGCAGACGTTATAAGAGAAGCGTTGCGCATCACGGAGAGTTGTTTCCAGGAAGCGTAAAACATCACATTACTTCCTCCCAGATACATTTCGCGAAATGAACACTACGAGAAAAGTCGAGAAGTTAGAGGCAATACAGGAGATTACTTACAATCACTCTTCCCTCGCCATTCGCGAGTGGAACATGTTAGGGGGGACCAGATCGTGACATCGGTCGCATCTCCACTACGACCATTGGGTGGCTCGCAGAGTGTGATGTAGAGTAGATGCAGATATCGTGTGCCGAAAGACTTTTCACGGACGCAGTGTGGCGCACCGAAGTGTCAATGTAGTTTTTTGACATTGACATCTACATTTACGTGGATACTCTGCATATCACACTTTAGTGCCTGGCAGAGGGTTCGTTGAATCACCTTCACAATTATTCCACTCTGGAAGAGCGCAGAGAAAAAACGAACACCTATATCTTTCCGAGCGAGCTGTAATTCTCCTTATTTTATTGTGATGATCGTTTCTCCCTGTGTAGGTCGGCGACAACAAAATATTTTAGCATTCGGAGAAGAAAATTGATGATTGAAATTTCGTGAGAAACTCCCGCCGCAACGAATGTTCTAATGATGCCCATCCCAATTCCTCTATCATATCCGTGACACTCACTCTCCTATTTCGCGGTAATACAAAATGTGCTGCTCTTCTTTGGACTATCTCGATGTACTCCGTCAACCATATCTGGTAAGGATCCCAGACCCCGTAGTTGTTGTTGTTGTGGTCTTCAGTCCTGAGACTGGTTTGATGCAGCTCTCCATGCTATTCTATCCTGTGCAAGATTCTTCATCTCCCAGTACCTACTGCAACCTACATCCTTCTGAATCTGCTTAGTGTATTCATCTCTTGGTCTCCCCCTACGATTTTTACCCTCCACGCTACCCTCCAATACTAAATTGGTGATCCCTTTATGCCTCAGATCATGTCCTACCAACCGATCCCTCCTTCTGGTCAAGTTGTGCCACAAACTTCTCTTCTCCCCAATCCTATTCAATACTTCCTCATTAGTTATGTGGTCTACCCATCTAATCTTCAGCATTCTTCTGTAGCACCATATTTCGAAAGCTTCTATTCTCTTCTTGTCCAAACTATTTACCGTCCATGTTTCACTTCCGTACATGGCTACACTCCATACAAATACTTTCAGAAACGACTTCCTGACACTTAAATCTATACTCGATGTTAGCAAATTTCTCTTCTTCAGAAACGCTTTCCTTGCCATTGCCAGTCTACCTTTTATATCCTCTCTACTTCGACCATCATCAGTTATTTTGCTCCCCAAATAGCAAAATTCCTTTACTACTTTAAGTGTCTCATTTCCTAATCTAATACCCTCAACATCACCCGACTTAATTCGACTACATTCCATTATCCTCATTTTGCTTTTGTTGATGTTCATCTTATATCCTCCCTTAAAGACACCATCCATTCCGTTCAACTGCTCTCCCAAGTCCTTTGCTGTCTCTGATAGATTGAGACCCGTAGTAGTACTCCGAAGAGGACGGACAAACGTACTGTACGCAGTCTCGTCAGTAGAGCTGTTACATTTTCTAACTGTTCGGCCAATAAAGCGTAGTCTTTGGTTTGTCTTGCCCACAACATTGTCTATGTGTTCTTTCAAATTTAAACTGTTCGTTTTCCTTAGGTATTTAGTTGAATTTACAGCCTTTAGATTGTACTAACTTATCGTGTAACCGAAGCTTAACGGATTTCTTTTAGCACTCAAGTAGATGACCTCGCATTTTTCAGTATTTAGGGTCAAGTGACACTTTTCGACCATTCAGATATCTTTTATAACTCGTTTTGCCATTTTTTTTGACCTTCTGATGAGTCTACTAGATGATAAACAACAGCATCATCTCCAAAGAATCTAAGACGGATGCTCAGATTGTCTCCTAAATCGTTTATGTAGACAAAGAACAGCAGATGGCTATAACACTACCTTGGGGAACGCCATAAATCACATGTTTTACTCGACTACTTTCCGTAAATTACTACGAACCTATCTGACAGGAAATCACCCAATCCAGTCACCCTCCTGGGACGATATTCCATAAGCACGCAATGTCATTATAAGCTGCTTGCGTGGTGCAATGTCAAATGCCTTTTTGAAACATCCCCTTAGGAAAATTAATGAATGACAGTGCTGGTAAACCCCTTACGTTATTTGATTTTCAAACAGCTGAGCAGAATTGAACGTACTCAGACATTTCTCTCTTTACTTATTCTGATCATCAATAAACTGACACACAATATTTTCAGAGTAACGCAATCAGACTCTCAATAATGCCTACAAAAGAATGGCCCTGACTAACAATAACCTATACCTTTCATGAATCACTTACCTCACAAAAATCTTCATTACTCGAACTGCTGCAATACAGAGAGCGCCAATACTGCCAGCTACATAAAAGATTCTAACTACTGAAGGTACTAACTACTGATAGGCATAGTTAGCAAATGAAAGATTTTGATAGAGAAAAAACAATGTATTTACCTTAATAGTGTTCAAAAGTCATAATACACTCCTGGAAATTGAAATAAGAACACCGTGAATTCATTGTCCCAGGAAGGGGAAACTTTATTGACACATTCCTGGGGTCAGATACATCACATGATCACACTGACAGAACCACAGGCACATACACACAGGCAACAGAGCATGCACAATGTCGGCACTAGTACAGTGTATATCCACCTTTCGCAGGAATGCAGGCTGCTATTCTCCCATGGAGACGATCGTAGAGATGCTGGATGTAGTCCTGTGGAACGGCTTGCCATGCCATTTCCACCTGGCGCCTCAGTTGGACCAGCGTTCGTGCTGGACGTGCAGACCGCGTGAGACGACGCTTCATCCAGTCCCAAACATGCTCAATGGGGGACAGATCCGGAGATCTTGCTGGCCAGGGTAGTTGACTTACACCTTCTAGAGCACGTTGGGTGGCACGGGATACATGCGGACGTGCATTGTCCTGTTGGAACAGCAAGTTCCCTTGCCGGTCTAGGAATGGTAGAACGATGGGTTCGATGACGGTTTGGATGTACCGTGCACTATTCCGTGTCCCCTCGATGATCACCAGTGGTGTACGGCCAGTGTAGGAGATCGCTCCCCACACCATGATGCCGTGTGTTGGCTCTGTGTGCCTCGGTCGTATGCAGTCCTGATTGTGGCGCTCACCTGCACGGCGCCAAACACGCATACGACCATCATTGGCACCAAGGCAGAAGCGACTCTCATCGCTGAAGACGACACGTCTCCATTCGTCCCTCCATTCACGCCTGTCGCGACACCGCTGGAGGCGGGCTGCACGATGTTGGGGCGTGAGCGGAAGACGGCCTAACGGTGTGCGGGACCGTAGCCCAGCTTCAAGGAGACGGTTGCGAATGGTCCTCGCCGATACCCCAGGAGCAACAGTGTCCCTAATTTGCTGGGAAGTGGCGGTGCGGTCCCCTACGGCACTGCGTAGGATCCTACGGTCTTGGCGGGCATCCGTGCGTCGCTGCGGTCCGGTCCCAGGTCGACGGGCACGTGCACCTTCCGCCGACCACTGGCGACAACATCGATGTACTGTGGAGACCTCACGCCCCACGTGTTGAGCAATTCGGCGGTACGTCCACCCGGCCTCCCGCATGCCCACTATACGCCCTCGCTCAGAGTCCGTCAACTGCACATACGGTTCACGTCCACGCTGTCGCGGCATGCTACCAGTGTTAAAGACTGCGATGGAGCTCCGTATGCCACGGCAAACTGGCTGACACTGACGGCGGCGGTGCACAAATGCTGCGCAGCTAGCGCCATTCGACGGCCAACACCGCGGTTCCTGGTGTGTCCGCTGTGCCGTGCGTGTGATCATTGCTTGTACAGCCCTCTCGCAGTGTCCGGAGCAAGTATGGTGGGTCTGACACACCGGTGTCAATGTGTTCTTTTTTCCATTTCCAGGAGTGTATATATAAATATGTATCAGTTCATGATATCCAGTCTTACAAATTTACTCTTTCTGATGGACACACGTCCAGATCGTCCGCTCTCAAAATTCCGCTGTTTCTCTCCCCACATCCACCACTGCTGACGGCTCACCTCCAACTGCGCAACGCTACGCGCTGTTCACATCCATCTTTCCAACACTACAATAGCAAATATTCCAACAATGCAAATCTGCCACAGACTGCACACAGCACAGTCAGTGATTTTCATACAGAGCGCTACGTGGCGTTAACAACATAAAAACCTAAGCAGCTTACTTACAATTTGAAAGCCCTTGCCAATAGCACTCAACACTGCGTGTGTGTGCAAAGAGCTAGATGTGTTTTGTAACAGCTTCTTAAACTATAAATTATAAGGAGGGCTTGCATTTATTTTGTAGGTATAGCTGTACCAGTGTGACTGTACCACATGACTGAAAATTTATATTTTTTAATTAGCAGAGTAGCAGGTCATTGTCCCGCCAATTTTTTAAATCACCAGTCCTTAAGTCACGGTTTTCTGCGAATTGGAGAGTGGGAGTGAGTTGTAGTGTCACTTCAGAGTTGGAGCGTCACTCGCCTTGCAGACGATTCCCCTCGATGTATTCAGTAACAGGCTGCGGTTTCTCTGACCACTGCACTTCATACGCTTCACCACGCCGGAGGACGCAGCTCGGTAGCGCGGATTTGCAGGACGGTGGGAGCCGGCTAAAGCCGTCGGCACACGGACCGTGCTGTTGAACGTTAACGTGGAGCGTGGCAAGTTCAACGTGCTGCTCAACGCTCAGGAACGATGCGACTTGTGCATACGGTACGTGGGCCCCAACGTGGTATACCCGATCGCAACGCACTCCAGCGGCAGTTGAGGGATGCTTCTAGTTCGTAATCACACTGTTTACTCAACGGGAGCGCGTAAAATTCCCACGCTAGTTCTAGTAAAACGCACATTTCCTCCATCGTCCACGAAAAGGAAAGCACCATGTCCAATTAATAAGGACACAGGCTTATGGAAGTTCCATTACAAACAGTGCATTACAAATTTGGAATACTTCTCCGCATAAGATTTCATCATTCCCACATTTTAGTAAAAATCCCAAGGTCAGTCTTACTTGATCACTGTTCCTACGCAGTAGCAGAAACTTTGCAACATGTGAACTACGAGGCGTAAAAGAAAAAGGAACAAAATATCTTCATACAAGTAGCGCAAGCTGTCCTGTAGATTAAGCCAATCCAACAAAGTCACCCCTAAAAAAAGGTGAACTTATATTTACATAACATCAAATATTATAATATATGCTTATATTAAACTAATAATAAAGTATCAGAACCTAATAAAAGCACGAATGTTAGGAAAAAATTTTCGGGAAAGTCAAGACACGAACCACGGCCTCGTTATAAAACTCTTGCGTTGTCAGTAACTCTACTCATTACGCTAAACCAACATCACACCTTCGTACACTAATCAGGTTATCTTACCTATTGCTGAAATCCTTAATAGTAGATATGTTACTAACTGAAATTTAATTATAACAAATTGTACCAAGAAAAATACGTTTTGGTCCGACCTTCAGTGTGTCTCTGCCTTCAAATAGCCTACTCTCACAATACGCAAGTTACAATAATTCTTTTGCCACGAATATGATGTTTCTCATTATTTTATTGCAACGAATTACACAGTTAACAACGGGTTTTCCTGTGATTCTCAATTTGCTGGTGCTCAGAAACGGCATATATACATATAGGCTTGAAATGAATGCCAATATGGCGCCTCACAACTCTGTACTGAAGGGAGACGGAGTGCTTGTGACGTAGATGGCGTTGTGTCATCTCATTGGTCAACGCTCAGACGCACGCTCAGAATATCTGACATGCTAGATATTGCTCTGCACGTTCGGAAAGACTCCCGAGCGTGCTATTCCACGCTATGACGTCAAAACTGGGCACGCTCAACGCTCAACGTTCGGATGCACGGTCCGTGTGCCGACGGCTGAACACCTGGGGCGCAGCCCGCTGTGTTATTCACGGCGTGCCGATCCCTCCCTGCAGTGTCGGGTGCGCCGCTCCTGCAGCCAGGCAGGCAACGTTCCCGCGCTAAATTTTTCCGGGCAGGCGCTGCAGTTTCCGGGTCAGCGGTCGGCGGGCTGTGATCGCGGGTCCTTGCAAATGAGGCGCGCCCTGTGAATACAAATTGCAGATTGCCGCGCGCGGAACGGCGTCGCTCCGGACCGAGCCGCAACGGAACCGCAGCCAAGAGCCGGCGGGGATTGGGCGCGCCGCCGTTGCTGTTGACACGGCGCGGTCGACGTGTCTGTGGGAGGAACAACGCGACCCGCGAAATTACACACCACCCGTTCAGACTGCCGCTTCTGAATCTGGTATGACATAATTACGCCACACACGTCGTACATCCTGTCCTCTCGTTTATACACACGGGAAAACCGCGCGCAGCTATTACAGACAATACTCAGACTCCGGAATCTAGAAAATATCTGCGATGTTCCGTTAACTATTTGCAGCTGTCCTGGATTACGTCGTCTATGATGTGGAACAGCATAAACAAAAATTTCGGACTGAAAATAAGTAAAAACCACCGACAGGCAAGGAACAACCGCAAATATATTTCTAGAAGCAGTTAAAGTTGAATCTGTTTCATATTTCAAGTACCTAGGAACCATGATCTCAGAAGATAACAGCATTAAGCAGGAAACTGCCGGCCGCGGTGGTCTAGCGGTTCTGGCGCTGCAGTCCGGAACCGCGGGACTGCTGCGTTCGGAGGTTCGAATCCTGCCTCGGGCATGGGTGTGTGTGGTGTCCTTAGGTTAGTTAGGTTTAAGTAGTTCTAAGTTCTAGGGGACTTATGACCTAAGATGTTGAGTCCCATAGTGCTCAGAGCCATTAAGCAGGAAATACTAAGCAGGACGTATAAAGCATCCAATTTTTACAGTCAAATCAGAAATCTTCTCTGATTCTCTGATGATAAAATTCCACGAAAAGTAAAAGCGACCGTGCATCACACCTATTTTGCACCAATCCCGAAATATGGTTTAGAAACATGTAGCCTACTAAACAAAGACGTCATCAGCATTCAGGCAACAGAAATGAGATTCATTAGAACTACATACGAATCAAACAACTAGAAAGCACAAATTCAGGAATAAGGTCAACAGAAAAGTAGCTGGTATTGAGGTTACTGTTACCAGTGTCGTAAAGAAAAGCAGACTTCAGTAGTCTGGACACATAATGAGAATGAATAGACAAAGACCTGCCAAAAGGTATTTCAACCTGAACCTCGTAGTAATAAGACCACGTGGAAGACCAAGAAAAGTGAAAGAGAAAGGACACAAATGGGAGCTGTCCTGGAACAGAGGGGCTATCAAGACATAACGAGATGACGAGCACTTCTACACCAGACCCAAAAAACTGGAGTTGGGAAATGATGATGATGATGATGATGATGATATGGTGTCAGTAAGTTTTCTGTTTAGGTGTATGGCAACATGCTGACCATTTACAGCATTTATTAGGTGCTCAAAAATTCAACGCACATACCGACAGATATGATGACCAGAGCCACCAGTGCATTCCAGTAAGTAACTAGCTGTCAGGAATGCAACTTTATTGAATAAAGAGTATTCAGGAGGACACTGAATGCTATTGAGAATAAAGCAATGTGACATGTATTGCTGTCATTTACTGTTATATTAAGTGATATACATATACAAAAAAGTGTGTGTGTGTGTTTGTGTGTGTGTGTGTGTGTGTGTGTGTGTGTGTGTGTGTGCGTGCGTGTTCCACATATCTTCCTAAACTACTCTATCAATTTGAACACAATTTGGTAGACATGCTGCCTATTGTCTGGCAAGAAGTACTGCAGGGCTAAGAATAACATAGCTCCTATAGTGGCTGCGGTCGGGTGACAAGGTTGGTAACCCCGACATCTAGGCTGTCCTGCATAATGGGCATGTTGTGTGGATGTCATTGGAAGACATTAAGGGGGCTAAATGTGTGGATAATCACAGCTGAGCAGAGATACACGTGGCGAAGGACATGGATAGTGTCAGGAGGAGGATGAGGTTGGCAGATAAAATGGGAGATGAATGATGGGGAAGGAAAAGGTGTAGAGATGTGGGGAGCAGCAGGTGGTCAGGGAGATGGGGTAAGAGGAAATGTAAAGAGAGAGAGAGAGAGGAGGTGGAGATAGACAGGGAGTGAGGCGAGGAGGAAATGTGAGCAATGTGTTATGCATATGGGCATAGTCACGTGTGAAACGCTAGTGCTACAATAAATTTTCGATATGAGCATCATTAACGTGTAGAGCCACTATCAATGTGGCAGGGCACCCCATGCTCGATGGAAAAAGGGTTTCATGTTCTGTATGTGTATGGCCACCGAGAGAAATCTTGCAATTATTGTTCCTCTGACTTCACGAAAATAAATACACTTAGATTTTCACGTGATCCTAGTGAAAGAAGGATAACAGGGCGTAGTCTCGCAGTTCTTGCCATGTGTAGCTCTCCGTGTTATGTACTCCGACCATCAAGCAGGCACTACAGTGCCACATGCAGTTTACTGCTTCAGTGCGAACATCAGGACATCATTACACGTTATACCTCAAAAAAATGTGTGTGAAATCTTATGGGACTTAACTGCTAAGGTCATCAGTCCCTAAGCTTACACACTTCTTAACCTAAATTATCCTAAGGACAAACACACACACCCATGCCCGAGGGAGGACTCGAACCTCCGCCGGGATCAGTCACACAGTCCATGACTGCAGCGCCCTAGATCGCTCGGCTAGTTGTACCTCATATCAATACTTCGGTCACGACTGTAAACGACGATAGTCAGCCAAAGCCATTGCTCGTAAATAGAGAAGACATTGAGGCCGATGCCTTCATGCCACATTCACTGCCCAGTTCGCTCCCTGAGGTGCATGAGAGCCACTCGTTGCGTCAGCTGAACACTGTCTGGTAACGATACACACCATAACATTTTTCTTAGTCTTCTCCATTATCTTTGGAGGAAAATTTTGTTTGTGACCCTGCAATTGATAAGGTATTTTTTGGAAATTAAAGTTTTACATCTGTAGTTTTCTGTTTTATTTTATGCATACAAATTACATTCTTAGTGACTGGTTTTGGGATTGCAGCCCCATCCTCTAATTCGTAGTCTTGTAAACAGCGGAGCTATCGAAGTGGGACCTAGCTTCATCACTGACCAATGATTATTTTAAAAATATGCTGAATCAGTAATGTAAAAGTCATCATCATTAGGGATTAGGCCCTTCAGTCTGTTGAGCCGGCCGTGGTGGCCCAGCGGTTAAAGGCGCTGCAGTCTGGAACCGCGAGACCGCTACGGTCGCAGGTTCGAATCCTGCCTCGGGCATGGATGTGTGTGATGTCCTTAGGTTAGTTAGGTTTAAGTAGTTCTAAGTTCTAGGGGACTAATGACCTTAGAAGTTGAGTCCCATAGTGCTCAGAGCCATTTGAACCTTCAGTCTGTTATAGCTTCACTCCATCTTAACCGTGGTCTTCTTGCTTCTCTTCGGCCAATAGATATTGTTGTGAATTGGCAGGAGCCAATTCACGGGGTTTGGAGGAAGCCGAAAGGCACGCGTTTAAACTCACGCAGGCTGGCGTGAGGTCTGGAACAGGTCAGAGAAATAAGACTAGCAAAACAGGAGGTAACTGGTAGAATACTTAACTTTAATCCACAACTGGTGAACATCTCTCTTGAAGGTACATGCATCACAAGATAAAAATCAATTTATAGTGGCGCCTTGCTAGGTCGTAGCAAATGACGTAGCTGAAGGCTATGCTAACTATCGTCTCGGCAAATGAGAGCGCAATTTGTCAGTGAACCATTGCTATGAACGTCGGCTGTACAACTGGGGCGAGTGCTAGGACGTCTCTCTAGACCTGCCGTGTGGCGGCGCTCGGTCTGCAATCACTGACAGTGGCGACACGCGGGTCCGACGTATACTAGCGGACCGCGGCCGATTTAAAGGCTACCACCTAGCAAGTGTGGTGTCTGGCGGTGACACCACAGATATATATATATATATATATATATATATATATATATATATATATATATATATATAACAGGGCCATTTTGGCAGTCCTTGTGTTATCCACTCTTTCTAAATGCTCTTGCCATTTGCTTTTGTATTCGCACATTCTTTCCCGTATTGCGAATATTCCTAACTATTTTCGTACGCAAGGCTAGTGTGATCCAGTAATAAAGAAATTTCATTCCTGTGGCTTGTAATTAGCTATGGTCTTTCTGTTTTAATGTCCACGCGTGTTTACTATGTAGAATAACCAGCACAGCCATCATCTCGTAGATCTACACCTGTGTTTAGCCGCGCGGGGTAGCCGCTTGGTCTTGGACGCCTTGTCACAGTTCGCACGGCTCCCCCCGCCGGAGGTTCGAGTCCTTCCTCGGGCATGTGTGTGTGTGTGTGTGTGTGTGTGTGTGTTGTCCTTAGCGTAAGTTAGTTAAAGTTAGATTAAGTAGTGTGTAAGCCTAGGGACCGACGAACTCAGCAGTTTGGTCCCATAGAACTTACCACAAATTTCCAATTTTTCACCTGTGTTTCGGTCTGCGCTGCTTTCAGTGTTTTTGCAATAGCTCCACATATTGCCTGGTATCTTGGTATTTATTATTTATATACGTATCGTTATCGTATGAGATATCGCAGCCTACATAGTTAAAATGTTGTATCTGTCATAAAATTCTATCATCGAAATCAATCTTT
Organism: Schistocerca cancellata; assembly: GCF_023864275.1. Classification (NCBI taxonomy): domain Eukaryota; kingdom Metazoa; phylum Arthropoda; class Insecta; order Orthoptera; family Acrididae; genus Schistocerca; species Schistocerca cancellata. The sequence goes on from NC_064634.1 coordinate 493,218,816, forward strand.
GTTCTTATTGCGTGTTTGTCTTGAATGCCATGGTTACTGGTTTTGAGGTAGAGTTTATAAAGTTATGTTCTTTATAAATGTTACGTAATAAATAAGTAGCTCTTTGAATATTATCTGCAATGCTTTTCATAATCACTCAGTCTACAGTGTAAGCCAGCATATTTAAAGTGGTCCTTCATAACTTAATTCCAGATGGTACCTGTTTCTTCCATTTGTGTAGGAGACTGTCGGCATAAGTCTTAAGGAGCGTTTGTGATAATACACACCCTTGTCTTACTGCCTGATTAATAACTAATTTTCCCCTGTTGTAATTAGAAGGAATAGGTGCCATTATATGAAGTTTTTACACACATTATTATGCACTGAGGGCAGCCCCTTTCAGCCATTATATTCCATTGTTCCCGCCTTTCTACCTCTTCGAAGACCTTCTTCAGATGTACAAAAGCCATATGCGTCGCCAAATTTCGTTCTCTTCTATTGCTTATTAGCTGTTTCTTCGCAAATACATTGTCAATGCTAGTTCGCTCTTTTCGAAATCCATTTTGTTCGTCTAGTAAGAGTGAATCTGCTATTGACTTTATTTGGTTCCTTAACATACCAGTGCATAGCTGATAGTTTTATACGTTGATTTTAATATACTTATACGTCTGTAGTTTGTATTTCTTTCCCTGTTCTTAAACACAGAAAAAAAACATTTGCCCTTATCCTCACTGTAAGCTAACAGCTCTTTAATGGATGAAGAAGGTGGAGTTTGAGTAAAACTCGTTCGTTCTTTATAAGTTCCAAATTTATGCTCTCTAATCCTGGTGATTTTTCATTCTTTTTTTCTTCTTGTTACTGCCTCTAACTCTCTTAATGTCAATATTTTTTGCTAATTCTCGAGTCCTATCTTCGGGATTATTAGAAAGAGACTCTGAGGTAATTAGTTATATAATTATAGGTTGGTCTCCTTTCTTTAATCTCAACGTTTGTGATCAACAGATGTGGCTTAAAATAAGCCATGTGAAGGAGAACTGTTATGCTGTAATTAAAATAAATAAGCTTCCCTAAATCGTGCCGCACAGTTTTTATAAAAAGCACAAGTAGCTAAAAAATACTACATCAGCTTGCGAATAATCTGGTGGACTTATAAAAAGTATGCCATGTACTCGATAATTGTTTTAAAATTCGCCATATTATGACTCTTTCCGTATCCTCCAGACGATGTAGCACAGAACCTACGTAGAGGAGTGCTGAGCTATCAACAACGCTGGTACAACGTAATTACAGCTGGTCTCCAGAGAGGACGAACACGGTAGAGGGTACGTTACATCCATCGGCCAAAGGCGAATATAAACAGACGTTTGCTTCACTTGGTTGGTCAGTCAGTACAGAACCTGAACACAGGACGGTGCCTCAGCTAGTGTTTCAGAACTCATCTACACTCCACCAAGAAGGAGAACATTGAACACTATAAAAGTAATGTCAGTCATCGTTCATTCGATGTAGAACTACTCCAGTGAAGATTGATCTATATAGCAACGCACGATCTGCATGCGCCAGTTAAGTGCTGTAAAACATCTTTCAGATAATAATTGTAAATTGTTGCTAATGTGTGTTGCCATCTCTTTCTTGCCTTAGCTGTTATCTAACACTATTTCGCCCTGTGACAAAGCTGTATTGTTGCAGCATACATGCAAGAAACTCAATATGTAACCCGACCACTACTATTGTAATTTAGTATGCGTTTACCTAATAACAGAAAAGTTGCCACGTATAACCCTGTTACTAAATTTAATTTAATTTCCAAATAAAGTACACTAGGGGAGGATTGTCCTGTTAATAGGAAAAGCTAATCAATAGAGTTACCCTTTCAACAGGATCCGACCATGTGTTGTGTCTAATGAATAAGTAAATCAGATTATTCAATTCTTTTCCTAAGATATTACCCAGCGGTTAGAAAGAAACGCATTATGAATAGTATTATACTGAAGCTAGGACAGCTCAGCGCAAGTTCATTTAGTGGTTTAAAACATATACTAACAGTCGCTAGCCTATTCAGGCAATGAAACAAGGAAGTATTGGAAAAGCAGAAGGATGAATTTTGCCTCCTTTCTTGCTACTCTTTGCTTCCCCGGATAAATATTACTCCACGTAAACAATGTTGGTGCAGACACTGGAATTTCTTTTGTTTCCTACACCCTTATACATTACGTTTTTAAAAGAGGGAAAGCTCAGTAGATAACTTCAAGGAAGCCACAAAAAATTTGACCAGCAGGATCTTCAGGAAAGCATATTTCATAACCAACAAACAGTTTCTTTAAAGTTCAAGAATGATTGTTCACTAGTAAAATACGGTATAAATTAACCACGTTGTACAAAAGTAGAATACCAAAAAAACCTTATCCGGTGGTTGTAGGCTTGAGTGTCGTGAACGATTACGGTGGTAAACTACCCTCTGAACAGCCTGCAAGTATCTTGCTGTATGGGCTCAGTTTCTCTTCTTGGCGTCGTTCAGTTTTGCGTCCAGTAGCCCAACAGCTTGCAGCTATGCTGTAAGCCGTTTGCAGTCTTCTTCCGAGGCATTTTTGTGCAAATTTGCAGGCAAAGCTTCTCCTGTTCCACAAAGATGTTGCCCCAATCACTGCTGCCTGCAGACTGTGAGGCTTACTTGGCTTACTTCCCACGCTTGCTCTAGGTAGCGCACCAATTCGTCCTTGATATCTTTTACACTCCCCAGAACCACTTTCGTTTCAAACAAAAGCACAATGGGTTTACATAACACATATTTCTTATATTGTTCACAAGCGTGACCATTTCTTACAATTGTCAAATTTTCATCAACATGAACAGTTTATTCACACAAACATTTTAAATACAAAACGTCATCAGAAAATTATTTAACGTAATAGACAATTTACATAGTGTTTTACATACATTGCTCACATAGAATGCAAAGAACTTCAACCTTCAATGCAGCACACTTTACTTTACAGATATAGAAAATATAGTACCAACATCCGAAAATTTTAGAGCAAAAAAATTATGAAAATTTAGATGAACCATAAACAAAAAGTGTCATAGCTGCAGTAACTAATTTCCGGTGGTAGAAGGTTCTGTTCCTCCTACATTTATGTTTGACACCAAAAGCATTTACTGAATACAAAAAATTTAACGCCGAAACTACGTATAAAAGAATTAACAAATGGCTCTGAGTACTATGGGACTTAACATCTATGGTCATCAGGCCCCTAGAACTTAGAACTACTTAAACCTAACTAACCTAAGGACATCACACAACACCCAGTCATCACGAGGCAGAGAAAATCGCTGACCCCGCCGGGAATCGAACCCGGGAACCCGGGCGTGGGAAGCGACAACGCTACCGCACGACCACGAGCTGCGGACAAAAGAATTAACATCTTGTGGTGGTTTTCCATCAAAATGTGCAAAATCACAGGAAGGAAATTACTTAGGAAAATTTTGGACCAATTATAGTGAAAATACGGTACAGAGTACGCCATAATAGTGAATTTTACACAAACACTGAAAAATTACACACATGATTAGCAAAAGAAGGACAGCTTTCTGTAGCCACATATAAATAATGAACACCCACAGACTGACAAAAAAGAGTGTTCACTTAACTCGATAAAAGGAATTGGGACATGGACGATCTCGGATGGTTGTATAATGTAACAAATGCATCAACCCTTCATTTACTTTCAACATGAAACTAACGACAAACTCTCTCACTATACTATACAACTGCAGTAGCGGACAATTTTATGCATGGTGTCATGTTCGCTTCCCTCCGCGGCTCAAGAAATCAGCCTATATATAAAGGCAACACCCTTTTTTTTAAAGTATGGTCGTCATCAGTGCGAACAGTGTTTCGAACATCAAAGTGTTGGCATCGTCCAGTTTGAGACGCTATGTCGCTGCCTTCCTCCGACCTCTGACCTGGCTTACGCAGCTAGTTGTAGTGGGACCTGCAGATTAGCGTGGAATCTGAACCACTGCGTGACGCGGCATTTTTCAGGTCAATATACATTGCCAGAAGCGAAACAAGTGATAAGCGGCAGATTAATATCCTCGGAGTGACCGTGGACCGAACTCACGACCTCTGAGTTTGCAGTATTTATTAGATACAAACAAGGAAATTCCCATTACGAGAAAGGCAAATCCAAAAGGGCGTTACGTTAGGTTACAAATGGAACAGCCGACAAGTAAACTGCCAGGCGTTTCCAGACGACCTTCCTATTTTTACAGACTCAATGGGAATAGCCCTTAGACAAATGCAGTTGTTGGCAGAACAAGCTGAAAAAGTAGGCTTAGAAACCACCTATGAAGAAACCAAACTTATGTCAAACATAAAGGCCGACATATTGAAAACTGAATATGGATAAAATTGAGAGAATCGACACATTAAGGAAGCTAGGAGAAGAAGTGAACAGGACCTTTTTTGCAAGTAAGCCATTAAAGAGAGCGTTAATAAGATAGAAACAGGGAATTACGTCACTGAGGAAGCATATAATAAGAAATCAGTATTTGCTCAAAGCTAAAGTTAGACAACACTCAACAGTAAATCGCCGAAAAGCGCTTTAGGAACAGAATGTTTAACTGTAAATAAAAAAGTGTTGATGGAACCATTATAAGTCACAGGAAGGAAATTACTTAGGAAAATTTTGGACCAATTATAGTGCAAATACGGTACAGAGTACGCCATAATAGTGAATTATACACAAACACTGAAAAATTTCGCACATGATGAGGAAAAGTATAGCTTTCTATACACATGTATTAATAATGAACACTCACAGACTGACAAGAAGAGTGTTTACTTATTTCGGTAAATTAAAAATTGATAGCGGACAGCGAAAAGAAAATGGAAGGGAGATGGACGATCTCGGAATTACTTAACAACATGTTCAACGACTGCCACCTAGAAAAAAAAAATGCAATATGCAAAGGTTTCCATGAGAAAGCCAAGACGATGAGACCAACGTGTATAGAAAAAAGAATAGAGAAAGATCAAGAAATGATGAGAGAAATGTTGAAGGAAAAAATGCAGAAATATTTGAAATAAACTTAGCCCATAGTGTGGATCTTCATATTTTCTCGGCGCAAAGATTGGGCTTCTTCTCCTAATATTTCGGCTGAATACCGTCCAGCCATCTTCAGAGTGAGCCGAGGGGACTGACGCTCAAGCACTTGTTCCGTCCTTTTAAACCCAACCCACGGTCCGCACCACTGCGCATGCGGCCACAGATACGCAAAGTTCCAGAGACGTTCATTGGCGGCGAAGAGGTATGATATATGCATGGAATTAGATCTAAGGTTCCTGCAGGAACGGGACTGAAGACAATCGTTCAAAGCGACAGAAGTGCAACCCTTCCTCAAACTGATGCAGATTTCAATGCTGGACCGTCGCCAAGTGTCAGCATGCGAACCATGCAACGAAACATCATCGATATGGTTTTCGGAACTGAACGCCCCCTCGAGTACTCTTGATGACTGCATGACTCAATGCTTTGCGCCTCTCCTGGGCCCGTCAACACCGACAATAGACTGTTGATGGCTGGAAACATATTGAAACTAGCCTGGCAGATTAAAACTGTGTGCCGGACCGAGATTCGAACTCGGGACCTTTGCCTTCCTCGGGTAAGTACTCTACCATATTTCTGCAAGTGTCTCATTTCCTACTTTCCTCAGCATCACCCGATTTAATTCGACTACATTCCATTGTCCTAGTTTTGCTTTTGTTGATGCTCATCTTACATCCTCCTTTACGGACACTGTCCATTCCGATCAACTGCTCTTCCAGGTTCTTTGCTGTCTCTGACAGAATTACAGTGTCTTCGGCAAATCTCAAAGTTTTTATTTCTTCTCCAAGCATTTCAATTTTGTTTCCTTTACTGCTTGCTCAATATACAGATTGAATAACATCGGGGATAGGCTACAACCCTGTGTCACTCCCTTCCCAACCACTGCTTCCCTTTCACGACCCTCGACTCATATAACTGCCATCTGATTTCTGCACAAATTGTCAATAGCCTTTCGCTCCCTGTACCTGCCCCCAGCCACCTTCAGAATTTGAAGTCTTCTAGTCAACTTTGTCAAAAGCTTTCTCTATATCTACAAATGCTATAAACGTAGGTTTGCCTTCCCTTACTCTTAGATAAGTCGTAGGGTCAGTGTTGTCTCACCTATTCCAACATCTCTACGGAATCCAAACTGGTCTTCCCCGAGGTCGGCTTCTACCAGTTTTTGCATTCGTCTCCAAAGAATCTGTGTTAGTATTATGCAGCCCTGACTTTGTAGTATCATTGCCACAGATACCACGACAACGCCGCGCCAACACAAGGTTGGCAGCCCGTCCGTCGTCTGCCGAGCACAGCGTACTCTAGCGGGCTGTACAGCTCGACGGGACTGGAGTGTGCCTCGTCCACTCCTTAGCTAGATTTCAACCTAGGCAGACGCGTTTCATGAGCGGCCCTCAGCCACTTCCGTAATGTTGGCATTGATTCTCTGAGGAGGGCCCATCAGGCTTAGTCCCTGAGAATTTGTTGTCTTAGTTCATAGGCACCGCTGCAGTCCTACAAACTACTGAAGATAAGTAATTTTCATTGTACTATGTGTTTCTTAAATAACAATCCTTCTCTCTAACAGTGTGCCGTACCGCATTGCAACCTGGACTCGTTCAGCTCCTACCAACTCGGCCTCTTACTTATTTGCAGTCCGCAGCTCGTGGTCGTGCGGTAGCGTTCTCGCTTCTCACGCCCGGGTTCCCGGGTTCGATTCCCGGCGGGGTCAGGGATTTTCTCTGCCTCGTGATGACTGGGTGTTGTGTGCTGTCCTTAGGTTAGTTAGGTATAAGTAGTTCTAAGTTCTAGGGGACTGATGACCATAGATGTTCAGTCCCATAGTGCTCAGAGCCATTTGAACCATTTGAACTTATCTGCATTTAGTAACGAGCTGAAAACACCCATGCGTTTTGTGCCTCTAAAGAGGGAGGCAAAATAGTTCGGTAATTTTCACACCTATCGACACCTGCTTTCTTCGTCTTTCAGCCTTGCATATCTGCTGTTAGTGAGTGCCCCAGTGACGCAAGTGCATCATCGGTTCTGGGTGCTGATGTTGTTGTTGTGGTCTTCAGTCCTGAGACTGGTTTGATACAGCTCTCCATGCTACTCTATCCTGTGCAAGCTTCTTCATCTCCCAGTACCTACTGCAACCTTCTGAATCTGCTTTGTGTATTCATCTCTTGGTCTCCCCCTACGATTTTTACCCTCCACGCTGCCCTCCAATACTAAATTGGTGATCCCTTGATGCCTCAGAACATGTCCTACCAACCGATCCCTTCTTCTGGTCAAGTTGTGCCACAAACTCCTCTTCTCCCCAATCCTATTCAGTACCTCCTCATTAGTTATGTGATCTACCCATCTAATCTTCAGCATTCTTCTGTAGCACCACATTTCGAAAGCTTCTATTCTCTTCTTGTCCAAACTATTTACCGTCCATGTTTCACTTCCATACATGGCTACACTCCATACAAATACTTTCAGAAATGACTTCCTGACACTTAAATCTATACTTGATGTTAACAAATTTCTCTTCTTCAAAAACGCTTTCCTTGCCATTGCCAGTCTACATTTTATATCCTCTCTACTTCGACCACCATCAGTTATTTTTCTCCCCAAATAGCAAAACTCCTTTACTACTTTAAGTGTCTCATTTCCTAATCTAATTCCCTCAGCATCACCCGACTTAATTCGACTACATTCCATTATCCTCGTTTTGCTTTTGTTGATGTTCATCTTATATCCGCCGGCCAGTGTGGCCACGCGGTTAAAGGCGCTTCAGTCTGGAACCGCGCGACCGCTACGGTCGCAGGTTCGAATCCTGCCTCGGGCATGGATGTGTGTGATGTCCTTAGGTTCGTTAGGTTTAAGTAGTTCTAAGTTCTAGGGGACTGATGACCTCAGATGTTAAGTCCCATAGTGCTCAGAGCCATTTGAACCATCTTATATCCTCCCTTCAAGACACCATCCATTCCGTTCAACTGCTCTTCCAAGTCCTTTGCTGTCTCCGACAGAATTACAATGTCATCGGCGAATCTCAAAGTTTTTATTTCTTCTCCATGGATTTTAATACCCAATCCGAATTTATCTTTTGTTTCCTTTACTGCTTGCTCAATATACAGATTGAATAACATCGGGGAGAGGCTACAACCCTGTCTTACACCCTTCCCAACCACTGCTTCCCTTTCATGTCCCTCGACTCTTATAACTGCCATCTGGTTTCTGTACAAATTGTAAATAGCCTTTCGCTACCTGTATTTTACCCCTGCCACCTTTAGATGTGGTTGTTGAAAAATGTGAAATATCGTATGAAACTTTTCAGTACGGACATTTCTATTTCATATTTATCATCAGCGACCTAACAATACTTTAGACCCGAAGTTTTATTCGAATTCGTTAAATTTATGAGTATCCGCCAAACTGAATCCACCATTTTGCATTTGGTAATTCCGTCATGGGATTCCTGCGAGCCTGAGAATCTCAAAAGTACACAGTTTTGTAGGATCTTACAGATGTACATTTTTTCTCTTACGTCCAAGTTTTGAAGAGAGTTGGTCCACTGTGAGCCGGCGCAGCCCTGAGATAGGCCGTGCAGACGTTAAGCCCCGGCGCTCGGGTTTCGCCGCCCCACGACCGACGGCCGAGCGCGCGCCCTACACCCTCCGGCGTGTTGTCGCAGAGCGGTAACCGAGCCGCCGCTATCGGCAAACAATGCCCGCCACCCCAGCAGGACTGGCCAGTGGCACGGTGGGGAAGGGGGGCAGGAGGGGGAGCAGTCCCCTGGGGCGCAGGGATTACACAGGCCAGATCAGAGCGGCCCAGCCCGGCCGGGCCGTGACGTCATGCGGGCGCAGATCGCGTTTTAAGCGACCGCCGCCGCGGACAGCCGACAGCTTTGCATTTGTTTGGCAGGGGGAAGGGGGCAGGGGGGGAGGGAGTGGCAGGGGATCGCTAGACGCGGAACCTCTGAGACTATGGAACCCGCTACAAAAATAAACGTAATCCAAAAGTTAGCCAGATTCTTATAGCGTTCGAGACCGATCTTCTACATGTACGAGGGCAGTTCAATAAGTAATGCAACACTTTTTTTTCTGAAACAGGGGTTGTTTTATTCAGCATTGAAATACACCAGGTTATTCCCCAGTCTTTTAGCTACACAACACTATCTTTCTACGTAATCTCCATTCAATGCTACGGCCTTACGCCACCTTGAAATGACGGCCTGTATGCCTGCACGGTACCATTCCACTGGTCGATGTCGGAGCCAACGTCGTACTGCATCAATAACTTCTTCATCATCCGCGTAGTGCCTCCCACGGATTGCGTCCTTCATTGGGCCAAACATATGGAAATCCGACGGTGCGAGATCGGGGCTGTAGGGTGCATGAGGAAGAACAGTCCACTGAAGTTTTGTGAGCTCCTCTTGGGTGCGAAGACTTGTGTGAGGTCTTGCGTTGTCATGAAGAAGGAGAAGTTCGTTCAGATTTTTGTGCCTACGAACACGCTGAAGTCGTTTCTTCAATTTCTGAAGAGTAGCACAATACACTTCAGAGTTGATCGTTTGACCATGGGGAAGGACATCGAACAGAATAACCCCTTCAGCGTCCCAGAAGACTGTAACCATGACTTTACCGGCTGAGGGTATGGCTTTAAACTTTTTCTTGCTAGGGGAGTGGGTGTGGCGCCACTCCATTGATTGCCGTTTTGTTTCAGGTTCGAAGTGATGAACCCATGTTTCATCGCCTGTAACAATCTTTGACAAGAAATTGTCACCCTCAGCCACATGACGAGCAAGCAATTCCGCACAGATGGTTCTCCTTTGCTCTTTATGGTGTTCGGTTAGACAACGAGGGACCCAGCGGGAACAAACCTTTGAATATCCCAACTGGTAAACAATTGTGACAGCACTACCAACAGAGATGTCAAGTTGAGCACTGAGTTGTTTGATGGTGATCCGTCGATCATCTCGAACGAGTGTGTTCGCACGCTCCGCCATTGCAGGAGTCACAGCTGTGCACGGCCGGCCCGCACGCGGGAGATCAGACAGTCTTGCTTGACCTTGCGGCGATGATGACACACGCTTTGCCCAACGACTCACCGTGCTTTTGTCCACTGCCAGATCACCGTAGACATTCTGCAAGCGCCTATGAATATCTGAGATGCCCTGGTTTTCCGCCAAAAGAAACTCGATCACTGCCCGTTGTTTGCAACGCACATCCGTTACAGACGCCATTTTAACAGCTCCGTACAGCGCTGCCACCTGTCGGAAGTCAATGAAACTATACGAGACGAAGCGAAAATGTTTGAAAATATTCCACAAGAAATTTCCGGTTTTTTCAACCAAAATTGGCCGAGAAAAAAAAAGTGTTGCATTACTTATTGAACTGCCCTCGTACATCTACATGGATACTCTGCAAATCACATTCAAGTGCCTGGCAGAGGGTTCATCGAACCACCTTCACAATTCTCTATTATTCCAATCTCGTATAGCGCGTGGGATGAATGAACACATATATCTTTCTGTATGCGTTCTGATTTCCCTTATTTTATCGTGGTGATCGTTCCTCCCTACGTAGGTCGGTGTCAACAAAATATTTTCGCTTTCAGAGGAGAAAGTTGGTGATTGGAATTTCGTGAGAAGATTCCGTCGCAACGGAAAACGCCTTTCTTTTAATGATGTCCAGCTCAGACCCTGTATCATTTCTGTGACACTCTCGCCATATTTCGCGATAATATAAAACTTGCTGACCTTCTTTGAACTTTTTCGATGTACTCAGTCAGTCCTATCTGGCAAGGATCCCACACCGTGCAGCAGTATTCTAAAAGAGTACGGACGAGCGTAGTGTAGGCAGTCTCCTTAGTAGGTCTGTTACATTTTCTAAGTGTCACGCCAATAAAACGCAGTCTTTGGTTAGCCTTCCCCACAACATTTTCTATGTGTTCCTTCCAATTTAAGTTGTTCGTAATTGTAATACCTAGGTACATAGTTGAATTTACGGCTTTTAGATTGGACTGATATATTGTGTAACCGAAATTTAACGAATTCCTTTTAGCACTCATGTGGACGACCTCACACTTTTCGTTATTTAGGGTCAATTGCCACTTTTCGTACCATTCAGATATCTTTTCTAAACCGTGGTTCAGTTTTTCTATCTTCTGATGACTTCATTAGTCGATAAACGACAGCGTCATCACCAAACAACCGAAGACGGCTGCTCAGATTGTCTCCATAATCGTTTATATACTAGATAAGGAACAGCAAAGGGCCTATAACACTACCTTGGGGAACGCTTAGCTACATCTAAAATGTAATGCAATATTGACTGTCAATCGACAGTGAGTTTCAGTTACAATTTTTTGTTGGTTTCTTCAGCTGTTCTCAACCCCCCCCCCCCCCCTTTCCAACCACTTTCCGACATAGCAATGGAATTATATAGAAATTTATTGATACAATTTCCAGGATCGCTAGATGTGTCATTTTGTAGCAAATAACCTCAAGTTTCACATAAAAGTGGCAAATGTTATTTTTGGTTCGATGTGACTACCATTTCTGACGCGGCAAACACCCCACGCGTAGTCAATTTCTTCCCACACCCGTTGCGGCAAATCGTGCGTAACTTGTGAAACGGCAGCGTAGATTCCATTTTTCGGGTCGGCTACATTGTTTGCTAGGGGAGGAACATACACAATACGCACAGTCTTTAACAAAAACCCAAGAGAAAGAAATCCAGTTGTGTCAAACCTGGAGGGTGAGGTGGCCATGCTATTTGGCCTTCACGGCCAATCCACCTACCTGGGAAGCAGTTATCGAGGAAATCTCGAACTTTTGCCAAGCGTAAATTGCAGGCCTACTTGGAGGTTTTTAGCGTATTCAGTGTAAAATCCGTACCGAACAGTTGTTGCAGAGTTCGTTTCATGACACGCCAGCGAAAGTAGCCATTTTAACTGTGTTGTTCTAATCACCATTATCATCATTTCATCTCCATCGACGGGCAAGTCTCCGAAGTGGCGCCAAATCGAAAGACTTGCACCCGGCGAACGGTCAACCCGACGTGAGGTCCTAGCCACACAACATTTTTTTGACTGTGCTCTACGCTGGCGCTGCTGGTGGCGGAATAGGGTTCTGATTCACTACGTGCATCAAACTTGAGCTTGTTTGCTACAAAATGACGCACTACCGATTCTGTAAGTTATCTCAATAAAGTTCTATATTATTCCACAAAGTTGTAATATTGTATTTTGATGCTAAAATTACAAAGTTGCCAATATTATAAATTACCACAAATAAGTGAATTTATTGGTGTTTCGCAACACTGGTCAGCCACACTGACAAAACCAGAATAGACGCCTCTCTCTGGTCCTCTGTCTTACAGATACTCCTGAACGTCTCTTAACTGCTGAAGAAGTTCTCATAGACTACACGGCAAGTGGCCAAATCGAAAGACTATTTAGTAACAATCGCTCTTTCAGTTTTGTGCATGGTGGACTCCTGAGTGTTCTGCACTAAAACAGGAGCATTTCGTATACTACTACCATTTTCAAGACCATGATTTTGCGAAACTGGATTTTCTGCTTTGGTTGCTTTGAAGACAGGATAGAAATCTCCACTAGGTACAAAAGAACTCAGAGTATCTAATTCTGACATTAAACCCTCGTTCGACAATCTTTGTTCTGAAAGCCAGGATTAAGGGAGTCATTAATAATTAACTTGTTTTTAATTTATTACTGAATAGTTATTTATTAAATGCATTGTACAGTACTGATATAATTATATTTATAAGCGTACTATATCAGTGTAAATGCGGATTTTAATTTATAAGTGAGAATGTATTTTGATTGGCTTTTCTTTCAGTAAATTGATAAATTTTGATCCATATCGTTTTTCCTTTTCGATAAACTGACGCCCCACTGTTAGTGTTATCATTCCTCCCAAAGAGAATGGAGGTGCGTCCTCCCCCCCCCCCCCCCCTTCGGCATGAGACTCGCTGGTTTTGAGGTACAACTGGCAGAAAACTTTTTAAATTATATTTCAAGGAACTCATTGGCTGTTTCAGACTTGATGAAGGTAACGAATCAGCTATAGCGAAGCATTTAGACGAAACAAGACTCAGTGCGTCAATAGATAACGGTCTTCAAGTGCTGCACAGTTTAGAGAATAGTGGAAAATCGACTCTTGGAGACAATGGAAACGTACATAGATGGCCAAAGGCGGAAAATAAAGATCCTAAACGAAATTACAGATTTCAAGAATCCACATTTCTTCACCAAATTCAATTCAGTACTTTTAAAATAGAAAGTATGCAAAGATTAAGAATGTATTCCAGTAGCGATATCTCTGCAGTACTCTAAAATATATTTTATACTGTTGCTATTAACTGTCACTATCTCTACTAGTTACAAATGTTCCTTCAGTCAACATCATGATGCATCAGCTAGGTAAGAAAAAGACATTGCAACTGACATACAGGGTTTCCCAGCTATCTTGTCCACCCAAAATATCTCTGGAACAATAACAGCTATTGGAAAACGACTTTCACCGGTATCAATGTAGGGCTGGGGCCCATGAATGTACATATTTGGAAACATTCTAAAACGAAAGCATAAGTGTTTTTTAACACAAACTTATGTTTTTTTAAATGGACCTCCTATATTTTTTCTTCAGCAATCCATAGCATGACAAAGCACATACACAATGGCGTGGATTGCATCGCAATATTCCCATTACATCCCGAGATATTGAGATGCGAATTTGACGCTTGAAACACCCGACATGCGCACGTCCTGAGGCTCAGGCGTGAACCCCGTAATCGCGATGTGATTGACATGTGTAATCACACCTCCATACTTATCAAGAGGTCTGTATAACGCGAGTACCGACGCATCGATAGCAAAATGGAGACAGGCTTTGTTATTTCTACTATTTTTGTCAGATATAGGAAAAATGTCTAAGTGGAACTGGACTCAAAAGCTTCGAAAATTTTTGGGGAAGAGATCAAATAACCAATTTGCAAACCGTATAAAGGAATTTCAAATATTAGTTAGCGAACTTGTGTTAGTCTGATCTGTTTTAAGAATGAATTACGACGAAACGAAGATCATGATGAATGAATGAACGTGGGAGGGAAATTTGTATGCTGGATGTACACAACTGCAAAGTGTCACAGGATATGTCTGTATGGATGAGATTATAAATACGAAAGGAAACCAAACAGAAACATTTAGACGTGGTAAATTGGGCTGGCAGGCTTGATTAACATACCTTACTCTTCAGTTTTCAAGTGTAAGATGTCTGCTGGGGTAAAGCTAGCACGTTTTGACGAAAATATAATACGAGTATTAACTTACGGCTCTAGCACTGCCTTTAAATGAGAGCATTGTTAGAAAAATCATAGCACCTCAAAGACGAATAGAAAGATCAATGTTGTGCTACACAAAGAACGACAGAAACAAAGCATTAGATATCAGACGTACAACAGAGATTAGTGAAATAATGGAAAGGGCAATATCAATGGACTGATCACGTCCCTCGAAGAAAGGAAGGCAGACGGTCAGAACAAATACTAGAATGGAGCCTAATTAACCGAAAAGACCTAGAGGAAGAGAACTAGGTAGATGGGACGCAGACTTAAGAAAGACAGCTGGATTCAGTTGGCAGTGGGAAGTTCAAGATGGACAGAAATGAGAGAACCGGCACAGATCCTGTGTAGCACACTGACTCAAAGAGGCAACATGAGCGACTGACTGAAGTGGCTGACGATGAATTATATGCGTTGCATTGTTATAATTAAACCGACGGTGTTCCAAGTGCTGCAGTACGGGCTGTATACATCACAGCACGCTCAAACAAGGTATGTTCATTAGTCGGTGCGCTCGTGAGGTACGCTAAAAAAAATAATAGTTGTATTTTCTGCCACCAGGTGAAAATATAGCGTTCCAATAAGTCAGGATGTGAAATGTTTCCTACTTCAAAGTTCGTATGTTCATTTCTTTTGTGAAGCGGTTGTGTGTGTAGTGTTGGGAAGGTTTAAGTTCCCCACACGAAACGCGATGGATACTGAGAATAAAGACCGTGAATTGCTGGTAAAGTTGTTTTATGAGAACGTGTAAAGTTGATGCATTAAGTTGTTCTGAAAGCTGTGCTGATATTCAAGATAATAAAAGCGGGTTAAAAGCTGTGAGCTATTTGGGGAAGTTATCCTTGCATTACTCTGAGCAACTGTTTCACCAGTTATCCAGTCTAGTTTACCAAATTGCCAACCAAACTAACATTAATTATAATCTCTTAATAGTCATCTTACGACAACTGGTTATATATATATATATATATATATATATATATATATATATATATATATATATATATATATATAAAGAGAAATAAATCAGTTTATATTTGGACATTTATTGTAACATTGACCATTGTTCCGTTAAAATTTCAGCATATTAAACTTGATTCATAACTAAACTGGTGCCTTATTTAGGATTGTGAAAATGTGAGTTTGTATTCTGACGGAGCACATCAAATACGGAACCAAGATTGGGAGACTGCATACAACACTGCATTCATAAAATAGCACACAAAGAACGTCGAAACATATGCAAGAGAAATTTAACCACAACCAACCGATTCAGTTTTCACCCAAAGAAGTTACGGTCGTAGCGCAATCCTGTCCGTCATGAAATTACCACACACTGGTATACTAAATTCATACTAATTGTCTGTGAAATCTTCTCAAAAAGAATAGCTGAGGGCTACTTTGAAGATTACACCACATGCTTCAAGTGGTCAACTTGGGTTACACGAAGACTGTAACTCCACAATAATTTTGATGATTAAAATAAATTACATCTAAACGCAATTCACAAAAGAAAAACCTCAGACTGGTTGCTATCGTCATACTATTAACCTGATGGGTCAAACAATTGTATAAGCACGTGGTACTGGTCTCACAAAGTAACCCCACGAGGTTTGAACATAAAGAAAAGTTGCTACATTGCAAAATATTGTCAAGACGAGACGTTATAATCTCACGCACATTCGCATTTAAGATTGATTATCTTAGTTAGAGTTACGGATCATCAACATGTGGTTCCACTTTGCTCACAAAGCAGTGACAAAGCAGCTACTGGAAAATATTGTGAACTTCACACTCGAATTACACTGTGTTGCAATTTAAGATAACAAGATATTTTAGATCTAAACCTGAAACAAAGGTGATTAAATTTACAGTTAGGCTGAACTTAAGAAATCCATTGTCCTACAGACTTACCAGAGACATGCTTAGCTGGAGATCTTACCACTTCAGACGCTCGCTGTGGACCGACTGGTGTGGGCCCCTACTGAGGATCCCTCACAGATACAATCGGAAGTGACTAGAGAGGCAGTTTCCTATACAAACATGACAAGGGACAGACAGGGCCATACCAAGAACAGAAACCTCTTTGCTTTTAGAAAGTGTAGCTACCTGTTCCGATGTTGGTCCTACTGTTCTCTAGCTGTTCTCTGTTCTTGTCTGCTACCCTCAAGCATGCAACTAGAAATGCATTTGCTCATTCATCCTTTCAGACAGAAGGGAAGGGGGACGACAGTATCTTATCATATACAGTATATAAAAGTAAGCGGATGTAGGTTCCATATGAGGCTGTGTGACATGGATTACATATAAACTGTGTTTTAAAGTGTAGTAGTGTGACACATCGTTATTGTTTATGTGTAAAAGTAACACGTTCCACTGCTCAGTCTCCTCCCAGATAGTCAGAAACACGACAGTAAATTTAGAAGTGCAATTTATGCTGTAAATGACAACAGATTTAAGAAATTAACAAGAAAGGAATCCAACAGAGACCTTTCAAATGGCAGCAATGGAAGTGCTGCATTGCGGGAATATCGGACACAAACAGCTGTGAAGGGCCCCCAGGTCAATACATGGGCTTAAGGAATACATCAAGAACTTAGAAGAAACAGGTAAATGAGATGATACGTCAGGGAGTGGGAAGAGGCCTGTTCCCATAGCAGCTGTTGATTAAGTTTCGTTACTATAGTCGCCCACGCAGCTCATACCTTATATTCACAGGAACTGCCTCTCCCTTCGTCAGCTGTGCCCATATCATGATTTTCATGAATGATGTGGCCACGCCACTTGTCGCTTTCCAGGTGAAAGATTTGCTTCGAAACCTTCGGTAACGACCGCATCACCTGTAGGCGATTTCAATATCTGTGGCCTTTCAGATCCCCCAACCTAAACTCATGTGGCTTATCGTATATATGGAAGATCATGTCTATCAGAGATTTACCATAATCCTTACTGATCTGGAGAATAGCACACGATGACCTATCACTCTGATCACACCGGATATGCTGCGAGCATGTTGTGTTACGGATGCAGCATGTTGCTGAGTTGGGAGACACATGTCGTAACTTGTGGCCATATGCTAATAAACGTGCCGGGACCACCGTTATTATGTTTGATAGTTCCTCCCCATTTTCTGCATCCACACCACATTCTGGCTACTCACAGCGCCATATTTTCGCCTGGTGGCAGGAAGTGGAACAATTATTTTTCAGTACACTCCGTGAGCACACCGATAAATGAAAATACACACGATGTTTCTGCGTTCTGCGATGTATGCAGACAGCGCTGCTGCACTCGGAAGACCGTCTTTTTACTGTAACCACCCGACTTACTGAAATGTTTCAGTACAGTGTTAGAATGGGACATCTCATATTTCATTACGTTTAATTCAGCCCATCTGGTTAGCTGGCTGTACACGTGCAGACTTCTGTGACAACCCAAAACCGTGGGATATTTGTAACGGATCTGGCCCGCCTGTCTCAACTCCATCGTTTCCAATAACGTGTAACGCCCAGTCTTCCCATCCGCATCCAGTCTCTCAGCTCCGCCCCCACACGTGTGTGGCGCAGATCGGCGGATTGTCGTGATTTATCCGCGCACCCGGTACTGCGGTGTGTGGTCGACAGGCTAAAGGCGATGGGTGACCAGTTTCGGTAGCTGCGACCGTGTATCACCGAAAGTACGTTGTTACAGTGCGGCTGCGTTTTATACATTATTTTATTGTAATACATTTTTATAGTTTGTAACTTGTTTTTGTTGTTGAAGGGAAGTTAGTACGGACGATACTAGGAAGAAACCTGTGGCAGTCGTAGGCGATTACTACGATAAGTACTGATATATTTTTCGAAAGAAAAAATGGGTCTAAAATGGAATATCGAAAGGAAACGTTGCAGAAATGTGGACCTGATGTAGAACCGTGGCCGTTCCTCCGACAATCTGAAGGTTCGATAAGCTAGTATGAGGGTGTTCCTGCTCTTGTGTGAACTACAGTAATTCGCTGTACTTATAAAATAATGGGCATAACAAAGTTATGATTAAAACGATAACCAACTCAGTACAACAATTTTTTTTATTGGCACTCACCATACACAATTCATCATCCCCCCCCCCCAACCCCTTTGCCCTTCTTTCAGGACGCCTGTGCCTTTGGGAGATACTTTATGAAATTATGTACACTGCGTTCCTTAGGTTGGCCAACACGCTGTTAGCCCTAAAACTCTAAAGGTGGGAAAAGTTACATTGTTAATAAATCATTGTTAATTTTACTACTTCATATTTTATGCAAAGGAAGCCATCATTTTCAGTTTATGCACAAGTTACCAATAATTAAAAGGTCTCCAGTGGTTTATCGCATACAAAATGAGTACAAAATGCCCTGTTTTACACCCCTTACTGACAATACCAGATTGTCGTGAATCACGAAATAGTACATCAACATCTACATGGATACTCTGCAAATCACATTCAAGTGCCTGGCAGAGGGTTCATCGAACCACCTTCACAATTCTCTATTATTCCAATCTCGTATAGCGGGTGGGATGAATGAACACATATATCTTTCCGTACGAGGTCTGGTTTCCCTTATTTTATCGTGGTGATCGTTCCTCTCTATGTAGGTCGGTGTCAACAAAATATTTTCGCATTCAGAGGAGAAAGTTGGTGATTGGAATTTCGTGAGAAGATTCCGCCGCAACGAAAAATGCCTTTCTTTTAATGATTTCAGCCCAAATCCTGTATCATTTCTACGACACTCTCTCCCAGATTTCGCGATAATACAAAACGTGCTGCCTTTCTTTGAACTTTTTCGATGTACTCCGTCAGTCCTATCTGGTAAGGATCCCACACCGCACAGCAGTACTCTAAAAGAGGACGGACAAGCGTAGTGTATGCAGTCTACTTAGCACGTCTGTTACATTTTCTAAGTGTCCCGCCAATAAAACGCAGTCTTTGGTTAGCCTTCCCCACAACATTTACTATGTGTTCCTTCCGATTTAAGTTGTTCGTAATTGTAATACCTAGGTATTTAGTTGAATTTACGGCTTTTAGATTATACTGATTTACCGTGTAACCGAAGTTTAACGAGTTCCTTTTAGCACTCATGTGGATGACCTCACAATTTTCGTTATTTAGGGTCAACTGCCTCTTTTCGCACCATTCAGATATCTTTTATAAATAGTTTTGCAGTTTGTTTTGATCTTCTGATGACTTTATTAGTCGATAAACGACAGCGGCCAGCCGCGATGGTCTAGCGGTTCTAGGCGCTCAGTCTGGAACCGCGAGACTGCTACGGTCGCAGGTTCGAATCCCGCCTCGGGCATGGATGTGTGTGATGTCCTTAGGTTAGTTAGGTTTAAGTAGTTCTAAGTTCTAGGGGACTGATGACCACAGATGTTAAGTCCCATAGTGCCCAACCAAACGACAGCGTCATCTGCAAACAACCGAAGACGGCTGCTCAGATTGTCTCCAAAATCGTGTATATAGATAAGGAACAGCAAAAGGCCTGTAACACTACCTTGGGGAACGCCAGAAATCACTTCCGTTTTACTCGATGACTTTCTGTCAATTACTACGAACTGTGACCTCTCTGACAGGAAATCACAAATCCAGTCACATAACTGAGACGATATTCCATAAGCACGCAATTGCACTACGAGCCGCTTGTGTGGTACAGTGTCAAAAGCCTTTCCGAAATCCAGAAATACGGAATCGATCTGAAATCCCTTGTCAGTAGCAGTCAACACTTCATGTGAATAAAGAGCTAGTTGTGTTTCACAGGAACGATGTTTTCTAAACCCATTATGATTTTGTGTCAATAGACAATTTTCTTCGATGTAATTCGTAATGTTTGAACACAATATATGTTCCAGAACACTGCTGCATATCGTCGTTAACGATATGGGTCTGTAATTTAGTGGATTACTCCTACTACCTTTGTTGAATATTGGTGTGACCTGTGCAACTTTCCAGTCTTTAGGTACGGATCTTTCGTCGAGCGAACAGTTGTATATGATTGTTAAATATGGAGCTAATGCATCAGTATACTCCGACAGGAAACTAATTGGTATACAGTCTGGACCAGAGGACTTGCTTTTATTAAGTGATTTAAGTAGTTTCACTACTCCGAGGATATTTACTTGAACGTTACTCATGTTGGCAGCTGTTCTCGATTCGAATTCTGGTATATTTAATTCGTCTTCTCTTGTGAATGCATTTCGGAAGGCTGTGTTTAATAACTCTGCTTTGGCAGCACTGTCTTCGATAGTATCTCCATTGCTGTCGCGCAGAGAAGGCATTGATTGTTTCTTGCCACTAACATACTTCACATACGACCAGAATCTCTTTGGATTTTCTGCCAGGTTTCGCGACAAAGTTTCGTTGTGTAAAATGTGGCATCTCGCATTGAAGTCCGCGCTAAATTTCGAGCTTTTGTGAAAGGTTGCCAATCTTGGGGATTTTGCGTCTGTTTAAATTTGGCATGTTTGTTTCGTTGTTTTTGCAACAGTGTTCTTCTAACCCGTTTTGTGTACCAAGGAGGATCAGCTCCGTCTTTTGTTAATTTATTTGGTATAAATCTCTCAACTGCTGCCGATATTATTTCTTTGAATTTAAGCCACATCTGGTCTACACTCATATAATTAATTTGGAATGAGTGGAGATTGTCTCTTAGGAAGGCTTGAAGTGAATTTTTATCTGCTTTTTTGAATAGGTATATTTTTCGAAGATTTGGGGATTACTATATTCAGTCTCGCTACGACAACTGCAATCGTAAATTTTACGAGTGTTGTAATCCAGGGTTAAGCACATGATCATAATGTTTTGGCTCAGCAGCGAGTATAATAAATGTGCTGTGTGTTTTGCAACTCTTGCTACGATTTTAGTTGCAACTGGATCCACAGCTGAAATAAGTTTACGAAGAACAACAAGCAGCCACATTGTCATTACTTTGATTAGGATATCTGTTTATTTTCACTTTCACTACCGTAAAGTTTCTTCTGTGTAGCTGTTTTCACGTGTGTGATATAACGCCGCAAACGGACAAATTCGTGTTAGGGTCCAAACTTACATTGTTTTAATAATGAATGACTAACGACAATTTTATTCCTAAAAGAAATAAGTCCGTGTACGGTGTTATAACACACACCTGAAAGTAGCTGCACAATGAAAACTGTGGAGCAGTGAAAGTGAAAAGAAACTTACTTTGTTTTCTGTGGCGCTAAGTTGTAGCAGAAACGTTCTGCATCCAGGTTATCGACTGCTAAGCATACTACAGTCTTTTGCTGGAAACGTACGTCTCTAGGCGATACTTTGGAGGTATAGTGACCTGACAAATGGGACGTTCGCACAACAGATTTGTGGGACACGATACACAGGCGTACTACTTCTCAGTTCCGCCTTTCGCCTGACGACTTGTCCTGCTTTGCAGCGCTTGTCGGACCTCTACTTTCGACGCTGTGTTTTGAGTTGAGGATACTTTCCGATGGCGATTACGGTGAGGTCGCGGCCTGCTCGTGCCGTTTGGCATCATATTTTGTTTGCGCCGCTTTCAGGTCTATAGGGCTACTTTCAGTCGTGTCCAGACTTAACTTCGGCTATTGGAAGAGAGAGATCTTGTTCATTACTAGCGGAAAAGTGTCAATGTTTAAACCGTCCATCAGTGAGGTTACTGTATGGGCTTCATTACATTCCCACTGACTTAACATTGCTTAAAGGACTTTGGTGTGTATGGAGTTTTCTTTTGTTCTGTTGTTGATACATCGTGGACTTAGAAACAGGACAAGCGCCAATTTTTTGTTTGTTACTGTTTATTGAATTTCTTATTAATTATTAAGAATTTATCTAAAGCATCATTGATCTGTACCCCTTCCCCAGTAATTTAGGAACACTGTACAATATTTGAAAGGCATACATGTGCTCGTATATTCATATTTCATTCAGACTTGAGTCTAGAACGAACTTTTCAATGTCTCATGACTTCAGTGGAATTAGTAGCGAAAGCGAAAGCGAGTGCCTTCAGCAGGAATGTTTGCATTCCTTGCATGCATTTACAGCTCGTAAGGTAAGTCAACGTCGCCGAGACTTTGAGACGTCTTGCTTCTTGAGATTATGTTCGGGGTGACTGTTATATTTCATATTCTCTGTAGATAAACGTTAGACTTTCAACATGACGTTGTTCATCCTTGTAGCACCTATAAGGCAGGTCACATTCACAGTTCTGATTCATGAGAGGATAGTAGCAGATGTAACTACGATCCTACGTTCTGTCAGATGTTCGTTAGCACCCCGTTTTCTTCCGCATTTCGCAATAGAAGCATCTTGAATATTTCAAGTAAACTGTGGTCGCATAGAGCTAATAATAATTCTTGGGACAAATCATTGTATAAAACGTGATAATATTCAGGGGAATTCACCGAAGTCACATACGGTATTTCATGTACTCAATTCGTTTCAAAGAAAAGGGTACAAGGCTTTCATTGTAATTCAAAAAACTTTAGTTTTCCCTCGTATTTTAAGCGCATCCAATGCATAAGATGGAAATTAAAGTATAATACATCCAGTAGTTAACTAGCACGACTATTGTAAGTCACAAGTGTTTGAAAACCCTATAACTTTTTACAGTTGTGGAAGGGGATACGTGTATTGTGCTGGTGATGGATAATATTCTTATTTCTCATTCAAGATCAGTTTTCGTCCGTCGGATGCAGACTGCATGGGCACAACGTGCCAGGTATTGTTTTACTTTGTACTATTCAGTGCTTTTATCATCTGTTTCATTTACTGAGTGAAGTACTGGACCTATGTTTAATCTGCAGTAACACAGCAGACTACAAAACTAGCGACGCTCTTTTTAAAACGGTGTAACATCACTGCTACCTGGTAAATGAGTGTGTTAATCAGACAGGGCCTATACCTGACCTGACCGCCCCCAGACAATAAGCGGAACCAGTTTCCCGTGAAAACAGGTCGGGTTAGTGAACGCCCTTCTGAGATGTGGGCTCATTCTCAACGTCTCTGGGGTGGTCGCGCATCCACATATTCATGCTATTAGCTC
Organism: Schistocerca cancellata; assembly: GCF_023864275.1. Classification (NCBI taxonomy): domain Eukaryota; kingdom Metazoa; phylum Arthropoda; class Insecta; order Orthoptera; family Acrididae; genus Schistocerca; species Schistocerca cancellata. The sequence goes on from NC_064634.1 coordinate 493,242,281, forward strand.
CTCTTCCAGAAACGAAGAAGACGTTACAAAGGACACTGCAGTTGGTCTACTCATGAAGGCAAGTTTGCGAATCATAAATGAACAGGCATTGAATCTCGAAGGATTATCGATGGTAGCCACTGACAGTGAAATATGGTGAATGTGTCAATGATCTATTTTATCTCATTACGCTCATCAGTGAATAGTTACTGTATGCTGAAGTATGCAGTAGTCTAAGAAGTGTTATAAAAATTAATAAAACATGAGTTGTACAGTTGACACTGCGTAATCACGAAACATGAGCACGCTGATTTTCGGAAGTAAATATTAAACTAAAAGGAAGCAACCTAACTTCTATAAGATCATCCACACTAAATCAAGCACTAATCCAATAAATAATATTCATTGTCTACAGAAAACTCACTGGCAATGCACATGAAGCAACACAGTAAATTGTGTTGAGCGCAGAGGAAACACTCTCAAAACTGCGGCTTAATTAATTAATAGTCTCGAGCTGCTCCAAGCATTGGGTAAACTGGATAACAGTTCTTCAGCTTTTAAAATATTATGGGCTATTGTGCTCCTGTCGAAAGAATTCCTATGACATACCCATCGTTTCGTCCTCACCTGCGTAGGACATCTTCAGTCGAATGTTGTACCGTCTACGTCATCAGATACACCTTCAGGCTCTTTAATGACTGCATTAAAAGCTCATTTCCTGATTCTTCTCACACAGTTGCGTGACGTCCGCTACTGCTGTCGCCTGACATTTAAACACTGGCACTACTCAGTCATTCAGTTATGCACCGTCTTCTTTCCGATTAAAACTAACATACAGAAATTTCAAAGAAGGGCGGCTTGCTTTGAGTTATTACGAAACAGAGGAAAGAGTTTCACGGATCTGTGTGCCAGTTAGGGCGGCAACCATTAAAACAAAGGCGTTTTACGTTGCGGCACGATCTTTTCACGAAATTTCAGGCACCAATTTTCTCCTCCTAATGCGAAAATATTTTGTTGCCGCCTACCTAGACATGGAGTTGTCCTCGTAATAAAATAATAGAAATCAGTGGTCCCACGGAAACATTTAGATGTTCCTTTTTCCCCCGAGCTGTTCGAGAGTGGAACGGTAGAGAAATGACTTGTGAGTGGTTCGATGAACCCTCTGCCAGGCACTTAAAGTGAACTGCAGAGTATTCCTGTGGATGTGTATGCAGACTGTCGTACTTAGCAAAGTTTATCGCCTCACTACGTAGTCTACGGTAGTACGCGCTCGTGGCAGCCAGTACCTGAGCCTTATCAAATCGAATCTAATGGTCTCGTGGTTGCAAAAGCGTGTTCAGCAACGTCCGATCGATCTTTTCGTGCACTTTCACAGTTACCTTTCTGTTCTTTCAGTCGTTTTGTAGCACCCAGAGACACGTCTCCACAACTATGGTCTCTGCTTTTTGCAGCTGCTTATATCCTTGGCCAATCTTAGATGTTCCTGTATGTTTCTAGTGGGTTTGTAGAATATGGCAATATTTTTTTTTCCATTTCGATCTTGCCTATGCGTTCAGTGACGCCTCCAATGAACGGCTTGTAATATTTGTACTTCGCAGACAGCCCCTCAACGTTTTCTGCGAGGTGGTCTTAACACCAATTCTATTTTAGTTCTTTCACAATGGCTGATCTGTGAACACTTACGACCACCGACGACCAGTTTAAATCTGGGGCATCACGTCTGTAGGCGGCACTCATTTAAATTACTTCTGCGGTACGTCTGGTTTACCTACACTGTTAGTCGGGTAATTTCATTAACAGTTTTCATTGAGGCATTAAATTCACATAGACAATAGTTTACATTTGTACAGCTTCTAAACTCATTTTTTCTTAAATAAAATTGGCACTTTTCACTTGTTTATTGATTGAGAACCACACAATTAGGCCTACTCTCACAATTTCGATACTTGTACTGTGTTGCTCTTCTTTCCACATCACTATTGGTATAAATGGCCCTTCAAACTGTAATACTCTTTCCTGTTTCCATTCTAATCAGAAAAATTATCCTTCAGACTCTGACTGTCAGCTCACTTTACAATGCACTTCACAGAGGTGATTAATTTTTAGCATATTGTACTGTAGCTTTCCGTATATCTCGTGCAACGTGTCACCAGCCCTTATCACAAGCGCCATTATTTCTGTCTCAACTTGTAACACCATAGGTCTAATGCTCAACTGATTTACACACCTGGAAATGGAAAAAAGAACACATTGACACCGGTGTGTCAGACCCACCATACTTGCTCCGGACACTGCGAGAGGGCTGTACAAGCAATGATCACACGCACGGCACAGCGGACACACCAGGAACCGCGGTGTTGGCCGTCGAATGGCGCTAGCTGCGCAGCATTTGTGCACCGCCGCCGTCAGTGTCAGCCAGTTTGCCGTGGCATACGGAGCTCCATCGCAGTCTTTAACACTGGTAGTATGCCACGACAGCGTGGACGTGAACCGTATGTGCTGTTGACGGACTTTGAGCGAGGGCGTATAGTGGGCATGCGGGAGGCCGGGTGGACGTACCGCCGAATTGCTCAACACGTGGGGCGTGAGGTCTCCACAGTACATCGATGTTGTCGCCAGTGGTCGGCGGAAGGTGCACGTGCCCGTCGATCTGGGACCGGACCGCAGCGACGCACGGATGCACGCCAAGACCGTAGGATCCTACGCAGTGCCGTAGGGGACCGCACCGCCACTTCCCAGCAAATTAGGGACACTGTTGCTCCTGGGGTATCGGCGAGGACCATTCGCAACCGTCTCCATGAAGCTGGGCTATGGTCCCGCACACCGTTAGGCCATCTTCCGCTCACGCCCCAACATCGTGCAGCCCGCCTCCAGTGGTGTCGCGACAGGCGTGAATGAAGGGACGAATGGAGACGTGTCGTTTTCAGCGATGAGAGTCGCTTCTGCCTTGGTGCCAATGATGGTCGTATGCGTGTTTGGCGCCGTGCAGGTGAGCGCCACAATCAGGACTGCATACGACCGAGGCACACAGGGCCAACACCCGGCATCATGGTGTGGGGAGCGATCTCCTACACTGGCCGTACACCACTGGTGATCGTCGAGGGGACACTGAATAGTGCACGGTACATCCAAACCGTCATCGAACCCATCGTTCTACCATTCCTAGACCGGCAAGGGTACTTGCTGTTCCAACAGGACAATGCACGTCCGCATGTATCCCGTGCCACCCAACGTGCTCTAGAAGGTGTAAGTCAACTACCCTGGCCAGCAAGATCTCCGGATCTGTCCCCCATTGAGCATGTTTGGGACTGGATGAAGCGTCGTCTCACGCGGTCTGCACGTCTAGCACGAACGCTGGTCCAACTGAGGCGCCAGGTGGAAATGGCGTGGCAAGCCGTTCCACAGGACTACATCCAGCATCTCTACGATCGTCTCCATGGGAGAATAGCAGCCTGCATTGCTGCGAAAGATGGATATACACTGTACTAGTGCCGACATTGTGCATGCTCTGTTGCCTGTGTCTATGTGCCTGTGGTTCTGTCAGTGTGATCATGTGATGTATCTGACCCCAGGAATGTGTCAATAAAGTTTCCCCTTCCTGGGACAATGAATTCACGGTGTTCTTATTTCAATTTCCAGGAGTGTATTTTGCTTTTGTTTCATTTAATATTACGTCATTGAGCTTCTGTAAATGTGTTTGATTGAACATATAACACAAAATTGTATACTCTTTTCTTTGTCAAACCTTTGATGTCGTGATTTGATTCTAATGCAAAGTAGTGTATCTTTCATTTAAACTCTTTGTCCCATTTGGAGGGAACAAAACTTACTGTACATAATTGTAATTTTGTGTGAATAATTTTTTGTAGAGATGTCAATATGTGTAAATGTTTTGTTTTATTTAATGCATTTGGTTGCTGTTATGTAAATTGCTGATCCTCACTTAGGGTTCTTAGTTAGTTTGTATGTAAATGGTGTAGTGGTTCCCCTCGGGAACGGAACTGTGTAGCGTGCGCAAATTGTGGTTGGCCTAGGTGTTAAAGGTGGAACTGATAGTCAGTCGGAGACGAGCTACGAGTCGGAGACGAGCTACGAGTCTGTGCACTGCCATGTAAATGTGGCATATTGTGCTGGTTCCGAGAGAGTCTTTTTCCTGCCGCTTTCCAATGCCTCTGAAGAATGGATAAATAGCTCGAAATATTCTGGGATTGGTATCAATCATCGCCACCAAGAAATGACATAATCCAGCAATTCTACCTGCAATTCCACCTACCAACATGCAGTTGCCACCACATTGCGCAATCATTACATCGGAATACTACAATGATGTACAGTGAAGGATCAGCTTAATGGATGTGTTAGTGTGCTCAAATATAAGATAATTTATATCTGAATTTATGTACCTACCCTGATTTTTCTCCTCATCATAACACCTCTCAGGTTCCTCTCCGTTTGAGCTAAAGTGATATCCGAGTGTCCTTACTAAAAGAACATTAAAGCCCAATATTTTGCTCATTAATGCCTCTTCAACATAGTAAAAAGAAAGTTAAAGTTAATGTGACAAGAGAGTGAGTTAAATTCAATGATGCTTGCTGAAAATAATTTTCCTAGTAAAACTGCTTATTAATGTGTTGTTGGCAACTTCAAATTAAAAGTCCTTAAGACTGAGGCTTATAAAGTTTTGCTTAGTAAATGATCACATTACTGCCTGTTGTAAATCGCAGAAGGTGAGTCAGTATCTTACATATATGTTAATTTTGTGTCTCATTGTAGTAAACGTAGAAAGCTGCAGTTGTGAAACGTTATATATTCATGTTTGCTAATTGTTTGTCTCTCTTGTGTATTAGAAGTGCATATTAATAGTAATGTTATAAAAACCATTCACTTTGTGTAAGCCCTGAAAGTAATAGTGTGTTTCGGTATCTGTTACAATTTTGCAAATAGTTTCTGCTGCTCTGTTAGTTTCAATCTTACTGTAAACATATGTGTGTGTCAGATTTCACTGCACTCGCGTGTGACAAAGTATAGGTTGTGTTGGTCCGTTATAGTTACTTATACCTACTTTCTTAAACGAGAACGTTAATCTTTATCTTGCCTAATTAGGCTGGCGACCGTTTTCCTTATTCTATAAACAGCTAGGCAAAATTTTGTTTGTTACTGTTCAAATATTTACGTAATTCTGACTTTCACTTCCGATAAGCCACCTCCGTTAGGAACAACACGGTCAACCTAGCAAAATTCCTCTCAGAGGGTAACACTGTTCTGTTGCTTTATACCATTATTAACCCAACAAAATAATTCTGTTTTGCAAATTGCCTCCAGTTTTGAGGTTATGGTATAACAGTAGCAGACGGTAGTGTTATAAACTACATGTCCCTCAACGGACTCTATCTCTTCTGTTTTTCCAATTTTTACATTAATATTACATTCTATGGGCACAGTAATTAACTATCATAAGAAGTGCGTGTACTCTGACTGCACAGATATAAAATTTACGTTGATCATGTCACATAATAAGATTAATTAAAGAAGAAGAACAATCATAAAGCCGGCCGGAGCGGCCGAGCGGTTCTTGGCGCTACAGTTTGGAACAGCGCAACTGCTACGGTCGCAGGTTCGAATCCTCCCCCGGGCAATGTGTGTGTGTGATGTCCTTAGGTTAGTTAGGTTTAAGTAGTTCTAAGTTCTTAGGGGACTGATGACCTCAGAAGTTAAGTCCAATAGTGCTCAGAGCCATTTGAACCATTTGAACAATCATAAACACGCGTAGATAAATTCCTTCGTGAAACGAAGGTTACTTGAACATTTCTATGCCGTTATGACGGGAGCTTTATTTTCAGTTTTGATGATATGTGTATAATAAAAATCCAGCAGCTTAGAACATTTTCACCATGTAGCAATGAACAACGTCTCGCAGCCAGAATGAGATTTTCACTCTGCAGCGGAGTGTGCGCTGATATGAAACTTCCTGGCAGATTAAAACTGTGTGCCCGACCGAGACTCGAACTCGGGACCTTTGCCTTTCGCGGGCAAGTGCTCTACCATCTGAGCTACCGAAGCACGACTCACGCCCGGTACTCACAGGTCCTGAGTTCGAGTCTCGGTCGGGCACACAGTTCTAATCTGCCAGGAAGTTTCAACGTCTCGCAGGTTATAGGTGCGGGCTACTTTACCAATCCGTTGTGAAAACCGCAAGTTAAACGAGGAGATCATCATGACAGAGCTTTCGCTCCCTAATGAAAATCGAAATACAGATACTTGACAGACTTTTGTTCATAAAATACAGTGATGGCAGTGGAATGTGTCGCACTGAGAAGCACCAGTTCCGTGTTTGTCGCATTTTGTGGGTGTTCATCACGACAATCTATACCGTTTTTGTAGAGAATTTCTCTCGACGGTACGTCTCTAGGAGACGAACAGGTCTGAGTGTCGAGAATCGCTACTTCCTCTGATTTTTCTGTGGGTCGTCTAGGATTCGTTGACATCGATCTGACTGCCACCAGAGGGCACGAGAGATCCGTCACTGAACTCCACGTAGTGCCATTCTGTGTTCCAGTTGTCTCTGGCACTACACTTATGTTACCTGTGCTATGGTGAAAGTTGTAAACGACGCATGGCAAATCGAGGAATCAACCCAGTTTCCGGTAAAGTGTTTGCGACGGTTCGTGTTGGCACTCCGTCTATTAGTAAGTGCCAGCCGAAAGGTGTAGTCCTTGCGAAAGGACCTATGTCCACTCTTCTCGCAATGTTGTCCTGAGTTCATCCCGTCGAACTGTAGCCAACTGTGTGAAAGATCTGTCGGTATGATGCTTCCCATCCACTTAAAAAGTTCCAATAACGTTGAATACCCAGAGTGATAATTATGTAGTCACACCGAACTTAATCTGTGTGGATGGCTTCTTCCTGTACTGAAAATAAGCTCGTATAAGAATGAAATTTTAACCAACAGATTATTTGAGTGAGAAATTTTTCCGAGACGTGGCGTCACTGTTCTAAAGGAACAGGAATGTAAAGCATCGTGCCTTATTCTGCCGCGTTTGGTGGGCGAACAACCAGTAATACACCACTGGCCATTAAAATTGCTACACCAAGAAGAAATGCAATTGATGAACGGGTATTCATTGTACAAATATATTATACTAGAGCTGACATGTGATTACATTTTCACGCAATTTGGGTGCGTGGATCATGAGAAACCAGTACCCAGAACAACCACCTCTGGCCGTAATATGGCTCTGAGCACTATGGGACTTAACATCTATGGTCATCAGTCCCCTAGAACTTAGAACTACTTAAACCTAACTAACCTAAGGACAGCACACAACACCCAGCCATCACGAGGCAGAGAAAATCCCTGACCCCGCCGGGAATCGAACCCGGGAACCCGGGCGTGGGAAGCGAGAACTCTACCGCACGACCACGAGATGCGGGCTGGCCGTAATAACGGCGTTGATACGCCTGGGCATTGAGTCAAACAGAGCTTGAATGGCGTGTACAGGTACAGCTGCCCATGCAGCTGCAACACGATACCACAGTTCATCACGAGTAGTGACTGGCGCATAGTGACGAGCCAGTTGCTCGGCCACCATTGACCAGACGTTTCCAATTGGTGAGAGATCTGGAGAATGTCCTGGCCAGGGCAGCAATCGAACATTTTCTATATCCAGAAAGGCCCGTACAGGACCTACAACATGCGGTCGTGCATTATCCTACTGAAATATACGGTTTCGCAGGGATCGAATGAAGGGTAGAGCCATGGGTCGTAACACATCTGAAATGTAACGTCCACTGTTCAAAGTGCCGTCACTGCGAACAAGAGGTGACCGAGACGTGTAACCAATGGCACCCCATACCATCACACCGGGTGATACGCCAGTATGACGATGACGAATACACGCTTCCAATGTTGCGTTCACCGCGATGTCGCCAAACACGGATGCGACCATCATGATGCAGTAAACAGAACCTGGATTCATCCGAAAAAATGACGTTTTGCCATTCGTGCACCCAGGTTCGTCGTTGAGTACACCATCGCAGGTGCTCCTATCTGTTATGCAGCGTCAAAGGTAACCGAAATCATGGTCTCCGAGCTGATAATCCATGATGTTGCAAACATCGTCAAACTGTTCGTGCAGATGGTTGTTGTCTTACAAACGTCCCCATCTGCTGACTCAGGGATCGAGACGTGGCTGCATGACCCGTTACAGCCATGCGGATAAGATGCCCGTCATCTCGACTGCTAGTGATAAGAGGCTGTAGGGATCCAGCACGGCGTTCCGTATTACCCTCCTGAACTCACCGATTCCATATTCTGCTAACAGTCATTGGATCTCGACCACCGCGAGCAGCAATGTCGCGATACGATAAACTGCAGTCGCGATAGGTTACAATCCGATCTTTATCAAAGTCGGAAACGTGATGGTACGCATTTCTCCTCCTCACACGAGGCATCACAACAACATTTCACCAGGCAACGCCGGTCAACTGCTGTTTGTGTATGAGAAATCGGTTGGAAACTTTCCTCATGTCAGCACGTTGTAGGTGTCGCCACTGGCTCTCTGAAAAGCCAATCGTTTGGATACGACAGCATCTTCTTGCTGTCTGTTAAATTTCGCGTCTGTAGCACGTCATCTTTGTGGTGTAGCAATTCTAATCGCCAGTAGTGTACATAGACATAGCCTGAAGCGAAGAGTGAAAATTTGTATCAAGGTCAGGAAACGAATCCGGGACTCCTGCTTACGTGCGATGGTGAGGTGTTATTCCAGAACATGGGGAGCCTCAGCAATTCTGTTCGTGTGTAAACAGCAATTTAAACTAGACTCGGGCACCAGTAAGAGTTTGGATCGAGGAGAGATGCGTGCCAGGGTAACCCGTCCAGTTGTGAAATGCTGTGCCAAAGTTACTTAGTGGGTAGTAAGATGGAAAACTGGATTCGATTCCAAGTCGTGGTAAAAATTTTCACTCGCCGCTTCAGTCTGTACACATAAAACCTTTACACACTGTTTAATCTTGAGGGGCAGCTGCCACTCTTTCCATCACACAGTGCATACCTGCGAGTTTCTCAAAGTCTTGTGATAAGTTTCTAGTGCAGTCACCACCATGCAAATTGTTTGGGGCTGGGTTGTTTAGGGGAAGAGACGAAACAACGAGGTCATCGGTCTCATCGGATTAGGGTAGGATGGGGAAGGAAGTCGGCCGTGCCCTTTCAAAGGAACCATACCGGCATTTGCCTGGAGCGATTTAGACAAATCACGGAAAAACTAAATCAGGATGGCCGGACGCGGGATCGAAACCGTCGTTCTCCCGAATGCGAGTCCAGTGTGCTAACCACTGCACCACCATGCCTGTAGCAGTGTCAGTGTAAGTCGAGCCCTGACAGTTTGGAGTGGGCTGGCCGCGGCAGCTTTCCAGGCGTACCAGCAACGTAATGCGATTTTGTAAACACGTCTACGCCAATCCCTCAGTGTTGTCACAGCTCTGCAGACGGCTACAGTTTTCGCCTGCAGCCGTTAGCACTTGAGAACTGAAAGCTGCCAACAACAGTACGAGCTCTCAGGGATCTACTTTCGCCCTATGAACTGTAGTAGAGGAAGACGTGATTGTATTCCGCTCGTCTTTCGACGCAACTCAGTAGAAGGAAAAACTAGGAGGGCTATTTTTATTCAATGTCGGAGGCGCGGCGAACGGCGGCGAAAACCACCGACGGCACCTCGGCGAGTGTGTCGGCTCGCCGGAAGAGTCTGTCGCACGCGTGCTGTGCTGCAGTGCGCGGCGTGCGCCAGCCACCAGCCGCGATATAGCCAATTAATGAGGCAATCTAAATGCATGATCAGCGGCTATCAGTCATTAATCAGAGCCGCCCCGCGGTCGGCTGCGGCGAGGGTGGCGGCGGCCCCAGGACGGCACGGAACGGGGGAGCCGAGGGCGGCGTGGGGCGCGCGGGGGCGGCGCGGCTCGGCGGAACACAACGGAACACACGGGGGTGGTGAGTGGGTGGGGGGAAACGGGGGTGCCCTGCGCGTCTGCCGGCCTGCCGAGCGGAAAAGGCGCCGGGGCAGCCCTTCTGGTGGCTGCAGCGTGCCACATGCGCACAGTTTCGTGAATGGAGGGCGTAATATCAGAAATACGTACCCCACATGTAGGCTGCAGACAACATTTCAACACGTCGACCAACTGCCTGCTTGTTCTGTCTCGGGTTCTTTGATCGACGTTTGTTTGATGATTTTTCAGCCGTTTCGCCAGCAAGAGTGATTGGAACAGTCAAAGCTTCACCTTCCATTGAATCCTGGAGTCGATCTCGCGGCCACAGATTACACGTACCTGATGGCCTAACGTCTGAGGGCTTGTCTGAGGTTATTTCCAGTGCAGTTCTCCCCTTGCTCCCTGCGATGGTCATTTGCTGCTGCACAAGACTCCAAGGACCATTCACCTGCAGGATTTCTTCTTTCTTGTTGAAGCTGTTTTCATGCTTCTGTATTTCTATAGTGTAATAGGATGACCGGAGCAGGTGACATGGGGTTGTACGGCGTGGCTGGGTAGAAGAAGATGGCTTTTTTTTTAGCAATCTTCCTCTTTATTGTTGGTTTTTCCAATACATTTTCCTGTAGCTCAGCCCCACCGCTCGTGTCGTGGTGGAGACGTGTTGATGCACGCAGCCCGGGGAATGCGACGCCGCGCTCGGTCAGAGCCTGTGCAGGCGGTAGGAGGTTAGCGGCACGAGGCCCGGTCAGGCTCGCCTCCTGCAGACGCGGCGGCTTGTGACGAAGCCAGGTGTCGCCGGTGCAGCAGTGGGCAATAGAGATGGGGGATCCGCTCTTGAACTGATTCATAGAGTTGAATCTTTCAAAGGAGTGAACAATCAGTGATTCAGAAAAAAAGAACGGTAGCTCCAAACGTTTCCCACAGCAGAGAGAGAGAGAGAGAGACGGAGCATATCAGCAGCGCCTCTGCTGGTCACAGCACGCCACACAACACAGCCAGCGCCGGCCTCTGCCCTGCTTCTACCTTGGCTGCCTGCATTGTGCAGTGCCCCATTGGATTTTGTGTTTCACATATGCCGTGCCGTCTCTGTGCGTCGTCTGCCGCGTGCAGTGTCTGGCGCAGCTTAACTTCGCATCGCACTCTGTCGGCGATCGTTTCAGTCGCACGTCCTGCCCTCTGGGCAGTTGATGCGAGCAACAGGACAGAGAGCCACCTATCGGATAACATAGGAACTACTTGCAACAACCTGCTCACAAGGGAACGGACGATTTGTCTCGGAGCGGGTGAGTGGTGGCCGTTCACCGCTCCCCCAACCCTCGGAACACGCCCGCTCAACGCTCACCCCACCGTTCTCGACTCTAGCCAGAGCGTTGAGCAAAGCGACTCAGGTGTCACTCTGGTCTCTGCGGTCTTAGCTCACGCAGTAATACAGCTCGCGGCTCGACCTGCTCGACTCAGCGCCTCTGCATCGGAGTTCGTCTCTACTGGATATTGTTCTTCGTAGTAATACCGCTATGTATATTACATTATTATGTTATGTATACATAATTTGTTTTTATTTTATTTTTATTTGTTTAAACTGATCAGATTAGGTTCCTGACGACTCCTCTTACTATAGGATTTTTATTATGGACACTCGAATTTACGCTTTAATTACGAGCGAACAGATAAACGTATCGCAAAATGTGATACACCAACATTTTCCTTGTTGTATTCTGCGTAAGGCTATATGCAGCACTTTCGTTTTACAGTCAAATTTATATTTTTTTTCTTATTCTGGTACGGATTTTGCGATTTTAGGCGTCTTCGGAAGGAAACGTTCAATTTAAAAATATATGGCTTGCAATGTATTTGTATGAGGTTAATGAAATTTTAATACACTATAGCCAAATATATTGTTAATGTAAATCTCAAGTTACAACATTTTCCGATCACCCAAAAAACCACGATAGTGCAAAATAAATCAATAATCAAAAACTTTGTCATATCGTGGAAATTTCAATAAACAATACAAAATTCTTACTCATTATCTGTGTTACTTCAAAATAGGATCAAACAAGATCAAAATACAGGTATAGTCCTGGAATAAACCAAGTTTAAAGGGCAATGTGCCTTCCATTTATTTTCTATTGTAAATGAGTGGTGAGTCATGAAAAAGGGCTAATTCATTTCAGGCAGTGAACAGTTCTGATCCGATCTCTGAAAAGAACAGTTTTGCCCATCTCTAGCGGGCAATGCTCTCCGCCAGCCGGTCCTCAGGGACAGTGTCACAGATGACGACGACGTAACAGCGACCGAACGCCCAGTCGGTCGAACCACTGCCGACGCCCACCTCTGATGCCCTTAAATAGTGCAGACCGCTGCTGAATCCGCCAGTTATGCGGCAGCGTGTTTATTGGAATGTTCTCGATGAGTTGGTTAACGCAACTGCGCCTCAAGCGGCCCGTGCCTGCGTAATTCTGCTAATGCTGCGTTCTTGCTGTTGATGGCTGCCGCACACGTACACACATACCGACGCTCGTTGCAAAACTGTGTCACCTGCATAACGCGCCGGCCAGCCTTCGTCCGCCGTCTGCCGTGAGGCTGGTGCATCGCGCACTGAAACACACCAAATCACAATTTCGCACCATATTTCCTCAAAATAGCCCCTTGTCCTCTGCAATAGCGTGTGGGGATGTGATAACTCTTCCCTACAGCAAGAACTTCCTTGTCAGCGAATTTTACTATCTGGTAGGTCTCCCACAGCACGTGCTCCGCCATGGCCGATTTCTTCATCTGCCTGAATCTGCGGTTACGCTTATGTTCAGTGAATCTGGTGTTAACTGATCGTCCTGTCATTTCAACACAGACTTTCCTGCATATTTTTTTCCTTTCCTGACCTGAGACGCTCTTTGTCTGTTTAAAAATAGTCTTTCCTCCCCGTTCACGCAATATACGACCGATTTTGTCAGTTATTCTGGCAGGAAGGCTGTATGTGACACTTGTTTTTCCGATGTGTCGCTTTGTGGAGTATCTGATTCTGTGACACTTCTTGTGCAACTGGTGGAGAACCCAATGCTCCTTGCACTGACATAAGCTGACGCCAGCACACCGATCAGCAAATACGAAGCGCGAAGAATGATTAGTAAGCGCTCGATGAAGTGCACCTATCACGTTAGTGGCCAGAGACACACCCACAAGTAACAAGCCACCTACGCCCTCTCCACAGCATGTATTTAGGCCGCCGCGGTTGACCAGAGGGTCTTACATGTTCACTCACTCACTCACTTATCCAGTTCGGTGTTTGTCAGTTTACTCACAGAACAGGTTTAATTCATCACAGGGTACTACAGTACATAGTGACCAGACTATAGCGAGACTGTTACTAACCTGGCCTGTACCACAAACATTGACTCCAGTCAAGTTAAATAAATGTTCGAGTTCATGTAAATAAAGAACCGTATTAATCCACGTGTGCATTTGTGTTGTAAAAAGAGGATACCGCTCACTCGTAACAACATCCTTTCCCCTTCTTCCTCGCGACGCAAGGCTCTACACTCCTCAGAACGCTTTTCAGGTGTTATATATCTCGTCTGAACTGCTGTGGCTCACATAATCGTCTTGCTAGCGCCACGAGAGTATTAATCATACCTGTTTCTGGGCTCAGATGGTGATTTGACAGTGATTCGTCGACACACAAGTTGTTGCTGTAGAGAAGACCTGTCACACCCACTTATTCAGAGAAATTACAGAAATGCACAAGCATGACAACAGATTAAACGAGAAAGAAGAAAGCCTCATGGTGGATGGTTCCTAGATTCTAGAGTTGCGGTGAACAGCTATTGCAGATGGTAAGGGGAGAAACGCACCGAATTTGTCCACGGAGGGATCAGTAACATTCAAATCAGTTGATGGCCGAAAGGAAGCAACTGGACCATCTCCACCTATCCATCACACAATAAAAGTTCGATCCAAGTACCAGTGATCCGTATGGCTAAAGTGTGCAGGAGCGCCATGATGCAAGACGTGTTCAAAGACCTGATGTATGTTATTATCGAACAAGTTTGTGTCCTGACCACATACTGAGGGAGACACGCAACTGCTGACGATATGAAACAATATTTCTCGTGGATTTTCGTTTGTCCGTATTCACTGAGGTGACAAAAGTCATGGGACACCTCCTATTGTCGTGTCGGACCTACTTTTCCCAGTGTAGTGCAGCAACTCGACATGGGACGGATTCGACAAGTTGTCAGAAGCCACTGCAGAAATATTGAGCCATGCTGCCTTAATAGCAATCTATAATTGCGAAACTGTTGCCAGTGCAGAATATTGTGCAGGAACTGACCTCTCGACTATGACCCACAAAAATTCGATGGGATTCATTTCGGGCAATCGATGGCCAAATCATTCAATGGAACTGTCCACAATGTTCTTCAAACCAATCGCGAACAATTGTTGTCTGGTGACATGGTGCATTGTCTTCCATAAAAATTCTATCGATGAATCGCTGCAAATGGCCTTCAAGTAGCTCTGATCAGTTCAGTTTGATGAGAGGCCCCATGTAAACACAGCCCATACCATTATCGTGTCACCACCAGCATGCACAGTGCCTCATTGGCAACTTGGGTCTGTGGCTTCATAGGGTCTGTGCCACTCTCATACGCCACCAACAGCTCTTACGAAGTCAAATTGGAACTCATATGAACAGGTCACGATTTTTTACTAGTCTAGGATCAACACATGTATTCACGATGCAAGAGTATTGTGACAAAGCTTGTTCTGGCACACTTTGCATTTTGATAGCTGTATCCAAGATGGCGGCTATGACGTCATCCAAGATGGCGGCTTGTATACTTGGAGAGCACATGACATCATCCAAGATGGCGGCAGTGACGTTATCCAAGATTTCAGTTTAATGCAAGAAGTTTGAATTTTGGCGAGAAGAAGGTCAATTGGGCTACCACCACTAACCTAAGCTCCATCTCCTCCCCCCCTCCATAAAATAGCGGAAAGTTCAAATACCAACAGGATAATGCATCACACCTCTACTAACCTAAGAAAATCGCAGGAAGATAGATCACTTAAGCTAACCTAAGTCATCCGACTTACTCATCTTCCTAGGAACTGGCGCCAAATTTGAATTTTGGTGGTAAAGGAAGTTCAATTCGTGTATCTCTACTAAGCTAAGAAAATGATTTGAAAGAAAGGACACTTGGTCTACCTCCACTAACTTAAATCACCCAACCGCCACCTGCTCCTAAGGAATCATGAAAAAAGGACTAGAACAGTGCTGGATATAAGTCTTTATTTTGCATGCACCAGTCTTTATTTGAACAATTTCATGCAGCACAGCCATCCAGTAAGTTCACCACGAGGTCTGGACTCCAACTGACCTATTACACGGTACTACCACCAGAGGGTGCTCTCGTTGTTGTAGTTGTGGTCTTCAGTCCTGAGACTGGTTTGATGCAGCTCTCCATGCTACCCTATACTGTGCAAGTTTCTTCATCTCCCAGTACCTACTGCAACCTACATCCTTCTGAATCTGCTTAGTGTATTCATCTCTTGGTCTCCCTCTACAATTTTTACGCTACACGCTGCCCTCCAATACTAAATTGGTGATCCCTTGGTGCCTCAGAACATGTCATACCGACCGAGCCATTCTTCTAGTCGAATTGTGTCACAAATTCCTCTTTTCCCCAATTCTATTCAATACCTCCTCATTAGTTATGTGATCTACCCATCGAATCATCAGCATTCTTCAGTAGCACCAGATTTCAAAAGCTTCTATTCTCTTCTTGTCCAAACTAGTTATCGTCCATGTTTCACATCCATACATAGCTACACTCCAAACAAATACTTTCAGAAATGACTTCCTGACACTTAAATCTATACTCAATGTTAACAAATTTCTCTTCTTCAGAAACGCTTTCCTTGCCATTGCCAGTCTACATTTTATATCCTCTCTACTTCGACCATCATCAGTTACTTTGCTCCCCAAATAGCAAAACTCCTTTACTACTTTAAGTGTCTCATTTCCTAATCTAATTCCCTCAGCATCATCCGACTTAATTCGACTACATTCCATTATCCTCGTTTTGCTTTTGTTGCTCTCATCTTGACATAATTCAAGATAGTGGCGGGAAATGGCGGGAAACAGTGTCTTTGCCATGAGGTCTGGGCTCAAACTGACCTAGTACACAGTACTGTCACTACGTAATCCAAGATTATCGTTAGAAGTATGCGAAAGTCCCGTCACCCCCCCTCCCCCACCCTACCTGCATACAGGTGCTGAGAGAGAGATGCTACATAAAATAAATGTCATGTGACCATGGCCTCCTGCTGGGTAAACAGATCGCCAAGTGCAAGTCTTTTGATTTGACACCACTTCGGCGACCTGTGTGTCAATGGGGATGAAATGATGATGATTAGGACAACACAACACCCAGCCGCTGAGCAGAGGAAATCTCTGACCCAGCCAGGAATCGAACGGAGGTCCGTAGGATTTACATGCTGTCGCACTAACCACTCAGCTATCAGGGGCAGAATGCAATGGATGCCTCTCAAGTGATTCTAATGGGGAATGCACCACATGTATAGCCTGTGAGTGCGCGAATAGTGACGTAATGGCCTCTAGCTCGCACGCAAAAACTGATGCCACAGATCGTCTTCTAGAAATATGCTAGCAATTCTAACAGAACACACGTGACACATCGCGCACCTAATGTATGAAATAAGTAAGTACTTAACTCCAATATAATTTTGATTGTATTCAATAAAAGAACGTATCATTTGGAGATTCAATGATAAAATGAGAAGTTTGAGGTTTTGTCACTAGGAGCACAGTCATCATTCACTCATGACGTAGAACCCCCCACTCGTAGAATGCTGTGGTCGTATTGGCTACTGCATCAGTGACATGATTCGACATCATAGAAGCTATATAAACTAAGCCACAACTGAACTCGCCTTCAGTCTCCTTCTGTACTTCTAGGAGTTTCCCAGAGGTCAATCGTCGTACTTTCATCATCATCATGAAGCATACCACCAGAAACAGAAGAAACAGCAGCAGCAGCGGCAAGCGCCGCCGAGTAGATGAAGATCAGTTACCTGGTAAGTACTTTTTTGGTGTTCAAATATTCTTTTGAGCCACACACCACAGACTGCCGTGTCCTTTAACGGATTCTGTGCCTGTGTTATGTGTTTTCTGTGAATATCAAATATCTGTTCTTCATCTACATTTATACTCCACAAGTTACCCAACGGTGTGTGACGGAGGGCACTTTACGTGCCACTGTCATTACTTCCCTTTCCTGTTCCAGTCGCATATGGTTCACGGGAAGAACGACTGCCGGAAAGCCTCCGTGCGCGGTCGAATCTCTCTAATTTTACATTCGTGATCTCCTCGGGAGGTACTAGTAGGGGAAGCAATATATTCGATACCTAATCCAGAAACGCACCCTCTCGAAACCTGGACAGCAAGCTACACCGCGATGCAGAGCGCCTCTCTTGCAGAGTCTGTCACTTGAGTTTGCTAAACATCTCCGTAACGCTATCACACTTACCAAATAACCCTGTGATGAATCGCGCCGCTCTTCTTTGGATCTTCCCTATCTCCTCTGTCAACCCGACCTGGTACGGATCCCACACTGATGAGCAATATTGAAGTACAGGTCGAACGAGTGTTTTGTTGATGGACTACATTTTCTAAAGACTCTCTCAGCGAATCTCAACCTGGCACTCGCCTTACCAACAATTGATTTTATATGATCATTCCAATTCAAATCGTTCCGTACGCATACTCCCAGATATTTTACAGAAGTAACTGCTACGATTGTTTGTTCTGCTATCATATAATCATACACTAAAGGATCCTTCTTTCTATGTATTCGCAATACATTACATTTGTCTATGTTAAGAGTCAGTTGCCACTCCCTGCACCAAGTGCCTATCCGCTGCACATCTTCCTGCATTTCGCTGCAATTTTCTAATGCTGCAACTTCTCTGTATACTACAGCATCATCCACGAAAAGCCGCATGGAACTTCCGACACTATCTACTAGGTCATTCATATATATTGTGAAAAGCAGTGGTCCCATAACACTCCCCTGTGGCACACAAGAAGTTACTTTTACGTCTGTAGACGTCTCTCCATTGAGAACAACATGCTGTGTTCTGTTTGCTAAAAACTCTTCAATCAAGCCACATAGCTGGTTGGATATTCCATAGGCTCTTACTTTGTTTATCAGGCGACAGTGCGGAACTGTATCGAACGCCAACCGGAAGTCAAGGAAAATGACATCTTCCAGGGAGCCTGTATCTAATATTTTTTGGGTCTCATGGACAAATAAAGCGAGTTGGGTCTCACACGATCGCTGTTTCCGGAATCTATGTTGATTCGTACAAAGTAGATTCTGGGTATCAGAAATGACATGATACGCGAGCAAAAAACATGTTGTAAAATCGATGTCAGAGATAAAAAAAGTGGTTCAAATGGCTCTGGGCACTATGGGACTTAACTTCTGAGTTCATCACTTCCCTAGAACTTAGAACTACTGAAACCTAACCAACCTAAGGACATCACACACATCCATGCCAAAGACAGGTGGACTTTCCTGGTTCAGCTTTGCGGCAGAGGCCTGGTAACGGGAGTGGAGATCAACGTTCAAAGCCGACATGTAGCGCCACGCGGGTGGCACGACGGGACGTCACCTATGCGGGTTTCCCGTTACAGGTGCCCTCGCGATTGGCTCTTTTACATCCACGAGTTATGGACATTTTCGTTCAAATTTCAGACGTTGAACCAACTGAAAATTTCTCTCTTATCTTCTGAATGGAGGAAAGCTTGGTCTTGTTAACTGATCAGTTCGTTCCTCTGCAGGTTCTTTGGTCTCCGCCCGTGGAGGCGAGGCAGACTGGAGTTTACGCAGAAATTAGCTAGGCGCGGATCTGTCGAGTCTGAGAAAAGTCGATGTGCTGATGATTATGACGCGTTGCCTCTGTATACACTTAACTGGTGAATCTGGATGGGAATTAGTCCAGAGTTTTCGAGTAGAGAACTCTGTGTAACTTTACAGTTAGTTGTTAAAAGCAGTATGGGGTTCATGCGAGTGATAATTCGCCATCATTCAACTAAACTTCAAATGTGCCAGAACTTGATCTATGCCTAGTAATGGTTCACCTCGTGGATAGTGTTTCTGATTATGTTCTGTTTTTCCTTTGTGCTGCGATGCGCAAGCCTTTTTTAACTACTCAACATTGGTCAGAATTTGGTGAACAGTATCTTTGGTAATTCTCAGAATGCCGCATCATTTAGTATTGGTCCATCGTAGAAAGTTAATGGTAGACTGTCACATGAAACGTGACAGTCGAAACAGGTTTCTGTCTTCAAAGTAGTGTCAAAAATAAGGCATGAGGATAACATACACTCCTGGAAACGGAAAAAAGAACACATTGACACCGGTGTGTCAGACCCACCATACTTGCTCTGGACACTGCGAGAGGGCTGTACAAGCAATGATCACAAGCACGGCACAGCGGACACACCAGGAACCGCGGTGTTGGCCGTCGAATGGCGCTAGCTGCGCAGCATTTGTGCACCGCCGCCGTCAGTGTCAGCCAGTTTTCCGTGGCATACGGAGCTCCATCACAGTCTTTAACACTGGTAGCATGCCGCGACAGCGTGGACGTGAACCGTATGTGCAGTTGACGGACTTTGAGCGAGGGTGTATAGTGGGCATGCGGGAGGGCGGGTGGACGTACCGCCGAATAGCTCAACACGTGGGGCGTGAGGTCTCCACAGTACATCGATGTTGTCGCCAGTGGTCGGCGGAAGGTGCACGTGCCCGTCGACCTGGGACCGGACCGCAGCGACGCACGGATGCACGCCACGACCGTAGGATCCTACGCAGTGCCGTAGGGGACCGCACCGCCACTTCCCAGCAAATTAGGGACACTGTTGCTCCTGGGGTATCGGCGAGGACCATTCGCAACCGTCTCCATGAAGCTGGGCTACGGTCCTGCACACCGTTAGGCCGTCTTCCGCTCACGCCCCAACATCGTGCAGCCCGCCTCCAGTGGTGTCGCGACAGGCGTGAATGGAGGGACGAATGGAGACGTGTCGTCTTCAGCGATGAGAGTCGCTTCTGACTTGGTGCCAATGATGGTCGTATGCGTGTTTGGCGCCGTGCAGGTGAGCGCCACAATCAGGACTGCATACAACCGAGGCACACAGGGCCAACACCCGGCATCATGGTGTGGGGAGCGATCTCCTACACTGGCCGTACACCACTGGTGATCGTCGAGGAGACACTGAATAGTGCACGGTACATCCAAACCGTCTTCGAACCCATCGTTCTACCATTCCTAGACCGGCAAGGGAACTTGCTGTTCCAACAGGACATTGCACGTCCGCATGTATCCCGTGCCACCCAACGTGCTCTAGAAGGTGTAAGTCAACTACCCTGGCCAGCAAGATCTCCAGATCTGTCCCCCATTGAGCATGTTTGGGACTGGATGAAGCGTCGTCTCACGCGGTCTGCACGTCCAGCACGAACGCTGGTCCAACTGAGGCGCCAGGTGGAAATGGCATGGCAAGCCGTTCCACAGGACTACATCCAGCATCTCTACGATCGTCTCCATGGGAGAATAGCAGCCTGCATTGCTGCGAAAGGTGGATATACACTGTACTAGTGCCGACATTGTGCATGCTCTGTTGCCTGTGTCTATGTGCCTGTGGTTCTGTCAGTGTGATCATGTAATGTATCTGACCCCAGGAATGTGTCAATAAAGTTTCCCCTTCCTGGGACAATGAATTCACGGTGTTCTTATTTCAATTTCCAGGAGTGTATAAGAAGGAAGCTACACAACGCGCATCAGTTAGTTAGAAGCTTTAATGAACAAATCAGAAACATACTATCCTATTAACACCCTCGTTTGTTCAACTCATTCGTCCTTTGGACGGCTGTGCATTACATCTTCATTTATATCTACTTCTGCATGACACTTGTAGGCCGAAACATTATGAGAAACCGGGCATGGCGAGGGAGAATGCCACCGGTTGACGCTGTGGGCTCGTCTATCAGTCGACCGTAATGTTATTGCACCTGGCTGTGAGGGTTCTGCAGTCTCCTTATGGTGAACTTTGATCGTGATATTTCACAAGGATCCGCTGAAGCACTGGATAGTATATGCACAAATTTCTTGAAATCAATCGCAGTGCTATGTGTTTTCCTCAGGCACCACTGTACTTACAGGGTGTTTCAAAAATGACCGATATATTTGAAACGGCAATAAAAACTAAACGAGCAGCGATAGAAATACACCGTTTGTTGCAATATGCTTGGGACAACAGTACATTTTCAGGCGGACAAACTTTCGAAATTACAGTAGTTACAATTTTCAACAACAGATGGCGCTGCAAGTGATGTGAAAGATATAGAAGACAACGCAGTCTGTGTGTGCGCCATTCTGTACGTCGTCTTTCTGCTGTAAGCGTGTGCTGTTCACAACGTGCAAGTGTGCTGTGGATAACATGGTTTATTCCTTAGAACAGAGGATTTTTCTGTTGTTGGAATCCCACCGCCTAGAACACAGTGTTGTTGCAACAAGACGAAGTTTTCAACGTAGGTTTAATGTAACCAAAGGACCGAAAAGCGATACAATAAAGGATCTGTTTGAAAAATTTCAACGGACTGGGAACGTGACGGATGAACGTGCTGGAAAGGTAGGGCGACCGCGTACGGCAACCACAGAGGGCAACGCGCAGCTAGTGCAGCAGGTGATCCGACAGCGGCCTCGGGTTTCCGTTCGCCGTGTTGCAGCTGCGGTCCAAATGACGCCAACGTCGACGTATCGTCTCATGCGCCAGAGTTTACACCTCTATCCATACAAAATTCAACCGCGGCAACCCCTCAGCGCCGCTACCATTGCTGCATGAGAGACATTCGCTAACGATATAGTGCACAGGACTGATGACGGCGATATGCATGTGGGCAGCATTTGGTTTACTGACGAAGGTTATTTCTACCTGGACGGCTTCGTGAATAAACAGAACTGGCGCATATGGGGAACCGAAAAGCCCCATGCTGCAGTCCCATCGTCCCTGCATCCTCAAAAAGTACTGGTGTGGGCCGCCATTTCTTCCAAAGGAATCATTGGCCCATTTTTCAGATCCGAAACGATTACTGCATCACGCTATCTGGACATTCTTCGTGAATTTGTGGCGGTACAAACGGCCTTAGACGACACTGCGAACACCTCGTGGTTTATGCAAGATGGTGCCCGGCCACATCGCACGGCCGACGTCTTTAATTTCCTGAATGAATATTTCGATGATTGTGTGATTGCTTTGGGCTATCCGAAACATACAGAAGGCGGCGTGGATTGGCCTCCTTATTCGCCAGACATGAACCCCTGTGACATCTTTCTGTGGGGACACTTGAAATACCAGGTGTACCGCCAGAATCCAGAAACAATTGAACAGCTGAAGCAGTAGATCTCATCTGCATGTGAAGCCATTCCGCCAGACACGTTGTCAGAGGTTTCGGGTAATTTCATTCAGAGACTACGCCATATTATTGCTACGCATGGTGGATATGTGGAAAATATCGTACTATAGAGTTTCCCAGACCGCAGCGCCATCTGTTGTTGACAATTGTAACTACTGTAATTTCGAAAGTTTGTCTGCCTGAAAATGTACTGTTGTCCCAAGCATATTGCAACAAACGGTGTATTTCTATCGCTGCTCGTTTAGTTTGTATTGCCGTTTCAAATATACCGGTCACTTTTGAAACACCCTGTATTTACTGTGATGTCACATCTGTTACCGATAATGGCCAGAGGAGGCCAAGTGCAGTGATATCGTGGTCGGGTAGAACGTGGTAAGGGAAGTACACAAGCGGAGCGGAAATGAATGGGGTAACAATCGTGGTGACGACACGGGATGCAGATGGGAAAGCTACTGACACAGGTGACTTTGACGACGTGTGGACTGTTACGGCCTGGCCTCTTTCAGTAACTGTGCCAGATGAGGGCGCTGCTTAACAATATATACAGTAATGAACGTATCTGTAATGTAATTGTCAATTGACAATAAACTGTAGTGTTTTTTTAAATCTTGAATTCATTATCATAACCTTTAAATGATAATATTATGCCAATTCTCAATCTTCCGATTCACTACTAGGGCCACTCAATGACAGCATTAGTAATTCAGTTGTGCACAGTAAACTTAGTGCTAGGTCTCAAGGATATGGCTGAGTCTTGATTAATCTCAGGTTCAGATAGGTTTCACTTTCCTCTCATACTCACACGAAGTTTCGCAAGGAAATTAGCAGAAGTTGCGTACACACATTATTTCATATTTTACTGTAACGTACTGGTCTTTAGTAAGACTTTGCACATAACAACTTTTTATTCTATGGTTTTGCACAACTAATAATGTGACTGATTCGTCTCCAACTTTTAATAATTATATCTTTGCAAATTTTTGTATGGAGGGTAATCGCTGCTCTTCTCAAGAAGGAAGATAGGAGAATGAACGTGCTTTGTATAGCATCTGTTACAGTATACAATGTAAAATGAAAATTGTTACGAAAATAATGCTGTGTTTACTTACTACAGTTCACCATTTTATCCAGATGCTTTTTCATCACTGCCATTGCTAATAAGAAGTTGAGAAGCTACGCATGGATTTGTCACATACTTTGCTTTAGGAACGTATTATACAAAAAAATGTCACAAAAATGTTATCAGATTGTTATTGTAGCCAAGTGATAGAAGATAAAAAAGGGATTGAATACTGGAAAAATTCCAAGTAGCTGCTTATATTTTTACAGAGTCAGGAGGGACTCCACTGAACAACATACCAAAAATGCCAACTGCTGGGGTAAGTCCAAGGGGGCATGTGTCTAACATTCTGCGTGGTGTCTGTCTGTTCTAAGTCGTGTCTCCCTATCATTTTCGCGCAACGACGCTCTGAGCGTGTTTTTTAGTGAATTGACTAGTTTGAAACTGAGACCTGTTGCTGGTAAGGAGACGCCAGATCACACATGACATGTAGAGTTCAGAAGAGTTCAGTGAGACAAGCGATGATATAATCAAATACTTAATGATTTCAGCGTCAGCTCCACTGCACTCCCTGTAAAAGAATCTTAATACTAACTAAATTTAGTGGAAGGGGTTCAAGGCTTTCCTATTTTTAGTTAGCGGGTAAAATAACGTCGAAACAGCAGTTAAGTTTACCATTGGAATTTTTATTCTACTCACAAAACATTGTTTATAAATTGTATTATTGATAAAAGGAAATATTTTAATACAGGATGATAAAAACCAACTGCGTTCAACAAAAATATGAACGAATATTCAATGAATGGGTTTCCAAGTTCTATAATGGATCGAAGGATGACCTATGCCATATTACATCTATAATCTAGGTTTAAATTAAGTTTCATAAAAGAGAAAACTATCAAAAATGGTCTACAGTGACGCACAATTATCTTTAATTGCTTATTTAACTTGTCGTAAGTTACAGAGGCTGATGTGGCTTCTCAATAATTATGTAACAGAAAAATCATCGCATTTTATATTTTAACTTCAAGTAGCTAACGTGAATACCACAATGTTTAATTGACGATCGACACTATTATTACGTAAAAAGGGGATGTAATAGATGAGACTTCTGCAGTTCTGAGTGAAGCCTTATGCGCTCTTATGTAGCATTGCGTGCTTTCATTACCTTGTCGGTGGTTAGGCAGCGTCAGGGGCAGCTGGTGGCGCAGCTCCACACACCTCACCGTCTCCGTAGCAACTCTCTCGAACTTATCCTTACTACTGTTTACCGAAGTTGGTTTAAGAAAAAGGCATCTGGCTGTGTTTTCAACTGACCAGTCAGCGCCTCAATGTTAACCTCAAGAACCGCCTACAAAAATTCTGTCTATCCAATGAGAAACGTTATACTTTTCGCGGTGGGGCAATGTTTTTAATGTTTGCTACGTAACAGAGACGCGTATAGTCTCACGCTAAAACTTGCAGCTGGTGTGGCCCTTTTAGTGTTATCGTAAGATCTATACTGTTCTTATGCAGGACTCTATCTTTTAACGTCCGCCGCTCGTGGTCTCGCGGTAGCGTTCTCGCTTCCCGAGCACGGGGTCCCGGGTTCGATTCCCGGCGGGGTCAGGGATTTTCACCTGCCTCGAGATGACTGGGTGTTTGTGTTGTCCTCATCATTTCATCATCATCCAGGAAAGTGGCGAAATTGGACTGAGCAAAGATTGGATAATTGTACGGGCGCTGATAACCACGCAGTTGAGCGCCCCACAAACCAAACATCATCTCTATCTTTTAACATGGGCTGGGTATGGACCTCTTGGCGGTCGGCTGGCGATGCTGGTGTCCCATTGTTCCGCTCTTATCGTAGGGCCTCCTAGCCTACACGGCTCTGCTCTCGGCTTCTCTTCTCGTGTCTCCCTTCGGAACTGCGTCTGTTTCACGGTGGGAAGGCTTGACATGCATTTAGACGTTCTTGTGTTAGTCTGTGGTATTCCATTTGCTCACTCGTTGATCGTATTACTTTGGTTAATTTAATGTCAGGATTTATTCGGAGATATGTGACATATTGCCAGATTTGCTATCATGTCAGGGTTTCCGTGGAAGGTGTTGGATTTGCCTGACACCTTACAGGTGATCAGTCTTTTAAGGATCTTTCTTTTATGTTTTTCTTGAAAAACTTGAAAACAGTGCTTTCTGGAGAAAACGTTTCCCAGTATGAAATGCAATTACATAAAATTTGGTACAAAAAGTGCCATTCATCTTTTCTCTAGGATTTATCGTTTCGATGTTACAGGAGATGGAAAGATCACTGATTATTAAAAACAGAATTTTAGTGGAATATTAGACTAATGTCATTATTAAATGAACTGGGTTAAGGTCAAATATTAAATACTTGGGCCATTTCCGAGTATAATGGAATAAATTGTATTCTGACGGTGTTACAGGAGGGGGAGAGGGGATGGGGTGCAAAATAGAAGCGCAAGGAAAGATAGATCACAAACATTCGCTATGCATATCCGCTTTTCATAGATGTGCGACGTAAAGAACGAGCGGTGATTCCTCGCCCTGGCTGCCACACTACTTGATATGGAGTAGCTACAGGGTTTCTCTGAAAGTTACACAGACTCTCTGCACTGCGCCTTACGAATCAGCGTCGACAGGGTACACAGACATGCCTGGGGGTGTCTTTTTTCCTACATGCTGCATTAACACTAACTACATGGAAGACACATATGAGTAACTTGCAATACTAATGCAAGAAACGCATATGGACAGAATCTATGTAAACCTCTGCACACTGTTCTGCACTGATAGAGGAGAAACCGATTCTCTGTGATCCTGTACGGCAGCTGTAGCTGGGATATTAACTGAGTACTTGTTTGCACTTGTTGAGTGAGTTTTTATGTAAAAAGCCTAGACAGCTGAGGGTGTCAACTGTCTACACACTGAAGAGCCTGTCACAAGTATAACATGCATTCAGTGTGTACTCGTTAATCTCGATATCATTGTCTTCACTGTCACAAGCCGAAATACTATTCACAGCACGAGTGCTATCAAATGCATCACCCCAGCCTCTGCTTTTCCAACATCTGAAGTGGCCCAGAGTCTCAAATTGTCTCCCTCTGCAACAGAAGCAGGACGCATAGACGCTATGGATATCAGATGTTTCAACACTAGTCAAGCAGTGAATTTTAGCAGGTTACTGTTCTACACCTTTACGTGATGCGTCCCATTCCACCATATATATTCACATAATTCATAGCCAAGTGATTACAACAGGGATACACGGCTTTACGATAGGCTGACAGAGACAGACAGCAGCAAAATTTCATATTTATTTATCCAGACCCTTCCTCACGAGCACTACATACATCACTGACAACATCACACTTAAAAACTAATCACTTCTCAGCCACTGTTTATAGAAACATATTTTATATACCAGCTCACTTAACAACTGCAAGTAAATACTCATTTAATAAATTGTAAGTAGCTCCGTGCTCACGGTGAGCACGATGTATGAGACAGGCGAAATACCCTCAGACTTCAAGAAGAATATAATAATTCCAATCCCAAAGAAAGCAGGTGTTGACAGATGTGAAAATTACCGAACTGTCAGTTTAATAAGTCACAGCTGCAAAATACTAACGCGAATTCTTTACAGAAGAATGGAAAAACTGGTAGAAGCCGACCTCGGGGAAGATCAGTTCGGATTCCGTAGAAATGTTGGAACACGTGAGGCAATACTGACCTTACGACTTATCTTAGAAGAAAGATTAAGGAAAGGCAAACCTACGTTTCTAGCATTTGTAGACTTAGAGAAAGCTTTTGACAATGTTGACTGGAATACTCTCTTTCAAATTCTAGAGGTGGCAGGGGTAAAATACAGGGAGCGAAAGGCTATTTACAATTTGTACAGAAACCAGATGGCAGTTATAAGAGTCGAGGGGCATGAAAGGGATGCAGTGGTTGGGAAAGGAGTAAGACAGGGTTGTAGCCTCTCCCCAATGTTATTCAATCTGTATATTGAGCAAGCAGTAAAGGAAACAAAAGAAAAATTCGGAGTAGGTATTAAAATTCATGGAGAAGAAGTAAAAACTTTGAGGTTCGCCGATGACATTGTAATTCTGTCAGAGACAGCAAAGGACTTGGAAGAGCAGTTGAACGGAATGGACAGTGTCTTGAAAGGAGGATATAAGATGAACATCAACAAAAGCAAAACGAGGATAATGGAATGTAGTCGAATTAAGTCGGGTGATGCTGAGGGAATTAGATTAGGAAATGAGACACTTAAAGTAGTAAAGGAGTTTTGCTATTTAGGGAGTAAAATAACTGATGATGGTCGAAGTAGAGAGGATATAAAATGTAGACTGGCAATGGCAAGGAAAGCGTTTCTCAAGAAGAGAAATTTGTTAACATCGAATATAGATTTAGGTGTCAGGAAGTCGTTTCTGAAAGTATTTGTATGGAGTGTATGTATGGAAGTGAGACATGGACGATAACTAGTTTGGACAAGAAGAGAATAGAAGCTTTCGAAATGTGGTGCTACAGAAGAATGCTGAAGATAAGGTGGGTAGATCACGTAACTAATGAGGAGGTATTGTATAGGATTGGGGAGAAGAGAAGTTTGTGGCACAACTTGACTAGAAGAAGGGATCGGTTGGTAGGATATGTTCTGAGGCATCGAGGAATCACAAATTTAGCATTGGAGGGCAGCGTGGAGGGTAAAAATCGTAGAGGGAGACCAAGAGATGAATACACTAAGCAGATTCAGAAGGATGTAGGTTGCAGTAGGTACTGGGAGATGAAGAAGCTTGCACAGGATAGAGTAGCATGGAGAGCTGCATCAAACCAGTCTCAGGACTGAAGACCACAACAACAACAACAAGTAGCTCCGCTGCGTGAACATGTCCTCGGTCAAGTTATTTTATCTATTCACATAATACAACTGGAAAGAAAATGCTGGGGAGATAAAGTCCGACTGTAAACTGAAAATGGGGGAAATTGCGTTTCCTAGAAGGACGCTACAGTGCACAGATTACCACTTATTCAAGAAAAACGTAAAAAAGTCACCTGAAAACGCCTCTACCTCTAAGATAACACTCCACAGCTCGGGAGTTTTAGAGTGCTGTTCATCGCACTCCCTCCTACCACTGTACAAAAATTTGCGACTGCACGAATTTTTTCCCTAAATTTCCTTTGCTGTAACAACTTGTACTTACTATACCATCCAGTATCTTTGTGTTAAGCTTAATACTGATCTTATTACATTAGATTACAAGTATTTTTTGTTCCATAGAACCACAGCGTGGAGATGCTCAAGGGCGTAGAACATGTACTAAAATTAAAATACACGACAGTTTTTTAAAAGATATATTTGATGTTCCTTCCAGATATACATTGAGTGAAATGATACTCATTGATGTGAAAGAAGTCAGAAAATCTTGAACACGTTTTGGTTTAAGAAGTTATTACAAACATGCCAAAAATATGTAAATACATTGTGCTATTGCAGCCACGTGTCATCAGAGAGAAAAACGGTTTACAACGCTTTTCACTTTTTTACGTTGGTAACATAACTTCACCGGAACAGTGCACAAGTCAGATTTTCCGTAACATTTAGATCATGTTGTCATCTCGCGAATGGACGCAACCGGAGCTGGTGCGCCGAGACAGTTTGCGACTGGCGCCATCGGTGGCGCTGGAAGTTCTCCGCCAACCACAAGTTCGGCCCAACCAGCAACCTCCGCGCCGCCGTCAGTGAGATGGACTTCTGCGTTGTGACAAGCGGCGGCCACAGGCAGCAATGGACGTTTCATAATCGCCGTTGGTGTCCGACAGTTCTAGTACGGAGTTCCAGGGTTGCTGGTCGCAGCTACAGTTCGCAGTGGAGATCAGCCTATAAGTCGAGTCACCTACAGCCTTCGCATAGGGATTAACAGTTTGGCGCCCTGGAGGGACGTAGTGTAGTTGACACTGTATCCAGTAACACAGGCCTTGATAGGCAACTGCTTAGTTGTATCTGTCCACTCGCAAATCCAGCGAATTGCTGTACATCCTGAGCGTCGCAGCACAGTAAAGTGTAAACAGAGGGGTCCAAAAAAATGTATCCACTTTTTAAAAGTCCACAACTGGCCAACTAATTGACGGAGTTGTCTCATCTTTGGTAGTGTAATAGTTTGTAGTTCCGGCAATCGCCACACAAACGTTGTATTGCGTTGTTTTGTTTTGTCAGATGACAGTCGCCAAATAGTCAATGTTTTGTTCTTAATTGCACCTAGTTACTAGAGTAAACATAGCTGGCGCAAGGCTTACATTTGATGAAAGGAAGTCCGTTTTTACGTACGAAAACATTAATGAAGTTCAACGGCAATGGCAAAATGAGTATCAAACAGAGCCACCAACACATTTAACGATTCGTCGCATTCGAGACAAATTTGAAGCCAAAGGCTGTGTTAAAGATGTACACAAACAGCGATCTGGACGACCTGTAACAGAAACAAGTCCAGCTAACTCCCGTCGTGTGTTACAACAATTCACTCACTCACCACAGAAGTCTGTGAACAGTGTGCCCGTGAAACTGGAGTGAGTCGCTTAAGTGTTCGGTGAATTTTGAAGACAGCAAAGTGGAAGTGCTACATCCCACGATTTCTACACGCAGTGAACGAGGACGGCCCAGATCGTAGAATGAAGTACTGCGAGTAGTTTACTAACATGGTGCGCAACGATGAAGAGTTTGCAGAGATGATTGTGTGGTCTGATGAGGCACAGTTCAAACTCAATGGGACAGTAAATCGCCACAATTGCATCTTCTGGGCCGAAGAAAATGCGAACGTCCGTGTAGACAAAGCCATGAATTTTCCAGGAGTAAATGTGTGGTGTGGGTTGTCTCACCGGGGCTTGATTGGGCCATTCTTCTTTGACGACACAGTTATCAGTGAGGTGTACCTTCAAAATCTTCAGACATCCATTTTACCTGCCATCCGAGACTTGTATGGAGACGGAAGAGTTGATTTTCAACAAGATGGTGCCCCAGCCCACCACCAAAATCGTGTTAGGGCGTATCTCGACGAAAATCTACCAGGAAGATGGATAGGCCTTAGAGGTGCTGTGGAGTATCCACCACGTTCCCCAGACCGAACTCCTCTGGATTTTTACCTGTGGGGAACAGTAAAGCACGTCGTTTATGCACAAAAGCCACGCACATTGGATGAACTTCGACAATCCATCGTACATTCATGTGCAAATATCCAACTGAACACGTTACGGTCAGTAGTTCGTGCTGCAGTTCGTCGGCATCGTTTGTGTGTGGATGTTAATGGTGACCATTTCGAACACCTACAGTAATATCTTCAAGTTGTACTTTAAGCTACACTTTCACCAAAAATGAGACATCTATTAATTTGCAAGTTATGGACTTTTAAACAGTGGATACATTTTTTGGACCCCTCTGTATTTGTGTGTCACTAACTGGTTTACACAGTCACAGTTCTTCCATCAGCCTCGGAGCACCTACACCGAATACGACATGAGTGAGCCATTCTACACAGATGACCCGTACACATCACTTTACTTGTCAGTCAGTTCTACTAGAAAATTGGGCAAAGGAGCAGAAATAATCACCGGTAAATAGATCGTCTGGTCTACTTTTAAACAGAACTTCATTAGCAGTGTAACTTTTCATGGCTGCTGGCAAGTTATTCAAAATGTCTGTTTCTGAATAATGGACACTTTTACGTTCCAAAGTAAGTGACTTTAAATATTTGTAAAGGTTATTATTATTTACAGAGTTGATTGTATGAACTGAGCTGTTGTTTCGAGGAATAAACTTAATAATTTTGACAAAATTTATTAAAGAATAAATATATGGCAGCAGTAGTTAGTATGCCCAGTTCCACAAATAGGATCTTCTTGATTATATACAACAAATAATTCATATTACAAGCTTTTTGACGCAGAGAACTTTGCTTGACTTAATGAGTTACGCAAAAAAGTGATGCCGTGTTACATTATGGAATGAAAGTAAGGAGAACATGACACTTATTTTGCTCTTATATACCCTGTGTCTGACAAAATTCGCTGTTCAAGCTGAAATTTGTTGATGTGCTTCAGCAGTTATGTGACATGCTCTCTCATATGAATTTATCATCGAACTGAAATTCCGAGAAAACTGTAACAGGATGTTATTTCTGTATTTGCTTTCTTATACAGGAGCTTTATTAATTCCAGCATATTTCAGCCAATCAAGAAATGTTCCAGTGATAAATGACTGATAACAGAAATAACTTCATAAGTCACTGTGTTCACAAGGACACTCTTTAATTAAGTTTGTTGATGTTTTATGATAAATATTAGAATTTTTTGATTTTGAATGTTTTATGATGGACATGACTTCGCTATTTTCTTGAGGCTGTATCCAAATTATTCATATTACGTATGTACCCTGCACAAAGCATAAAGAATTGTTGATCATTTTCTCTTCCTGACATTCACTTTCATAAGTCAATAAAGACTACTATAACTTGTTTAGAAAGACGCTTATAACATAGATTAAATTAGATGTAGGCTATTTTTCGTTGCAATAGGTCGATAGTGACGAGACCCTTCAGGATGTAGAAGATGTAAGAAAACTAAAATATCCAATAAATATTTTCAACCAACAACAAATATGTTAGTGCACCTTCCACAGGTCTGAAATGAAATGGTGCTCATGGAAGTGGTATAACTAAAAAATTCTTAAACACATTTTCATTTAAAAGGTCATGAGTTCCTTTCATACAGCTCCACCCACTTCATAACTTACCCCTTTGTAATTCTTTCCCTCCCCCTCCTTCAAACATGTCACAAAACTTATAAATGTTCAACACAATGAGGTGCGTATCATAATTCTTAGGGTATTGCAGCCATGCATCACCAAACAGCAAATAGAGTAGAAGTTGTCCACCAATAAATCCTTTAGGTTCCTCTAAAACGGAACGTTCAAAAATGGTTCAAATGGCTCTGAGCACTATGAGACTTAACTTCTGAGGTCATCAGTCCTCTAGAACTCAGATCTACTTAAACCTAACTAACCTAAGGACACCACACACATCCATGCCCGAGGCAGGATTCGAACCTGCGACCGTAGCGGTCGCGCGTTTCCAGAATGTAGCGCCTAGAACCGCTCGGCCGGCAACTGAACTTTATTTATGGCTGCTGGTACGTTGTTGAGAATATGTGTTCCAGCATAATGGCCATCTTTCTGAGCGAAAGTAAAGGTCTTTAAATCTTTGTGAAGAATTTTCTTATTTCTGTTGTTTATTTCAGGACCTGAGCTGTTGGCCTGTTAAAGAGATATATTTTAATGACAAATTTCACCAAGGGACAAACATAATGGGAAGCAGCAGTTAGTATCCCTAGTTCCCTGCACAGACCTGTGCTGGACCTTTCGGTCGCTCAGCTGTTACTCATCAGGTGACTGCGAGGTGTCATTGTACACGGACCAAAATGCTACTACACCTACAAGCGGAGTGCTGCACCACAGCTACTGTATTTAGGAAATGTGTGTGTGTCGTGTCAGTAGTTGTAACATGTGGTAATGTGGTAAAATACTTTGTTATATGATGTTCCCTCTTACTATCCACCAACTATTTTTGATTCTGCTTAATTTGTGTTTAATGCTATTGTATAATAGGTAAATTTCCAGTGTTTCTTTCAGTGTTATATGAATTCACGAACATTTCGACAGTAACCCAAGGATTTTGTAAGTTTTCATACGCAAGTCCTGCTTTAATTCATTTGACTAAAGGCACAGTAGTTTAATATTTGGTCCTTTGGCTATGATTCTGTATGTCTGCTATGTATTTCGGAACTGGACGTGAGAATCCCTACATATTCGATATTGCAGAGTAACTGTGAACCCAAAGAAGGTGTATTCTAATGCAGCCAGTAACAGCGGGTTTGGCAAACTGTTATCATTCATTAAATTACCACTCCTTCATGCACCGGGGGAGACGAAGTTTATACATCATGAGGTACAGTTGGGATAACATACCACCGCTTCTGGAATGAGAAAATTGCCACCAAGCTATTCCCTGATGTAGATCTTCAGTAATTTCCCTAAATCGGTCCAGAGAAATGCACAGATGGTTCTTTTGATCGAAGGACACGACCGATTTCGTTCTCCATCCTTTCGTAATGTGAACTTGCGGTAATGACCTGGCCATCGACGACACGTTAAACTCTAATCGTCGTTATCGTAGGCGAAGTAAGAGGTTCAAATGGTTCAAATGGCTCTGAGCACTAAGGGCCTTAACGTCTGAGGTCATCAGTCCCCTAGAACTTAGAACCACTTAAACCTAACTAACCTAAGGGCATCACACACATCCATGCCCGAGGCAGGATTCGAACCTGCGACCGTAGCGGTCCCGCAGTTCCAAACTGTAGAGCCTAGAACCGCTCGGCCACTCAGGCCGACGAAGGAAGAGGTATAGAGACGTTACGATTGGTGCAGTTTGTACACTACATTTGTTGCTTTTCTGAGTGCAGATAAAGATGTACATGGTGAACCCAAACTCCATTGGTAAACTTTCGGAGGTTGTTCAGGAATATTTTCTTAGTATTTTGGAATAAAGGAGCCACGGTCTCTGATGGCTCGCTACAGAGTAAATGCATTTCTTGTGATTCATTACCAATATTTGCCTTTGATTGTGTATTGCTCGTAAAATATTTACAAGGAGAGGTCGCCAGTCGTGGGAACGAAAGAAAAAAAAAAAAAACACCTACACGACGATGTAGTTTAAGGTCAAAAGTCCCACGTCCTGCAGTCATTCATCCTGGTGTGCCCTAATGTCCCAGTAATCGGCGAATAGAGTTCTGAATTTTGCATTATGATCTTCTTTTTAGCTTTGGAACAGGGATATTTAACAGACAGTTTGCCCAGCGTAATGGTTAACTAAAGGGGTCAGCTACAAAAAACTGTGAGTTCGAATATCATCCGGAGCTTCGAATTTTTTATTTTTAAATCTTTCTCGAAATGACTTCGGTCATTACTTTTATTCAAGTAATTGGGTTAAATTTTTTTTAATTATTGTACCTTGTCAACTACTTCGCTCACCGTATTAATTTTTTAAATAGCTCTCATTTTTTCTTCCTGCCATTCTTTTTTCAGTTGGATTATTTACACATGTGTTTTAATTCTTTTTAGTTATCTTTGACTATATTCAAACATTTGAAACTGCCTATGCATCACTAAAAAAAGGAAGAGGAAAAGATAGAGACGAAACAATCTCTTTATATTGACTGTACACTGGTGTCAAACACATTTTTTTCATTACAGGATGTACTTTTCTATGGTAATCGTCACAAAAACATTTAAAACATAAATTCTTATTACAATATTTGCAAAGTAATACACCGGGAGATTTAAACGAAAGGAGGGAATATAAACAAGACGAAATTCAGACAAACTGAGGAGTAAAAATAATGAATGCAATAACATGGACAGAAACACAGGATTGTAAACGGAAGAGATTAAATCGAGGTTAATATATAATTGTAGTTAAAATCAGATAAACAAAGATTCCAATTGGACAAACAATGATAGGAAGGAAAGTAAAAGCAAATGAAAAAATTATACAGTGATTACAATGGTGTGACAAAAAAACACAATTAAAAATTACATTTAAAGAAAATAATCGAATAAATACAATCACAAAAGTCAGCACATGAATAGATTCGAACCTACGACCTTTCACACGTGAGTATCATACCTTAAACATTACTCTGCGAAATATCTTTTTTTCGAAATTGTACACGATCATGCGAAATTCCAAAACTATTTTTCGTCCGTTACTTGCAAACAAGGGTCCACCAAGGGAATGGTTGCAGGGTGTGATATCTGGGACTTTAACCGTTATCAGCGTATCGGTAATTTCAATATGTCGACCCGTCGCTGGGAACCACTCCTTGTTCGACGAGAAAGTAAGTATCGACGGTATGAGCTAAGTGTCTTAGTTGGAAACAAACTTGTTCCATTCGCTCCCGGTGATACCTGTTGACAACAATAACACCTACTCTATTCTTCGCAACGAAGTGTGCATACGCTACTGCTCGGCCCTGTATCGGTTTGTTTTTCCCGGCGGTGCTAATTTAGTTTACCAGTGATACACAACGGTGCGGAAAGATTTACTGGTGGGGAGATGGCCGGTACGCGCTTCCTGTGTGTGCAATGCAAGAGCGGCGCAACGACGCCTATACTGGCTGACCTCATACCGCAATGACGGCGACCACATCACAATACTGTTTTGAACTCTTGTCGTTGTCGTCCTCTGTCTCAAAACTGATTTGCTGCAGCTTCCCACGCTAGGTTGTTCTGCACAAATCTGTTCATTTCTACGCAACTGCTGCAACCTACATTCTTTCTGTGGTCGAGACTCGGCCTCCCTCTTCAGCTTCTACCCCCCCCCCCCCCAAGCTACCCTCCACTACCTGACTGCTCATCAGTATCCTACATACGTATTTAACCTTCAATATTTTCCAGCAATAGCTTCCATTCCACTCTCGTATGAAGCGTTTGTCGTTCACGCTTCTCTAGTCCAGACAAACAGTTCCTAAAAGAGATTGCTAACAATTAAGAGCTATATCTGTGGGGCCCAGGACCACTTTGTGATCACTGGGGCGTCACGGTTGTTTCCATTTGTGCGGTTACATGAGCCAATCAGCGCCCTACGTATGACAACACAAGCAACGTCCACTTACGAATGAAGACATCATTATCACGTGATATGTCACACCATGCTAATCTATGACGTCATTCACGTTCAGAGAGTGCACAACTAATTCTCTTGGAATGGCGGTGGCCCTTAAAACGAAATAGATCAACGCAGTACAGAGTTATAGCAGTCATTAGAATGAAACAGTCAATCACAGAATAGCCCCAGCGCATCCAGTTCGCTGTGCCTAAATGTATCTGAATGATCTCTAATTTTCTGCACTACATTCAAAAGTATTTATCCAAAAATTTCTATAAAGAGAGGGTCATGCACTCATACTCATACACTCTCTCTCTCTCTCTCTCTCTCTCTCTCTCACACACACACACACACACACACACACACACACACACTTGTCTAGATAGCGTAAAATGACGTCATCTAAAAATGCCAACTATATTTTCATACACATATGTTATATACTCTACTGCCTCGTCAGTAAATTTCATCTCACATCAAGAAATATCATTGGAATCTATGTAGCATTCTCTATGGAATGTGGGAAAGAGTATAAAACACACTTTACAAGACAATGTTTGCACCAGTTGCATTTTTCAGTTTGTTTAAAAAACCAACGACTTCTGCCCCCAATGCCATTATCTAGTGCTACATATTATCAAACAGTAAAATAGAACAGAATTTATCAAATGTTAGGATTAAGCAGCAGCAGCAACCAAAATACATAAATGTTCAAAAAACTGTTCTATGATGCTTGTCAAGTGTTACAGTGGTATCTCCACATCTAAAATCCGAAAAGGATATTAGCATTTCAGTCTGAGGCTACGTTACAGGTAGTTCATAAAATGAACTCAAGTGTCCGTATTACATATTAAAATACACGTGGCTGACTTATTGGCACTACTTAAACAAATTATAATGTAATTGCTGACCACTACTCAATCTTTGAACTCCCATTAAATTCACCAAAATACATAAAAACTTTCAGAATAACATTCCGAATCACACAAGGGCATTACTGCTGGTCTAAACTACATTTTAAAGTGCACATTAGGAGAGTAAACAATGTTATTCCTAAATTTTTGCGTGTACATTATCTCAAGTTTGCAAAAAGCAGTTTCAGCTAGTTTACCATTCATCCATAAATCTTCCCCAGGCCTGGAAAGCTTTTAGCACAGGAATATAATAGGAATACTTACTTCCAGCCAATCCTTTTTGGTTATACGTCGAACGACGATTGTCCAACAAAAATTTCTGCGAAAATGGAGCCTCTGAAACACGTTTCCCCCATTAGCACCGTCTTACACAGCCTTGGTTCATTTGGCAACTTAGCAAGTTCATCATTATTTCCCTAAGCACTTCAATCCTCGAAGCAACATGTTCTCCTATGTGACTTACCATTCTGCAACTGAGTCATTCGCTTTGTTTTCCACATCAATTGTTACCTTAAAACAATAATTGACGCTTCTCTAATTTCTTCTTCAATGGATATTATTTCATTATCGTGTGAATTATCGCCTACCGCTTTTGAAGTTAACAAGGAAACGTATCAGTTCACCAATTGATTTGGATTATGTCAGTTGTGAACATGAAGAGCGTTTTAATTGCTTCCCAAAGAGTAATTTATGTCATCATCTCTCAATTTGTATTTAATGCTGTGTTAAAGAGTTGGATGTATTTATAGCATATGTTTGGATTTAATGCTCTGTAGAAGAAATAGCTTTGTTTGAAGTCATTGTTAGGACTGGGAATTTTCTTTTTTGACGATTCGTCAACATAATTACCATAATCTTTATCGTATTCATCATCAACTTCTTCTTCTGCATCACTTTCTTCTGCTTCTTCTCAACTTTCTACTTTCATAAATACATTTTTCCTTCCTACATTCTGAGCCTTCATCAACATCATCACCAACCCCCTCATCACATTCATCTCCTTCTTCTACTTCTTCTTCTCCACATTTGCTTTCATAAATACACTATTTTCTTACTCATCCTGTTCGGTCTTCTTTTCGATTATTTCCTCTGACAAAAAGTGGTGAAATGTTTTGTATCCTACTATAGGCACAGCTTGTTTAGGGTCTAAAGTTGATTATAATATAATATCTCTATTAAGTGACAGTAAGATAGCACATAAATATTGTATTTACTGTTTCTTTAAATATTGATTCACTGTACTCACTGTGAATGATAGGAATAAATTTGAAAATTAAATAGTGTTAAAATATTATCTCGATTACATTATAGAAACTGATGTTTTCTTGTCTAATTAAACTATAGAATTATGTATGACTATAAATATTATAACCAGCAAAATCAGTTTTCCTTTTTGGGTAGAGCTGCTGAAGTGTCATGAAACGTATTCCACATTTATTAGCGACCTTCCTCAGTTAAGAACTAATTATTACTTCTTTTGTCCCTTAATTACACAGGGTGTCCGAGAAAAAGGTTCCAGTACTTACAGATGATGTAGTGTGCAACGAGGGAGGAAAACATGTTCGTGGAAATATTGGTCGTAAGTCTCATATATATGGAATTATGGCACGCGTGTTTATTGGGAACGTATCTGTCACATGGAGCACTTTGGCACGAGACAAATGAGGAAACAGCGTATCTACTATACGTATGTACTAGACACTTATGCAGCTCAAAGTGTTACCGTTTATATGAACTACGCACGCAACACAAGAACACGCACAGTGTTTCACAGCATACTACAGTAGGTAGCATATTAGTGAGGTACATTTTTTTCGTCTGGTGTACCTTTCTTGTTCATATGGTGCATTCTTTGTTATGACACAGTAGTAAATTACTGTAATTTGTTTTCTTCTCCATTACTGGAGGTACACCTCCCAATGGAGGCTCACTATTCGACACTGAAGATGGCAGATATGGTCTTCTGCTAGGGGCAAGCAAATGGAAGCAGCCTACGTCCATGTAACCTGTATGTTGTCAAATATCCGCGACGATGTACGCTATCTGCAAAGATTTTTAGTGTTCTGTTGCAGCAACTTTCGGAAACGAGATCCTTTGTACCACGTACACGGGATCTTGGCAGATCTCGAACAACAGGCGCACCTGATATGGAGTAACAGATATTAGAACATGTGGAGGACATTCTGGAACGAGTGTCTGAAGAGGTGTTGGAGATGCTGCTATGTCTGGACTGTTCTGCAAGAACAGTTGCGTTATCCCTACCATGTATAACGAGTCCAAGCTCTGCTGCCACACAGTCGGCCCGCCATATTAGGATTCTGCCAGTGGTCTCTCCAAGCGTGTGCTCATGATCTGTAGTTCTTGCCGAAGGTGTTGTTTACTATTGAGGCATTGTAAATTACCATAATACGTACATATGGGCAGATGCCAACGCACAGGCACCTGAAGAGAGACAACACCAGCACATTTAGTATCACCATTTGGGCAGGCATCCAATGCAAAGACTGCTAGATCCCTATGTTCTGCACAACACACTGAATGGTAGGTATCGTCCTTCCTTAGGAACCAATTATCTGTGTTGCTGGAGAATTTACCACTACATGAATGATGGGACACCGTCCCATTTTCAGCTTCTGGTGAGGCCATACTTGATACGAGTCTTTTAGAAGCGATAGAGGGGGGGGGGGGAGGGGGCGGGAGGGGCAATACCTGGCTCTGAGCGCTCTCGTGACCTTTACCTAGTGGACTTTCAACTATGGGGACATGTAAAGACCTTGATGTATGCGGTCCCAATAAAAGGTCTTTACTACTGGAAGACGTGTCAATCCCTGCGACAGAATCTGCCCACAACGACGGGTGTTCCACCAACTGTCATTCCGTCATTCCTTGAGCATGAGACATAGAAGACTGCATTGTGCAAGTTGGCGGTCACATGTTGTGAAGAACAGTGAAGAGAAATCGTGATCATGGTAGTAGACCATAACTCCAAAGATATAAAGTTGATGACCAATGTTTATAGCAACTTGTTTCTTTCCGTTTCTTCCCCTGTTGCCTTTTACATCTTCTGTAAACACTATAACATTTTTCCGTACACCCTGTGTGTTTCTTTTTGTAATTTTTCAAGTGGCCTTCACAAGGGAAACCAGGTTGTTACACCAGTAGAAATCAAAACAAAATGCAACAAACTACATGTACGTGAACATTTTGTATTCAGATACGAACTGCCCCATATTTCGCGAAATATACATACTTGAGGGTTTCATCAGTGCATATATGCAGACGTCATCAAGTCTAAACAAGATGTCGACTAAGCAAGCAGAGAGTTGTTTTGGTGGGCTGTGACTTAGTGAATAACCAGCAAGCTTAGACTTACAAGGTCAGGATTTGTTCCCACAGTCCTGTTCTTGTCAGCTACTGCAGGTTTGAGAGTTCGGCTACTGGAGGATGTCAGCTACTGGCGAAAAACTGCACTCATTTCGTTCCGTCTCTGCTATATTATAATGTCGGTGCCTCGTTAATAAATGCTTCAAAGAAATATGGAGAGAGATGGAGGAGAGGGGGGGGGGAGGAAAGAAATTTACGTGTTGCATTATGATGATGATGACCACGAGCAGATGTAGACATATTGTGTGTAATTTCAGAGACTGTATTAACTCACCCACAAAACTGTATCAACTTGTCACAAAATTGTAATATCTTGTCTGCCTCCTTGGTTGTGTGATCAGCGCATCGCACCCGCGCAGCAGGGCCCGGGTTCGATTCCTGGCCGTGTCGAAGATTTTCTCCGCTCAGGGACTGGGTGCTATGTTGTCCTCATCATCATTTCATCATCATCACGCAAGTCGCCCAGTGAGGCGTCACAGGAAAAGAATGGCAGCTCTGCAGCCTAACTTTCCCAGGAGGGAGCTCTTGGCCATTAATGCCATACGATCATTTCATTTCATTCCTTTGAAGCATCTTGACCCTGAAACTATATCAACTGGTCCCTCTTTTCCCACAAATTCTTTTTTTCCTATTCACAGTGTGGATTTTCTATCCGCTGCAGTCCAGCCGTCATAACTTATTTTATGTCCAAACGTAGAAAATTGTGGAGACTACTTTTCATGCCACATTTCGCAATAAAATTCTCTGAGGAACACCTGATTTAATTCGACTACATTCCGTTCCCGTTGTTATACCGGGTGATTAAAAAGTCAGTATAAATTTGAAAACTGAATAAATTACGAAATAATGTAGATAGAGAGGTACAAATTTACATACATGCTTGGAATGACATGGGGTTTTATTAGAACCAAAAAAATACAAACGTTCAAAAATGTCCGACAGATGGCGCTTCATCTGATCAGAATAGCAATAATTAGCATAACAAAGTAAGACAAACCAAAGATTATGTTCTTTACAGGAAATGCTCAATATTTCCACCACCATTACTCAACAATAGCTGTAGTCGAGGAATAATGTTGTGAACAGTACTGTAAAGCATGTCCGGAGTTGTAGTTAGGCATTGGCGTCGGATGTTGTCTTTCAGCATCCCTACAGATGTCGGTCGATCACGATACACTAGCTACTTCAGGTAACCCCAAAGCCAATAATCGCACGGACTGAGGTGTGGGGACCTGGGAGGCCAAGCATGACGAAAGTGGCGGCTGAGCACACGATTCCCGGCGGGTTCAGGGATTTTCTCTGACTCGTGATGACTGGGTGTTGTGTGATGTCCTTAGGTTAGTTAATTTTAAGTAGTTCTAAGTTCTAGGGGACTGATGACCATA
Source organism: Schistocerca cancellata (assembly GCF_023864275.1). Taxonomy (NCBI): domain Eukaryota; kingdom Metazoa; phylum Arthropoda; class Insecta; order Orthoptera; family Acrididae; genus Schistocerca; species Schistocerca cancellata. The sequence goes on from NC_064634.1 coordinate 493,284,188, forward strand.
GATGTTAAGTCCCATAGTGCTCAGAGCCATTTTTTTGAGCACACGATCATGAAAATGGTTCAAATGGCTCTGAGCACTATGGGACTTAACTGCTGAGGTCATCAGTCCCCTAGAACTTAGAACTACTTAAACCTAACTAACCTAAGGACATCACACACATCCATGCCCGAGTCAGGATTCGAACACGATCATCACCAAACGACGCGTGCAAGAGATCTTTCACGCGTCTAGCAATACTTCGTGTTTTTTTTATTTATTCTAATAAAACCCCATGTCATTCCAAGCACGTGTGTCAATTTTTACCTCTCTTTCTACATTATTCCGTGGTTTATTAAGTTTTCAAATTTATACTGACTTTTTGATCACCCGGTACTTTCCTCGATATTTATCATATCTTTTCAAGACTCTAACCATTCCATTAAACTGACGTTCCAGGTTCTTTTCCCTCTCCGGGAGAATCACAGTGTCATCGACAAACATCTACGGGTCAATATCTTTTTGGTCTGAAGTTTAATCCCGTTGCCAAAGTTCTCAATGTTGTGCTACACCGCGTTTCGTGTTATTCATTTTGGTAATCCTGTATTACATTTTTTTTCAGAATTGCGGGTTTATCTACACATCTACTGCTGATCACAGCATCTGCTGTAGAGGGAGGAGCTTAGAGCCGAGAACAGGACGTCAAAACGCAACGCTGCCGAACAGACTGCATATTGCAGCAGTTCGTTTTGGCACAGGACCGCAAAAAATGGTTTTACTCGGGAGAGAAAAAAAAGGGGCAGTGAAACATGCGAAGTTTCGTACTGTGGTACTGTTGGCAAAAAAAGAGGAAACACGAAGGAACTAGAGAGAGAGAGAGAGAGAGAGAAAGAGTAAGGTGGGAGCGAAGGACGAGGTGGAGCCGATTCGAAAATTTGCGGAATAAACTTGGAAGACAAAAGGGAGACTTGGACAATTCCGCGGAGCCGGTGCGGGGTGGAGACGGCAGAGGTGGCCGGCGTCGCATCAGCGGCGAGGGCGGAGCAGGCCGAATAATTTCCAGGGCAGCGCGGGGGCGGGGTGCGGAGAGGACGGAGGGGGTGAAAAAGGCGGCGAAGCGGGCGGCCGAGAGCGGCCGCGAAGGCGGGGTAATGGAAGAAGCGCGGAATGAGCCGGCCCTCGCTCGCAGCACGCAGATGGAGTAATTTAGCGGCGGGCCGACCGGGCACCTGGACGGCGCAGAGCGCGGCCGGACGCGGCCAGCATCCCGCGCACGTTCCGCCGAGACGCGCCAAAAAGGAGGGAGGGGCGGAAAAAAAAAGAGGACGAAAGGAAAATGTGTGTCCTTCATCTCTTCGCGCGAACCCATCTCTCTTCTCGCTTTCATCAGCGCTCTCGGCCATTCTGCGTCGAGGGCTCCGCTGCGCCATCGAAGCTGTGTCCGAGCATAAGTGACGGAAATTTGTTACCGCACTCGCAGCGGTGCGTTCCACAGGGTCCCTTCACTTCCCTTCCGCGCAGCACGGTTCTCCGGAGCCGTAGCGCGTGTAAGTAAGGGTGCTTCGTCCATTCACCCCGTCAAAATACTGCGCTCAACTGTCTCATCTTCTCCCCGGCCCTGAAATATCACTTGATGACGGATATACACTCCCTCCTATGCACTTCCAGTACCGCATTGTGTGAGGTGAGGTAACAGTATCAACGACTATCAGTATCGCTTCCTTCTCCTCCGATCTTCTAATTTACGAATCCCGTTCGACAAATAATGCCTCATATATATTTTCACTGAAATTACAACTTGCACTTTAGGGAAAAGAACTACGTACCACCGAGGAATTATCCGAATGAAAGGAATCGGTAGATGCTGAAACGTCCCCTTTAAAAAATAAATGATTTACTGTGCTGATAAACCTCTTACGTTATTTGATTTTCAAACAGCTGAGCAAAGCAGAACGTGCTCAGACATTTCTCTCTTTACTTATCCTCATCATCACTAAACTAACGGCCGTCCGGTGTGGCCGAGCGATTCTAGGCGCTTCAGTCTGCAACCGCGCGACCGCTACGGTCGAAGGTTCGAATCCTGCGTCGGGCATGGATGTGTGTGATGTCCTTAGGTTAGCTAGGTTTAAGTAGTTCTAAGTTCTAGGGGACTGATGACCGCAGCTGTTAAGTCCCATAGTGCTCAGAGCCATTTGCACTAAACTGACAGACAATACTTTTAGCGCAACGCAGTCTGACTTTCAATTACCCCTACAAAAGAATGGCCCTGACTAACAATAACCTATACCTTTCATGAATCACTTACCGCACAAACTACTCGAACTACTGCAATACATCGAGCGCCAATACTGCCAGCTAAATAAAAGATTCTAACTACTGAAGGCACTAACTACTGATAGGCTTAGTTAGCAAATGAAAGATTTTGATGGACAACAAACAATGTATTTACCTTAATAATGTTCAAAAGTCATCGTATATATCAGTTCATGATATCCAATATTACAGATTTACTCTTTCTGATGGACACACGTCCAGATCGTCCACTCTCAAAATTCTGTCATGTCTCTCCCCACATTCACCACTGCTGGCGGCTCACCTCCAACTGCGCAACGCTACGCGCTGTTCACATCCAACTGCCCACCACTACAGTAGCAAATATTGCAACAATGCAAACCAGCCACAGACTGCACACAGCACAGTCAGTGATTTTCATACAGAGCGCTACGTGGCGTTACCAACATAAAAACCTAAACGGCCTACTTACAGTGTGATGTGCATTTAAAGATAACCAAATGCTTACCATTTCACAACAATTCAATAAATTATTCAAGACAGCTTCACAAATTGAGCAAGTCAGTAACGTGTTGGTCTACCTCTGGCCCTTATGCAGGAAGTTTTCCGGTTTTAGCACTGATTGATAGAGCAGTTGGACTTCGGATACTGCGTTAGATGGTCATAATGCCGAGCTGGTTCGAGGAACCTGCCCATACTGGTCCAAACGCTCTCAATTGGAGAGGGATCTGGTGACCTAGCAGGCCAAGGTATGGTTTGAAAAGCACGAAGACAAGCAGCAGAAACTCTCGCCGTATGCGGGCGGCCATTATCTTGCTGAAATATAAGTCGTGGATGACTTGCTACAAAGGGCAACAAAATGAGGCGTAGAATATCGTCGACGTACCATTGTGCTGTAAGCGTGCTGCGGGTAACAACCAAACGCGTCCAGCTATGAAATTCAGTGGCACCTCAGACCATCCACTGCCAGTTGTCGGGACGCATCGCAAGAGACATTTCACCGCTGTCTGGGACGTCCCCAGAAGTGTGCTCTCTGGTCAACGGGGATCAGCTCGAAAATTCTACTCCAGTCAACGAAATTCCAGGCCGAATGTGTCCGTCACCACTGTATACAGGCTTATTGATTCACACAGGGCAATGGCAGTCGGCGCAAGGGCCGCCGTGAGCTTGAGAGGTGGCACGAGCCCCCTCTCATTTTCTGTCTTACGATTCTCCTCTCTAATTGCATGCGATGGAAAGGTGCTATTCCTTCACACGCGGACTTCCCACGCAGCGTCTCTCGTCACCCGGGTGGTCCAGTGACAGGCGGGCTCTGACTTTGAAAGGGTAAGCCGACAGGTGTGAGGGGGTCGAGTGAATGCTTTGCAGACGCCGACATTGTCAAAAGACACGCGCGGAGGGGTCTGAAGTAGCGGCTGGGCTAGAGGTTCCGTTACTTCGCAGAAACTTAGCGAAAACACTTTCTGGCGGGCTACCAGCGAGGCGTGGGAATGACTTGTGTACCCAAGCAGCTGTGGCGGGAAAATTCCCGCGCTTTCTGCAAAATAGTAACTGTGATTGGCTTGCTCAGGGCATAGCTCCGTGACGTAGCGAAATCAGCGCAGAAATTGGCGCCAAGAATCTCCATTGGTGGAATGGTAATGCTCCGGCAATAGAGGGGAATTTTCCGCCGGTTTTCGAGTTGCTGATTGGAACGTTTAACCACGGCCACTGTCGTGGGGGCGGGAATGTTGTGTGTTCGGCCTGTATGGGTGCTCTAGGTAGTCGGCTCTCGCCTTTCGGTCGAGGACGTCGAAGCAACCAGCCATCGGCTCCGGTACGCCAGATCGTTTCTGGCAGTTAAGAAGACAGTTTGGTAAGGTATGTCCGCAGCACCGGCAGACAGGGATTTTCCTAGGTAATAATTAGAGCTCAGCAGAGCGCGCCTGTTCGTCTTTTTCTAACTTTGTTCGGTCTTGGGTAGCAGGAATTAATGTTGGGTTGGCTATGTGTTTTCTCTAAGATTTGAGTTGCAAGGAATTGGCTGCACATACCACTTCGTCATACTCCTCACAATCTAGTTTAGGGACAACTTCACATTCACAGCGTTTGTTTGAGTCTCCAATTTGAGCCAATTTGATGTATTGTAAAAGAGTTCACGTGTTTTTGTTTATTATTTTGTGTTTAGTCTTAATAAATCATATTGTTATTTTGGACAGAACTTTCATTCTGTTAATCGGTAGAGCAACCCTATCATTCCTCACTATGTTAATGAAACCTTCGTTTATTTAACTTATTTATCAAATTAAATTACTGCAGGGGCTAAACTCTCTTCTACTCCACTGGCAGGGTTGATTAGAGTCAGTTCGAGTATTTTTTTTATCCTTGTGCAACAGCAAAAGTCGGAGTTAGAAAAGGGGGGGCTTAGAGCATCATTTACATATGTAGATTCTAGAAGAATTTAATGTTAAATACACTGCTAGCCCCGGCACCTCGCAAGCTCAGCTCCCTTTCTGTTCCTTGTGGCCACTGACGCACCAGGTGCACATCGGATCGGTGATAATGACGAATCCGGGGCTCTGAGTGCCTCTCTGAGGATTGCTCGGTCCTCACCTACTGCCGTCTCCCTGCGTCGACCGCTTCCTTCCTTCTTGACGCCGTGTCCGGCTGTGATTGACCCACTCCTGCCAACATCGTCGAATAGTTTCAGCGTTCTTATTCAAGTGTCGAGAGATTCGCCAATTACTCCAACTGCCCTCTTTGAGCCCAACTACTCATCCTCGCCGGCCGCTGTGACCGAGCGGTTCTAGGCGCTTCAGTCCGGAACCGCGCTACTGCTACGGTCGCAGGTTCGAATCCTGCCTCGGGCATATACGTGTGTGATGTCCTTAGGTTAGTTAGGTTTAATTAGTTCTAAGTTTAGGGGACTGGTGACCTCAGATGTTAAGTCAAATAGTGCTTTGAGCCATTTGAACCATTTTTACTCATCTTCTCTCAAAAGCTGACGCCTGCTTACGTTGATCTCATGCGTGTCGGTCAGCCACAGTTACTGTCCAGCTAACTACACGGAATGAAATTCACGAAGACTTTTTATCCTGAAACTTCCTGACAGATTAAAACTGTGTGCCGGACCGAGACTCGAACTCGGGACCTTTGCCTTTCGCGGGCAAGTGCTCCTGCGAAGGAGAGCTTCTGTAAAGTTTGGAAGGTAGGAGACGAGGTACTGGCAGAAGTAAAGCTGTGAGGACGGGGCGTGAGTCGTGCTTGGGTAGCTCAGTTGGTAGAGCACTTGCCCGCGAAAGGCAAAGGTCCTGAGTTCGAGTCTCGGTCCAGCACACAGTTTTAATCTGTCAGGAAGTTTCATATCAGCGCACACTCCGCTGCAGAGTGAAAAATCTCATTCTCGACTTTTTATCCTTGTATGAGCAGGTTGTTTGTGTACTATCCTAACCAGATGCAGCGTCACAAATTCATCCGCTGTCAGCTAAAGTTTTCAGTTTTGCATTTTACGTCGATACCTGTAAGAACATCCATTTGAGGCCGATTAGCCTAAGTACTTCGTGGTGCGTGAATTTTTTTGTCTTTGAGTGTATACTCACATAGTTAACTAGAGTAAGTTGGACAGTTATAAGCATTTCACTCTCACGTAGAAAAAATAGAGCAGTGTTTAGCACACTGGACTCACATTCGGGAGGACGACGGGTCAAACCCGCGTGCAGCCGTCCTCATTCAAGTTTTCCGTGATTTCCCTAAATCACTTCAGGCAAGTGCTGGAATGGTTCCTTTGAAAGGGAACGGCCGACTTCCTTCCCTATCCTTGACTAATCCGATGGAACAGATGACCTCTCTGTTTGGCCTCCTCCCCCGAATCAAGCAACCAACCACCGAGAAAATAATGTTAAGCAACAGTTTTCTCGTTTGTTTGCACGAATGAGTCTGCAGGACACACTGGAACCCTCGCGTATCTGCGCCACAACACGCCACCAGAGGCGGCAGAACAAAACGAAGAATGGCCGATGATGAAGTGCTGTATGGTGAGCTAACACGCTGATCTTGAGGGGTAACAATGCTGCAACAGTCAGTGCTGAGTTGGTGGAGATCCACAGCAACAATGCGCCGTCATACGACTCAGTAGTTAGGTGCCACAGACGCTTCCATTGTCAGAAAACAGGTCAGAATGTGGTAAACCGTCCCTCTTTGAAGAACCGAGAAACGGCAGTGAATCGAAGCCTTGGCACCCGGAGACCGGCGCCACACAAATCGAACCAAAGAGGAGAAAAGTGAAAATCAGTCGTGCATCCGTCCCCGACATCTTGAACGACTTTCTGGACATGGACCGAACAGCCACAGCAGCATACGACTGAAATCTCTCGACGCACTGACGAAAGGCTGTCAACCTGAAGCTGTCCGCAGCCGCTGCTTGCTGCAGAAGTACGCCACAGCTCATTGTGCGTAGCACGGTCGTGACAGCGGCTTCTCTCGGACGTCGCGTTTTTTTTTTTTTTTTTTTTCTTCCTGAAATGGCAGTTAGTGACCTCTTCTGGCGTCCTCGGAACCAGTGCGTGGTGGGCAGTTCCAGATTGCCGACGAGGTGACTTTCGTGTTTGTAAGCTCCCCACTACGTGTTTCTGCATGCAATTCGGCCCAAATTTACCTCCCACTATATAAAAGGTTTACGTATTACCCACACTATGTACCCACAAACTTGTATACTAACTTTTCACTAAACAGAACCTAATTTGAACTGAACTGTAACTGGTCTGAACACAGTCTGTCATTTCATTAAACGCGCAACTGAAGTGAAATAGTTATCTGGCCCTAATCAAGATTTCCACTAACATCGCGTCTTCACAACATTGTTGCAGATTGCTCGAAAGCACAACAGCAAATACCAGTCAGGTAATGGCTATGTTAGGTTTAAATTTTTAAATTTTCCGAACAATGTTCAAACTGTTTGCTTACCATATGGTGCAATGTGGTAAGGCGTAATGATAGACCTTCTTTAAGCAGTGGGATGGGAAAGGAACTATCCCCAATATAATGTTATTTGAAGGCAGTGATTTTGGAATGAAGTATGTATTCAAGAAGACAGAGTAAAACTTAACATGCTCTTCACACATAGCATTGGTATGAACAATACTATGCTTAACAAAGTGAACAATGATTTAAAAAGGGTACAATGTCCCAATGTCCCATAAGATTTAACACACATTTGAACATTTTGAACGCATGACTGAGGGAAGTGGGGTGGTCTTTCTGTCAGCTCCGAGGAAGTGAACGGCGTTAATTAGCTGACAATAATCATTCTGATAATCATTCTGACAGATCAGGTGATCAGTGTTACAGTCTTACCTCAAACTTCTTCTCTGAAAAAGAAGAAAAATCTTTTCGCCGTTCAATATATACATCATATTCATCCTGGTTGGCAGCTTGTTGAACAGCCAAAACTCAGACTTCCACAACTAAAATCTCCTCCAATTCAAAGATGTTTGGGAAAACTGTGTCGCACTACAGGGTCAGTACGCAGAGGAGAACAACACCATCACGAGATTTGGTGGCACATGCTTGGCTTTTTCGAGGTGATGAGTAAATCGTTACGACCAACCCCAATAGCCACCACCATTCGTTATACACTTGTGCACATGACGAACAAGAGAGTGCGTACTGCGCTCCCAAAAATCGGTATTAACGGGCAAACAGGCAGATAAAGCTGCGAGCCTTCAGTGGAATGGAAATGATCGAACGTGGATTGTAGCTGGCTGACGGTGTGGTCTCACGAATCATGTTGTTGCCTATAATCAGACGACGCACGCCATCGAGACCAGCGAAGGCCAAATGAAGCATTTCGTCACGAATCCGTGCAAGATCTGGTTTAAGTCGGAGGTGTGTCTGTAATTGGGTCCGCTCTCAAAGGTGACCAGTAACATGAATCAGGACGTTTATTTAGACAATCTAAATAATCAAGTCTTGCCTTTCAGTCAACATCTACATGATGAGTGTGCATTTGTACCACTATTTTTCAAGACGACAACAGCAAAGTTCATCGGGCTTGAAGAATACGTGACTGCTTTTATGAATAATCCCCCACGCTATTACATCTCTACTGGGTTCCGAAATCACCTGACCTGAACGCCACAGAAAATCTGTAGGACATGTTGGGACAGCGGATAAAACGCCGACATCAGCATCCCCACAATTTGGTGGAACTGCGCGATCAAATCCTCAGCAATTAGCTGTTCCTGTATGCGACGTACGTGCACAATCTTATGGACTTACTTGCTTACCGAATCCCGGCGGTTATCAAGTCCAGGGGCTGAATTACGCGGTAATAAATAACGGTTTTAGTGATTTGTATAGGGTGATTAACAACAGCAAAGTTCATCGGGCTTGAAGAATACGTGACTGCTTTTATGAACAATCCCCCACGCTATTACATCTCTACTGGGTTCCGAAATCATCTGACCTGAACGCCACAGAAAATCTGTAGGACATGTTGGGACAGCGGATAAAACGCCGACATCAGCATCCCTACAATTTGGTGGAACTGCGCGATCAAATCCTCAGCAATTGGCTGTTCCTGTATGCGACGTACGTGCACAGTCTTATGGACTCAGTTCCTTAGCGAATCCCGGCGGTTATCAAGTCCAGGGGCTGAATTACGCGGTAATAAATAACGGTTTTAGTGATTTGTATAGGGTGATTAACCTTTTGTGCGGTAAGCTTGCGTGAAGTAGTGTCTCTGACGTTCGTCTGCTTTTGAGTTTGATCAGAAGAAATCTATTACTTAAATGTTCACAATAACTCTCTCTCTGCCCTACCTTCCTATTCATAACGATTCCTACTCCCGTTATACCATTTTCTGTTGCTGTTGATATTACCCTACACTCGTCTGACCAGGAATCCTCATTTGCTTTCCATTTCATTTCGTGAAACAACTAAATCAGGACTAAGCCTCTGGATTTCCCTTTCCAATTTTTCTAGCTTATCCATCGCGTTCAAATTCTGACATTCCACGCTGCAATTTGTAAAGTGTTACATTTTAATTATTTTTCCAGTCTTTTTGCGATGTCGCCTCCCTGCTGGCAGACCACTCGCGTAAGTCCGAATGGGACACATCCAGAATATTTTACCAATGAAGAAAAAACCTTGACACTAATTCCATTACAGGCCATTTGCCGCGTGGATTTGTTACGTTTCTTTAACGAAGCGATATTCGTTAAGTTCTGCATTCTAATGCCGTTGATCATCGGAGGTTATTTTATCTGTCAGGGGCAGCTTTCTACGTCAGGGGCAAGTAGGTGTCCAGAATCTTCACCCTCTTTGACAAGGTCGTTAACAGAATGCAGACGGATTCTTATGCGGGGATCGAACCCGGTACTGAGGACGTTTTGGTTACTAGTCGATGAGGCTACCTCAGACGACGCTCACAAAGTAGTTTCGTAATCCTCCTATATGGGTTGCCAGGAGGCATAAGGGCCTCGCTTACCAGGATGGCAGGTGTTTTGAAGCGCTTACTTTGAAATAAACGTTTCAAAAGCACTGGAAGCAGCCAGTATTTTGGAGTGAAGTGGTAAAAGCGACCGGGGGAAGACCACTGAAATTTCCGGCATGCGTTTGGTCAGTCTCACTGGCCGAAAGGTCTGAGTGTTAAATAACTTCGCGTAGCTGTTTGGGGGTTCTCCACCTCGGGGCGGTTGACCGACAGCCGTGGCGCATGATGAAGTTGCAGAATCTGGAGTGGGGGCGTTGATTGGAGAGCGGAATTGATTTCGGCTTCCGAACTATTTGTTTCAGCACGTTGGCGTTCCCGAGTGCGGGTGTTTAATGCTCAACGACGTGACCGTCTGGTAGGCGAGTGTTGCCGGGTATCGATCACGCACACTCGCAGTGGTCGGAATGCTAAGACTAGGCTGTCGAGGACAGCAGCTGGTTGATCGGTTGGTAACCGAGACGAACTTGGAGAGGTTTTCGTAGGAACAAATAAATTACACTCCTGGAAATTGAAATAAGAACACCGTGAATTCATTGTCCGAGGAAGGGGAAACATTATTGACACATTCCTGGGGTCAGATACATCACATGATCACACCGACAGAACCACAGGCACATAGACACAGGCAACAGAGCATGCACAATGTCGGCACTAGTACAGTGTATATCCACCTTTCGCAGCAATGCAGGCTGCTATTCTCCCATGGAGACGATCGTAGAGATGCTGGATGTAGTCCTGTGGAACGGCTTGCCATGCCATTTCCATCTGACGCCTCAGTTGGACCAGCGTTCGTGCTGGACGTGCAGACCGCGTGAGACGACACTTCATCCAGTCCCAAACATGCTCAATGGGGGACAGATCCGGAGACCTTGCTGGCCAGGGTAGTTGACTTACACCTTCTAGAGCACGTTGGGTGGCACGGGATACATGCGGACGTGCATTGTCCTGTTGGAACAGCAAGTTCCCTTGCCGGTCTAGGAATGGTAGAACGATGGGTTCGATGACGGTTTGGATGTACCGTGCTCTATTCAGTGTCCCCTCGACGATCACCAGTGGTGTACGGCCAGTGTAGGAGATCGCCGGGTGTTGGCCCTGTGTGCCTCGGTCGTATGCAGTCCTGATTGTGGCGCTCACCTGCACGGCGCCAAACACGCATACGACCATCATTGGCACCGAGGCAGAAGCGACTCTCATCGCTGAAGACGACACGTCTCCATTCGTCCCTCCATTCACGCCTGTCGCGACACCACTGGAGGCGGGCTGCACGATGTTGGGGCGTGAGCGGAAGACGGCCTAACGGTGTGCGGGACCGTAGCCCAGCTTCATGGAGACGGTTGCGAATGGTCCTCGCCGATACCCCAGGAGCAACAGTGTCCCTAATTTGCTGGGAAGTGGCGGTGCGGTCCCCTACGGCACTGCGTAGGATCCTACGGTCTTGGCGTGCATCCGTGCGTCGCTGCGGTCCGGTCCCAGGTCGACGGGCACGTGCACCTTCCGCCGACCACTGGCGACAACATCGATGTACTGTGGAGACCTCACGCCCCACGTGTTGAGCAATTCGGCGGTACGTCCGTCCGGCCTCCCGCATGCCCACTATACGCCCTCGCTCAAAGTCCGTCAACTGCACATACGGTTCACGTCCACGCTGTCGCCGCATGCTACCAGTGTTAAAGACTGCGATGGAGCTCCGTATGCCACGGCAAACTGGCTGACACTGACGGCGGCGGTGCACAAATGCTGCGCAGCTAGCGCCATTCGACGGCCAACACCGCGGTTCCTGGTGTGTCCGCTGTGCCGTGCGTGTGATCATTGCTTGTACAGCCCTCTCGCAGTGTCCGGAGCAAGTATGGTGGGTCTGACACACCGGTGTCAATGTGTTTTTTTTTCCATTTCCAGGAGTGTATAATCGTTTCCGTGGAATTCTGAGTGTGGTGTTTTGCGCTCTTCTTTCGCTATTGACCCTGAACTGTACTCCTGTTCTGCTGCTCTGCAGATTGTGGGGAATATCGCTAGCAGAGAGTTTGGTGCGATTTATGGACTGTTAGCTGTTTACACATCGCAGTACATTAGTCGGACCTCGGAATCTTTCTGAAAGGCCGGCCTGTGTGGCCGAGCGGTTCTAGGCGCTTCAGTCTGGAACCACGCAACCGCTACGGTCGCAGGTTCGAATCCTGCCTCGGGAATGGATCTGTGTGATGTCCTTAGGTTAGTCAGGTTTCAGTAGTTCTAAGTTCTAGGGGACTGATGACCTTAGAAGTTAAGTCCCATAGTGCTCAGAGCCATTTGAACCATTTTTCTGAAAGTACCTCGCTATAAATAAACTTCCGCTACCTGAGCTAGTGTATGAGGAAACCTATACACCGTGTGGGCACCCAATTTTATAGGAATGATGTTCAGACTGTGCGCCGTAGGTACTACGTTGTTAGTAGTCATGATTTGCCGCTGGGCACCAGTAGTGGTACGGCGACGTAGGATGTAACTCTAGCATCAGTGTGCATTCCAATTGATGGCAGTCAAGTCGTGTCTGGATGAAGTGAGCAATGCTTTACTCGTAAAGTTGTTTTATCAAAATAATAGCTGTAGTGCTGCTGCTTTTAGCGAATTATCGTCGTAAAAAATTACAGAGCGCTTCTCTTTACACACCGGCGTTGAAGAACACGGTTTGGAAGTTCGAAGTAACTGGTGATTTGGGGCTTCCTACTGAGAGAGCCACAAACTGTTGGAGTTACTATTGCTGCGGCTAAGAGCGCTGGACTCAGTGTGCAATCTTCAAGCAGTGAGCTGTGTCACGGCAGCTGAACGCTCCACGTTGCACCCTTTTGTTTCGGGCAGCAGGTGAGAAATCTATGGTGTGGTTTTAGGCTGTCGTTGATGTCCGTCATACTAAGCAACGTTTGTAACCTACAATGTAATAGTGGTTCAAATGGTTCAAATGGCTCTGAGCACTATGGGACTTAACTTCTGTGGTCATCAGTCCCCTAGTACTTAAACCTAACTAACCTAAGGACATCATGTGGTATCACCGCCAGACACCACACTTGCTAGATGGTAGCTTTAAAGCGGCCGCGGTCCATTAGTAGATGTCGGACCCGCGTGTCGCCACTGTCAGTAATCGCAGACCGAGCGCCACCACACGGCAGGTCTAGAGAGGCGGACTAGCACTCGCCCCAGTTGTACGACGACTTTGCTAGCGACTACACTGACGAAGCCTTTCTCTCATTTGCCGAGAGACAGTTAGAATAGCCTTCAGCTAAGTCCATGACTACGACCTAGCAAGGCGCCATTAACAATATCTGGAGAGAGTCTCACTTGTATAACCAAGAGCGATGTACCACAATGATGGAATAAAGTTAAGTATGAACGCAGCTACGTACTTTTCTTTATAGCATTAATTACGTATCCTGTTCCAGAATTCACACCAGTGGGCGTGAGTTGACGCGTGCCCTTTCGGTATCTCCGCCTTGTGTCTAGACTGTCTTGTCTAGACACAACACATCACACACAACCATGCCCGAGGCAGGATTCGAACCTGCGACCGTAGCAGTCCCGCGGTTCCGGACTGCGCGCCTAGAACCACTAGACCACCGCGGCCGGCGTAAAAGTGGTACTGATTAACAAATATTATCTTCTCATATGGAAAAGGTTTTTTTTCTTTTACTGCTTTGTATTTTCCCTTCTCTATGTCTTTGCAAACGTTTCCACAAAGTTTCATTGTACTAAGATTACTCGTTTGTAATGCAATCCCCCTAAAGTAGCGAAAGTTTAATCATAACCACGCTGTAACTGGGTTGCTGGAGGGTTGCAGGGATCAGCGACACGTGCATGGGATCACTTCATAGATCGCAAGTGTCTGTGTGCAAATTGCAGAGATCGCCGCTGATCGCTCATAGAATGAAAATCTCGGGAGATCTGATGAATCGCGTGAGACCTGTGGCTATGTGGCTGCCTGAGTGCGACCTATTATCCTGATTGTCAAGCATGGATGGGGACTATGGTTTGCCCACGACGAATAATAAATGTACAATTATTCACGGAGAGTGAACTACTCTGAGAAGTGAAGCTGAGGCCCTCGGAGTCTGTCGTGATTAGCATTTTCAAGCTCATGTTGTAATAGTAGAACTGACAAGAAGTTCCTATTAAGAATCACGAAGCACTGGGCACCATCTAACGAATCCGTGTTATTTATGAAACAATTAACCCGCCAGGGTAGCAGAGAGCGCTAACGCGCTGCTTCCTACACTCGGAAAGGCGCGCCGGCCCCGGATCGAATTCGCCCGGCGGATTAACTCCAAAGGGCCGGTGTGCCGGCCCTCCTGGATGTGGTTTTTAGGCGGTTTTCCACATCCCCCTAGGTGAATACCGGGCTGGTCCCCACGTTCCGCCTCAGTTACATGACTCGCAGACATTTGCAACAAATTCGCACTGTTCCATGGCTTACATTAGACACAGACAGCTGGGGTACACTGATTCCTTCCTGGGGGATATGGGGTGGCGGCAGGAAGGGTATCCGGCCATCTCTTAAACTTACCATGCCACAATCGATTAACCATGGCCAACCCTGCGGGACAAGGCTCAGACAAAGAAAGATTAAAGTATTTTACTTCTAAAGAAATGACTTACCAAAGTATTAAGTGAGACTTCATATAATAGAACTCCCAGTCATACATCTTATAACAAGATCTATGGCAATCAGCATTGGTGCTAATGACAACATTTCTACATACGAGGAAATTGCGAAACAAATTGTTTAAATAACTGCAGTTAAAGTATAATACTAATGAGTGAAAACAGAATTGAGAACTTGCGAGGTGCCAGGGCTAGCAGTGTATTTAACACTAAATTCTTCTAGAATCTACATATGTAAATGATGCTCTAAGCCCCCCCTATTCTAACTCCGACTTTTGGTGTTGCACAAGGATTAAAAAGATACGCGAACTGACTCTAATCAACCCTGCCAGTGGAGTAGAAGAGAGTTTGGCACCTGCAATAATTTAATTTGATAAATAAGTTAAATAAAGGAAGGTTTCATTAACATAGTGAGAAATTATGGGTTGCTGTACCGATTAACTGAATGAAAGTTCTGTCCAAAATAACAATATGACTTATTAAGACTAAACACAAAATAATAAACAAAAACACATGAAACATTTACAATACATCAAATTGGCTCAAATTGGATACTCAAACAAACGCTATGAAGGTGAAGTTGTCCCTAAACTAGATTGTGAGGTTTAAGACGAAGTGGTATGTGGAGCCAATTCCTTGCCACTCAAATCTTAAGAGAGACACACAGCTAACCCAACATTAATTGCTGCTACTCAAGACAGAACAAAGTTAGAAAAAGACGAACAGTCGCACTCTGCTGAGCTCTGATTATCACCTAGGAAAATCCCTATCTGCCGGTGCTGCGGACATACATTATGGAACTGTCTTCTTAACTGCCAGAACACGATCTGCCGTACTGGAGGCGATGGCTGGTTGCTTCGACGTCCTCGACCGTACAGGCCGAACACACAACATTCCCGCCCCCACGACAGTGGCCGTGGTTAAACGTTCCAATCAGCAACTCGAAAACCGGCGGAAAATTCCACTCTATTGCCGGAGCACTACCATTCCACCAATGGAGATTCTTGGCGCCAATTTCTGCGCTGATTTTGCTACGTCACGGAGCTATGCCATGAGCAAGCCAATCACAGTTACTATTTTGCAGAAAGCGCAGGAATTTTCCCGCCACAACTGCCTGGGTACACAAGTCATTCCCACGCCTCGCTGGTAGCCCGCCAGAAAGTGTTTTCGCTAAGTTTCTGCGAAGTAACGGAACCTCTAGCCCAGCCGCTACTTCAGACCCCTCCGGGCGTGTCTTTTGACAATGTCGGCGACTGAAAAGCATTCACTCGACTTCCTCACACCCGTCGGCTTAACGCTTTCCAGATCAGCAGAGCCCACCTGTCACGGGACCACCCGGGTGACGAGAGACGCTGCTTGGGAAGTCCACGTGTGAAGGAATAGCGACTTTTCACTGCATGCAATTAGAGAGGAAAATCGTAAGATAGAAATATGAGAGGGGGCTCATGCCACCTCTCAAACTAATAAATTATTATTATTAGCACACTGAAAAAATGTATACAACGCTCTTGGCGTCAGTGGCAAATCTGTTATAACCAGACGAAATTACTTGTATAGTCGTCTAGCCATAGCTGTGGGTTTTCTGATTGGCCCATTAGAACTGCGACATATGAAATATTATTTAACTTTTTTACATGAGTGAATGAAACGATTTACTTAACTTGATATCATCCTTTGCACAAGAGCACTTGCTGATTTACAGCTGACTATGAAAGCGTCACTTTATGCACTAATTAACAAGCTGATTTCTGGAATTACAAAGTTCAACGTTTACAAAAGTACGTTTCCATCTGTTACTTCAGTTACTCTTGAGTCCTAATCGATGCCGTTGACTGCTTTAGCTGAGGTCACTAACTGGGGCAAAGCGCTGTATATTGACCTCCGTGCGAGGGCACTGCTGGCAGAGAGAGAGGGTGTGACTTCCTTCAGCCTCTCCCATCCGTCGTTGCAGATTGCAGCTACACCTCACTATCTTCTGTGGCATCAGCATGCATTGCTAATTTGGTTCAAATGGTTCAAGTGGCTCTGAGCACTAAGGGACTCAACTGCTGTGGTCATAAGTCCCCTAGAACTTAGAACTACTTAAACCTAACTAACCTAAGGACAGCACACAACACCCAGCCATCACGAGGCAGAGAAAATCCCTGACCCCGCCGGGAATCGAACCCGGGAACCCGGGCGTGGGAAGCGAGAACGCTACCACACGACCACGAGATGCGGGCTGCTAATTTGGATCTGGCACAGCGATCTCTGGAGGATTCAACAAAATTGAATTTCTTCTGTTAGAAAAAACGTTTCTCAACAAGTTCAGTAAACTACAGTCGTGTTCTTTGTTTTATAAATTTACTTTTTTGAAGCATCCATGATAATACGGAGATAAACTACAACTGCTACCAAACATAGCAGTACACTTTTCGTAGCTGAACTTCTCCACACAATGACGTTTGTAGCACTGACTGAAATTGCTCGGCAAATACGTCGTGTGTGGTGCGGTCGTTTCGGGCGACCGACTGCAGTGACATGCCATGAGATGGATGGCTGCGATCCAACGTTCACGTGCGAGGCCCTTTAGTCCTTTTGTACATATGCATTCTTCAACGTAACACGTTTTCTCCGACAATGGATGGTACTTTGCAGGGAGCTTGGTTGCAGAAAGCGTTTTGGCTGTGTAGGTAATGGACCTCCTGGAAAACAACTGACCGACTTCTGGAAGTGCTGGCTGGGCAATGTCTTCTTCATCCAAGGAAAGAGAAAGAAGTCAGTGGAAGCCAACTGAGAGAATACGGAAGACGAGCCAGAAACAGCATGTGTAATGTGTTGTGAGATGGTATGTCGTCGCGCATCAGATATATCCCCCTGAACAGTCTACAGCGACGCGTCGTACTGAGGGCCTGTCGCAGCCTCGTGATGAACTTTCAGTAGTGCGCTCCTGTGACGGTGTGCCCATTGGGTACATAGTGCGTTAGCAACAAAAAGCACTCAAAATTGTCTTCCCCGATCATCGTATGTTCTCGGACGGCGGTGACCTGTATGCGCTGCTTGCTTTGCTCCTCCATCTCAGAGTCGTAGTGATTCACCCAGCACTCGCGCTGTGTGATCAGGCGGCTAAAGAACGCGTCTGGATGGTTCTGACACAGCTGCAATATTCCCGTCGCTGCCCCGCATCTACAGGCTTCTTCACTTAGTGTGAGCAGTCGCGGAATCTAGCGGGCGGTTGACACGGTCAAAATGTCAATCAAGTTGTGAGGAACTGATTCGTGATTGATTTTAGCATTTCCTACTATCTCCTCGATTGCGATACGCTGGTCTACAAGCGCTAAAGCCTACACCTCCCTAGTGACTTCCGTCTCATCGTTGTTCGACACTCGGCCTTGTTTGACGACGCAAAAAGTGCGACACCTAACGAGATGGCGGATTCTCACTGTTGTTGTTGTTGTGGTCTTCAGTCCTGAGACTGGTTTGATGCAGCTCTCCATGCTACTCTATCATGTGCAAGCTTCTTCATCTCCCAGTACCTACTGCAACCTACAACCTTCTGAATCTGCTTAGTGTATTCATCTCTTGGTCTCCCCCTACGATTTTTACCCTCCGCGCTGCCCTCCAATACTAAATTGGTGACCCCTTGATGCCTCAGAACATGTCCTACCAACCGATCCCTTCTTCTGGTCAATTTGTGCCACAAACTTCTCTTCTCCCCAATCGTATTCAATACTTCCTCGTTAGTTATGTGATCTACCCATCTAATCTTCAGCATTCTTCTGTAGCACCACATTTCGAAAGCTTCTATTCTCCTTTTGTCCAAACTATTTACCGTCCATGTTTCACTTCCATACATGGCTACACTCCATACAAATACTTTCAGAAATGACTTCCTGACACTTAAATCTATACTCGATGTTAACAAATTTCTCCTCTTCAGAAACGCTTTCCTTGCCATTGCCAGTCTACATTTTATATCCTCTCTACTTCGACCATCATCAGTTATTTTGCTCCCCAAATAGCAAAACTCCTTTACTACTTTAAGTGTCTCATTTCCTAATCTAATACCCTCAACATCACCCGACTTAATTCGACTACATTCCATTATTCTCGTTTTGTTTTTGTTGATGTTCATTTTATATCCTCCCTTCAAGACACCATCCACTGTATGCTTTGTAATGTACCCCTTCTATTCAAGCTACAGTTTCTTTCCTTATTTTTCAGTATTACAATTTTGTATCGCATCTGCAGATATCATGTCGTATTCAATTCCCACGGTGGCTGTCGGAGCCGGTGGAGCATATGGCGTTGCCAGTGGACGGTGGTGTAGGGCGCTGTGGCTAGATTAGATTAGATTAGATTTACTTTCATTCCAATTGATCCGTAGTGAGGAGGTCCTCCAGGATGTGGAACATGTCAGAAAAACAACAATACATGACAAATATTTACAACTAAAACAAATAAGCTAATGTACCATTCCACAGGTCCCAAGTGAAATGATCGTCATTTTTTAATGAACACTAAGAGTCATTTTACAAATACTAATGCACTGAATTTAAAATAAAAAGTTTTCTATTTATTTATAAGGTAATAAACATGTAATACAACTACTGTAATACTTATTTACAATGAACACATTACTGCACTGAAATGGTGCAGAAGTTAGATTATACTTACACACTTACACACACACACACACACACACACACACACACACACACACACACACACACACACAAATTTTCAGTGAACACATTACTGCGCTGAAATTGTGCAGAAGTTATGTTGTACTTATATACAAACCAGTTGGTTTTACTAAGAAATTCATCAATGGAGTAGAAGGAGTTGGCCACCAATAAATCCTTTAGGCTTCTCTTAAACTGAATTTCATTGGTTGTTAAGCTTTTTATGGCTGCTGGCAAGTTATTGAAAATGTGTGTTCCTGAATAATGCACACCTTTTTGTACAAGACTAAGTGACTTTAAATCCTTGTGAAGATTATTCTTATTTCTAGTATTGATTCCATGAATTGAGGTGTTGGTTTGAAAAAGTGATATATTTTTAATGACAAATTTCATTAAGGAATAAATATATTGGGAAGCTGCAGTTAGTATCCCTAGTTCCCTAAACAGGATTCTGCAGGATGTTCTTGAGTTCACACCACATATAATTCTTACTGCACGTTTTTGTGCCCGGAAAACTTTAGCTTGGCTTCATGAATTACCCCAAAAAATAATCCCATATGACATTATGGAATGAAAGTAAGCACAGTATGCCAGCTTTTTCATTTTTATATCCCCTATGTCTGACAAAATTCGCATTGCAAACAGAGATTTGTTAAGATGCTTCAGCAGTTCTGTGGTGTGCTCCTCCCAGTTGAATTTATTATCAAGCTGTAATCCCAAGAATTTAACACTGTCCACTTCTTCTATCTTCTTGTCATCGTATGTTAGACGTGAGAACGTCCGTTACGTCGGCAGCGAGGTACGTAGGGAAAGCGCAGTTACTCTGGCGCGAAGCAAGTTATCTTTCTTAATGATGTTTGGTTTGTGGGGCGGTCAACTGCGTGGTTATCAGCGCCCGTACAATTTCCCAACCTTTGCTCAGTCCAATTTCGCCACTTTCCTGGATGATGATGAAATGATGAGGACAACACAAACACCCAGTCATCTCGAGGCAGGTGAAAATCCCTGACTCCGCCGGGAATCGAACCCGGGACCCCGTGCTCGGGAAGCGAGAACGCTACCGCGAGACCAAGAGCGGCGGACTATCTTTCTTAATATCTGTTAGTAAAAGTCGCTTTTTGGAATACAAATACTAGGAGTAGTTACAGGCCAGAAGTACTCACAACAACTGTACAACCCAGAAATCGATCGTCTTAGTAAATAAATGAATAATGTTTCAGCTAGCAAAAATTTACGAACGTATACGAAAAGTCACGAGTGTTAAGTACGGGGTACAGGCTGCGCGCCATAGTCGCCAGACGCCGATAGGCCGCCTTCCGATCTACACTCATGCTCATAAATTAAGGATAACTGCAGAATGTGGAGCCACACAACGTGGCACTGCGCAAAAACTGGCGCTAAAAGCATAGGCACATAGGGAACACATAAGACACAGATTTGTAAGTCCACGGTATTGGCGATAAGTTGAGAAAACCGTCCCGAAACACATGTGCTTCAAAACGCCACTGTTTCCTGCGTATGTACCCCGATATGAATATGGGATATGATCACCATGCACACGTACACAGGCCGCACATCGGGCTGGCGTACTCTGGATCAGGTGGTCTAGCAGCTCCTGGCCTATAGCCTTCCATTCTTGCACCAGCGCCTGTGGGAGCTCCTGAAGTGTCGTAGGGGTTTGAAGGCTTGCAGTGATATGTCGACCGAGAGCATCCCAGACGTGCTCGCTGGGGTTTAGGTCTGGAGAACAGGCAGGCCACTCCATTCGCCTGATATCTTCTGTATTCAAGGTACTCCTCCACGACGGCGGCTCAGAAGGAAGGTGGAACCCACTGCACCCCTGAAAAGGCGGTCATACTGGTCAAAACGACATCCCGATACACCTGACCTGTCACAGTTCCTCTGGTCAAAGACATGCAGGGGTGTACGTGCACCAATCATAATCCCACCTTACACCATCAAACCACGACCTCCATACAGGTCCATTTCAAGGACATTAAGGGGTTGGTATCTGGTTCCTGGTTTACGCCAGATGAAAACTCGGCGAGAATCACTTTTCAGACTGTACCTAGACTCGTCCGTGAACATAACATGGGACCACTGTTCCAGTGACCATGTACTGTGTTCTTGGCACCCGGCTTTACAGGCTCTCCTGTGACCAGGGGTCAGTGGAATGCACCTTGCAGGTCTCTGGGCGAATAAACCATGTCTCTTCAGCCGTCTGGAGACTGTGTGTCTGGAGACAACTGTTCTAATGGCTGCGGTAAGGTCCCGAGCAAAGCTACCTGCAGTACTCCGTGGCCGTCTGCGGGAACTGATGATGAGATATCGGTCTTCTGGTGGTGTTGTACACTATGGGCGTCCCGTACTGTAGCGCATGGACACGTTTCCTGTCTGCTGGAATCGTTGCCATAATCGTGAGATCACACTTTGTGGCACACGGAGGGCCCGTGTTATGACCTGCTGTGTTTGACCAGCCTCCAGTCGCCCTAGTATTCTACCCCTCATAACGTCATCAAAATGTGTTCTCTGAGCCATTTTCAACACGGTCAACGTTAGCACACTTATTCGCTGCACCGTAGTCTGACATGCACCAGCACACCTCTGCATATGTGGACTGCTGCCAGCGCCACCGTGCGACGACCGCAGGTCAAATGCACCGCATGTTCATACTCCGAGGTGATTTAAACCCGCAAACCGCCCACGCGAGCGTTGTTTCACCATTTATCAAAAAAATGGTTCAAATGGCTCTGAGCACTATGGGACTTAACATCTGTGATCATCAGTCCCCTAAAACTTAGAACTACTTAAACCTAACTAACCTCAGGACATCACACACATCTATGCCCGAGGCAGGATTCGAACCTGCGACCGTAGCAGTCGCGTGGTTCCGGACTGAGTGCCTAGAACCGCTAGACCACCGCGGCCGGCTCACCATTTATCAGCATTATCCTTAATTTACGAGCTTGCGTGAAGTTCTGCAGTAGGACGATGCTCTAAGGAAATTGTTAGTTTAACGTTATTAATTGTGTGTATATTATCTGCTTATGGTGGTTAGTAAATAAATACGTCATAATGGCACCCCTTTTGAACGTTATTCGGAATAATATCGTTTCCCGCTTCTTCAATTAGGATCACTGAAAGTATAACTGCACGTTACAGAGAAGCCGACGACGTTAATACTGCTTCTGCGACGGACATAAACTTCGAGAGCTTCTCGAAGAAGAATCCTGCACGACGACTCTCTAAGACAGTCCAAGGACAGATTGCTTAATCTTCACAAAACTTTGATGAACGGCTACTCATACTGTATGCCTCTCATACCAACCTTTACGGACTCACTGGCTAAACTGAAACATTTCGGGAGGTTTAGTACAAGCTGTGGGTTCTCGCACTAGGCATCCCTTGCGAGGGATGAGCTGATCGCATCTGGGTAAATTGCAGCGGTTGTGTCAGACATCTTTTGAGTGTAAAATTGGATCGCAGTTGGATAACTCGTGAGGCAGACAGTATTTGTAACAAATTTGTGTGAAGAACAAGAGATGCAGGTCGACATAAAAGGAAGCACAAAGAGAACCATAACTGTAAAAAGTGACTGAAAATTGTGATTTCAGCATAGCAGCATTGGAACAGTGTGAGTCGCGTAATGCAGAAAGTGTGTCGCCGGTCGTAATACACAATTCGCGTCAAGGATTACGAAGCTTTCCCGAGTGAAACTTAACGGACGATCGTGTAGAGGACGTCGTGGCGGACAAAAAGGGATGACAGCGACTTCTAGCGTGGCAAGGCAAACCGAACAACGCAACGCGATGGCATCGCGCGGCAGGCACGTCAACACAAGATTTTGGTACACACATTGTGTGCGAACACAATAAATTAACTCGAAGAAAACGGTCTATTGAAACACAGTCAATATGGGTTTAGAAAACATCGATCCTGTGAAAGACAACTAGCTCTTTATTCACATGAAGTGCTGAGTGCTATTGACAACGGATTTCAGAAAGAAAGACGAGTGACCTACGTTTAGAACCAAATACCCCCTGATATGTCTCCGCTTGTAAAATCTAGAAAAGGACCAGTAATTAGAAGGAGTGATACGACAGGAAACGAGGAGCAGGAAGTGACAGTAGATAGTTTAAGGGCAACAAAAACATGGCTGAGTCAAACACTCAGGCAGGCGTCAGTGAGTGCACGAGTGAAGCTAACATAAATAAAGACACAGAATTTAGTTTGCAATAAATGTTCGCAGCTGTGATATCTAAACTAGAAGCAACTAACGACAAAATGGAAGACACTAACAACAGTTAATTGAAACCAAGCAAAAGCTACAAGCGACTAACAGTAAGAAGAAACTGCTAGGGATACTAAACGACAGTTAATGAAAGTCATTTAGGAACCTAACAAAATAGCCACGTACAAAACAGAGAAATACATCATGGAGATTGAAAAAGAATTTAAAGCTACACGAGAAAATATATAATGTATTAAAGGACCAAAGGGCAGTTCGATTTCACAAGGAGTACTCTACAGTGAAACTTCCTGGCAGATTAAAACTGTGTGCCCGACCGAGACTCGAGCTCGGGACCTTTGCCTTTCGCGGGCAAGTGCTCTACCATCTGAACTACCGAAGCACGACTCACGCCCCGCCCTCACAGCTTTACTTCTGCCAGTACCTTGCTTCCTACCTTCCAAACTTTACAGAAGCTCTCCTGCGAAACTTGCAGAACTATCACTCCTGAAAGAAAGGATATTGCGGAGACATGCCTTATCCACAGCCTGGGAGATATTTCCAGAATGAGATTTTCACTCTGCAGCGGACTGTGCGCTGATATGAGACTTCCTGGCAGATTAAAACTGTGTGCAGGACCGAAACTCGAACTCGGGACCTTTGCCTTTCGCGGGCAAGTGCTCTACCAACTGAGCTACCCAAGCACGACTCACGCCCCGTCCTCACAGCTTTACTTTTGCCAGTACCTCGCCTCCTACATTCCAAACTTTACAGAAGCTCTCCTGCGAACCTCGCAGAACTATCACTCCTGAAAGAAAGGATATTGCGGAGACATGGCTTAGCCACAGCCTGGGGGCTGTTACCAGAATGAGATTTTCACTCTGCAGCGGAGTGTGAGCTGATATGAAACTTCCTGGCAGATTAAAACTGTGTGCCGGACTCGAACTCGAACCGGCACACTCGGTCCGGCACGCAGTTTTAATCTGCCAGGAAGTTTCATATCAGCTCACATGCCGCTGCAGAGCGAAAATCTCATTCTAGTGCTGTACAGTACTGGCGCCTTTTTTTACCTAGCTTGCATTTATCATGAATCTCGCGCCCAGCGCTAAGTCCCAAGCAACTGGAAAAAAGCTTAAGTGACTCCAGTATATAAGAAGGGTAACTTATGTTTGCTGCAGAATTCTTGAACATATTCTCACTTCGAATATAATACACTTTATTGAGACTGAGAAGGTTATGTCCACGAATCAGCATGGTTTTAGAAAGCATCGTTCGTGCGAAACTCAGCTTCCCTTTTTTCACATGATATAATGAGAACTATGGATGAAGGGCAGCAGTCAGGCGCATACGGAATAATATAAGTCACAAAATTCACGCTATATAGTAGCACAGTCAGAGTGTATGAGTATTAAGAGAAACTAAAGTTTTAATAATTTTGGGATGATTTATGACAGTTTAAGGAACCAGTGCAGACGGTGCAATGCTAATGACCTCTCAATGGCATAGCTGAACGTGGCCGGGTGAGTTAATGAATGGTCACCGTCGTGACGGGTTCATCTAATTGGTTTGTTAGTAAATAGATAAGGTGAAGGGTATTGACCCCAAGAAAGGGAACACAGAAAAATTGTAAACACAACTGTTTCATGTAAGGATTTATAGTTGTTGATAAATAAATAAGTAAAGAACAAATATAATGTAATAAGAATTACAGTTGGAAAATAATTTTAAGCCGGCCAGGGTGGCCGAGCGATTCTAGGCGCTACAGTCTGGAACCGAGCGACCGCTACGGTCGCAGGTTCGAATCCTGCCTCGGGCATGGATGTGTGTGCTGTCCTTAGGTTGGTTAGGTTTAAGTAGTTCTAAGTTCCAGGCGACTGATGACCTTAGAAGTGAAGTCCCATAGTGCTCAGAGCCATTTTTTGAATAATTTTAAGGCAATAGTAAAATAGCAGTGTTTCGTGTAGTGAATTAGTTGTTTATTATGGACTAACTAACTATATTTAAAAACAAATCACTAGTTAATAAAAATAGCAGTTTATAAAGTTTTTTAATTTGTCGCTTGGGCGGAATTACAAATAAATTATTAAAATATTCGACGTATGAGAAATACTATTCTTGTTATTTTGTTTCTAATATATGTGTTTTTGTTGCGTGTCCTCATACTATGGTAAATGTAATCATGGATGGGAACACGGGAAATGTCGGAGCACTGAGAGCTGAATCAGATGAACAATCTGAAACAAGAGACAACTTCGACCGTCGAATAACAGTGTTTCGCGCAAAGAACGGGCCTGAATAGTAAGCAGTTTTTAAAATACAGTTATGATTGGCAGTAAGACGAAGAGACGTGAATTTCCTGACTGCATTGTGTATATTGCGTTTGTTGATTTTGTCTCTGTATAGCGTACATCGTGAAAAAGTGCGTCAATGGATTTCTTTGTGATGGCCAGTTAGACGCTGAAGAATGTGAGCGAAATGCATTTATTATTTTTCTAAAAGTATGGTAAATCAGACAACATTTTGCTGATGTTCTGAGCAAATTTATTGTAGATAATCAGTATCCTGAAATTTACAATTACTCTCTTTTGTGTATATCTGAATTGTTATATTTGATATGTTACTGGTGTTCAATGATTTTCCGTTTGAAAGAGTGACGATATTTAGTTTTGCGAGAGCATGGGAGGTAAAATTCAAAGATTATCTTAATACAACTAATCAGAAGGATAAGAGAAGCTGTTCATTATCTAAAAAATGTGACCGTATCTCACGAACAATAAGATTTTGCGTTTATAACATTTAAAAACGAAGTACTGAAATTATGTTGATGAAAATAATTAACATAAAACAACTTGCGTAAAATGCGAACTGACCTAACTGCACACGTTCTTCCTAAGAGCTAAAAGTCTGCGTTGCTATTGTTTCCAAAGTTACAACTTTGTTTAAAATAATGTCGCAATTTTGAAAATAAATTACCGAAGGATATGTGTAACGTACCTTTTCTGTCCCTGCCCCATTTTAATTCTTTATTTTCCAGTTTCACAAATTTCTATCGCTTTTGTAGCACTCAGTGAGTAAAGCGGTACTGCAGAACGCACACAATCGGGACTGTGGACCATATGGCGTTAACAGTGGCCGCCGCTGTGCGGCGCTGTGGCTAGATGGCTAGACCTGAGAACGCCCCTTACGGGAGTAGCGAGGTATGCAGGGAAAGCACAGTTATTCTGACGCGAAGCAATTAATTTTGTCCGACAAATATTTGCTAATAAAAGTCGCTTTTTCCAACGAAAATATTATGGTAGGGGTACAGGTCATTACTACTTCCTTATAACAATATTACAATTCCAGAAATCAATCAAGTTAATAAATAAATTAATAATTTTTAAGCTAAGGAAAATGTATGAACACGTACGAAACATCACGGGTGTAAAAAAGAGGTACACTCAGTGAGTAGTCAGTCGCTGATAGGATGGCTTCTGATCTAGTTTTCTGTGAAGACCATTCTCTCAGGAAATTGTTAGTTTTCAATTAATCATAATTAATGGGCCAGTATTATAAGTTTAAAGTGATTATTAAATTCAAATGGCTCTGAGCACTACAGGACTTAGCATCTGAGGTCTTCAGTCCCCTGGTTGTTAAATTATATACGAGGGCTGTTCAGAAAGTAAGCTCCGATTGATCGCGAAATGGGAACCACAGTGAAAATTAGAAATGTTTTATTTTTAACAGTTAGCTACACCATCCAGCTACTTCTCTACGTAGTTGCCGTTCTGACTAAGACATTTGTCGTAGCGTTGTACCAACTTTCCAATACCCTCATCATAAAAGACAGCCGCCAGTGCTTTCCGCCAATTCTCTACGCTGGCCTACAGCTCGTTTTCTGTGCCAAAAGGTTGTATTCATAGCCAGCGGTTCATGTGAGCAGAAATGAAACGCAGGGGGAGTCAATTACGGGCTGTATTGTGGGTAGTCAAACATTTCCAATTGAAAACGATGCAGGAGCATCTTCATTGCCCCTTCAGAATGCGGCTGAGAATATTGCCTTGTAGAAGAAACTGCACGACAGTTATGTAATGTTGGCTGTATAGCTTCAGGCGAAATTCCTCACCAGGTCCTCGTACTTGGCGGGAGACACTATTCTCTAGACAACTTTACGCGATCACTGTGAGCTCAGAAATGAGAGGAGTGACGTGATGCTATCTAGGGTCATACTAGAGACACTGCCGAACACATCTGTGCAAAGCTTTATCGGATTATCATAGTCGTTTCCATTTCGCGATCAATCGGAGCTTACTTTCTGAACAGCCCTCGTACATCGTAATGGCATCCACTTTGATCGTTATTCCGAACAATATAGCTTCTCGCTTCATCACTTAGAATCAAGGGAAGTAGAACAGAACTTTACAGAGAACCCGACGGCGCAGATACCGCTTCTGCGAGGGACATAAGCTTCGAGAGCTTCTCGGTAAAACAGGTAGAAAGATTCCTACACGACGACTATCCAAGGATTGCCTTAATCTCCGCAAAACTACTATGGAAATCCACGCCGTCATACTGTACGTCTTTTGTACCATCCTCCACGGACTCACTGGGTAAACTGAGTCATTTCTGGAGGTGTAGTGGAGGCGGGAGCTTCTTGGAACTTCCACCAACTCGAGAAGGACTGCTGCAGTGCTGACCCCCTTCGGCTCCAGCATCAATTTACGCACGATACACGCGGTTATGTGTGTTCAAGTATCGCTAGCGGCATGTTAAGGTAGTGTGACGCTCGTATTTCAATCTGCACCTAGGCCACCATTATTTCCTTGCAACCGATCAAAAATTAGTTAGGTACCTTTACTTTTTCAAGGTGGTAGTGTAAGATTACTGTCCCTATCAGGGCGACAGATGTGCAGCTGCTCCTGGCGGTTATTTTAGTAATTTTTCCTGCTATCGTTCTCTGATATGAAAGCTTTACCTAGATAACACGTTTCGTTATTAGAGAAACGTGGGCATATCGCCTAATACTAACACGTGACTCTTACACTTTTAAAATATTAAAGTTGTCCTGTTGAAAATGGAAAATGTCAGTTTGATATAATAACAGTACAATTAATATTACTTCAGTTTATTGTCAACAGTGCCTAAGCTAACCCACCCTTGTGTCAGCAGTTAAGCTCATTTCACGGTCGTAGTGCAGAAACTGTTGATTTATTGTATTTTCACATTTATTAAACAGGTAAACGCTGATCATGGAAGCATTTTCATTTACCTTCTACTGTCCACATTTTCTTACTGATTAACAGTAAATTTCATAACGAATACCGTGCGCCTTTCCGCGAAATTGTTGATGTACTTACACACATTTTATTGCGAAACAACGTGACACGTTCGACTCTTAATTATTCCTTCTAGCAAATTTGCGCTCAACTTCGAAAATTCTAGAAACTAGCGATATGTAAGGACTATTGTACCGCTTCGTCATAACATCAAAAGCAACAGTACTCCTTATAGTAACCAAAACTTTATTACTATCCCTTGTAATCAGAGTATCACCAATGAACAACGAAAATTCTACATATTAGCATACGTTGATCTATATGGAGAACACAGTCAGTTCCCACAACAGACAGCACAAATAAAGGAAAGAAAGCCGGCCGGAGTGGCCTTGCGGTTCTAGGCTACAGTCTCGAACCGAGAGACCGCTACGGTCGCAGGTTCGAATCCTGCCTCGGGCATGGATGTGTGTGATGTCCTTAGGTTAGTTAGCTTTAATTAGTTCCAAGTTCTAGGTGACTGATGACAATTTTCCATCCAGATTAAGAATCGGCATAATTGTATACGAATGTGTTGTGGCATTGATGATAGTTGAACTTGAGCACTGTCATGCACGTCATATAAACTGTATCGAGCACTTCGAAACGCGCAAACATCAGCTTTTGTAACAATGCCTTGTCCGTTCTTGAATATCTGTAGTTTTTCTTATGGACTACACAGTTATATTGCTGTGGACATATTCGAATTCTATTCATAGTTGTTTTTTTTACTGTACTGTGGATTATCTTCCACGTACGTAATTATGTTTCGTACCCATCCCATCGGCAACGATTATCTCTATTACATTTCACTGGAGGCGGTATTTCTGGCTCCCCGTCCGACAAGGATGAACTACATGTTTTAGTCTCACTTTCACTTGTTAAGCACGTATCGTCACTATTTTAATTCTCATGTACATTGTCTGCACAGTTTAGCGTATACGACACCACACATTACACTGACTCATCTTGCAGAAACGCTGATATTTCATTGTCTGCTACCTCTTTCTCACTCCGTTACTTTCTGACGCAATGTAATCTTCGGCAACTGTTGTTGTCGATGTACCGCAATGTTTGCTTTGTTTATCGTTGCCATTGCTGTGCTGTGTATCAACACCACTAGCCTTGTAGCACTAATTACTCGTCGACTAAGCAGTTCAGCTACGCTCCATAGCCTCGTGGTGTGATCCAGTCCCTCCCATTGTTGCCATTATAAAATGGTTCAAATGGCTCTGAGCACTATGGGACTTAACATCTATGGTCATCAGTCCCCTAGAACTTAGAACTACTTAAACCTAACTAACCTAAGGACATCACACAACACCCAGTCATCACGAGGCAGAGAAAATCCCTGACCCCGCCGGGAATCGAACCCGGGAACCCGGGCGCGGGAAGCGAGAACGCTACCGCACGACCACGAGCTGCGGACGTTGCCATTAGCAGCCAATTTGTGGTTGCACGGTAGACAATATGTGGGGCGTCGCATGCCACGAAGGTCATTGGACTTTCGCGAGCCGGCCGGAGTGGCCGTGCGGTTGTAGGCGCTACAGTCTGGAACCGAGCGACCACTACGGTCGCAGGTTCGAATCCTGCTTCGGGCATGGATGTGTGTGATGTCCTTAGGTTAGTTAGGTTTAATTAGTGCTAAGTTCTAGGCGACTGATGACCTCAGAAGTTAAGTCGCATAGTGCTCAGAGCCATTCTTTTGACTTTCGCGAACTCGCACTCAGGGTATTCCTTGTTACATGAGAATCATTGTACTTTGTTTTGTAAATATCGGTTTTTTCTTTGCAGTAATTTTATTTTATTTTATTTTTTTTCTCAGGACCTATCAGCTCGTAGATCAGAGTCACTGCCAACAGAATCAGCTGTTATGGTGCATTCGAGAGGAGTGTCTATGTTTATACCAGTGCTGAAAACTTAATTCGTGTCTTCAACCTGAAAGACAGTAAGCTCCATTAAAATTTAATTTATGCAAATGTTCTGAGTAAGGACCAGACCTATAAGTTCGCTCTGAAATACTATGTAATATGAATCATATTCGTTTGATAAATGACGATTAATAAACGTAAAGAAACTTCTGTCAAACTTTGTCTTAAGTATGTTTTTCAGCTTTTCCACTATGTAACTTTTGATGTAGAGCCTGTCTTCTCCATCTTTTTCTTCCAGCAGTGAGTACAAGCATAAATCACTGTCTGTAATTTGAGAAACGTGCGTATTTTTCCACAAACCGCTGACAACTGGGCAACAGGATGCTTGGCACATGCAAGCAGCGGCTGTTTCCTGCACACTTTAGGGTGATGTTGCTTTTCTTCCAACTTGAAAACTGTTTTATGTGTTAGGCATATTAGTACGCATCATCGTATCACCTAAAAGGGACCAAACATTAAGTAGTCGTGACCCCATTTTTCATTGTAAACAATTCATATTTTTTGCTACAGACTACTTAGAAATTACGTGTCGCCAATGTTGAAAAAGACACTTCACCATGAAACTGTAAGGTACGAAGGAAATCAATGTTGTTTGTGAACTGGTTTCCACACAATCGAATATTAGGTATTATACAGGCTGATTCTGATTGACTTTTGAAAACCCCCGAAGCGACGTAGATGACAGTGAGACAAGAAATCTGAGACAGTCTGGGTCGCAATAGTCCGGAAAAAACCCAAAAAGTGGATGACAAATGTTGAAAATGTGACGTCACCAGATGAAGTAGCTCGCCGCACTTGCTGCCTGTCGCACCTAGTCATCCCAACACAAGTCAAGTGTTCACATTAGTGTGACGCCGGGGCTATGTGCGCGACTTAAGCGCGTGGGGTTCACGGTTCGAGTCATGTGTTTGGCAGGCAGTAATTACTTCACTGCGTTAGGCAATTACATGTGTACATTGAGAGAAGATTCATTGTTTTATATACCAGTATCGCGGTCTCCGCTAGTGTACTGCACAGCACAGTAGAATAGTACCCTACTGTACTGCGTCGCAAGCAAATGAATATAAGCTTCCGGACAGCTTCGTCACCAACAAACGACCTACGTTTCCTTCACTACATAATGTCTGCAAATGAAGACAGAAGAGACAAACGAGAAGAAACACCAAACATAAACAACGTTCAAATGGTTGAAATGGCTCTGAGCACTATGGGACTTAACATTTGAGGTCACCAGTCCCTTAGAACTTAGAACTACTTAAACCTAACTAACCTAAGCACATAACACACATCCATGCTCGAGGCAGGATTCGAACCTCCGACCGTAGCAGTCGCGCGGTTCCGGACTGAAGCGACTAGAACCGCTCGACCACCGCGGCCGGCAAAAACAGCATTCACTTGCTTACAGCGAGGACAATGATTTTGTGAGTTCTACGTTTACAACAGATCACATTTACAAAAGGTGTTGGAAACCTGCACCATTTTCTCGAATACAAGAGTTGCATCGAAGAATCATTCCTTCACGCCAAAGGCTAATCGTTGCACGTGCGGCGAGGTACGTCATATGGTGACGTCAGATGTTCAACATTTCTCAACCAGTTTTGGGGTATTTCCCGACATTTGCTGCCCCATCTGTCTCATATTAAATCACTTGTCTCAACGTCATTTTCGTCGCTTCAGAGGTTTTTAAACGTTAATAAGAATCTCTCTGGCTGTGGTAAAGAGAACACTCAAATTCGAAGGAATTCGGGTTTTAAGTGTATAAAGAAAATACTAACATAAGGAGTTGATATAGCTTTGCTTCATTTGAATACAGTATTTTTTACGGCTAATGAGCTTTTGTTGTTTACAGCAAGAAAACCAGAAAACTCATTTTTCTCACGCACTGCCATCAGCCGCAGTGTGGGAACCGCTCGTTAATTTTCTGTGCGGGAAATCTCATTACTACAATGGTAAAGGTTGAAATATTGACATATATATTTTTTTACTTTTACGGTCCATCAAACAACTGTTCACTAATAGCCGGCCGGGGTGGCTGAGCGGTTCTAGGCGCTACAGTCTGACTAGGTGCGGCAGACAGCACGTGCGGTGAGGTACGTCATCTGGTGACCTCACATGTTCAACATTTGTCATCCACTTTTTGGGGTGTTTCCGGACTATTGCGACCCAGAGTGTCTCGTATCAGATTACTTCTGTCAGCGTCATCTACGTCGCTTCAGGGGGTTTCAACCGTCAATCAGTATCACCCTGTATAATACCTAACATTCGAGTAATACACAAGATTTCAAACATACAGAGCGTATTCGCCCACATTTGGCATCAGACACAGCTGTTAACTCGGTTGCAATATGGCACACTTTGCATGCGCGCTAAATTTTGGCGAACTTTATACCGTCATTTCTGTGGCCAGGTTGTGGTTAAGATTTCGAGCAGTAAACGTATCGGCGCAGCAGGGACCGGTACGTGGGATGCTGCCCTCACCGCGACCAGGAAGCGGCGGCGGCCCGTGCGGCGCAGTCTGGGGCCCCGCATCACATCACGCGGACGCCCCGCTGGCAGCGGCGGCAGGTACAGCGGCGCCGCGGCCGCCCTTTGTCCCGCCCAGCGGGCGGCCGGCCTCGGCCCTTAATGAGCCGCCCTAATGACGCGGCGCGGCCTTACAAGGCCACCACGGCGCGCCCGCACTCCCCAGCTCCGTGCAGCAACAACAACAACGACAGTACACCCACCTACTTGTTGCCACCTCGACGGGTTGTAGCAGTCTTGCGTCAGCCCTAAACAAGTTGTTTCAAATGGCTCTGAGCACTATGGGACTTAACTGCTGAGGTCATCAGTCCCCTAGAACTTAGAATTAAACCCAACTAACCTAAGGACATCACACACATCCATGCCCGAGGCAGGATTCGAACCCGCGATCGTAGCGGGCGCTCGGTTCCAGACTGTAGCGCCTAGAACCGCAAGGCCACTCTGGCCGGCCTAAACAAGTCTGTCATCTGACAAGGGAACCTCCCCGTCGCACCCCCGTCAGATTTAGTTATAAGTTGGCAAATTGGATAGGCCTTGAAAAACTGAACACAGATCAATCGAGAAAACAGGAAGAAGTTGTATGGAACTATAAAAAAATAAGCAAAATATACAAACCGAGTAGTCCATGTGGAACATAGGCAACATCAAGGAAAGTATAAACCTAAGAGCGCCGTGGTCTCGTGGTTAGCGTGAGCAGCTGCAGAACGAGAGGTCCTTGATTCATGTCTTCCCTCGAGTGAAAAGTTTACTTTCTTTATTTTCCCAACTTATGATCTGTCCGACGTCTCTGTTCACTGTGATAAGTTTAGTGTCTGTGTTTTGCGACCGCACCGCAAAACCGTGCGATTAATAGACGAAAGGACGTGCCTCTCCAGTGGGAACCGAAAACATTTGATCGCAAGGTCATAGGTCAAGCGATTCCTTCACAGGAGAACACGTCTGATATGTTCTATACGACACTGGTGACGGCATGTGCGTCACATGACAGGAATATATGTCGACCCACCTAACTTGTACACTTGGGTAATGGGTAAAAAGATTCTTCTACCTTGCCCGATTTAGGTTTTCTTGAGCATACATACTACGGCGCACTTACCTCGCATCGGACGGACGGACAGATAATAATTGTCTGAAAATAAAAAATTATACTCTTCACTCGAGGGAAGACTTGAACCAAGGACCTCTCATTCTGCAGCTGCTCACGCTAACCACGAGACCACGGCGCTCCTGAGTTCGCACTGTCCTTGATGTTGATTATCTTTTGCATGGACTACTCAGTTTTTTATATTGCTTATTTTTTTCATAGTTACACACAACTTCTTCCTGTTTTGTCGATTGATCTGTGTTCAGTTTCTCAAGGCCTATCCACTGTGCCAACTGATAACTAAATCTGAGGGGGGTGCGATGGGGAGGTTCCCTTGTAAATACGTGCGGCACTGCCGGAGTGGGAGGGGGGAGGTCGTGCCACGGAGGTGGAATAACACCGCCGACCCCACCCCCACCCCAATATTTTTCGAAAAGCAGGTCCAAGTTTTTACTCTTATTTGACAGAGATCAACATCACTGAAGGAATATATTCAAGCTTAGCTAATTATACATACTGGAAGTTCTTCTCCATTAAGAATTAATAGATTACACGATTTACTAACATGCCAGTAAATCACTTAGGCTGAGGTAATACAAGTCATGGGATATCGATATGCACATATGCAAATAACGATATTATCGCGTACACAAGGTATGAAAGGGCATTGGCGGAACTGTAACCAGGTGATTCACATGAAAAGGTTTCCGACGTGATTATCTCCTGGCTGCACGACAAGAATTAACAGGCTTTCAGCGCGGAATGGTAGTAGAAACTAGACGCATGGGACATTCCGTTTAGGAAATCGTTGGGAACTACAGTATTCCGACATCCACAGTGTCAGGGTGAAACATCCACTTTGAAAAATTAATTAATTACTGTGCTGATAAACTTCTACCTTATTTTTCAAACAGCTGAGCAAAACTAAAAGTACTCTGACATTACTCTCTTTTCTTATTCTGATCAACACTAAACTGACACACAATATTTTCAGCGCAACGCAACCTGACTTTCAAATATCCCTACAAAAGAATGGCCTCACTAACAATAACCTATACGTTTCATGAATCATTTACCTCACAAAAATCTTCGTTACTGGAACTGCTGCAATACAGCGAGCGCCAATACTCCCAGCTAAATAAAAGATTCTAACTACTGAAGGCACTAACTACTGATAGGCATAGTCAGCAAATGAAAGATTTTGATAGAAAACAAACAATGTATTTACCTTAATAATGTTCAAAAGTCATAATATATATATCACTTCAAGATATCCAGTATTACAAATTTACTCTTTCCGGCAGACACACGTTCAGATCGTCCGCTCTTAAAATTCTGCCAATTCTCTCACCACATCCACCACTGCTGTCGGCTCACCTCCAACTGCGCAACGCTACGCGCTGTTCACATCCAACTGCCCAACTCTGCAATAGCAAATACTCCAACAATGCTAACCAGCCACAGACTGCACACAGCACAGTCAGTAGTGATTTTCATACAGAGCGCTACGTGGCGTTACCAACATAAAAACCTAAACAGCCAACTCACAAGTGGTATGAATACCAGATTTCAGTCGTTACCTATCACCACGGAGAGTGCACTGACCTGCGGCCTTCACTTAACGACCGAGAGCAGCGGCGTTTCCGTACAGTTGTAATTGCTAACAGACAAGCAACACTGCGTGAAGTAACCACAGAAATCAACATGGGGCGTACGACGAACGTCTGCCTTAGGACAGTGCTGCAAAATCTGGCGTTAATGGACTATGGCAGCAGACGAGCGACGCGAGTGCCTTTGCTAACAGCACGACGTCGCCTGCAGCGACCCCCCCCCCCCCCCCTTGGCTCGTGACCGTATCTGTTAGACCCTACAAGACTGGAAAACTGTTGACTGGTAAACTGAGTCCCGATTTCGGTTGGTAAGAGTTGATTGTACGGTTCTAGAGTGGCGCAGACCCCACGTACATATGGACCCGAGCTGTCTACATCTACATCTACATCCACATTTATACTCCGCAAGCCACCCAACGGTGTGTGGCGGAGGGTACTTTACGTGCCACTGTCATTACCTCCCTTCCCTGTTCCAGTCGCGTATGGTTCGCAGGAAGAACGACTGTCTGAAAGCCTCCGTGCGCGCTCTAATCTCTCTAATTTTACATTCGTGATCTCCTCGGGAGGTATAAGTAGGGGGAAGCAATATATTCGATACCTCATCCAGAAACGCACCCTCTCGAAACCTGGCGAGCAACCTACACAGCGATGCAGAGCGCCCCTCTTGCAGAGTCTGCCACTTGAGTTTGTTAAACATCTCCGTAACGCTATCACGGTTACCAAATAACCCTGTGACGAAACGCGCCGCTCTTCTTTGGATCTTCTCTATCTTCTCCGTCAACCCGATCTGGTATGGATCCCACACTGATGCGCAATACTCAAGTATAGGTCGAACGAGTGTTTTGTAAGCCACCTCCTTTGTTGATGGACTACATTTTCTAAGGACTCTCCCAATGAATCTCAACCTGGTACCCGCCTTACCAACAATTAATTTTATATGATCATTCCACTTCAAATCGTTCCGCACGCATACTCCCAGATATTTTACAGAAGTAACTGCTACCAATGTTTGTTCCGCTATCATATAATCATACAATAAAGGATCCTTCTTTCTATGTATTCGCAATACATTACATTTGTCTATGTTAAGGGTCAGTTGCCACTCCCTGCACCAAGTGCCTATCCGCTGCAGATCTTCCTGCATTTCGCTACAATTTTCTAATGCTGCAACTTCTCTGTATATTACAGCATCATCCGCGAAAAGCCGCATGGAACTTCCGACACTATCTACTAGGTCATTTATATATATTGTGAAAAGCAATGGTCCCATAACACCCCCCTGTGGCACGCCAGAGGTTACTTTAACGTCTGTAGACGTCTCTCCATTGATAACAACACGCTGTGTTCTGTTTGCTAAAAACTCTTCAATCCAGCCACACAGCTGGTCTGATATTCCGTAGGCTCTTACTTTGTTTATCAGGCGACAGTGCGGAACTGTATCGAACGCCTTCCGGAAGTCAAGGAAAATAGCATCTACGTGGGAGCCTGTATCTAATATTTTCTGTGTCTCATGAACAAATAAAGCGAGTTGGGTCTCACACGATCGCTGTTTCCGGAATCCATGTTGATTCCTACATAGTAGATTCTGGGTTTCCCAAAACGACACGATACTCGAGCAAAAAACATGTTCTAAAATTCTACAACAGATCGATGTCAGAGATATAGGTCTAAAGTTTTGCGCATCTGCTCGACGACCCTTCTTAAAGACTGGGACTACCTGTGCTCTTTTCCAATCATTTGGAACCTTCCTTTCTTCTAGAGACTTGCGGTACACGGCTGTTAGAAGGGGGGCAAGTTCTTTCGCGTACTCTGTGTAGAATCGAATTGGTATCCCGTCAGGTCCAGTGGACTTTCCTCTGTTGAGTGATTCCAGTTGCTTTTCTATTCCTTGGACACTTATTTCGATGTCAGCCATTTTACTGTGCAAGCCGGTGGTGGTTCGATAATGATGTGGCGTGTGTTTACATGAAATGGGCTGCGTCCTCTGGACCATCTGAACCGATCATTGACTTGGATACCACTTGCAACCATTCTCGGACTTCATGTTCCCAAACAACTATGGAATTTTTGTGAATGGCAATGCGGAACACATCGGCCGCAATTGTTCGCGATTGGATCGAAGAATGTTCTGGACAATTCGAGCAAATGATTTTGCCGGCCAGCACTCCCGACACGAATCCCATCGAACACATATGGGACGTAATCGAGAGGTCACTACGTGCACAAAATCCTGCATCGGCAACAGATTCGCAACTATTGATCGATTATAGAGGCAGCATGACTCAATGTTTCTGCAGAGGACCGGTGACCAAGTAGTTAAGTTTTCTGAAACTACAGTTTTAAGTGCTACCACGAACTATTATCCACGACTGTATAGGGAGGCTATTGAAATTTATAAACATGAAGATAATTTTAATAGAAAAGAAGAGGCTTTGAAATTGAACGAGATATGGACAATGGCGTTACAGAATCGATAAGTGATTTTTATCTATGACGGACTATTATCGATAGTTACATTTTATCTTTGAGTAGTTTTCTCTCTGCTACTATGTGCAAGCTAGAACACGCCCACTTTCCTCGGTATTTAGGCCACTCTCCGACGCCCGACTCGTCAGTCGGTAGGACTCAACAGGACCAGCTATACCTCTGAGGATGTCCAACGTAGTATTGGACGAAACGTTAGGAATAGAAGTATTCCATGGACCACGGCCATATAACCCGGAAGAATTATCAACAACAGTACTATCCGGTCGTGAAGGCCTTCACTGTAGGACCTCCAACGACTTGAGTCTATGCCACATTGAGTTGCCACCCTAATCCGGGCAAAAGAAGCTCCGACACGCTAACGGACGGCATCCCATGACTTTTGTCGCCTCTGTGTATATTATTCATCAGAAAGAAAATATTCCAAGTTATAATGAACGATGTTGGAGCGACTACTAGTGATGAAGGAGCGGGGTAGATAAGTACGAATCTAATTGGTTTTCCTGTCAGGCAACAAGGATGGCAACGAGGCAGACGACTCTTAATCTTTGAAAACAGAATTTGAACTCTTTCATCTACGATACGACGTAAAATGCCTCGAAGAAACAAAGTATGTTTCGTCTCTATGAAAAAAGAAGTTCGAGGATAAATTGCCAATGTTGAACGCAACTATAGTGTTCTACGACGACTGATGAACTACCTGCGTTTAACAGTGGCACAGGTGGGACTCATTCACGTAGCAGTTTGCGGTGTCGACAAGTTGCTGTTCGATCAGATAGACTTAATATGTGCTGCTAGAATATTTATAACAAATTTTGATCAAAATGGTTCAGATGGTTCTGAGCACTATAGGACTTAACATCTGAGGTCATCAGTCCCCGAGACAGAACTACTTAAACCGAACTAACCTAAGGACATCACACACATCCATGCCCGAGGTAGGATTCCAACCTGCCACCGTAGCAGCAGCGCGGTTCCTGACTGAAGCGCCTAGAACCGCCTGGCCACCCCGGCCGACGTCACTTTTTTTTTTTTGCAAGTATTTTTGACTTTTTGACGTTTCAAAAAGAAGCTAAATAAAATCGTGTATATAAGAGGCTTTTCATTTACATTGCCAATAAAAATCAGTTTGAAAAACTATAAAGTTTGAAAGTTTCCACGGTTGTTTAGGACATAATACATAATCATAGAAATACACACACTGTCGATAAATTTCACTATTAATATTATCCAGTTTTTCTAGCCTCGTTAATCCAAAAATACGTTTTCAACGAGGCATAAATTGTCACGCCTTAGGAATTTCCACTCTCATTGAAATATATGGTCTGAGGCACCCAGCATGCTGGAAAAACCGGTTTTAAATCCTAATTTTTTCAAGGATGCGCATCTACCTAAGAACGAAATCTGTTTGAAACTGATAACAAGAGATATATACCGGTCAAAATAGCCGGGTTTGAAATAACAAATATTCGGTCGTTTTTTGCTATTATTTCCAGCAATAAACATAGACATCGAATAAAGGCTCTGAGCACTATGGGACCCAACTGCTTTGGTCATAAGTCCCCTAAAACTTAGAACTACTTAAACCTAACTAACCTAAGGACAGCACACAACACCCATCCATCACGAGGCAGAGAAAATCTCTGACCCCGCCGGGAATCGAACCCGGGAACCCGGGCGTGGGAAGCGAGAACGCTACCGCACGACCACGAGATGCGGGCACATCGAATAAAGGTTTTGAACATTTTTAGCCTCTATCAGACTCTTGGATTACACGTTTCATGACACAGTGAATCAAAATATGAATTATGTACATAAAGGAAAACTTTGTCCGTCCACCATTCGCTACTGCTGTCTAAAAGTAATACTGCAAAAAATTCACCAGCATTTTCTCCCACTGATTCAATTTCTTTTTACTCTGCTCGAAAGTTCTGTTGTAATCGACGATGATATACCATTTTGACATTACGGATATTCACTACTAAAAGGGGAGATCTATGATTGGAGAAGTATTTTTCGTGTCAAGTTTTCTGTTTCCGAGGACTGGAAGCAGATGAAATCACATTATGTGGACATAAGCAGCAGGTCAGCTAAATTCCGTGTAGTTGATCATGAAAGCTGCATATAACGAGCATGAAGCTGGAGTCAAGTCTACAGTATGCTTGTAAGTGCAAATGATCAGCATTTCAGTGCAACCGCAACAGAGCGCGTGAGGATAGCGCCCTCTTCAATCTGTGCATAAGCAACGTTACCGAAGCGGGTTTCCCATTCAGAAACTGTAGCTAAATGTTCCGAGTCTCGTGTGGAAGGCGGAACGGTCTGCCAGCACAGCTATCGTATGAATATCGACTCGCTACATGCTAGCACTAGACAGATACGAGCTATAGACGTCCCAGCACTCAAAACTGCATCTCACTGTAGTGGGAAGTATGTGTCCCATGAACCACGAAAGGGTAAACAGTCTGGTTAAACTGGAGGTAAACACAACCAGGATAACCAAAAACGGATTGTTTCAACGGTGATCGCCATCCCTATTCCACAGTAACGTTTGAGCTATGGTCTGCAGCGTCACAGCACGGCCACCATCGTTGCGGCGTTCCTTAGCGCGGAGACAAGGGGCGGCGTGCCGACTGTGGTGCAGAAACTGCAACCCTGCACACGGGAGAGGCACCATGCACTCTCTCCGGAGAAATCCCGGTTCCGCGTACTGCGTCACGGCAGACGTATCCAAGTGCCGAATGTCCGTGGGGAACGAACGTTGCCATATTTCACTTGTCGCCGCCATACGGTGCCGGCACGTAGTGTGGTGCATGGCACGTGATGCTCTTGCGTACCTAATACAGTCACCTGTGTATCGTGTAACCGGTATTTTTCGAGAGCACCCGATACGTTTCCCAAGTGTTGAGACTCCAGCTTCCAGGTTTCTGTGACATTATTGTTCAACAAGACCGAAAGGCAGTTTGTGCTGTCCGCACCTATCTCGATACAGAGGCTGTTCGACTGTTACTGTTGAATGATACCTACCCGTGCTTGAACTAGGGGCATCCTATGCGAATGGTTAGATTGAAACCGAACAGATTACTCGTTTGGGTAAAGTATGTCTCATTCTAATAATACGAGGGTGAGTCAAATGAAAACCGTAAATATTTTTTAAAATATTATTTATTGTGCAGAAGTGGCACAAATCTGTATCACTTTTCAACATAATCTCTCCCACGCTCAATGCAAGTCCTCAAGCGCTTACAAAGTGCGTAAATTCCTTTAGAAAAAAATTCATTTGGTAGTCCGCGCAACCACCCATGCACCGCGTGGCGTACCTCTTCATCAGAACGGGACTTCTTTCCTCCCACTGCGTCTTTGAGTGGTCCAAACATATGGAAAACACTTGGGGCAAGGTCTGGTGAGTATGGTGGATGATGAAGACACTCAAAATGCAGGTCTGTGTTGCAACTGTTATACGGGCAGAGTGGGGCCTTGCATTGTCATGTTGCAGAAGGACACCTGCTGACAGCAATTCACATCGCTTTGATTTGATTGCAGGCCGCAGATTATTTTATTAGGAGATCTGTGTATGATGCACTGGTGACAGTGGTCCCTCTAGGCATGTAATGCTCCGAAATGACGCATTTTTCGTCCCAAAAGAAAGTCAGCATAACCTTCCCTGCTGATGGTTCTGTTCGAAACTCTTTGATTTTGGTGATGAGGAATGGCGCCATTCCTTGCTCGCTCTCTTTGTTTCCGGTTGGTGGAAGTGAACACAGATTTCGTCGCCAGTAACGATTATTGCAACGAAGCCATCACCTTCTCGTTCAAAGCGCCGAAGAAGTTCTTCACATACATCAACATGTCGTTCTCTCATTTCAGGAGTCAACTACAGTGGCACCATCATGCAGACACTTTGTGAAACTGGATCACATCATGCACATTGTGGTGTGCTGACCCCTTGACCAATCTGTAAACATGCTGCAATGTCATTCATTGTCACTCGGTGGCTTTCCTTCACTATGGCTTCAACTGCTGCAATGTTCTGTGGAGCCACAACTTGTTGTGCCTGATCTGGACGCTGAGCATCTTCCACGGAATTCACACCATTTGCTAACTTCCTATTCCATTTGTAGACTTGCTG
The DNA here is from genome assembly GCF_023864275.1 of Schistocerca cancellata. Lineage (NCBI taxonomy): Eukaryota > Metazoa > Arthropoda > Insecta > Orthoptera > Acrididae > Schistocerca > Schistocerca cancellata. Next base: position 493,326,494 of record NC_064634.1, read on the forward strand.
CTGTGACAAACATGCATCACCGTACTGAACTTTTATTCGTCGATGAATTTCCATAGGTTTCACACCTTCACTATTCAAAAACCGAATAACAGAACGCTGTTCTTCCCTGGTGCAAGTGGGGCGGCCATCTTTATACTGATACTGCTACGGTATGTGTGCATCTGCGCTATGATGCCACCTACAGGCCATTCTGCACGCTGTTTGTAGCACGCTTACCAACTTACAGGATAACGGCGCGAAATTTCGATTTGTTTTTACAAATTTAAGGTTTGCATTTGACTCACTCTCGTATTATGAGTTGATTAGTAATTAAATCAGTTTGGATTGCACTGAGTCACTGGGATATTATCTCTCTCACTATCATTTGATCAAATTCAGAATAAGACTTTCGTATTAATACCAAGTAAAATATTAAGAAACTAAATGGTCAAACCAGATGGCTCTGAGGGAGCCAGGTTAAAAGTTGGATGAGCTCCACATGTAAGGTTAAGAACACAATACAGAAACCATTTAACACTGTTTAACGAATAAAATCGCAAGTAATGTCAATTACTGACAAAAATGATCGTTAAAGGAATACTTGATGCTGCTTGTATGATACATTAGCTATTTCAGTGACTATTTCTTAACGTGTGGGAAAGCCTCGGTTTGGTATAAGGAAAGTTTCGTCTCATCTGCATGTACATGCACATTCCCCCACAATACTCACACAGAAAGAGAACCACGTAAGGATAAAATTTATACATCAGACTGAAAATCGATGGGCCAGAGAAACGTTAGCTTTATTGATCTTGCGCGTGGTGGGTAGGGGTGCGATACAATACAGATATACATAAGATGAAACCAAATTCTCATACGATTCGAAATTCAATTTGGACAGCACGCTTGAATGAATAATAAGTTGAGCTTAAGGCTTCCAACGTGGCGGAAAGGCATGTGGTCTGGTTTAGCTGACTGAAAAATACTCTGATAGTGCTTCCTCTTTAACGCAATGCTTCATCTCAGCATCCTCTCAAGAAATCCACGTCTTACACTCGTCCCTCTGATAACGATTTAACGTAAACGCCCCAATTCATACCGCTTCTTAGGACGACTCCTAAACACACGATCTGGTGTGCTCAAAATCTTGACCGCTGATATCGTAATCAAATTCTACTGTGTTATTTCTCTTTTGTTATGCGCATTAACTTACATTTATCCTCATTCAAAGGGGACAACCACCCATTACACCGAGTGGAAGTTTTGTGCCGGAAATTTTGTGCCAGTCTTTCTGGAATTACTTACGAGCGTCCAACAGCGTTACTTTCCGGCGCACAACATTATCATCAGCGGGCAATACAATACTTCTACATCTACATCTACATACATACATACTCCAAAAGCCACCTTACGGTGCATGGTGGAGGGTACTTTGTTCCAATGCTAGTCTTTTCCTTTCGGCACCACTCGCGAAAGGAACGAGGGGGAAACGATGGCCTGTATGATTCCCTGAGAGGACTAATTTCTTTTGTTTTCTTCACTGGTCTTACGCAACATGCGAAGTTGATGGCGGTGGATTTGTTCTGCTATCAGTCACAAATCCTTCTTCTGTAAACTTTCTCAATAATGTTTCGCGAAAACAACGTCGTCTTCCCTCCAGAAATTTCCATTTTCGTTCACGGAGTTTTCCGTAACGGTAACGTCCTGATCGAAGCTTCCAGTAATAAAACTAGCAACATTGGTCCGACTGACTTCGATGGCTTTCTTTAAGCTGGCCTGCTCAGGATCCGAAACTCTGGACCAGTACTCAAGAATAAGTCGCACTAGTTTCCATAGGCGGTCTCTTCTACATATGAACCACACTTTCCTCAAAATCTCCCAATAAACTGAAGTCGGCCATTGGCTTTATACCACGGACCATAGCTGCTCGTTTTATTTCATACTGCTTTACAACCTTACGTCTCGATATTCAATCGCTGTAACTATCAAGCAGCACATCACTAATACCGCAAACATTGGACGATCGTTTTTGCTGCTAATCTGCATTAACTTACATTTCTCTACATTTAGTGCAAGATCCCAACAGTCACACCGAAGAGAAATTTTGTCAACCTGTATGCCCCTACAGCCACATAATGACGATAGTTTTCCGGTAGCTACATCGTCATCAGCAATCTGTCGCAGATTGTTTACATGTGCGTTTCATAATTCCTCCCCTTCCACCTTCCACCCCTGACGGTACACTTGTCTCTGATGAACGCCGTCCAGTTTAGCGTTCTGGAGAAGTATTGGAGCCACACATATATCTGGGAACCTATTCCGTATTACACTCCTAGCTTTGTTAACAGTCTGCATAGAGGCACCGTGTCAAACATTATCTGGAAATCTGGGAATATGGGATTGGTCTCAAATCCTTCATCCATGTTTCGCAGATTATGGTGCGAGAAAACCGTATACTCTCTTTTGCACTAGCTTTCTAAGTCCGTACTGATTTTTGAAGAGTAGCTTTCCTTCCTGAGATTTTTTTTTTTTTTTGCATTCTAATTTCGAATATGCTCAAGAATTCTGCTGCAAACCGACTTTAAGAACTTTGGTCAAAACCTCAGCCCCGGCATAAAGGGGAAACTACGGTATAAAGGGGACACTAAACGGGCAAGGGAAGGTGCGGGCCATTTATCATAAGTCATTTGTTACTTCAACAATCTATCATTGCGCAGATACCAAAACACTAACAAAATACAAATGATAACAGCTGCTTGTAATGAACGTAACTAAGAAGCCGCAGCTAGTGAGTGATGGAAATTAGTGCCAGGAAGAGATTAAAAATTAGAACAGAAGCTTAAATTTCAGCAGAAAATTAGATGAAATAATTAAGGAAAGGAATGCAGGCAGTTACTCCAAAATTTCTTCAATTAACAAATTGATGATTATTTAGTTAATTTAAACGAATAAGACGCAGCAATTTAGGGAGGACTAACAAACAGGTAGTACAATCAAATATAACTCAAACACGCGCATTGCGCTGAGCAACAGTGACAGCCAATGATGCTGAAGATCACAATTCCAACATTTGGTTGGTCAAGGGGGAGGGGGGGCATTAATGAATATATGGGGTGTAGTAACATGAAATTCCAAAAGTCTGGTCTGTCGAACTGAGACCCGTTAAGTACTAACTGCAACGTAACGTTCCAGTACTGGTGGTGGTAAAAGTCTACCTAAGTAGGTACGTTACCGTCGCTTTGACCTGTCCTACCGCTCCTGCAAGCTACCGTCTGTAGTAAATGGTTTTTTAAATTCGTGTGGTCCACGAAATTACTAGCCCCTGCGAGTTATTGCTGGGTATTAGTAATTTCTAGCGGAAGGTTTTAACGAAGCGGTAAAAATTTGAACGCAACGGATAACGAATTTTTTTTTGAACCACTACAGAAGGCACCTGTACAGGGCTTAATAGGCAGTATACAGCTTTTATTTGCTTTCATGACACAGAATTCGACTGTGGTACTGACTGCCACTTATTCTTTATGATGGACGGAGTAAATAATCAGTCGAGGGTAGAGATTAATTGATATTTATTCAGTACCGATGGTATTTCAACAACTAGTCGTGTTCCTCTTGCAATGTACATCATCAAAACCGGTCTCTAGTTAACATGGTTCAGTTTCGCCACGTAATTATGGAATGGGACAGAGGATCGCAGACCTGGCTTCAATGTATTTTTATGCAACCGCACAATTATACCTAAACCCTCGGTTTTTACATTCAGTTGCTATAGATTGCTCAGAACAAGTTCCGCGAAGAAAATACAAGCAAAACTAGGTCCGGGTGGAAGAGTATTTCGCAAATCTCTATCAAATCAGTGGGCATTAAAATCCGATACTTTTCCTAGTGGAACGAGTATTTTACTTAACGCACAACATCGCCAACAGATGAAATCGTTATGGGGGTGCACAAGAAACATCACTTCAATGCTGTTCAACCCACATGGCCAAGTTTCAGTAGCCAACAGAAACCCAGAAAAATATGGACACACACGATTATTCCTTCCCCATTTTACACTCGCTCACTATCCTATGATTATTCATACAATATATTTTCAGACCGAAACTACAATTTATCAATGCGGCGGTTGCTCCAACCGACCACGTGGCGCGAAAGCAAGTTCACAAAGAAAACATATGGAAAATAAATAAAAAAAACCCAAAATACTACTGTAAATGGAAGATGAGATTAAAATACATTGAATAAGTGAATTTCCGTTAAGCACGGAGCAATAACGTGACCGTGAGCTTAAGGCACATGGTGCGTTGCCTGAACAAGGCACTAACGCAAGGTCTACTGAAATTCGAGTAAATTAAGAAAATCAATTCCCTTATGGGGTTCAGTGGTAATTTCGCGCCTGATTTCAACATCTGGACTTCATTACAGAGCAGATTTCAGGCAATCTAATACCTATGTTAACATTACCAAAACGAGAGCTGCGTCTCCATGTCTGTCCAGCAACACGACCCAGGAAGAAGTGCTCCTCTAACCGAATTCGGCTGACCGTTCCGCTTACAAACGTGGTGGGGGTGGCGCGCCAACCTGACAGAGACAATACGCGCGCCTACGTGTCATCTTTGCCCTGACCTGCAAACTCGGTCTCTGCTAAACTTGTTCACGCTTGGGGGGGGGTTGGTACTACCCTACCCCAGAACGACCATTCCTGCAGTGTTACAATCTGTGCCTAAAGCTTTCTACTAGTTCACACACTCACTCATTTATACCGTCCAGGCCACACAAAGGAAAGGAAAATGGGAAACGTGGTACACAACAGAAAAAAAATTCAATAAATAACACAGTTTAGTCCATTCTCTCGTTTTGGACACCAGCTGAGGTATTACCTTGTAGTGTCTCTTGCAGCGGTCTCTCCACGATATTTTCAGAAATTTTATAAATTATATAACTCAGTACATATCTCGAAATATCTCTTCTTATCTTACCGATTATCAATGCAAAGTATTTTCAAGCCCAATTATTCCTTGGAGCGTCCATTTACTCCATGGAATAGCTTCTCTGCTATCTATGTTTTCTCTTATGAAAAGAATGGGGACTTCTTGCCGATTAGTCGTGAAAGAAGGATGTATATGTATGTATTGTTGAGCTAGTCGCCATCTTGATGAGATTCTGTATGAGAAGGAATTTAATACATGAACCAAACTAAAGTAAGTGTGTTCGCGTATTATTTAACGGATTATTATTATTGACAGTGTCTGCTTACTACGCTGTGTTGCACGGGATCAGTGGGGAACGTCTGATTTACACTGGACGAACCTGCCGTTTTGTACGCTCAAGATATCCAGTAACTTCAAATAAATTGGCTAACACGGTCTTACCAGCAGATCTACGGTCTTCCCCATGTGATCACCGAAAGTTAATAATTATTACAAATGTTTCCAGGACATCGACTGACAATTTTCGTCGCACCGAGACTTCGAAATTGCTTCACTGCCTCATTGAATTTAAGTTAAGCTTAATTTAATCAGGATAGAACAGTATTCAACTGTGTGAATGTGATGAGCCTGCTTTGTCAATGAAAATTCCCTTAATATACGCATGTTTTTACTATCCTGATCAGTGAAGCTAAATCAGGCCGGTGTGAGAGAGGTTTTTAAATTTCAGATCCCATACAAAATATATTAAAACCTGCAAGAGAAGAAACTCTTGCTAATAATTTCTGCGTGCTAGCAATTTAATAAAACATTGGAACGGTACAACAAGTTACGTTTCATAATATTTTATGCAACTAGCACAGGAACAATTCTCATCCAATATTTGATCAATCAAAGAAGCCCTTTGGATTTAATTAAGATACTGGCATGTAGATACTGGCGTGTAAAAATAATAAAATACCTTTTAAAAAATTGAGCATTACGCCAGTATTAAAACTATACCATAAAAACCAAACTTTAAACAGGGAAAATGTGGAAGAAGCAGGTGCGGCTGGCCAGGTTCAGCAAGATGGTTAGAATAACGAGAATTTCAGGTTAAATTAAAGCGCGATTACTACAAGATAAGAACTCAACTTATGAGGGTGCCGTAGCAAGCCAGGAGGCTGCAACGTCTCAGAAGCTGCGGTGAGACGGGAAGCTGCGCGCGATGAACAGGCGCGTGACGGATGACACCCCGGGGCAGCGCCTCCGAACACTACGAGTAGCACGGAAAGCCGAGAGCAAGGAAGCACACGTGTAATTCATGCATAACAGGCACAGAATATATGAAAATGCTCAGACAAGAAAATCGATGCGAGCGTGGTCCCAAGCCCCAACGAAACCTTACGCACTACAACAAGGATATTACAATAAGAATTACTAAGAGGATTAGCCGGTTAATATTAAACTAAAATATAACAACAAGTTAATGTAACATTCAATAAATCACAGGGCTACTCAAACACATTAACTTGAGTGACTTATAAAGTAACAGACAAAGCCTGAGTACTAACACTACAGTAGTGATTGTATTTAGAAGAAAATATTACCTTTTTTGCAAGGGAAATTCTCATCAGAGTTATGGAACTTAATTACCCAAATGAGTCAAGATTCACTGGGCCGCTAACGTTTGCTTACCACGACCGTAGGAAATTTTGTTGTCATTCATCAGTCAGGGATGCAAAAACTTACGATACAAATAAGACTCAATTTCGACCTCATTGGTCACTAACGCACTTGTCGGCCTAGGACATATGACACAATTTCTGGCCCGAATGAGAAGATAAGCAGACATTGAACAAGTTGCAATTAAAAGAAATGTTAAAACTCGTCAATTACTCTCTCTGACAATTTCAAAGAGAGGTACAAGAAAGTGAATTTAATACTTGAGATAGAGCGACTGAGAACCATAGGCAGTCAAGTGTAGCGGGAGTAACTTCAACATGGGAGCACATGTGTCAATCAGGTAACGAGTACCTTACCCAAAAGGGCAGAACAGACGGCACCGGAAAATGAACAACACTTCAACACCCACAGCAGCAGCCAAGCCTCGTTAATCAAGGGTAAACCCGCTGCGTGGACGTTAGGCCCAAGTATTGCCGACCAACACAACTCTACCGACCATCGGCCGCTTAGACAATGGTGGGCCCTAAGCTCCGTGAACAGCTCACGTACGTCACATATGGCGCTTGTCTCTCTCTCTCTCTCTCTCACACACTGACTGCGACCGACTGCCTGCCCAAGCGGTCAACAACCCGCTCGAAAACTCAACTAACAGGTGACCGAAGAGCCACCCGACGACTAGACAGAGCTGAATCGCGTCAATAGGCGAAGATGTAAGAACATAGAACGAGCCCACATGGTTCACTGGTCTGTAATTTTGCAGGTGTCTTTTTTCTTTCGTGTCGGTTAGAACTTTGCGCACTGCGAGAGATTTGCAATAAATGCAAGGCAAGTAGCGGCCATTTTCGAAGACTAATCTCTGTAAAAGCCGAACTAAGACTTCACTTGAGCCTGACAACTTAATCGCTTGAAAGACGATTATCGTTAATGAAGTAAAATATCCACGCAGTGGACACCAAGCGAGAAGCTACTCCTTATGTATCAGATCTAGAGTGTAATAATAAAATGGGAAGGAAATGTTAATTAGAACTCAGGGAGAAGTTGTAGTCTAATTGACATTCTATTTATTCATCTTAAACACGACAAGGCAACAAAATTATTAAAGAAACATCACACAAACATTTTGATTTCACAAAGGCCTTACTAACATGGGATCTATGGTGGAAAAAGTGATCTGCTGGGGACAGACACACGACACTAACCAGAACACTAATCACTCTATCCGACTTCATACACATGAATCCAGGTTATGGCACCAAACTATGCCACCACCAAGCATCTATATTCTACTACGCCACCACCAAGCATCTATATTCTACGGTAAGGCTTACCATATTTCCTTCCCTAGAGCACCCAAACAAGACCATTAGCTACTGCCCTCCATTTCATCATGATATAAAGAGCATAATCCCTATGAACACGAATGGCATTACACCGAATCAGAAGTGACAGTGCCCTGCAATCTCTCACGCTTTCAACTCCTTCCGTTGCTTCTCAACGCCAGGAATGCCTATTTGCATGTCGTCCATACAATAATCAGTGCGACAGTCAAATAATTGCATGTCTGCACGGTCCTCCGACGTATACGATTTTTTTGAACTCTAGATATAAACATTAGCTTTGCTTTTGCTGTCTTCTATTGCCACATCAGACAGGTCGATCCTATATGATCATGTCTGATAAGGTGTCTATGAGTATTGAGATCAAAACAGGTTATAGTGCAGATCCTTGAGGAATCCACATGATAACCTTTGTAAACATATCGAGCACAGTAGCGATCACAATGAAACAGGAATAGAATATTAAACTGCACTGTCTTGATCCCATAAAATTGCATTTATTCATACGTGGTAACGTGTAGAGGTGATAACACAGAGCAAAAACTGTGGACACCACCCACTAATGTCGAAATCGACAGCATCTTTGGACCAAACTCCAGTGTTGACGTGTGGAGACGACGGCACATAGCAGGAACTTTGGAAACCACCTTCTGATGTCGATATCGACATCCGTTTTGGACTATACTCCATCGACGTTGCCTTTCGACCACACTCCAGAGACGACACATGGAGATGATGACACGGAGCATGGACTGGCATCGACAATGATGTCATCTTTGGACCACACTCAAGTCAAGACGTGTGGAGACGATGACACAGTGGTTTTATGTGATTAAATCTGTTCTGCATAATATTTTAAGATTCTAATTTTTTGTGTCTGTGCATTATCGCCGTCGAACATAGCGTAGACGTTTCTGTTAGTGAAATGTTCCTCGAGTCAGTCACAAACCGGAGGGCGGTCGGTACGAGTTTATGTTGCTTCTGTGAGTGGCGATTCGTCAAAGAAGCTGCCGAGACACTGGTATACTGCGCTGAACCGCCGATCCGGTCGCAGCAACTCAGCAACGATGTCTGCAGCAGGGGAAAGAAAGGCAATTTGCAAACCAACAGGCTTCACAACAGCCTAACCGTGTACCCTATATCGACGGTCCGCCGCAGATAAAATTATAAGTTCTTTCACAGTTACTTGAAAAATCCATAAAGAAAAACATTAAGCTGTAGCAGATTTAACCTAGAAGATAAGAATAGACGCAGCAAAATTCACCAGTTCCTGTTGTAGACAAGTTTTATAGTAAAAAAAAATTTTGACAGTTCACCAGTCACAGAGTTTCTATATATTCGTTGTGCGGTCTGACACTCCTTGATATCTTTGCCAGAATAAATTGAAATCCTCCTGATTTTTTCCTTAAATAATTAATTAATGTCACTAATAACTCAATCCTGTTCTCATTCAACGAAATATTCCACTTTAAAATCGATCCTCCCAACCACAATCGCCGATAAAGTTTCAAAACAGAATCCTAACACACTTCACAGTATCGATTATTTTCAAATTGTCAATACGTGTCGACTTCTCATTAATAGAACTTTAAACTAGTTAATTATTGAAAATCGTCCACACTCCTGATAAAATTCTGCCGGGATCTCTTCAAGCAGTCTGAATTTTAATAAAATTTGCAAATTTCCCACGTAAGTAGTATTTACGATGTATATCGTAACAACAGAGTCAACTGACTGTTTTAACTTCCAACTCGAAGTTTATTTAACAGTTGATAAGCAATTGACATCCACTTACAAACTTTATCATTCCCACATTCATCATTGAACTCCTTTTCCTTTTACAAAAAAACATAAAACATATTTTAATAATGGTCAGCTAGATGTTTCAACGGTTCTTCCAGGCGCCGGCCGTCAACTGCGATGCAATAGTGGTTAGTTCTCGTCGTCCGCTGCATCTGGAGTCCCCACTGGATCGTCTTGCTGCCACGCTCGACATGAAAGAAAACAAACAAAATCTTTTAAATAACAAGTCTCCACTTAACATACTATATATATATATATATATATTTCCTGGCGTCGCTGAAGCGGTAAAGAAGCGCGATGTTTCCTGATTAGACTTTTGAAACACCACAGTACGATCAGGTCGGCTATACAAGGTGATTCCCTGACGATGTTCAAACTGTCAAGGATGACGAAAAAGGTTGAATGTTTCAGTTTCATGTAAGGAACCCGGGTTTGGCAATGACCGAGCTGAAAATATAATCGAAAATCGTTCCGTGGACATCTCTTTTTCTGCAAGCGCGTTGCTTTCCGTGTTTTGGGAGGAAGTAGTATGGACCAGAACAATAAAAAAGTGTCTGGTTGTGATCAACTCTAAACTGCATGCCTAAATAGCTATGAAAACTTGTTCACTTTCGTTAATGTGAAACACATTCGTTCGAGTGAACATGTGCACACTGCCCTTAATTTTCGAGCCCATATTTAAACTCAACCTGCGTCCGAATAGGCCTCGGAAAGCCCAACGGTAGCGACTGACCACCGCGTCATCCTCAGCTGGCATTCGTCATTTGATGTGGATATGGAGGGGCATGTGGTCAGAACACTGCTCCCCAGGCCGTTTTTCAGTTTTCGCGACCGCAGCCGCTACTTCTCAATCGAGAAGCTCCTCTATTGAAAGTTGCTGGCAGATTAAAACTGTGTGCCGGACCAAGACTCGAACTCGGGACCTTTGCCTTTCGCGGGCAACTGCTCTACCACTAAGCTACCCAAGCACGACTCACGCCATGTCCACACAGCTTTACTTCTGCCAGTACCTCGTCTCCTACCTTCCAAACTTTACAGAAGCTCTCCTGCGAACCTTGCAGAGCTAGCACTCCTGAAAGAAAGGATATTGCAGAGGCATGGCTTAGCCACAGCCTGAGGCATGTTTCCACAACTCTCTTGGGTAGCTCAGTGGTAGAGCATTTGCCCGCGAAAGGCAAAGGTCCCGAGTTCGAGTCTCGGTCCGGCACAGAATTTTAATCTGCCAGGAAGTTTCATGTCAGCGGACACTCCGCTGCAGAGAATCTCATTCCAGCTCCTCTATTATCCTCATAAGTGTTGTGTGCATGCCTTGTGCCAACAGCGCTCGACCGATCGGACAGTCACCCATCCAAGTGTTAGCCAAGCCCGACAGCGCTTAACTCCGGTGATCTGACTGCAAGAAACATATATACTGGAATTTTCTCCTTGTGTTGCTTCGTACTACCACCTCCCAAAATATGGAAAGCAAAGACGTCCAGTACAAGATGTCCAATGTCAGAGGTGTTAGGACGATTTTCGCTTGTAACATTAGACTCGATCGTTCCCGGCCCAACGTCACTTACCTCAGTCTGCCTTCGCCTTCATCCCTGAACTTCTGTAACAGCATCAGGGGAATCCGCCGGTATGCAGCGGTTAGACGCTGTCCGCCACCCGCAACGGCCACGGCCGACAGCCGGCTAAGAGCCGCGCAGCTCGGCGCCGTGCTGCGCCGCGCCGTTAATTGCGTTCGACAGCTGCAGCTGGAGCTGGAGGCGTCCCGGAAACGCGGCATTTTCTGTCGCAAATTGCATCGGACGGGCTCGTCGGCGCTTCCGCTTTAATTCGGGCCGGGACGCGGCCGGATATTGCCGAGCAGGAAGTCCAGTCAGCCGGAGCGGCGCGTCTGCCGGCGCCTGGGGGCGGCGGGGGCGGCACGCGCCGGGGCGGCGATTCGCTCCGTGTAAGCGGCGCGGCGGGCGCACCTGCCGGCCAGCTGGGCCGCCGCCTTCGGAGCGCTCCAGCGCTGCGGGTTAAGCCGCGAGAGCGGTGCGGCGGGGAGGGGCGTGCTCCTGCCAGCACCTGGGACGTTCCCAGCTCACCCAGAAAATATGTCATTAACAACTGGCTTAGAACTCGGTTATAATACGTGCGAGTTCTGCCTACTGATTACCACGTTTGCGTATTATGACCCACGTAACTCTTTATTTTCCCACAGACCGCTAGCTGTGCGAGGTGCCGGGGCAAGCAGTGTATTTAACACTAAATTCTTCTAGAATCTCCATATGTAAATGATGCTCTAAGCTCCCCCCCCCCCTATTCTAACTCCGACTTTTGCTGTTGCACATGGATTAAAAAATATACGCGAACTGACTGTAATCAACCCTGCAAGTGGAGTAGAAAAGAGTTTGGCACCTGCAATAATTTAATTTGATAAATAAGTTAAATAAAGGAAGGTTTCATTAACGTAGTGAGAAGTGATGGGTTGCTCTACCGATTAACAGAATGAAAGTTCTGTCCAAAATAACAATATGATTTATTAAGACTAAACACAAAATAATAAACAAAAACACATGAAACATTTATAATACATCAAATTGGCTCAAATTGGATACTCAAACAAACGCTATGAAGGTGAAGTTGTCCATAAACTAGATTGTGAGGTTTAAGACGAAGTGGTACGTGGAGCCAATTCCTTGCCACTCAAATCTTAAGAGAGACACACAGCTAACCCAACATTAATTGCTGCTACTCAAGACAGAACAAAGTTAGAAAAAGACGAACAGGCGCGCTCTGCTGAGCTCTTATTATCACCTAGGAAAATCCCTGTCTGCCGGTGCTGCGGACATACATTACCAAACTGTCTTCTTAACTGCCAGAACACGATCTGCCATACCGGAGGCGATGGCTGGTTGCTTCGACGTCCTCGACCGAAAGGCGAGAGCCGACTACCTAGAGCACCCGTACAGGCCGAACACACAACATTCCCGCCCCCACGACAGTGGCCGTGGTTAAACGATCCAATCAGCAACTCGAAAACCGGCGGAAAATTCTACTCTATTGCCGGAGCACTACCATTCCACCAATGGAGATTCTTGGCGCCAATTTCTGTGCTGATTTTGCTACGTCATGGAGCTATGCCCTAAGCAAGCCAATCACAGTTACTATTTTGCAGAAACCGCGGGAATTTTCCCGCCACAACTGCCTGGGTACACAAGTCATTCCCACGCCTCGCTGGTAGCCCACCAGAAAGTGTTTTCGCTAAGTTTCTGCGAAGTAACGGAACCTCTAGCCCAGCCGCTACTTCAGACCCCTCCGGGCGTGTCTTTTGACAATGTCGGCGTCTGCAAAGCATTCACTCGACTTCCTCACACCCGTCGGCTTAACGTTTTCCAGAGATCAGCAGAGCCCGCCTGCCACCGGACCACCCGGGAGACGAGAGACGCTGCGTGGGAAGTCTGCTTGTGAAGGAATAGCGACTTTTCACTGCATGCAATTAGAGAGGAAAATCGTAATATAGAAATATGAGAGGGGGCTCATGCCACCTCTCAACTGTATTCCGCGACAAATTTTGCAGACAGTATTCACAAGTACCACTGAATGTGTCAACAAAATTATATCACTGTACGACACATAGTGCAGAAGCTCTTACGTCAAATACTGAGATGCATAAAAAACTACCATATCATGTGTGACGTTTTAATTTATTACTTCCTTAACACTGATTCCATTAACAAATTTCGCAGACAGCAGCCGTATATAACACTTGATGTACCTGCAAGATTATATCAATGTACAATACATAGCACAGGAAATCCCACGTCATAAACACATTATTACGTGGAAGAAAATGAGTTCATTGAATCATTGTTCATTTTCGTAGTCAGATGATTTCCTTTATCATTGACTTTATGGATGATGATTTACTTGTGTCAGATATTACTGGGCAAAATTAAGATAGTTAATCAAAGATTTCAACTAAAGTATCCCACCAGTACGCTAGGGCTAAAACCATATTACACCCCTACACATGTCATACAAATATTAGTTTTGGCATTACACTAGACAACAAATTTTAACTTTATGTTTTACACAAAGGCCAAAATAGTTAACTTACATGGATCTGAGAGAGCTGAAGTTGAAAAGCTTCGTTCAGGTTTGGAAGTTATTGAAATTATTATGTTCTTCACATATTGTAGAGTGCCTTTGTCTAACAAGCGCAGACATATATTCATCAAACATTTAACACTGGTTTTGAGTTTAATTCGTTGCACTGATCACAAATATGCAGTCCGTTTTTCTATAATGGCTCTAGTTTTTTAGATACAAGCTGCTGAAATTTATGTGTTTTATTGGGATAACGATACATATATTCAAAATTTTTGTTAGGGACAAGAATATCTAAACGGATTTTTGCAATTGAAGGGATGCAGATAGGCTCTAGTTTTTAGATATTTGTTATGCTGTTTCACTGAACTATAATATGAGCAACGAAAAATCGTAAAGTACAATCTATTCATGAATCATCTGGAAAAATAAATGAAAGTACCTTAGGTTAAGTACACGAAAAGCTACTCAATGTAAGACACACCTTTAACAGCAACCTTGTTTACTACACGCGCTTTCTCTCTGTCTGCCGCTAATGGAGAAGATGTGAATCTCTCTGTAGACTCCACCAGAAATCTATCAACACTGAAGCACTGAATCTCCCTTGGTACCGATGTTCCATTACAGAGAATTATTGGTGCAAGCTCTCACTACATTCATTACAGTCTTCGGAGAAAACATCTATGCGTGAGTGAATAAAGTACATTTTGAGTGACATATTGCATTTCAGTATCTCGTAAGCACATTTAAGTTCATTCACAAGTTCAACGTAATTTTCAGCTCTCCTAGCGCCCAAGAGCAATGCCGTAACTTTTGAAAGCATTGCCAAGCGTTCAGCTCATGTGGACTGAGAACACACTCGAACAGCTGGTCTCCAAGAACCTAGTCTATTTGTGGCTGCATGGATACTCCCTGCTTGATCTTCTCAGAGCATTTTCCACGCAGCTTGTAATTTTTCCTCCTATCTACGTAATTCTGTAGCTCTCACTTCGTTCGAGCAATCAATCATTCATGATAGGAAACACAGTCATAGCTCAGTCACTCAAAATGATTCAGAAATTTTACTTGTTAGAATGAAATCAGGCGATGATTCTTCTTCTCTGCAGGCTCGTGCTTTGCGGCAGTCTGCTAATCTGTACAAATAAAATACCTCGTAATTTTGGGAGCGTTGTATAATCAGTCGGGGAACCTCAGATCAAGCGGATATTTGGCTTTGATGAAGTTTAACCTTCCGAAGAAGTAATGGAGCTCTTGGATTATTAAATGCAGGTTCGTATCCAGTCTTTCGGAAGTCCCTTCTGATTAACAACTACGCAATATATCGATAAATATCATTAATTCTCAAATTTCAAATACACACCTTTTATTTGAAGGAGCCATCTATATATATTTCCTTTTAATCGTACAGTTCGTATCAGTTATCTTCTGTGATAAATCTCAATAATCAGATTACAGTTCTTCCAAACCAAGCTCAGGCTAATCGGCACGAAGACAATCTCGGGAGCTTTTTTTCTTCTCTTTTTTTTCTAACAACCACCAGAGAGAGTACTACAAAGAATACTTATGCGCTCATGGAGTAGCTATTGTATGCACTACTTTTCGCATGGATTCTGCGAGTATGAAGATAGAAAATTAGTAAACGTCATTCAAGGGTAGAATTGTATCAGAATAATTCATCGAATGTAAAGAGATATTACAAGCTGTTCAAACGCTCACTCACTTATTCAATGGTTTTGCAAATAAATTCACGAACACTACCTTCATATGTAGTAGTGGTAACATGACTTTATCGATATTTAGAAGTGGTTACCATGAGTCATTTTTCTTGCCAGACAATAGCGCTTTTCGTCGTGGTCAGACGTTCTGTTCGGAATGTAAATCCTTAACACTATTGCCTCACACACAAATGTAGCAACAGTACTTAGTGTACCCACCTTGAAGGCCCGTAAGCATACATATGAGCCTTTGACGCTTATCATTTGTCGAAGCTGTGTGAAATATGTCTTACCATGATGTAACGTTCCTCTGCTAGGGCTGTACATGCCATGCAATCGAAGGAAGCACGTTGCAGTTACGTAATGTACTACTTTTCGAACCATCTATGAAAAATCTCCAGTCGTCTTATTTGTATACGACAGTGAGTTCTTGCATCAAACCTAACATCGGTACAGTATGTCACTACATTTATTGTGCTGAAAATCATTTTGAATGGATTTTGACTCTGGCGAAAATTAGATACTCGAGTTGTATCTTTCAGAATATTCCACTCCATGAAACGAGAAGCTAGGTGTTCCGCTTTATGTCTTTAACAAGGTCACTGAGTCGACTGGTGGGCATTTTGTGCATTTCACTAGATGGTGTTGATGTAAAGATGTGTCCGTTAGACGTGGAAATATGGCTCGTGCCTGGTCTTCATCTTCGCTGACACTACAAAAGTTTATTGCTGTGAACACTATAGGATCTGGAACTGTTAGAGTCACTCCATGAAGAACTGGTCACGTATCACTTGGATACAGTACGATGCTCTTCTTTTTCTCCTTAAATTCTTTATCGAGCGGAAGACCCATGCAGAAGTAGCAGTCTGTTACGTGGCTTGCAGGTTCGCACCAAACAGCCGGCACTGCAAAACACATGGAAACTATTTTTTTCTTTCGTTCATACACTCAGGATTGATGAACACGTCGTTCAAGAAACATGAGAAGACCATGCTTTGGTGTACTCAGCGGCATCCGAAATATAAGAAATAAGCTTTTTCCATTGTCTGCGAAAATGATAGCTTCCTTAATCCAAAAACCGCATCTCATCTGACCAGGCCACGGTTTTCCAGTGGTCTAGGGTCCAAACGATGTGGTGACTAGTCGAGGAAAGGCACTGCAAGCGATGTCGTGCTGGTAGCAAGGCACTCGCGTTACTCGTCTGCTTCCACAGCCCATTAGAGCCACATTTCGCCTCACTGCCCGAACGGATACATTCGTCATACGTCCCACATTGATTTTTGCGTTTATTGCACCAACTGTTGCTTGTCTGTTAGCAATGACAACTCTACGCAAACGTTGCTGCTCTCGGTCGTTAAGTGAATCGTCGGCGACTGCGTAGCCCGTGGTGAGAGGCAGTACCTCAGCTGTGGTATTCTTGGCACGGTCTTCACATTATTGATCGCGGAATATTAAATTCCCTAACGATTTCCAAAACGGTCCCCTGGGTGAATTCGATCTTTCCCCCTCCCCCCCTCCCACCCTCAGGAGTGAGAGCGGCCTTGAATATAACGAGCCCAAGTGGGTTGAAAGGGTACAGTACCGCCCGACATTGAAAATAGGTGCAACATACTTCATTATTTTTGTCAGAACAACACATTTTTTTTGTAAAATATCTCAATTTAAATTAATACAGCGAAGCCAGATACCAGTGTGGGAAAGAATGACAATTTATTTATTTAATTGATCACATGTGCACTCCCATACAAATAAATCCCTACGTCCAGTTTGGTGAGATCTTTTGAAATGAATGAATGTATGGTCGTCTGCTAACCGCAGATAGTGAATGTGAATATATGATCATCTTTGAGTCGATCCTTTGGCCACCTTTGGTGGGACCAAAGAGATGAAATTTACCTGAGCTTTGAGCGCCTGAAATGTGGCTGACCAATACGGTAGCATGGTCTTCCCCCACCTCGACAGAGGTGCGAAAGGACCTGGAGAACGGCCATATTTCGGCACTCTGCCGCTGGATCTTGTGCTGTTAAGACCTGTTTTAGTTGTGCTCCGTAATGACGAAAGAGTGGAGTCATGGTATGCATGTGGAATATTTAAGAGTAGTTTGAAATAATAATTTCTCTATTTCAGGAACTTTTGTGGGGAGAATTTAATGTCAGGCAGGTAATATTAATGGGATTGTAGTAATCTTCGGAAGCGAGCAACGGTCACAATGAAACCACGTGTAGCAATAAGTTGAAATACTTCCGTGTGCTTAAGTTAAGCTGAATTACTAGCATGGGTACAATAAGTTGAAATATTTAAGAAATGGCGTGTGCAGGACTTGAAATTAGAGACGAGTACTTCCACGTGGTGAGTACTGTGTGAGTCTCAATCTGTGTATGAGACAAAGGATAAAGAGAAGTACTCGTCCATGGTATCAGTTGAGGACTCGCGTGTGTGATGAATACATTCTTAATATTACTTTGCGTGTGACGCTAGATTCAAACTCTGAGAGAGAAGCAAGGTGAGTCGGCCGTCTATCCAGCAACGCCAATAGGCTTGCATTGCATAGGAAGACGTGCAAATATCTCCAGAGTTCATAGTAGGAAAGTAGAACTACAAAGTGGGGCAGTGTCGTGTGAAACTGGGATAAATACTAATTGAAGTGGGAAAGCCGAAAGTGATAGTGTTGTGACTATTTAGTGTTTGTATTCCATGTCGTAGTGTGGGGTATGTCTTGTAATTTGGGTATGTGTGGTTTGCATGGGAGAGTAGCAAGGTAGTTTCAAAAGATTTGTGGGTTATGCTTGTTCCTTCTGTACCGCTCGGTCTGGAGGATAGTTTCGTGATGATGACTGTGAGAGTCGAAGTGTGAGAAATAATAAAAGATCCACCATCCTATCCAGAAAGTGCACTGTAGCATTAAATAATTACGAGACCATAATATAGAGATTCACCAATGTAAAGCTATGCCCACTGGGCGGAATTTTTCACGTGTTATTGGTGTAGGTTATAGAATTTGTGTGTTTAGGTTATAGAATTTATCGGAATAAATAAGATAGTGAAAAGAAAAAGATTGGTGGACTTTTCCTTCGGATTGTATGTTGCCATGTTGTCCCGAATTTATAATTTGTGCGCCATTCATATTCAGTGCGGTGGCCACGTGTTGATAAAAGCCGTTAAATAAAAGACATAAAGAAAATGTGGTATTGCCAGTGCGTAGTGAACAGTCTGAGTTCTGTAAATCACTGATAGTCAGATGTGCGTTTCCGTTGCGTATTATTCATACAGGAGGATAATTTGTAACTTAATTGTGAGTACGAGAGTTCATGTTACTCGATAAATAAGAATGAATCCACTCGCTTGGCAGACCACTCATCTTGCAGGCTTGACTGCTTGATGCCACAGTATGAGCAAGGCATGTGGGTGCCTCTCAGGGCAACTTGACACCGGATGTGTAACCTGACACCGCATGTCAGAAACAACCCTGCCCACATCGTGGATCAGAGGTTTTCGTGTTATGGTAATAGAAACACTATGTATGACTTGTATAGCATACTAGCTATGGGGAACCATAAACCAAACTCATGTGCGAATTTTTATCTATTACGCATGAATGAGTATTCACTTGCTTTTTAGGTTCAAATGAATCTAAGCACTATAGGACTTAACATCTGAGGTCATCAGCCCCTAGACTTAGAGCTACTTAAACCTAACTAACCTAAGGACATCACACACATCCATGCCCGAGGCAGGATTCGAACCTGCGACAGTAGCAGCAGCGCGGTTCCAGACTGAAGCGCCTAGAACCGCTCGGCCAGGGCGGCCGGCTGCCTTTAAGGAAACAGTGAGGCTCTGTACACATAGCGGGTAGAGTCTAGCTGGATATGTCTGCTGGACGCCGTTGTCAGTTTTAATGATCCAGCACTTGGCTGTCACGCTGTACACGAACAATCAGCTGACCTTTCGCTGCCGTATTTTGGCTGCTGAGCGGTGCGGTTCACGCTATTTTCAGATAAACTCCTACCTGGCGTAGATAAGCTGTAGATTGTCGAATAATGAGGTTAAGAAGTTTTCATCGCCGGGTATTGCAATGATTTGTTGTTACTGTGATGTGTTAACGCATCGAGATTACTACGAAGTGCTTCTGTGTGCAGACAGAAGACGCAGCCACATGGTACTGGTAAAGTTTACGCGCTGCGACAGGGGTAAAATTGCGTAGTGTGTTGTGTATGACTGAAGCGAAATCCCTGCAGAGCCTAAGTTCACAAGCATCTACAAAGGAGCCACGATCAGGATCAGGTAATGAAATAATTCCTTCTCAAACAGGAAAATATCACGTAGAGAGACACCTAGGGGGAAAAAAGTTAGATATAGTATCTAGGACCACGTGCAAAAAAGACACTCGATTTGCAATTAAGAGAAATAGGAGAGAAATAAACCACCGAAGAATCTGTTTGATTTTGCTGAAACACACAAAAAGCAAGCGAATCCTATAATATTTTAATTGTTGTACAACAACGCACCAACAGAAGACTGGATTCGATGTGCAAAGTGCGAGAAGCTCTGGCACGAACGTCACTATTGTTATTTAGGTTCTGAAAAGTTAATTTGTGACGTCTGTTAGATAGCATTGCTGCAAATTGGGAATTTTTATTTTTTACTACGTCTTTTTCATAACCCACATATTTCATTAATAGCTCAAATTTTACGTTAACAGCAACTATTGAGCGCTGAGAAACAAGGTTCGTTAGACAAATGTATACCCCTAATAAGATAAAGAGGAAGAATAGTCTACTGCGTATGTTTTTCTCATTTTAACTGTGGTGTCACCGCCAGACACCACATTGCTAGGTGGTAGCCTTTAAATCGGCCGCGGTCCGTTAGTATACGTCGGACCCGCGTGTCGCCACTATCAGTGATTGCAGACCGAGCGTCGCCACACGGCAGGTCTAGTCTAGAGAGACTCCCTAGCACTCGCCCCAGTTGGACAGCCGTCTTTGCTAGCGATGGTTCACTGTCTACATACACTCTCATTTGCAGAGACGACAGTTTAGCATAGCCTTCAGCTACGTCATTTGCTACGACCTAGCAAGGCACTATATTCAGTTCCTATAATTACTTCAAGAATGTATTCTGAACAGATAATATTGTGAATCATGTACCGTCAAGAGCGACGTTCATCATTAATGGATTAAAGTTAAGTATCAAACTAATTACGTCCGCTTTCTGAATTCTCATTCCTTGTCATGTTCCAGACCTCACGTCAATATAGTTCTTCCCTGCGTGAGCTAAGACGCGTGCATTTCGGCCTCCACTCGTAACACGGTGTTGGCTCTTCAGCTAGCACAAAATTAACCATATTACACAAATTTGCTCCTCTAGGTATGCATGTCAACGAACATTTGCTGACACTTGATAAACTACAAAGTGGGGCAGTGTCGTGTGAAACTGGGATAAATACTAATTGAAGTGGGAAAGCCGAAAGTGATAGTGTTGTGACTATTTAGTGTTTGTATTCCATGTCGTAGTGTGGGGTATGTCTTGTAATTTGGGTATGTGTGGTTTGCATGGGAGAGTAGCAAGGTAGTTTCAAAAGATTTGTGGGTTATGCTTGTTCCTTCTGTACCGCTCGGTCTGGAGGATAGTTTCGTGATGATGACTGTGAGAGTCGAAGTGTGAGAAATAATAAAAGATCCACCATCCTATCCAGAAAGTGCACTGTAGCATTAAATAATTACGAGACCATAATATAGAGATTCACCAATGTAAAGCTATGCCCACTGGGCGGAATTTTTCACGTGTTATTGGTGTAGGTTATAGAATTTGTGTGTTTAGGTTATAGAATTTATCGGAATAAATAAGATAGTGAAAAGAAAAAGATTGGTGGACTTTTCCTTCGGATTGTATGTTGCCATGTTGTCCCGAATTTATAATTTGTGCGCCATTCATATTCAGTGCGGTGGCCACGTGTTGATAAAAGCCGTTAAATAAAAGACATAAAGAAAATGTGGTATTGCCAGTGCGTAGTGAACAGTCTGAGTTCTGTAAATCACTGATAGTCAGATGTGCGTTTCCGTTGCGTATTATTCATACAGGAGGATAATTTGTAACTTAATTGTGAGTACGAGAGTTCATGTTACTCGATAAATAAGAATGAATCCACTCGCTTGGCAGACCACTCATCTTGCAGGCTTGACTGCTTGATGCCACAGTATGAGCAAGGCATGTGGGTGCCTCTCAGGGCAACTTGACACCGGATGTGTAACCTGACACCGCATGTCAGAAACAACCCTGCCCACATCGTGGATCAGAGGTTTTCGTGTTATGGTAATAGAAACACTATGTATGACTTGTATAGCATACTAGCTATGGGGAACCATAAACCAAACTCATGTGCGAATTTTTATCTATTACGCATGAATGAGTATTCACTTGCTTTTTAGGTTCAAATGAATCTAAGCACTATAGGACTTAACATCTGAGGTCATCAGCCCCTAGACTTAGAGCTACTTAAACCTAACTAACCTAAGGACATCACACACATCCATGCCCGAGGCAGGATTCGAACCTGCGACAGTAGCAGCAGCGCGGTTCCAGACTGAAGCGCCTAGAACCGCTCGGCCAGGGCGGCCGGCTGCCTTTAAGGAAACAGTGAGGCTCTGTACACATAGCGGGTAGAGTCTAGCTGGATATGTCTGCTGGACGCCGTTGTCAGTTTTAATGATCCAGCACTTGGCTGTCACGCTGTACACGAACAATCAGCTGACCTTTCGCTGCCGTATTTTGGCTGCTGAGCGGTGCGGTTCACGCTATTTTCAGATAAACTCCTACCTGGCGTAGATAAGCTGTAGATTGTCGAATAATGAGGTTAAGAAGTTTTCATCGCCGGGTATTGCAATGATTTGTTGTTACTGTGATGTGTTAACGCATCGAGATTACTACGAAGTGCTTCTGTGTGCAGACAGAAGACGCAGCCACATGGTACTGGTAAAGTTTACGCGCTGCGACAGGGGTAAAATTGCGTAGTGTGTTGTGTATGACTGAAGCGAAATCCCTGCAGAGCCTAAGTTCACAAGCATCTACAAAGGAGCCACGATCAGGATCAGGTAATGAAATAATTCCTTCTCAAACAGGAAAATATCACGTAGAGAGACACCTAGGGGGAAAAAAGTTAGATATAGTATCTAGGACCACGTGCAAAAAAGACACTCGATTTGCAATTAAGAGAAATAGGAGAGAAATAAACCACCGAAGAATCTGTTTGATTTTGCTGAAACACACAAAAAGCAAGCGAATCCTATAATATTTTAATTGTTGTACAACAACGCACCAACAGAAGACTGGATTCGATGTGCAAAGTGCGAGAAGCTCTGGCACGAACGTCACTATTGTTATTTAGGTTCTGAAAAGTTAATTTGTGACGTCTGTTAGATAGCATTGCTGCAAATTGGGAATTTTTATTTTTTACTACGTCTTTTTCATAACCCACATATTTCATTAATAGCTCAAATTTTACGTTAACAGCAACTATTGAGCGCTGAGAAACAAGGTTCGTTAGACAAATGTATACCCCTAATAAGATAAAGAGGAAGAATAGTCTACTGCGTATGTTTTTCTCATTTTAACTGTGGTGTCACCGCCAGACACCACATTGCTAGGTGGTAGCCTTTAAATCGGCCGCGGTCCGTTAGTATACGTCGGACCCGCGTGTCGCCACTATCAGTGATTGCAGACCGAGCGTCGCCACACGGCAGGTCTAGTCTAGAGAGACTCCCTAGCACTCGCCCCAGTTGGACAGCCGTCTTTGCTAGCGATGGTTCACTGTCTACATACACTCTCATTTGCAGAGACGACAGTTTAGCATAGCCTTCAGCTACGTCATTTGCTACGACCTAGCAAGGCACTATATTCAGTTCCTATAATTACTTCAAGAATGTATTCTGAACAGATAATATTGTGAATCATGTACCGTCAAGAGCGACGTTCATCATTAATGGATTAAAGTTAAGTATCAAACTAATTACGTCCGCTTTCTGAATTCTCATTCCTTGTCATGTTCCAGACCTCACGTCAATATAGTTCTTCCCTGCGTGAGCTAAGACGCGTGCATTTCGGCCTCCACTCGTAACACGGTGTTGGCTCTTCAGCTAGCACAAAATTAACCATATTACACAAATTTGCTCCTCTAGGTATGCATGTCAACGAACATTTGCTGACACTTGATAATACACAATGGGACGAAATTAGATAATTATAAATAAAAACATGTATGTATGTGTGTGTGTAGGCTGCAAGGCTGCACATCTCCCCCTAAACCACTGGACCGATGGCAAACAAACCCGGTACACATATCCCTGACTGTGAGGCAACAATCCCGGGGGGGGGGGGGGGGGGGGGGTAAGAACCACCTACCTGTAATAGGTCCAAGAGATATGACGCCATAAACAACTAGATGCGTGAAAAACTGACGCATCATTCACGACGTGTAAATTTATTACTTTTTTCCTACTAACTCTAACCGCAACATGTTTTGCAGATAGTACCAACATATGCTGCTGAACATGCCGACAGAAATATGTCGTTGAAGGACACATAGATCGACAGATAAAACGTCATTGTGCCGACAGAAAACTGTTGCTGAAGGACACATAGATCGAGAGATATAATCTTAGAAAGTAAAGTATTCGTTTCAAAATACAGGAGCAGTCGGCACATCCTTCGAGGATAAAGAGTGAGTGAGTGCTCAGGAACCTGTAGCGGACAGAGTGACACTCGCTTCTGTCAGGATTCCCCTCGCTACACTTCACTACTCTACACTGCACTGGGTGGGTGGTCGGCAGAGGTTGGGCCGCAGCGCGCGCAGCTATTACGGCGGCAAACCGCGCGTGAGATGGCGCCCCTTCCCAAAACACACGCAGACACGCACACACAAGCGCGCGTCGCATCGACGTGCGCAGCCCGCCCGCCGCCACCACCAATCGCGTTTCACGCGCCCGCGGCCTATGGGGGGCCCGGCTGGCCCGCAGAACGCCGCTGCTGGGCGGGTTGCCGCACCGCAGGCGCAGCGACGCTCCCGACTGCCTCGTTCGCGTTCTAACACGTCAATTAACTTGTATGTGAATGGGAGTACTGAGAAACGGCGCACGTCCAAAAAACTAAACGTCTCGGGAGATACAAAAAACACACCATGTCTTATACTCCCTTGTCAGGAAAGTTCCAGGACAGGTTTCTTTTATTTCTGAGTTTGCAGAACTAAAAGGAAACAAATGTTGTTTATACAGGGTGTTTCAAAAATGACCGGTATATTTGAAACGGCAATACAAACTAATCGAACAGCGATAGAAATACACCGTTTGTTGCAATATGCTTGGGACAACAGTACATTTTCAGGCAGACAAACTTTCGAAATTACAGTAGTTACAATTTTCAACAACAGATGGCGCTGCGCTCTGGGAAACTCTATAGTACGATATTTTCCACATATCCACCATACGTAGCAATAATATGGCGTAGTCTCTGAATGAAATTACCCGAAACCTTTGACAACGTGTCTGGCGGAATGGCTTCACATGCAGATGAGATGTACTGCTTCAGCTGTTCAATTGTTTCTGGATTCTGGCGGTACACCTGGTCTTTCAAGTGTCCCCACAGAAAGAAGTCACAGGGGTTCATGTCTGGCGAATAGGGAGGCCAATCCACGCCGCCTCCTGTATGTTTCGGATAGCCCAAAGCAATCACACGATCATCGAAATATTCATTCAGGAAATTAAAGACGTCGGCCGTGCGATGTGGCCGGGCACCATCTTGCATAAACCACGAGGTGTTCGCAGTGTCGTCTAAGGCAGTTTGTACCGCCACAAATTCACGAAGAATGTCCAGATAGCGAGATGGAGTAATCGTTTCGGATCTGAAAAATGGGCCAATGATTCCTTTGGAAGAAATGGCGGCCCAGACCAGTACTTTTTGAGGATGCAGGGACGATGGGACTGCACCATGGGGCTTTTCGGTTCCCCATATACGCCAGTTCTGTTTATTGACGAAGCCATCCAGATAAAAATAAGCTTCGTCAGTAAACCAAATGCTGCCCACATGCATATCGCCATCATCAATCCTGTGCACTATATCGTTAGCGAATGTCTCTCGTGCAGCAATGGTAGCGGCGCTGAGGGGTTGCC
The DNA here is from genome assembly GCF_023864275.1 of Schistocerca cancellata. NCBI lineage: Eukaryota > Metazoa > Arthropoda > Insecta > Orthoptera > Acrididae > Schistocerca > Schistocerca cancellata. Next base: position 493,352,161 of record NC_064634.1, read on the forward strand.
GCGTTTGAATTTTGTATGGATAGAGGTATAAACTCTGGCGCATGAGACGATACGTGGACGTTGGCGTCATTTGGACCGCAGCTGCAACACGGCGAATGGAAACCCGAGGCCGCTGTCGGATCACCTGCTGCACTAGCTGCGCGTTGCCCTCTGTGGTTGCCGTACGCGGTCGCCCTACCTTTCCAGCACGTTCATCCGTCATGTTCCCAGTCCGTTGAAATTTTTCAAACAGATGCTTTATTGTATCGCTTTTCGGTCCTTTGGTTACATTAAACCTCCGTTGAAAACTTCGTCTTGTTGCAACAACACTGTGTTCTAGGCGGTGGAATTCCAATACCAGAAAAATCCTCTGTTCTAAGGAATAAACCATGTTGTCCACAGCACACTTGCACGTTGCGAACAGCACACGCTTACAGCAGAAAGACGACGTACAGAATGGCGCACCCACAGACTGAGTTGTCTTCTATATCTTTCACATCACTTGCAGCGCCATCTGTTGTTGAAAATTGTAACTACTGTAATTTCGAAAGTTTGTCCGCCTGAAAATGTACTGTTGTCCCAAGCATATTGCAACAAACGGTGTATTTCTATCGCTGCTCGTTTAGTTTTTATTGCCGTTTCAAATATACCGGTCTTTTTTGAAACACCCTGTATGAGGGTCGTTCAGTAAGTGATGGAGCACATAAATTTCTCAAGGTCTCCACTATATGATGGATGAGGTAATGACGCCCAACCCAACTTGGCGATGTGTTCCTGGGATCTGTGTTTGGGCGTTCATTATCGTGTTGGAGCAAGATTGCTGCTGGATTCTTGTCCGATAGAACACATCAGAAACGGTCCTTGAGTTTATTCAGAGTCCTCACGTATGCCTCTAACCTGACCCTCTTGGCATCACAATCCCAGAAGACTGTCACCATGACTTTTCCAGCAAAGGGGTCATTTCTTCGTTTTTGGTGAATGAGGATGATGCCACTCCATGGCCTGAATTTTTGTTTCCGGCGCAAAGTGGTGCACCCAGCTTTCGTCCGTGATGATCCGTGACAGAAAGACCTCTCCGTCGGTCTCAAAACTATCCTACAATTCAGATGAAATGGCCTTTCTTTGAATCTTGTGGTCCGCTGTGAGCATTCGTGGAAGCCATCGTGAGCAGCACTTTAAATATCCGAGAGTCTTGATCATTGCAGACGCATTTCCAATGCTGGCCGACAACTGTAGAGCCAATTGTCGAGTAGTGATGCGACGATCTGCACGAATAATGGCATCCGCGCGATTCAGTATGCCTGGAGCAGTGACTGTGTCAGGACGTTCCGAGCGTGGCTGATCATGGAGCTCTGTTTCTGCCTTTCCTGAAGCTGTAACTTTCTTTACCCATCGCCCAACTGTACTCCTATCACCTGTAACATCGCCATACACTGCACACAAACGTTTATGGATGTTCACCACGGTTTCTTTTCCTGCACACAAGAATTCAATAACAGCACGCTGCTTGTAACGTGAGTCGTATGTAGACGCCATTTTGCCTCTGTACTACGGCTCTGCCATCTGCCAGAATGGTTCGAAACTTCATCGGTGCACAGAACAAACATCAAATGTGTACGTATATTTATGGATTTAAAAAAAAATGTGGGGCATTACTTACTGTTCGACCCTCGTACGTCCCCTCGTATATGAGCAACCTTGAAATGACCTTGGCCACATTTGCGCCCAAATTCACTAGTTATGTTACTTAAAATCCGTCTTGATTGCAATTTTTTTATTATTATTCATATGACCGGTTTCGGTTCATTCAGAACCATCTTCAGATCTGATATTTCAGTTACAGGAGTAACCCGTCCAAATCAAGCAACTTTCACATGCTACGTCACATGTGACGTAGCATGTGAAAGTTGCTTGATTTGGACGGGTTACTCCTGTAACTGAAATATCAGATCTGAAGATGGTTCTGAATGAACCGAAACCGGTCATATGAATAATAATAAAAAATTGCAATCAAGACGGATTTTAAGTAACACAAAGTCACTGATTGCTGTTATCCCATAAGACATTATGTCTGTTTTTGCAAATTCACTAGGTGGCAGGGCTGTGTTTACCAACAGACTGTTTGCTTTCTCGGAGCATTAGCAACGATGTGAAAATGGATGCTGAGTGTGACCAAAGAGTGAAATTAAGTTCTACGTTAAGCTCGGGGAAACCCTTAGTAAAACGTGGACAATGATTGTGCAAGCATATACAGACGGAGCACTTACACGAATTCGTTTTTCTAGTGGCGGGTCTACAGCACACATCGATGCAAACGTGGAGCGTGTAAGACAATTATTGCAAGAAAACAGTCATGTAACTGTGTGTGCGATATGAGAAGAAATTAATTTGAATCGTGATGTCTCTCATATGCATTCACCTGAAGGTTTAGGGAAACTGGAACTTGATGTAAAACTCGTCCCTCACACACCAAAATACGAACAGAAAAAGGACAAATGAAGAATTTCTGTTGAATTACTGGACAGAGCCAGGCGTGATCCCACAATTCTGCCAAAGATTACTGCTGGTGTTACTAGTATTACCCTTACACGAAGCGTTAAAGTCGTGAATGGCGGAGTTCTGGATCACCAGACTCGAAAAAGAGCGAAAGACAATTTTCGAGAACAAAGACAATGTCAATCGCATTCTTTGATAGTAAACGATTAGTTCACCATGTGTATGTTCCTTCATGTCAAGCAGTGAGCCAAACTCCCTACATCGAAGTCTTGAAACTTCTGCGACAAGCAATTCGACGTCGCCGTCCTGATTTGTCGAATTCTCACGACTGGTTCTTACTGCATTACAACGCAAGACCCCATACTGCTGAATCTGTTAGCGAATATCTGGCCAGACATTCTGTTATTGCCATCCCACATCTATTGTATTCGCCTGTCCTCTCGCCTTGCGGTTTTTTCTTATTTTCGCGAGTGAAAAGGCGACTGAAAGGAAAGCTTCATCAGGATATCGCAGACATTCAGCGGGATGTGACAAATGAACTTACAAGCATCGCAGATGAAAATTTCACTGCATGCTTCCAAGACCTCCAGTAACGTTGGCAACTGCATGTAGATAGTCAAGTGGACTATTTATATAGGAGCTAGGTCATTACTTGGTAAATGCAATTTTGTATTTAAAAAAAAAGCTGTCCTAGAAATTTTCTGACAAAGGGAGTATTATGCTGAAATTCCGTTTTTATTCTCATGTCTCGTTAAAATGAACGTAGACTGATCAATGCTAATCCACTAGAGAAATCCTTTGTTCATTTTGTTGACATTAAGTTAAAATTTATTAATTTATTGAGGAAAGATGTTTGCTTTCTTGATGTTTCGTATAAATAAGCATTTGTCATATTTAACTGTGGACAAAAATCAATCAAATTATGCCTATTTTCCATTCTCTTTGACATTGTACTCGTACGCCAAAACATGGTTCATTCTTGAACAGATATTGGCCAATTGCATGTGTCAGAGTAGTAGTCCTGGATGACTTCTTCTTTTGGCAGGAGCGATAGAAATCGCATTAAGTCATTCATTTTCTTGTCATTTATAGGCATACGATGTTGATTAGCTTGACTTACAGGGTTGGTGGAATTATACATGGTTCAGCCAGTTGGAATATGTCTGCTCCGTCAGTGAATGGTCTAACTTCGTAAATAGCAAGACTTTCATGCACACAGCAGAACTCCATGGATTGTATTACATGAAAATGCCCTTTTTTTATTTCTTTGTGTAGCCCTTCCCAGAGCACAAGTGAAGGCGTTTAACATTTTCATTTACATAGGGTGTTTCCATAAAAGCTTGCAAAAATATAACAGGACATAGAGAATGACCGAATAATGTGAGGTAGGGAAACGGGTAGGAGATGCCAGTTTAAGGAGACATGAAAGTAAACTTGACGACAGCTTTGTATAGCATTACTGTTTTCCAGCTTATTTACAGCCAACATGCTTACAAATTTACACGTACTGTGGTGTTTATTAACATGTACTTTCTTTATTTCCTGCAAGGTAACAAGGAAGACGAACCTGATTGCAAGGAAGTGTCGATGCAGGTTTTGTTTACTTTACTTGTCCATAAAGTAGCTCTGTTTATCGTGTTTTCATTGTCCATGACAGAACGTATTGTGAATCAGCGACAGCCCATTCAACAGCCCATTCATTCCACAGTGCTATTCAGAGACGTGCAGTACAATACGATGGAGGAGTACTGGTACAGTTTCGCAGAACTTACTGACATACATCTTGTGTATGGGAAAGTACGTTGCAATGCTCTCTCTGCTGAAAGTCAGGACAGGGAATGATTTCCTAACAGCCATCATCCGTCGTGACGAGTATTTCTCTCGATGGACGAATTCGGGAGACTGGATCATTGTAAAGCAGAAACGAGGGACATGGCAACATGAGGACCACGCCAGGGATATTTGTTCGACGATGTCATCCTTGCACTAAGGTTGATGGCTGTCAGTTTTAGCACACTTTGTAAGATACAGTGCAAATGGTACGTTCATTGTGTCGGTGCTAGTATCTGCATTTAACTGCAGCTAACTTTATTCCTGTTGTCTCCTTAAGCTGGCTTTTCCGACCCCGATTCTCGATCTCAAATTGTTCAGCGGAGCATCCTCTGTGTTCTGTTAAAGTTTTGCACGTTCTTACGGAAGCACACTCTATGATCAGAAAGAAATGAATAGATTTCATCGGCATTTTTCATGCTAGTCCTTCATGATGAAGGTAAAGTCTGGCTCTTCCTCTCGATATGCGATGTACGTTAAAGACATTTACTGAAAGCTGACACAAGGAAAACATGTCTTGTATTGGTATCTGAGGCAATTCCTAGTGCTGCGTATAATCAACCGGCCGGAGTGGCCGAGAGGTTCTAGGCGCTGCAGTCTGGAACCACGCGACCGCTACGGTCGCAGGTTCGAATCCTGCCTCGAGCATGGATGTGTGTAATGTCCTTAGGTTAATTAGGTTTAAGTAGTTCTAAGTTATAGGGGACTGATGACCTCAGAATTTAAGTCCCATAGTGCTCAGAGCCATTTGAACCACTTTTTTTTTTGTTTTGCATAAAATCAAACGGGAGGCGTGCAATGTCATTTTACCACCAGTAACAATATAAATCGATTAAAACGAACAGTAAGAGGCACTATCGATTGTTTTCTCTGTAACAGTGTTGACGACTTAAAATTTTACATGAGCGCTTTCTCCTCTGTTTAAGTGATGCGATGGCTGCATAAGAATACTTATGGAATTTCTCTGTATGATGATCGGCCTATATCTTTAAAGTACAAAATCACAGGTAACTCAATTTTGTCACAAAATGGACATGTGGAGTTCTCAATATTCCTATTCATTTGGTGTGGTGTTCGAATGCTCTCATAACTGTCTTGCGCATAATATTTCTCATACTACAAAGTTACTGTTACATCGCTGTTTTTTACGTAGTTATTTTAACCCCTCTATTTCAGTCTAATGAACACGCTGCAAGTCACTGTACAGTTCAAAATGGTTCAAATGGCTCTGAGCACTATGGGACTTAACATCGGTGGTCATCAGTCCCCTAGAACTTAGAACTACTTAAACCTAAGGACATCACACACATCCATGCCCGAGGCAGGATTCGAACCTGCGACCGTAGCAGTCGCGCTGTTCCGGACTGAGCGCCTAGAACCGCTAGACCACCGCTGCCGGCTCGCTGCACAGTGAACGATGCAAGTCACATTGTACCAGTATTATCAGTTTGATTTCGTGTTCCAGTTACATATTAAACAAGGGGAAATGACTTTCTTTAGTTTACAACTCACACTCTGCGTGCCCTTTTAGCTGTTGTCTCATTACGACTGGTCTCTGCACCAGATATACACTGGTGGCATCATAATTCTGGCACAGCCATCTTCCTATCTTCTCTGAATTTAGCCAACAGTGTTTCCCGACAGCTGCATCGTCTTCCTTCCAAGAATTCCCATCTAAGTTCCACGAGCACTTATGTTACATAGCCGTATGGCAAGCTGTTACGATGCTAGCAGAGAACCTCAGAATTTGTTCGGTGTTTCTCGCCGTGCTGACCCCGTACTCAGGAATCGATCTTGCTTTATTCTTGTTTGCGATTTCCATTACCGACATACCGTACATTTGTTGAACCCTTCCAACAAATCCAAATCTTCCATCCTCCTTCCCTACTGCTAACATTACGTGTTCATGCATTCCATACCGATTCTCACTATTACCCCTAAATACTTACACGATGTAACGTTTTGGAATTTGCTTCAGTCTCTCAATGACATATTCAGCTGAAAGTTTCTTAAAAGGGCTACATTAGATACAGGTTCATAAGATAAAAGCCCTTACATGATTTAATAGTCTCTTTTAAGAGCACCGTACGGTGCAGCCTACTGAAACTTTATCTTTTCTGATTCATCATCTGATCACTTTTCATATAACAGGGGGCCGCATTAGGCCAATGAGTAGAACTATAGATGTCATTGTGCGACGGCGATAACCGATCAAACCCACACAACGGTTACGATAAAATGTTGCGTACTACAAGGCAAATGATTGGAACAAAATTCTCAGGGATGTTATAGCTTCCGACGGAAAAGCAGTTAACGAAAGAACACGACTGGTATTCAGTCGTTCGCCCCCGAACAATCCGTCTACAACTTCTCCTATTTTTCTGCTGAAACACATTCAGAATACAATACAAATTATGCATACGGTAAGAAGACAGGGTGGTAGTTATTGTTAAATAATGAAATCGACTAATTATACTGAAACAGGTATATATTAAGCCATCAAATTCAATAGAGTTAATTCACATGTTATCAGCACAAGCTCCCATTAAAGAAAGGCAGAATGTTAGGCAGAAAGCAAGTGAAACAGTCGCTATAATTTTTTTTCTCAGTGACATTACATTAACACCCCCCCCCCCCCTCCCCGCAAGTGTAAAGGTTTCTTTAGTAATAAATGCTCATTAGGTTTAAAAAAGCGTTCGCTGGTATGTTGACAAGAACATATTTTTTCAAATGTATTTAGTACATTGCCTTTTTCTCTTATAATCGTTCATTTGAAAGTGGATGTTTCCCTCTACACACGTGGTGAGATGCTGTCGGTTTTTTCCCCGTTCTTATTGGCATTATCTTACACTTATCCACTTTTAAAGGGGGCTGTCTATCGTTGCACAAAGTGGAAATGAAGCCCAAGTCTTTCTGCAGTTCTTTACGATCGTCCGACGACAACAGTTTCCAATAAAGAGCTACATCGTCAGCGACCTATATTGCAGTGCCCCTCATACTATCCGGTACGTCGCTTATGAATACTGGAAACACTGGAGTTCCCATTACGCTTCCTTGACACACACTCGATGTTAGTTTTCTTTCTATGGGACATCTGCCATCCAGCATAACATACTCGATTCTATTAGTCGAACATCCCTCGAGCCAATCACATACTTGCGAACGCACTCCGCACGATTGTAACTTACTCAGTACTCGACACCGGGGCAGTGTCGAAGGTCTTTGGGCAGTCTGGGAAAGTGCTCTTCAGCCACTGTGTTGTTTGCTGGATGTTATGTAGCAGCAGAGGAATCCATATTTCACGCGCGTTGGGTTTTGTGAATCCGTTATTGCTATTTTCAGCGAAATTTCTCCTCCACGAATTTCATGACGTTTGAGCTTGGAATAGGCTCTAGGTTCAAATGGTCCAAATGGCTCTGAGCACTATGAGACTTAACATCCGAAGTCATCAGTCCCCATGAACTTAGAACTACTTAAACCTAACTAACCTAATTAAATCACACACATGCATGCCCGAGGCAGGATTCGAACCTGCGACCGTAGCTGTCACGCGGTTGCAGACTGAAGCGCCTAGAACCGCTTGGCCACAGCGGCGGCGCTCTGAACTACGTACATGTCATTTTTGGTAGAAGGCCCTTTCGAAAACCTGCAGTGGATAATGAAAGTGAAAATAAAATAACATCCTTTCAGTTCTTGTCAGTGTAATACTAATTTGTAGACATAGACAGTTGTGCTACAAACTTTAATGAATGGACAGGCGAATAAATAGCAATAGTAAATAAAGGACTTACGCGTGCATGTTCATGGAGGGACGAGTAGAGGACAACCACGTACCGTCGTGCACACTATATAACATAGTGGGGAGTTACTAAGTGTCTTTTTGGATCAATGTATGAACAGTTAGATAACTGAAGGAAATAAGTACTCAGAGGAAATACCACAGGAGGGAGAGACATTTTAGGATTGGAATAAAGTCTTCAGCTTCACATGATAGCTCCCACAATCGAAGGCTTATCCGAATCTGACGCGTTACGTTACCAGAGTGCTTTTTACCTAAGTACACCGTTGCGTAGCGCCTCGTAAGAGACATTTCTACGAATGGAAAATGGAGGTGTCAAATAGATGCTCTTTTGGCTTTATTATTTTGATGATGTGACTAAATTCTGCTATTGGAGACCACGTAGTACAAAAGAGTGTCACCCTGTGACGTCACCCCTAAAATTCGGCGACGCCTCATACAGCAAGATGTCGACAAATGTGAGGAATGGCGACAGCTCAGAAGTTCATGGGATGATATTACGTTGGCACTAAATATCCCCATTAGTCTACCAATCTCCACCACAGACGTGTCACACGTTGGGAAGGCGGTCGCGCCCCCTCTAGCCCAAATTTCACACCGCCTCTGTGATGCAGGTCAGACCGCGACATCGACTGTTGAAATCACGTGGTTTTCATATGGGCTGCCGAGGAAAACATTTCAGACACAACACCGTCTAAAATCTACAAGAAACGCCACACAGAGAGCCCCATAAAGGGCGTAAATGGAATCATCCTGTAAGCAGGCTGTTTATGTTTTCTTATTGGTAAAGAATAAGCGCTCTGTATGAAAATCACTGGCTGTGCTGTGTGCAGTCTGTGGTTAGCTTGCATTGTTGTCTGCCATTGTAGTGTTGGGCAGCTGGATGTTAACAGCGCATAGCGTTGCGCAGTTGGAGGTGAGCCGCCACCAGTGGTGGATGTGGGGAGAGAGATGGCGGAGATTTGAAATTTGTAATACTGGATATCATATATTATGACTATTAAGGTAAATACATTGTTTGTTCTCTATTAAAATCTTTCATTTGCTAACTATCCCTATCAGTAGTTAGTGACTTTCGTAGTTTCAATCTTTTATTTAGCTGGCAGTAGTGGCGCTCGCTGTATTGCAGGAGTTCGAGTAACGAAGATTTTTGTGAGGTAAGTGATTTGTGAAACGTATGGGTTAATGTTAGTCAGGGCCACTCTTTTGTAGGGATTTTTGAAAGTCAGATTGCGTTGCGCTAAAAATATTGTGTGTCAGTTTAAGCACAGTCGTGTATAATTTTTCAAAGGGGACGTTTCAATCCTTTCACTTGGCGCGTTGGTTCCCACATTTTTCGCTGTCGGAAACGACAGTTCGCAGCGCAGTGAGCAGCAGGACAACGTTCTTGACAAATTTGCCCTCTGCTGCTACTCCCTGTGCGTTTCAGTTCATCTCTTAGGAGATAGCGGGGGGCAACCCCACTGAAGGTGATAAACTCCTTTGGGGCGTGCCGTGACAACAATTTTTGTAGTGCCATACCGGGTGGAAACACTAAGGACCATTCAAAACTATCTGTCGAAATATGAACGCGACCCTAGACAGTAAAACCTTTTTATGCTTTCTCAGCCCTCCGTTTCCCCACCATCCTGTGGCGTGATCACGGAAGTGTTCGATATTGACACGTGCGCGAATAAAATGGCGAAGCGTTCCCGTAAAACCACGCAGTTCGGGAATGTCATCGGCGTCATATGAAGGGGTGCAATGTGGATAAGCCACGTGGGGTGGCCGCACGGTCTCAGTCGCGTTGCCACGGTTCGCGCGGCTGCCCCCATTGAACGTTCGAGACTTTCCGCGGGCATGGTTGCATGTGTTGTTCTTAGCGTAAGTTAGTTTAAGTTAGTAGAGTGTAATGCAAGGGACCGATGATCCCAGCAGTTTGGTCCCGTAGGAACTTGCTACAAATTTCCAAAAATTTCTAACTGTTCTAATGTGTGTGACTCCCTAAGGGACCAAACTACTGAGGTCATCGGTTCCTACTTACACACTACTTAAACTAACTTACTCTAGCAACACACACACCTATGCCCGAGGGAATACACGAACCTACGGCGGTAGGGGCCGCGGAATCCTTGACATGGCGCCTCAAACCACGCGGCCACTCCGCGTCCAAAACTTTTTCCAATGTGGGTATGAGTGTGAAAAACCTTTCCGTCCCAAGACACGTCCACAGTGGCGACGAGTAGAATTGTTGTGGAAATTCTTTTCTTAAGCCTCATATGAACTTCTGGGCTATGACCGTTTCTCCGTCGGTGTGGACACCTTGGCGTTTGAACAGTCGCTGATCCGGATGGTATCCTCGCAGGGCACCATGCTTTCCTACCATTACAGTGGTTGTAAGCACGTTTGAGTCAACTTAGGCGTGGCAATGGAAGACAGTTACTGGGTTCCGTAAAAGTGATCCTTTAGATTTGTTGCGGAGTGTACCTGCAGGAAGTTGCTCCACCAGCAGTACTAGAGTCCCGCGTTGTTGCTGCGTATTTTGGGTACATATCAGCAATGTTGACTGGAACAATATTCAGGACAAATATTGGCGTAAATAAGGCCCGCGTAAACGAATATTGGAGTGTTCTGTTGCTCTAGGACGTATTTGACGTCGTTGGCCTCTAGCACGTGACGCGTGTGTGAGTGAGTGTGTGTACGCCTAGCGCACGCAGGCGCTCCTGCGACCCCACATACGCAGTGTGCGTCGTCGGTCGCCAAAGGGAAGGCGGAACGCGATAAGCGCGGGCCGCACAATGGCGCGTGCTGCCGAGGCGGCGGCGCCGGCTTATCTGCACCACGTGCCGCGCACGTGTCTGGTGTCTGCGCCAGCCGTCTCCGGGGACTCCTTCCACCCCCACTCCCTCCCCTCCGATCACTAGCCAACCCTCCGATGACCGCTGTCGCCGATGGGCAAGCGGCCACTGATACCGCCGCATCCAGGACTCCGGAAAACAGCACACATCCTATGATCACGCAATTCTAGCAGACGTAAGTCACGTTGAATAGGTTTTTTTTTCCTTTATTAAATTTCGATTCTCCCCCTAAAGGGGCGGGCTGGCAGCAGGGGTTAGTACGCTGCTCTGCAGCCTACAGACTTTTTAAAACGTAAGAAGAAGAGAAGAAACAATAAAAGCAGGCGATAAAACGGTGACTTAAAGTGTAAAACGGCGGAAAATTGTGGAAAGTTAAAACATAAAGCAAAGGGTTGGCAATGCTAATAACATACACAGGAATCAGACAAGTAACATTGTAGACAGACAATTAAAAAACATGGCGACAGTCTGGTTTCTGTTCGCAAGAGATATAAAAATGACACCCAGAGACCGTATGATGCCTGTTCCCAACACTTCCGAAAAGACACACAACACTGAACACTCACTGTAAAGACAAAGGCACAAAGATGACACACCCTAGCCAAGGGCAGATGGTTGGAGGGGGGGGGGGGGGAACCTGGACAGATGAACAGATGAGGGGGGAAACAAGGAGGGAGGAGAGGAAAAACGAAAGGGGGGGAAGGGAGGGAGAGGACACATAAGGGGGGGGAGGGGTAGGGCAGACGCGAGAGGGAATGTGAAAAGGCAGAGGAGGGAAATGCAAAATGACGCAGGGGAGAGAAGGGGGGGGGGCAGAGAGAGGGTAGGTGGGGAAAAAAAAGGATGGAAGGGGGGGAGAGGGAGCCCGGGAAAAGGACAGAGGAAAGGAGGGGGAGTGAGAGAGTTGATAGGAGGGATAAATGGAGGGAGAGAGGGGGGGAGGGGGAGTAAGCCACCTTGGGAAAGGAGATGAAGAGTGTAGACATGGAGGGTAGGGGGGACACAACAGTGAAGATGTGGCAGGGGCGGCGTGTTGAATAGGTAGTCGCTCTTCTGTGTTTCATAGAGGGTGACTCCAAGACGTTTTGAGAATTTTTTTTTTTTTGCGTTTTTTGTACGTGCCATAGAGATAACAATTTATTAAGTAGGTAGTACATCACACATTAAAAAAAAAGAAAGAAAAAAATACCAGCAACTTCCTCAGTCCTAATGTAGCATATACAGGGCGAACCTCAATAAAACCGACAAATTGCAATGACGAATTTCTGACTGGAAATGGAGGAAAAATGTTCTATGAGCATGAGTCCGGAAATTTATTGTTGCCACGCTAGATGGCGCTACCGAATGAAAGTTCCCCTTAGCACGTGCTGTGTGTTCCTTGTGTGGTACAGGCTGTGCAATTGGCGCAGCGTACTGTGAGCTGCAGAATGGTCCAGTATTCGCGTCGGGAACAAGAGTGTTCGAGTACGGCCAAGCACATGGAAATTGTCGAGAGGCAACACTGCTGTCTGTACCAAATCAAGTTCCCTCACAGAGACCAACCACATCACACAACACTCTTTTCGGGCGTTTATGTCTTTTCAGAGAGACGAACGTGCAGAGAAGCGGCGCACTGCACGCGTACACGAGATTTGGAGCACGAGATTGTACAGGATATTGAGACGAACCCTAGCACAAGCTCCAGGCAAGTGACCCGCCAACATGGTGTGAGCCAAAGTGCGATTATGTGTATCCTGAATGACAGCCGCTACTGACCCTCTCAGCTGCAATCCCATGGAGGCCAAAAAAATGGTTCAAATGGCTCTGAGCACTATGGGACTTACCTACAGAGGTCATCAGTCCCCTAGAACCTAGAACTACTTAAATCTAACTAACCTAAGGACATCACACACATCCATGCCCGAGGCAGGATTCGAACCTGCGACCGTAACGGGCGCGTGGGTCCCGACTGTAGCGCCTAGAACCGCTCGGTCACATCGGCCGGCCATGGAGGCCACTTTAAACAAAAAAATGGCTCTGAGCACTATGGGACTTAACATCCTTGGTCATCAGTCCCCTAGAATTTAGAACTACTTAAACCTAACTAACCTAAGGACAGCACACAACACCCCGCCATCACGAGGCAGAGAAAATCCCTGACCCCGCCGGGAATCGAACCCGGGAACCCGGGCGTGGGAAGCGAGAACGCTACCGCACGACCACGAGATGCGGGCCCACTTTGAACATCTTTTGAAGTGGATGCGATGCAGCTCTGTACTGTGTTCACTGACGATTTGATGTCTTTGCACGCACACCATCCATTTACGGACACACTTTCATAGAACCTTTTTTTCCTTCATTTATAGTCAGAGATCCGCCAGTACAGTTTACCGGTTTTATTAATGTTCACCCTGTCTGCTTCATTCAATTTTATTTCAGTTCAGGGAATAAGCTCGCTGTGCCTGAATGTGACATTCACTTTACACCATGTAAACGTGTTTTCGTTTCTGCATGGTCCCAGCAACTAGCAAAAATTGTTCAGATGCCTCTGAGCACTATGGGTCTTAACTTCTGAGGTCATCAGTCCCCTATAGAACTACTTAAACCTAACTAACCTAAGGGCATCACACACATCCATGCCCGAGGCAGGATTCGAACCTGCGACCGTACCGTTCGCGCAGTTCCAGACTGTACGCCTAGAACCACTCGGCCACCCCGGCCGGCAGGAACTAGCAGTGCCTCCTTAAAAAAGCTGTTTCGCAGTGTCAGCGTGTCTCCGAGAAATAACCGTAATTTGTGCTTGTTCGTAATAATTTTGAACCAGAACGCGTTTGTAACACGCTGTAAATGATAACATGCCCTACACCAGTGTTTCCTAATTTTTTTTGTAATGGCACCCACAGCGTCTCTGTAAAAATTTTCGCTACCGAATATACACGGTGTCTCGCCTAAGAGTCGTCAGGCGCAAATAGTTGTATTTCATTTTTGCACTGTGAGACTCGATTCAGCTCAGACAAATAGTGATCATCACGTCCTTCATGTGACGCCCACTATCGACGAAAAGCTTCGGTTTGTTTCCCGTTACAAACAAAATGGTTTCAAAGCGGAATTTTACAAGCCCTTTCCATAGAGCAGTCGCACATTAGTCTGGTCTGCTATATTTCTTTTAATCGACGCATACTGTCAGCGAGAGAAAAATATGAACTCTAGCAGCGAGAAAACCGCCCTGACCCACGCTGACCGCTTGTATCGTCGCGAGTCAATCCGCAATAGTGTTTTAATGCAGTACGGGCTCGTAGCTTTGAAGCCGGTGGCGGTGACAGCCGCTTGTATCTCGGGGTGATTCATTCGCACCTGTCGCTATCACGGCCGTGGGAAGTCTACTTGTGTCAGTTCCAGCGACAGAATATTCAAGCCCCTAAGAATCTAAATAAACGATACTACATATTATTCAATTTTGATAAAACTTTATATGTTTTGTCATTAAAAAAGAAGCTGGTTGCAAAATCTCAGATTTCTCGCTGGGGTATTTCCAAAATTAGAGAAAATTACCTAAAACATCAAAAACCGACACTTAGTGAATTAAATTCAGTTAGGAACTATAATAGCTGATCTTTTGGTATTATCTCAAAACGTAAACAGTACTCTCAGTGTGCAGAATTAATTAACTGAGATATTCATATTAAAACTTTAATTTTCATTTTCGTAATGTAAAATTCAGACAAAATCATTATATGTGTCTTATGTCGTTGTGGGAGTAAATGCTCTAGAGTGAGTGAGAATGTGTATGTGGACCATACGTTAAAATCCATGATTAATTTTATGTACTGCGTTACCCAATCATAGAGTGGGAAAGATGTTTGTACCCACATTGCTGATGACGTATGTCCAAGCGTACTTGTTTTTGTAAGAAGGCACCCAGAATAGTTATTTGTAGAGTAATGTTTTCCTAAAGTTATCTCTAATATTCGTTTAGTTTCAGTTACTGAACATTATTGTAATAATTTGCTTGTCGAAGTGATGACAATGAGTCTGATGCAGTGATCGGCTCAGAACAGTTTAGACGCAAATATGTTCCTGAAAGAGTGATCTGATTGGCTGTTCGTCTGATCAACCAGTCAGAGTGAAGTCTTTCTCGAGCTCTATCAGGTAGTACACGTGCTGAAAGCAACGGCATTGAGAGAGTGGTGAACTAGCTTTTCAGGCGCGAAGGTCGTATTAATTGTGTCCGTCCGTAAAATGTGTAAGATGAAGATGTGTTCGGTCCTTCGCATTCAGATGGATTTTTTATGGTAACTTTAGCTGCTACGAACACTTTGTGTAAGTTTGACAGTCGTGAGATATTTTGTACGGGAGATATACGCGTGTGACTTGTTGGACTTAGAAGATTCCGCGTGACGATGTTTTGTGTTCCACCACAGAATATATTTGGTGAGTAATCTTTGTGAAAGAAATCCACTGAATAACTTATGTAAGAAATCAACGTTATGTGTAGAAAGTGACTATATACTCGCGTGATTATTCTCGGAATGAACTTAGGAGAATTCTGTGTGACATAAACTGGGAACTTATAATAGCAGTTTTACATACTAAATATGGGCTGATGACACAAAGAAAACCTACTTTTACCAGATTTCCGAACTTTCAATAAAGATCAGGATTCCATTTTCCACCCGAAAATTTATTATGAATATTTACAGGAACAATCATAACGAGATTCACGCGGCCTCAGTAATTGTAGATATTAGCTGCTGTTTTCATCAACGCTGGTTTTTCATCACCTTGTAAGTATCTACGCTGCAGAGTAAAGGGACACTGAGCAGACGCCGTTCTGAGGTAGGTGAATATCAATTTGCAGTTTGCTTCAGTGACAGTGAAACTCAAAAGACCCCCACACACGCTACTGCATGCTTGACAATCACGCTTGCGCAAGCGTGCTTGCTCAAGCGTGCACAAATTCCTCGCGCCTCCACACGACTCAAGCACACACTTACAAGCATCAACCTGTTTACATTGGAAAATGTCGAACACAGACGACGATGCGCTTGCTGTTGCAGCCTTTTTGCTTCTTGTACGGAAAAAAAAGGAAACGCGATATGTGTAGTAAAGAGTGGCTTAAAAAACGAAAATCGTATTCTCATACAAATTTACTTAGTGAATTGAGGATATATCCTCATGATTTGCCTAATTGCCTCACAATGAATGAGGAAATGTGTTTGAATCTTTTTTCCCTCGTGACGCCTTTGATTAAGAAGCAGAATACCTCTATTCCCTGTAAATTACTCGAAGGGCATATCGGTGTATCCTGTTCATTTAAAAAGCTGAAAAGATCAAAGTACCACAGGACAGGTCTGTAAACTTCGTCTGCTGCAGCCCCTGATTTGTAAGTGCTGTCACGTTTCCTTTTTTCTCGTCATGTAATTCGTTCTTAATGTATTAATTTTCTTAATTAATCTTTAGTTCCTGATGGCTCTATTTCTTTGTACTCACCTCATATGCCGCGTCTCTTTTCATTTTATCGTGACATTCTTAACTTTTAATATTCCATAAACATGGGTGTCTTTCGTAGAACTTAATAAATTCCTCCAACACTTCCCAGTCCGACATCAGAACGAAGAAGGAAACGACACAAAATCTAAATAAACGCGCGCTATCGACAGTCTGTGTTCGAATGACAGATGTGTGCTTGTTCAAGCCTCCCTACTCCAGGCACACACGAGCAAGCATGGACACGCTAGGTGGCTTGCACAAGCACGCATAATCGAAATTCGGTCAAGCTTGTGCAAGCCTGATGCTTGCGCTAATTTACCCTACAGACGGTCAAGCAAGCTTGCACAAACATGGTTGCGCAAGCGTGATTGTCAAGCATGTAGTAGCGTGTGTGGGGGTCTAAAGACAGTTCCGTCGCGCACTGCCGCCAAGCATGCAGCGTTACTGAGTCGCTGCTGGACTCCTGTTTGTCCTTCGTGTTTTACTGTCCGTGTAACAGATATCAATAAAAAAAATGTCAGACTAGACAACTTTTGCAGTGCTCTGTCGAAGAAGCACATAATATTACAATTAAAAAGAAATATTAGTAATGGGAAAAAAGTGACGCTATCAGATGAGGCAGAGCGTTTCATTAAAGAGTTGACGAGCAATATTTGTGTGAGCTGACTTCACTACACGATGCAGAAACGACACTGCAAATACAGGGTGTTACAAAAATCACCGGTATATTTGAAGCGGCAATAAAAACTAAACGAGCAGCGGTAGAAATACACCGTTTGTTGCAATATGCTTGGGACAACAGTACATTTTCAGGCGGACAAACTTTCGAAATTACAGTAGTTACAATTTTCAACAACAGATGGCGCTGCAAGTGATGTGAAAGATATAGAAGACAACGCAGTCTGAGGGTGCGCCATTCTGTACGTCGTCTTTCCGCTGTAAGCGTGTGCTGTTCACAACGTGCAAGTGTGCTGTAGACAACATGGTTTATTCCTTAGAACAGAGGATTTTTCTGGTGTTGGAATTCCACCGCCTAGAACACAGTGTTGTTGCAACAAGACGAAGTTTTCAACGGAGGTTTAATGTAACCAAAGGACCGAAAAGCGATACAATAAAGGATCTGTTTGAAAAATTTCAACGGACTGGGAACGTGACGGATGAACGTGCTGGAAAGGTAGGGCGACCGCGTACGGCAACCACAGAGGGCAACGCGCAGCTAGTGCAGCAGGTGATCCGACAGCGGCCTCGGGTTTCCGTTCGCCGTGTTGCAGCTGCGGTCCAAATGACGCCAACGTCCACGTATCGTCTCGTGCGCCAGAGTTTACACCTCTATCCATACAAAATTCAAACGCGGCAATCCCTCACCGCCGCTACCATTGCTGCACGAGAGACATTCGCTAACGATATAGTGCACAGGATTGATGACGGTGATATGCATGTGGGCAGCATTTGGTTTACTGACGAAGCTTATTTTTACCTGGACGGCTTCGTCAATAATCAGAACTGGCGCATATGGGGAACCGAAAAGCCCCATGTTGCAGTCCCATCGTCCCTGCATCCTCAAAAAGTACTGGTCTGGGCCGCCATTTCTTCCAAAGGAATCATTGGCCCATTTTGCAGATCCGAAACGATTACTGCATCACGCTATCTGGACATTCTTCGTGAATTTGTGGCGGTACAAACTGCCTTAGACGATACTGCGAACACCTCGTGGTTTATGCAAGATGGTGCCCGGCCAGATCGCACGGCCGACGTCTTTAATTTCCTGAATGAATATTTCGATGATCGTGTGATTGCTTTGGGCTATGCGAAACATACAGGAGGCGGCGTGGATTGGCCTCCCTATTCGCCAGACATGAACCTCTGTGACTTCTTTCTGTGGGGACACTTGAAAGACCAGGTGTACCGTCAGAATCCAGAAACAATTGAACAGCTGAAGCATTACATCTCATCTGCATGTGAAGCCATTCCGCCAGACACGTTGTCAAAGGTTTCGGGTAATTTCATTCAGAGACTACGCCATATTATTGCTACGCATGGTGGATATGTGGAAAATATCGTACTATAGAGTTTCCCGCAGCGCCATCTGTTGTTGAAAATTGTAACTACTGTAATTTCGAAAGTTTGTCTGCCTGAAAATGTACTGTTGTCCCAAGCATATTGCAACAAACGGTGTATTTCTATCGCTGCTCGTTTAGTTTTTATTGCCGTTTCAAATATACTGGTCATTTTTGAAACACCCTGTATCTGCTGAAACACCAGATAGATTGCGCCTAACGACTCTTAGGAAAGACAGCTGGTATACTATTTCAGCGACTTCATCGACTACACACCAAATAATAGTATTATAAAAATTATACTGAAAAACCAAAGAAAATGGTACACTCGCCTAATATCGTGTAGGGTCGCCGCGAGCACTCAAAAGTGCCGCAACACGATGGTGCGTGGACTCGACTAATGTCTGAAGTTGTGCTCCAGGGAACTGGCACCACGAATCCTGAACGGCTGTCCATAAATCCGTAAGAGTACAAGACGGTGGCGATCTCTTCTGAACAGCACGTTGCAAGGCATCCCAGATATGCTAAATAGCGTTCTTTTATGGGGAATTTCATGGCCAGCGGAAGTGTTTAAGCTCAGAAACGTGTTCCTGAGCCACTCCGCAACAATTCTGGACGTGTGGGGTGTCGCACTGTTCTGCTGGAATTGCCGACGTCCGTCGGAGTGACTAATGGACATGAATGGATGCAGGTGATCAGACAGGATGCTTCCGTACGCCTCACCTCTCAGAGTCGCATCTAGACGTATCAGGGGTCCCAACTGCACACGATTACAGAGCCTCCGCAACTTGAAAAGTCCCCTGCTCACATGCAGGGTCCATGGATTCATGAGAGTGTCTCCATACCCAAACACGTCCATCCGCTCGATACAGTTTTAAAGGAGACTCGTGCGACTAGGAAACATGTTTCTATTTTTCAGCAGTCCCATGTCGGTGTTTTCGGGCCCAGACAAGGCGTGAAGCTTTGTGTCGAGCAGTCATCAAGGGTACACGGGTGTACCTTCGACTCCAAAAGCCTATATCGTTGAATGGTTCGCACGCTGACACTTGTTGTTGGCCCAGCACTTAGATCTGCATCAATCTGCGGAAAGGTTGCACTTCTGTCCGTTGAACGACTCTCTTCAGTCGTCGTTAGTCCCGTTGTTGCAGGATCTTCTTTCCAGCCGCAGCGATGTCGGAGATTCCTGATATTCACGGTACACTCGTGAAATGGTCGAACGGGAAAATTTCCACCTCAACGATAGCTCGATGTTGCTGCGTCCCACCGCTCGTGCGCCGACTGTAACACCACGTTGAAACTCACTCAAATCTTGATAACCTGCCATCGTAGCAGCAGTAGCCGATCTAATAACTGCCCCAAACGCTTATACTCGTTGCCGACAGCTGCGTCGTGTTTTGACTGTTTACATATCTCTGTATTTGCAAAATGGTTCAAATGACTCTGAGCACTATGGGACTTAACATCTATGGTCATAAATCCCCTAGAACGTAGAACTACTTAAACCTAACTAACCTAAGGACATCACACAACCCCCACTCATCACGAGGCAGAGAAAATCCCTGACCCCACCGGGAATCGAACCCGGGAACACGGGCGCGGGAAGCGAGGACGCTACCGCACGACCACGAGCTGCGGACTCCGTATTTGCATTCGCATGCATGCCTATACCAGTTTCTTTGGCGATTCTGTGTATATTTAGTACGAAACTAAGATAATGATTATATGTGCAAATTCTTTGCTAAACTGCGCGGGGTAGCCGCGCGGTATTGGATGGTCTGCCACGGTTCGCCTGCCCCCTTCGGAGGCTCGAGTCATACCTTGGGCATGGGCGTGTGTGTTGTCCTTAGCGCGAGTTACTTTAAATTAGATTAAATATTGTGTAAGCTTTGGGTCCGATGACCTCAGCAGTTTGGTCTTATAAGAACTTACAACAAATTTCCAAAATTTTCTTTGCTGAACAAATATTTTGAAAATGGGGAAGGGAACTTTATTAAAGAAAATAATCAATATTTTGTCGAAAAAGAAATTTATTTTATACAAATCAAATGCTAAATTCAACGAGATTCGTGTATTGTTTAGTCTTGATGTTAATGTTACTTTCTATATCTGGATTGAAACTTGTTAGTTTTAGGCGTGATTCGTTTTGCATGAGAAGATTTTATACACATATACCAAACTCGAAAATGCACGCTCATATAAGTAAGTAGTTGTGAATCCTCTTTCCTTCAAAGCTGTATTTGCAAGCACTCCATACTCGCCCCATATTTTGATTCAAAATGGGATTAGTCTCATGTGTTTAAAGAAAGTTTTCAAAGAAGATTCAAACGTTAGTTTGATGCTGAGAGTTTTGGCTTTTTAAATATGTTCTTCACAAACGGATTTCTTATCCATAACAACTCATCAGGAATTCTTGGAAGGTAACTCTTGAAACAAGAACCAAATTTAAGTAATACTCCTGGATAAACAAACAACCTTCAGTAGCCCTAACGTCAAAATATCACCCCTACGAACATTAAACTTACTACATTAGCCCTTCACCATTATCCCACAGTCAGTTAAAGACTAAATCAACTCAAAGATACTCATCTGGCACTTGTCGCAAGTGGAAGGGGACACGGCGTTGGCATATCGCAATTGCAAAGGAATCCTATTACTACACTATTTTCTTACAGTCCTCATCATGTTATTAGCCCCATTGGTTCCTTGCTTAAAATGGGTTTTTACATCATTTTTTCTCTTGAAATAGACTTTCATTTTTTTTTCAGTTGCTAGAATATTTTGTTAATAATAGACTCAGAAGGATAAGAACGTACTGAGGATACAGGCTGGTCAGAAACTGTCTGAAAAGCTTGTAAGGTGTCTCAGGGTAGGTTGTGGTCATAAATAAAGGTTAACAAAAAAATTCGATACGTCGCACGGTTTCCGAGTTGGTTAGCCATGAAGTTAACCAGTCCGGTCGTTGCGACCGTAAATACACTCCTGGAAATTGAAATAAGAACACCGTGAATTCATTGTCCCAGGAAGGGGAAACTTTATTGACACATTCCTGGGGTCAGATACATCACATGATCGCACTGACAGAACCACAGGCACATAGACACAGGCAACAGAGCATGCACAATGTCGGCACTTGTACAGTGTATATCCACCTTTCGCAACAATGCAGGTTGCTATTCTCCCATGGAGACGATCGTAGAGATGCTGGATGTAGTCCTGTGGAACGGCTTGCCATGCCATTTCCACCTGGCGCCTCAGTTGGACCAGCGTTCGTGCTGGACGTGCAGACCGCGTGAGACGACGCTTCATCCAGTCCCAAACATGCTCAATGGGGGACAGATCCGGAGATCTTGCTGGCCAGGGTAGTTGACTTACACCTTCTAGAGCACGTTGGGTGGCACGGGATACATGCGGACGTGCATTGTCCTGTTGCAACAGCAAGTTCCCTTGCCGGTCTAGGAATGGTAGAACGATGAGTTCGATGACGGTTTGGATGTACCGTGCACTATTCAGTGTCCCCTCGACGATCACCAGTGGTGTACGGCCCGTGTAGGAGATCGCTCCCCACACCATGATGCCGGGTGTTGGCCCTGTGTGCCTCGGTCGTATGCAGTCCTGATTGTGGCGCTCACCTGCACGGCGCCAAACACGCATACGACCATCATTGGCACCAAGGCAGAAGCGACTCTCATCGCTGAAGACGACACGTCTCCATTCGTCTCTCCATTCACGCCTGCCGCGACACTACTGGAGGCGGGCTGCACGATGTTGGGGCGTGAGCGGAAGACGGCCTAACGGTGTGCGGGACCGTAGCCCAGCTTCATGGAGACGGTTGCGAATGGTCCTCGCCGATACCCCAGGAGCAACAGTGTCCCTAATTTGCTGGGAAGTGGCGGTGCGTTCCCCTACGGCACTGCGTAGGATCCTACGGTCTTGGCGTGCATCCGTGCGTCGCTGCGGTCCGGTCCCAGGTCGACGGGCACGTGCACCTTCCGCCGACCACTGGCGACAACATCGATGTACTGTGGAGACCTCACGCCCCACGTGTTGAGCAATTCGGCGGTACGTCCACCCGGCCTCCCGCATGCCCACTATACGCCCTCGCTCACAGTCCGTCAACTGCACATACGGTTCACGTCCACGCTGTCGCGGCATGCTACCAGTGTTAAAGACTGCGATGGAGCTCCGTATGCCACGGCAAACTGGCTGACACTGACGGCGGCGGTGCACAAATGCTGCGCTGCTAGTGCCATTCGACGGCCAACACCGCGGTTCCTGGTGTGTCCGCTGTGCCGTGCGTGTGATCATTGCTTGTACAGCCCTCTCGCAGTGTCCGGTCCCAGGTCGACGGGCACGTGCACCTTCCGCCGACCACTGGCGACAACATCGATGTACTGTGGAGACCTCACGCCCCACGTGTTGAGCAATTCGGCGGTACGTCCACCCGGCCTCCCGCATGCCCACTATACGCCCTCGCTCACAGTCCGTCAACTGCACATACGGTTCACGTCCACGCTGTCGCGGCATGCTACCAGTGTTAAAGACTGCGATGGAGCTCCGTATGCCACGGCAAACTGGCTGACACTGACGGCGGCGGTGCACAAATGCTGCGCTGCTAGTGCCATTCGACGGCCAACACCGCGGTTCCTGGTGTGTCCGCTGTGCCGTGCGTGTGATCATTGCTTGTACAGCCCTCTCGCAGTGTCCGGAGCAAGTATGGTGGGTCTGACACACCGGTGTCAATGTGTTCTTTTTTCCATTTCCAGGAGTGTAGAAGTGGCCCGCCAGATAACAATTAATGCTAGTTTTTCTCATTGCGTATATGATTGCTCACGCGAATGCTCAGCCTTGGGTTCGAGCTAGATCCTTAATACTGCCGCATATCCAACTTCTGTATCCCTCCCTTGTTCGGCTTTCGGAAACCAAAGAAGAATACGTTTGGCAACACCGTCTCTGGCGAGCCGCTTGAATCTGCGCGCGCAACGGCTTGATTGGATAACAGCAATGTTAATTAGCTAGGAAATGGTGTAATGTATCTATTTTTTTCTTAACAAATGTTTCTCAGCACAACCTGCCCTGCTATACCATTACAAGCCTTTCAGTTCGTCACTTCTGTTCGTCTCATTGCGCATTTCTTTTGGTTACCTTTTGTACTGTACTATAGCAGTACTTTGTATATATGATCCACGTTACATTTAAGTTTTGCACACCAGTGTATTTCACACATGTCTATTATATCTGATGACATATTCATTAGTATTTTCCTTAGCAATACACGCTCTAATGGAAGTAGTGCCTGTGTGTCGTCTGGTTGATACAATGTTATGTATGTATTAGTAAAACATGTAGTTTCATTTGATTGAAGCACCTATGCCTGGGTTTCAGGCAGGATTCCTCATTTCGTTCGATGTGAATAAACCTGGAGAGCCTCTGCAATGCTATTTGAGTTTACGGGAACTCCAAGTGGGCTGAGGCGTGGATAGGAATTCGGACTGAGGAGGGAGGGAGGCATCCTAGAGCAGTCCGTGCAGTTGTGCAAAGCCACTGTTCCAGGGTGGCGTAGTTGTTAGCGCATCTGCCTGGTGAACAGGATACCGGGGTTCGAAACCTGACCATGGTACAAATTTTCACGCCCACGTCCTGTGGCTGCACGAAAAGCATTATTCAACATGATGTCGTTGCTGTCAGGGTTCCTCCGAGCCTTAATCCGTAGGTAGCGGTCATCCACTGCAGTAGTAGCCCTTGAACGAGGTATACTATGTGATCGAATGTATCGGGACACCTGGCTGAAATTGACTTACAAGTTCGTGGCGCCCTCCATCGGTAATGCTGGAATTCTGTGTGGCGTTGACCGACGCTTAGCCTTGATGACAGCTTCCACTCTCGCAGGCATACGTTCAGTCAGGTGCTGGAAGGTTTCTTGGGGAATAACAACCCATTCTTCTCGGAGTGCTACACTGAAGAGAGGTATCGATGTCGGTCGGTGAGGCCTGACACGAAGTCGGCGTTCCAAAACATCCCAAAGATGGTCTATAGGATTCAGGTCAGGGCTCTGTACAGGACAGTCCATTACAGGGTTATTATTGTCGTGTAACCACTCGGCCACAGGCCGTGCGTTACGAACAGGTACTCGATCGTGTTGAAAGATGCAATCGCCATCCCCGAATCGCTCTTCAACAGTGGGAAGCAAGAAGGTGCTTAAAACATCAGTGTAGGCCTGTGCTGTGATCGTGCTACGCTAAACAACAAGGCGTGCAAGCTCCCTGCATGAAAAACACGACCACATCATAACACCACCGCCTCCAAATTTTACTGTTGTCACTACGCACGCTGGCAGATGACGTTCGGCGACATTCGCCATACCCACACCCTGCCATCGGATCGCCACATTTTGTACCGTGATTTGTCACTCCACGCAACGTATTTCGACTGTTCAGTATTCCAATGTTTACGCTGCTTATACCAAGCGAGGCGTCTTTTGGTATTTACCGGCGTGATGTGTGGCTTCTGAGCAGCCGCTCGATCATGAAATCCAAGTTTTCTCATTCCCCGCCAAATTGTCATCCTGATGCAGTTTGGAATTCCTGTGTGATGGTCTGGATAGATGTCTGCACATTACGACCCTCTTCAACTGCCGGCGGTCTCTGTCACTGAACGGACGAGGTCAGCCTGTACGATTTTGTGCTGTACGTGTCCCTTCACGTTCCCACTTCACTATCACATTGAAATCAGTGGACCTAGGGATGTTTATGAGTGTGGAAATCTCGCATACAAACGTATGACACAAGTGACACGCAATCACCTGACCACGTTCAAAGTCCGTGAGTTCTGCGGAGCACCCCTTTCTGCCCCCTCATGATGTCTAATGACTACTGACGTCGCTGATATGGAGTACCTGGATGGCAGAAAAATGCACCTAATATGAACTTATGTTTTTGGAGGTGTCCGGATATTTTTGATCACATAGCGTATGTCGTCGACAGCTCCTGTCTCTCTGCATCTCCTCCCTGTCCGAATAATATCTGTTTGTTTCACTTCGAGACTCCTGGACACTTCCCTTGTTGAAAGCCCTTCCTGATAGAAAGTAACAATGCGAGCGCGATCGAACAGCGGTATTGACCATCTAGGCATGGCTGAACTACACACAACACGAGCCGTGTACTTCCTTCCTGGTGGAATGACTGGAACTGATCGGCTGTCGGACCCCCTCCGTCTAATAGGCGCTGCTCGTGCATGGTTGTTTACATCTTTGGGAGGGTTTAGTGACTTCTCTGAACAGTCAGTTACTGTGTCTGTAATGCAATATCCACAGTCAATGTCTATCTTCAGGAGTTCTGGGAAATGGAGTGATGCAAAACTTTTTTTTGATA
This sequence comes from Schistocerca cancellata, assembly GCF_023864275.1. Classification (NCBI taxonomy): domain Eukaryota; kingdom Metazoa; phylum Arthropoda; class Insecta; order Orthoptera; family Acrididae; genus Schistocerca; species Schistocerca cancellata. Next base: position 493,377,995 of record NC_064634.1, read on the forward strand.
TGATGTATCCATAAGTGATCGACATGGCTCACGTCGGGAACAGTGGCTAATAGATGCAAACGCTTTGAGATCAGGAGTAGAAAGCTGCAGATACTGTAGCTCAGACTGATGCTGTGCTCATTGTCTTCCACAGTGCCGCCTAATGAACAAAATACGCACTTACAGAATGTCAGTCCAGCTGTATGACTGGATTTATGAGTTTCTACCGAACAGAACATAGCAGGTCATTGCGAACGAAGAAAAGTCTTCAGATGTAAAAGGCTCCAGCGTACCGCAAGGGTGTGCTGTGTTATTACTTTTCACAATGTATATAAATGAGCTGTTGGACAGCGGCACAGTCTCTATAAGACTTTTCGCGGATGATGCTAGTGTATACTGATAAAACTGTAGCGGATTGCAAGGAGCAGAGGATCGATGCTTGGTGCAGGGACTATGCGTATAAACAGGTTACACTGTTGCCGGGCGGGATTAGCCGAGCGGTCTTAGACGCTGCAGTCTTGGCCTGTGCGACTGGTCCCAGCGGAGGTTCGAGTCCTCCCTCGTGGATGGGTGTGTGTGTTTGTCCTTAGGATAATTTAGGTTAAAGCAGTGTGTAAGCTTAGTGACTGATGACCTTAGCAGTTAAGATTTTACACACATTTGAACATCTTGAGGGTATTCTGTCGCAGAAAAGTCATTAGAAGCTACAATGTTCATCTACATCTGGGAGTTTGTATACCCAGCGGTTTAAAGCGGAACAACCACTTGAAACTAGTCGCAACTGTGACAGGTGCCAGACCGATATTCATTGTAAGAATGGTCAACAAGTGCAATCCATTAGCGAAGGAGGTAGCTTACGAAAGTCTAGTTCGACCAGTTCTTGAATATTGTTCTTGGGTCTGGGATCCGTGCCACATAGTATTTGATAGTGCGGGTGGAGTATCTCCAAGGAAGAGCAACGCTTTTCGTTACAGTTTGATTTAAACAAGTGACAAAACTTTCTTCCTGCATCACATCTGTAGAACATATGAAGCGGCTTCGTCGAGTCGGTACACCATATCGCCTCCTGGGATGGACACTGGTCATTTTCTTAGGGTTTGATAAGTGATGGGCCTTTTGACGTATTTTTGAGAAAACTTAAATCTGTCAGAGCAAGATCCTACCAATCAACAATTATAAATTTTGTAGTAAGGTTTGGTGTACCTTGATCTACTCATAGTTAATTGAGAAAAGACCTTTTTTGAAAAACGATTAAATGTAAAAGAACGTCTAGTCACATTTATGTTCATCATTTAGTTCTTAGATGTACGATCTTCACATCATGCTGAATTATCAAAGAATTCTTAGATGTACTTTCTTCACCTCATTCTGAATTATCCAAAAATGAAAACACACAGTTTCCTAATCTTATATATTTGAGTGGCTTCCCCAAACCACTCCAAGCACAGCCGATTACCTCCGCTACCTCTGACGCAGTCCGAGCATATGCCCCGTCCCAGATGAATTCGATGGCCACGGATCGTTAAACTTTAATTTTTCTTCCTTCCTTAAGTATTTCTTTATTGTTCTCTATGTGAACTGTGGTATGAAGTTCATTTAAATCGCATATATCCTTCTTGGTGACTAGTATTAGTGCTCTAGTATGGTGGATAATACGTGGAAGTGACGACACATTGGTAGTTGGTTGAAATGTATGAGAGTACGTGACATAGCGAGACGTTTTTATTACCCCCGACTGCTGTTTCCGAGGAGATGGATTAAAATGCTCAACCAACCACCCAGGTTTAGGTTTCTGTGCTTTTCTTCCACGGTTTGTCGATAAGGTTCTCAATGTTCTCGAGGCTTTGTGTTTCTCTGCTTAGAGAGGTAAGAATGATGCAATGCGCGCACTGCAGGAAGAGCGAGGGGACCCAACGGGACCAATTCTGGGAGAACGCGCTGAGGAGCCACGTGTTTTCACCGTGGACGACTGTTCTGCGAACTAGCACTACGCACAGTGTCATACTGCTAACACGGGAACCTCCCCATCGCACCCCCCTCAGATATAGTTATATGTTGGCACAGGGATAGGCCTTGAAAAACTGAAAACAGATAAATCGAGAAAACAGAAGAAGTTGTGTGGAACTATGAAAAAAATAAGCAAAATATACAAACTGAGTAGTCCATGCGCAAGGTAGGAAACATCAAGGAGACTCCGAGCTTATGAGAGCCGTGGTCCCGTGGTTAGCGTGAGCAGCTGCGGAACGAGAGGTCCTTGGTTCAAGTCTTCTCCCGAGTGAAAAGTTTAATTTTTTAATTTCAGACAATTATCAAAGGTCAGGCACTCACACATAATCAACTTCGCTCTCCAAAATTCCAGGACATGTTCAGTTTTGCTTGGACATATGCAGGATTTGACGGTCTGCACACGGAAACATTTGAAAACGTAGAAAACATATGTTTTGACAGAGCACAGGGAAAACTGTGCGAGTGTGAAACTGTTGCATTCATTTGTTGCAGTTTATGTGACAAACTCTTATGTTTTCATCACTTTTTGGGAGTGATTATCACATCCACAAGAAAACCTAAGTCGGGCAAGATAGAAGAATCTTTTTACCCATTCGCCAGGTGTGCAAGTTAGGTGGGTCGACAACATATTCCTGTCATGTGACGCACATGCCGTCACCAATGTCGTATAGAATATATCAGACGTGTTTTCCTGTGGAGGAATCGGTTGACCTATGACCTTGCGATCAAATGTTTTCGGTTCCTATTGGAGAGGCACGTCCTTTCGTCTACTAATCGCACGGTTTTGCGGTGCAGTCGCAAAACACAGTCAGTAAACAGAGACGTCAATGAATGAACGGACAGATCGTAACTTTGCGAAAATAAAATTTTCAGTCGAGGGAAGACTCGAACCAAGGACCTCTCGTTCCGCAGCTGCTCACTCTAACCACGGGACCACGGCGCTCCTCAGCTTACATTGTCCTTAAACTTGCCTATCTTGCACATGGACTACTCAGTTTGTATATTTTGCTTATTTTTTCATAGTTCCATACAACTTCTTCCTGTTTTCTCGATTGATCTGTGTTCAGTTTTTCAAGGCCTATCCACTGTGTCAATTTATAACTAAATCTGAGGGGGGTGCGATGGGGAGGTTCCCTTGTAAGTAACATTTTATACAGGACGATTCAGTGATGATGTTACTAATTTTCGGGGATGATGGAGAACTTGTACCGGAGCAGCCGAGCTGAAAATTATAAACGAAAATCGTTCTGATACTTATGTCATTAGTATACATGTCCCGGTATTGTCGCTGCTAATATTTTAGGGTAGGAAACTTTCAGACATGATGCCATGGACCAACAAAGGTCTGATAAACATCGGCTCTAAAATGCATACCTTAAGAGCTATGGACACTTATTTAATAGAAGAGATGCGTTTCACAGTATCGAAGACGGAAAAGTGCTCACAGTTCTTAAGACATGCATTTCAGCGCCCTTATTTACTGGACACTTTTTCTTATTCTGATCCTTATTACCTCCTCGAGTGATATGGAAATCAAAGAGTTTGGTGTGTTTCACAGTATCGAAGATGAACAAGTTCTCACAGCTCTTAAGGTACGCATTTTGGAGCCATGGTTACTGCACATATTTTTTTCTGGTTTTGGTCCATTCTATCACCTCTGAAAGTCTCTTACCCAACAGTCATAGCAAAAACATGCCGGTACATTCATTCTACCGTCAGAAATACAAAATGGATTTTCACTTATAACTTTCGACGCGATTATTTCCGAACCAGGGGTCCTTGCCTCAAACTGATGCATTTACTGTTCTCCATCGTCCCTGAAAATTTGTAATATCATAGCGTAATCACCTTGTATAGGATTTTATTATTTGCCGTGGGAAAAACTGCAGTGAGCAAAACAACCCGGGAGAAACTATTCGACTCCGAAAGAGAGGGTCACAAGGGTGAATAACGTTGTCTAGAAATTTCAATAGCGCGTGGAAACGAATCTACGGACGGACGCGTAAAACCACATTTTAAATTTACATTCTGTAAGTACTTTACATTCTGTGTCTGTTAATTAGTTACTTGCGTATTCCGTGGATCACGGTTGCGAACTTTTGACACGCTACGGCTCGAGTAAAATTTACATTTGTCGTTCATCTTCTCAACGAAAAAGGTGGAAAAATGCTGAACATTTATTTTTCCTACATTGGCTTTTACTTAATTATGTTCAATCTCTCTCTCTCTCTCTCTCTCTCTCTCTCTCTCACTCTCCACGTCTTAAAAACACGCACGCAAACACACGCACACACACACACACACACACACACACACACAAATACCATACGACTTCCCATTTTGAAATTCTTTGGCGAAGTACGAGAAGTTATTAATGTGTCACGTCGGTTTGTGTTTGAGGTTAATATTGATATTTATTAAATTCATTACATGCTGGGTAGATGGTCAAACATTTTTATGGCTGAAGAGCTCTTTCCTTCCTCTGACACCCCAAGGCAAAGTGATGAATAATTTAAAAGATATCTCCTTCTAGCCTTATACAGTTCTCTGCAAAACTTTAGGACGAGACACATAAAGCTACATAACATGTTAACAGGTCGGTAGAAATCAGTGTGTGCGTGAGTGTGGTATCGGAGGTCTCCGAGTCGCGCACAGAATGCTGGACGTCAAATGGCGCGAAATCAGTGTGACTGTAGCGCGAAGTGAGGCTCAGCCCGCAATACGAGGCAGTTGATGGAACGAGGAAAGACGCTGTGAGTGACAGCGAGAAGTCACTGTCCACTGTGGTCGTGTTCTTCATTACGCATGAGGCTAAAAAAAAATGGTTCAAATGGCTCTGAGCACTATGGTACTTAACATCTATGGTCATCAGTCCCCTAGAACTTAGAACTACTTAAACCTAACTAACCTAAGGACATCACACAACACCCAGTCATCACGAGGCAGAGAAACTCCCTGACCCCGCCGGGAATCGAACCCGGGCACTCGGGCGTGGGAAGCGAGAACGCTACCGCACGACCACGAGCTGCGGACTACGCCTGAGGCTAAATCAGTAAATAAAACAGAATATTCTTAATTTCATAAGTAGTTGCTTTTATAATGACCTGAAATGGAAGTCGCATGTTAAAGATCTTCCTAAACTTCAGTGCTCTGCAAGTTTTAGGATACAGATGGCACCACATTTGGGAGGTGAACATACCAAGAATCTGACTTGTAAGAGTTCTCAGTTTCATTCACAAACGTCTTGTGGTATCATATTCTCGTGATTTACCAGAGAACTGCTTGTTCCATAGAAGCATCTAATAACGATGATACGTTCTGGCCACTCTTAGCCTCTTTAGACAGCTCTTTAAATATTTCGCTATACTGACAATACCCTCACACTGCACTTACCCCCACGATGATGTTTGCTGTTGACAGTCGATCATAGTTTCAAAACAACAACAACATTCATAAATATACTCGTGGGGGGTGCAAAACGTATGGACGAAAGCAACACGACAATATCAAATTTAAGTAGAACGTTCTTCACAAGAGTTTTCCTAATTATACACCGTGAAGTTAGCCAATATTACGCCAAATCATCCGATTCCGGTTCTAAGTTCGGTCCTATTTAGGATAACAATCAAGTCTACGGAAGATGGTTAGTTTTTGTGACAAGATGAGCTAAAGATTACTCAAGGTTGCTCGAGTTGACAGTGGACGCAAGCTGGTGAAGCAGCAAGTTTACGCTTCTGCCAACGGCATTTTCCTTTTAGCTGCGATGTGCTGTCAGCTTCATGGCTGCTCTCGCCCTCTGAAATCCCTATAAAAAGCTAATCAAAATCGTTACTGATTTTATCAGCTGAAACTGTCTTACGTTTCTCGTTGGTCGAGAAAACATGCACTCATCCCTAGTCTGGAAAATATGGTGATATACATGTACATAGATGGTGCAGTGCGTACACTTCAATGCCCTCTCAGTTCTCGCAAGAACAATTAACTACATGCCTGTTTTGTTCCTCCGCTATCACGGCTCAAAGACTCTTCCGCTAATTTCTAGCTGATTATCAGCCAAAGGGAACTCAGTGTTCACACAAAATTCCTCTGTTTGCGTCGTACAGGATGTGCCCTGTGCAAAACGTATGGACGAAACTACTTTACCACAATGTGTCACCGACATGTAGTATAGCTCGATGGCACTTGCACCGTTCATAGAATGATCTGCTGTACGTAAAGTAACCAAAAGAAATACGCAAAGAGACGAACAGAAATAGCAGTTTTATTCAAAGAAATTCACTGAAGTCACCGTTATTTGCGATCGTCCCCAGGTCATTACGAAAGTAATTTTTAATAGGGCGTGGATGCATCGTGACGTGCTCCCACGGTGGCAAGCCTGGTAAGCACTCCTCGTGGTAGGGTGTTCATTCCTCTACAATTGCTGGATGGTGATGTGTTCGTGATGTGTTCGTGATGCAGTGCGTCTCCCCAACGCATCACGAATATTCCACTCTTTCCAAGAGCTCCTCCGCCAGAGGTGTTCGATGTGGTCGCGCATTGTCATCCATAAAAATGAAAAATGAAGGCAGCGCCGAATGCCTTCCTGAAAAGACGCACACAGGGAAGAAGTACAGTATCACAATGTTACTGATGAGTGTACTGTGTTCGAAGACTTGAGGTCAGTACATCTACATGAATACTCTGCAATTCACATTTAAGTGCTTGGCAGAGGGTTCATCGAACCACAATATCTCTCTACCATTCCACTCCCGAACAGCGCGCGGGAAAAACGAAGACCTAAACCTTTCTGTTCGAGCTCTGATTTCTCTTATTTTATTTTGATGATCATTCTTACCTATGTAGGTTGGGCTCAACAAAATATTTTCGCATTCGGAAGAGAAAGTTGGTGACTGAAATTTGGTAAATAGATCTCGCCGCGACGAAAAACGTCTTTGCTTCAATGACTTCCATCCCAACTCGCGTATCATATCTGCCACACTCTCTCCCCTATTACGTGATAATAATATAAAACTAGCTGCCCATTTTTGCACCCTTTCGATGTCCTCCGTCAATCCCACACGGTAAGGATCCCACACCGCGCAGCAATATTCTAACAGAGTGTAGTGTAAGCTGTCTCTTTAGTGGACTTGTTGCACCTTCTAAGTGCCCTGCCAATGAAACGCAACCTTTGGCTCGACTTCCCCACAATACTACCTATGTGGTCTTTCCAACTGAAGTTGTTCGTAATTTTAACACCCAGGTACTTAGTTGAATTGACAGCCTTGAGAATTGTACTATTTATTGAGTAATCTAATTCCAACGGATTTCTTTTGAAACTCACGTGGATCACCTCACATTTTTCGATATTTAGCGTCAACTGCACCTGCCACACCATACAGCAATCTTTTCTAAATCGCTTTGCAGCTGATACTGGTCTTCGGATGACCTTACTAGATGGTAAATCACAGCATCATCTGCGAACAACCTAAGAGAACTGCTCAGATTGTCACCCAGGCCATTTATGTAGATCAGGAACAGCAGAGGTCCCAGGACGCTTCCCTGGCGAACACCTGATATCACTTCAGTTTTACTCGATGATTTGCCGTCTATGAATGAAATATTGTACCTCACCACACCAAAATATCTGGACCATCAAAGCACCATGTGCGAAAATGTTCCTGGGTTCATTACTTATCCCCACCTATCGCCATTTTAGCGTCCTGAATCTCCACTCAGACGGAATCTGCTCTTACCCTAGAGTAGCACCCGATCCCAACTCCTCGGTGGTCCAGTCCCTACGCTCTTGGCACCGTCTCAATCACTGCCATCAATGTGCGGGTGTCAACGAAACACAAAGTGTTGGTCGTCAGGCAAAGACACCGCCTCTATGCAGTCGCCGTGCCAATGCGGAATGTGAGATACGTTCCTGTTACATGCGGTCGCAGTTGTTGCAGGTGCTGTTGTGTGACGTGGGCCACTTCCTGCCTCTTACACGATGTAGCGTTCTTGTGCTGTAGTTGATGGTGGCTGAGCACCTCTTCATCTTCGTGTTACGGTGCCTGATGTTGAGAAGCTCCCCATTCACGTCGAACAATGCTGTAAACAATACCAAACTCACTCAATCAGAGACGCAGTTATTAATTTTCAAGTGCTGAAGTTACTCATTTAAGCCTGATTATAGCACTTGCATTGGCAGCAAAGAGAACTATTTCTGTTTCTTAAATATAAGATGGAGCGTCATTTGTGTAACAAGAACAACATCGATCCATGCTGTACTTACTATAGTGAATGTTCTCCTTTCTGAAAACGCTCTTTCAACCAGTTACTCAGACTGTATGCATCCTTTTACTTAGATTATTTACCAGCAGGATCACTGATAACACAATATTGGAGCTTCCCTAGAAAAAAATCTGACACTCCACGCCTTTTCACGTTTGTCAGACATCAGCAAAAACACCCTGTGAGTGCGTTAGCGTCACTAGAATAAACGGCTGGGATTAGGAGCGGACGCTTATTCTGTGACACAGCACATCGGTATTTAGCTGTACACAATCTGTTTACATTCAGAACTATTGTCAAAGAAGTACACGAATATACATAGATTGTGACATGACAATGTCAGGACAGTTGTCAAGATAACGCATTATGTCCCGTTTAGCACAAATAACACTGAACACAATAATATCAAATTTAAGTAGAACGTTCTCCCTAAGAGTTTTCCTAATTATACACTGTGAAGTTAGCCAATATTACGCCAAATCATCCGATTCCGGTTCTAAGTTCGGTCCTATTTAGGATAACAATCAAGTCTACGGAGGATGGTTAGTTTTTGTGACAAGATGAGCTAAAGATTACTCAAGGTTGCTCGAGTTCACAGTGGACGGAAGCTGGAGAAGCAACAAGCTTACGCTTCTGCCAACGGAATTTTCCTTTTAGCTGCGATGTGCTGTCAGCTTCATGGCTTCTCTCGCCCTCTGAAATCCCTATAAAAAGCTAATCAAAATCGTTACTGATTTTATCAGCTGAAACTGTCTTATGTTTCTCGTTGGGCGAGAAAACATGCACTCATCCCTAGTCTGGAAAATATGGTGATATACATGTACATAGATGGTGCAGTGCGTACACTTCAATGCCCTCTCAGTTCTCGCAAGAACAATTAACTACATGCCTGTTTTGTTTCTCCGCTATCACGGCTCAACGACTCTTCAGCTAATTTCTAACTGAATGTCAGCCAAAGGGAACGCAGTGTTCACACAAAATTCCTCTTTTTGCGTCGTACAGGATGTGCCCTGTTCTACATTTGATGCTGGTTCAGAGGAGAGTCCCCGAAGTTTTCGGTTTTGTGTCTTTCCCCCACCTGTGTCCTTTTGTGCTTCATGCCACAGCTTTTTCTGACCAATGGGAGCGTTCCTTTCATCTTGTGGAAACTACGTCTGCCAATGGCAAAGGGCCTACCTTTAAACTGCGTAGAAATATTGCCCCTTTCTAGTCCTTCTGGTTTATTTCAACCAATCGGACATTTTGTGCCCACTCATAATGCATGAAAGTTACATGTGTACGAGGTACATTCAAGTTCTGGGGCCTCCGATTTTTTTTCTAATTAACTACTCACCCGAAATCTATGAAACTGGCGTTACTTCTCGACGTAATCGCCCTGCAGACGTACACACTTTTCACAACGCTGACGCCATGATTCCATGGCAGCGGCGAAGGCTTCTTTAGGAGTCTGTTTTGACCACTGGAAAATCGCTGAGGCAATAGCAGCACGGCTGGTGAATGTGCGGCCACGGAGAGTGTCTTTCATTGTTGGAAAAAGCCAAAAGTCACTAGGAGCCAGGTCAGGTGAGTAGGGAGCATGAGGAATCACTTCAAAGTTGTTATCACGAAGAAACTGTTGCATACCGTTAGCTCGATGTGCGGGTGCGTTGTCTTGGTGAAACAGCACACACGCAGCCCTTCCCGGACGTTTTTGTTGCAGTGCAGGAAGGAATTTGTTCTTCAAAACATTTTCGTAGGATGCACCTGTTACCGTAGTGCCCTTTGGAACGCAATGGGTAAGGATTACGCTCTCGCTGTCCCAGAACATGGACACCATCTTTTTTTCAGCACTGGCGGTTACCCGAAATTTTTTCGGTGGCGGTGAATCTGTGTGCTACCATTGAGCTGACTGGCGCTTTGTTTCTGGATTGAAAAATGGCATCCACGTCTCATCCATTGTCACAACCGACGAAAAGAAAGTCCCATTCATGCTGTCGTTGCGCGTCAACATTGCTTGGCAACCTGCCACACGGGCAGCCATGTGGTCGTCCGTCAGCATTCGTGGCACCCACCTGGATGACACTTTTCGCATTTTCAGGTCGTCATGCAGGATTGTGTGCACAAAGCCCACAGAAATGCCAACTCTGGAGGCGATCTGTTCAACAGTCATTCGGCGGTCCCCCAAAACAATTCTCTCCACTTTCTCGATCATGTCGTCAGACCGGCTTGTGCGAGCCCGAGGTTGTTTCGGTTTGTTGTCACACGATGTTCTGCCTTCATTAAACTGTCGCACCCACGAACGCACTTTCGACCCATCCATAACTCCATCACCACATGTCTCCTTCAACTGTCGATGAATTTCAGTTGGTTTCACACCACGCAAATTCAGAAAACGAATGATTGCACGATGTTCAAGTAAGGAAAACGTTGCCATTTTAAGTATTTAAAACAGTTCTCATTCTCGCCGCTGGCGGTAAAATTCCATCTGCCGTACGGTGCTGCCGTCTCTGGGACGTATTGACAATGAACGCGGCCTCATTTCAAAACAATGCGCATGTTTCTATCTCTTTCCAGTCCGGAGAAAAAAAAATCGGTGGCCTTAGAACTTGAATGCACCTCGTATATCACAAGCATACCACAGGTATTTCACGTGATTAACTGCGTCGCTGTTCTGTTTGTGTCCATCTGCAAATTCCTCAATGCAGTTTTCTAAAGAATTTCTCCGTTGCAAGCAGCGCTGCACCATGACGTGCTCCCCACGCAGTATCGCCCAGCACGTTCGTTGTCCCTCTCCCCGCGGGTCGCCAAACCCTTTTAGAAACATTCCATTGTACTCGGGCCATGACGGCATAACTCGCATCTTCCCCCGGACTAAAACGTTTCTTCCAGCAGTTTTTTTCACCTTTTGCTCATTGACATGCAGGATTTGGGTTCGGTGTGTCATCCGTTTGCATTACATACAGTACATTTCAATAGGCAAATCTGTTCAGTTTCGCCAAAGTATGTCAGGTGTCATATCCCTCTACTTGTTATGACATATAAAAGCTCATGCAAAGTGCGAAATTGATATTTATTCAAGATGCCACCTTAGAAAAAAGATAACAATGAACTTCACAGACTAATTATTTTGATATGGCACAATATTGTAGCTTCTTTAGGGGAAGACAATGGTGAACTTCACAGTCTAATTATTGTGACATGTTCCAGATAATACTACAGCAATATATAGCGAGTTAAATTATGTGCAATGTGATTTCTGAACTGCAAAATAAAAAGTACTGTAGGGAGGCGTTTATGAAATCAAAATTGAGACTAAGCTTCTTATTTTTAAAGAGGTATGCTGCGATTCCTGCATACACAATTATATGCAGTATCTTCAAAAAGGAGGTAAGCAGTGAAATTGGTCTGTCTTTAAAGAAGAGTTCCAGCAGTTGCTCTATTCTCGTCATTCTTTGAAATCTACTGACGGACAAAAGTAGCATCACCAAGAAGGAGTTGCGTGACATAAACAGCAGTTGGTTGGCTTGTTTCACACATCTGAAAGACGATTTCTATTCAAATTGCTCGCCAGTGGCACAAGAGTGGAGCTAGTAGCGCCAATATGAAGAGGCAAATCGGTTTGCTTCATACACACGCTGTAACAGTCATGAGCATCAGCTATCTTTGAGATTGGTGAGTTGCTGTTAGTCAAGAATATCTTTAAGGGGACAAAGACGCCATTAACAGCACCTCACAGAGTTTGAACGACATTGTCTAATAGGGCTCCGAGAAGCTGGATGTTCCTTCTGTGATATTGCAGAAAGGCTTGGCAGGAATATTGCCAGTGTACTTGACTGCTGGCAGCAGTGGTCATGAGAATGCACTGTCGCAAGAAGACCGGGCTCTGCACGGCCACGTGGCACTACTGAGAGGGGAGACCATCAAAAATGGTGCACTGAGCACTACGGGACTCAACTGCTGAGGTCATAAGTCCCCTAGAACTTAGAACTAGTTAATCCTGACTAACCTAAGGACATCACACACATCCATGCCCGAGGCAGGATTCGAACCTGCGACCGTAGCGGTCGCGCGGTTTGAAGCGCCTAGAACCGCTCGGCCACTCCGGCCAGCAGACCATCAAATGTTCAAAATTTGCAAATGCGTGTGAATTCCTAAGGGACCAAACTGCTGAGGTTATCGGTCCCTCGACTTACACACTAATTAAACTAACTTATTCTATAACAATACGTACACCCATGCCCAAGGGAGGACTCCAACCTCTGGCGGGAGGTTCCATGCAAAGGGGAGACCATCATCTCCAGCGTATGGCTCTGGTTCTCCATACTGCATCTCCAGCAACAATTTGAGCAGAGGTTGGTACCACATTGACACAAGAAGCTGTTACAAATCGGTTACCTCAAGGAAAGCTCCAAGCCAAACATCCTGTAGTGTGCGTTCCACTGACCCCAAATCGCCGCCATTTGCGACTTCGGTGGTGTCGAGCGAAAGCTCAGTTGAAGGCAGGAGCGAGGTCAGAAGAAAGCTGGTACTGCCTCGGTGCCAATGATGGCTGTGTGTTGGTAAGACGGAGGGCAGGTGATAGCAAGCAACCAATCTGTGTGTGTGGGCCGCGATTTCGTATGGCGGCAGGCCTACTCTCACTGTTATCCCACACACCGTCACAGCAAAATTTGTACTTTAGTCTGGTGATTCGACCGATTTTGCTGCCACTCATGGTTAGCATTCCAGGGGGTGTTTTCCAACAGAACAACGCTCGCTCACATACCGCTGTTGTAACCCAACACGTGTTGCATCGGCCTGCTCGATCACCAGGTCTGTTTCCAGTCGAGCATGTGTGGGACATCATCGGGCGACAACTTCAGTGTCATCCACAAACAGCATTAACCGTTCGTGGTTGACAGGGTTGGGTTGTTTGGAGGAAGAGACCGAACAGCGGGGTTATTGGTCTCATCGGATTAGGGAAGGAAGTCGGCCGTGCCCTTTCAAAGGCCCAGCGTTTGCCTGGAGAAATTTAGGGAAATCACGGAAAACCTAAATCAGGATGGCCGGACACGGGTTTGAACCGTCGTCCTTCCGAATGCGAATCCAGTGTATTAACCAACGCGCCACCTCGCTCGGTCCTGGTTGACAGACTAGGTGCAACAGGCATGAACTCCGTCGCATAATAAGGCAACCGGCACCTGTACAACGCAATGCATGCATGGTCTCCTGCTTGCATTCAGCATTCTGGCAGTTACACCAGTTGTTATTGTATCAGCATTTCACATTTGCGATGTCTAATCTCTAGCTTACATTAACCTGTGATCTATGTTAATCACAAATGTATGTTACCTAGACAAATGTATCAGAAATTTTATTACTTTGCTTTAATTATTTTTTGGTGTTGCAACTTCTATCCGTCAGTGTAGTAACACTTTCTGTGGTGTAAGAGCAGTAAATTATCAGTTGCGTCATTCCTTAGTGGCTTTGAAGCCGAAGGTAAATTAGAATTCTCCCCGTCCGACAGGTAAACGTATTTCCAGAGATTACCGACTGCACGGCGGAATTGCACTCGCCGTTCCGTCTGTCAGCCCTCCTTTTGCGGTTTACTTTCAGACGGGAACTCGTGTTAGAGGATGACGAGTGTGTCTGTCTCTGTACAGCTCGCGAATGTGCGGGCGGGCGTGTTTTGCAAAATATATTACGCAGTCGTGGGCAACAGTCGCAGCCAGCAGTAATGAGACGGGGTCAGGTGAGGGGGTGCTTTGTGTGAGACGTGCACGTGTGTGTGTGTGTGAGAGAGAGAGAGAGAGAGAAGAAGAGGGGGAAGGCGCGGCTTTCAGGAAAAGCGGAAAGTCCGGGAAATGAGGCGGGCCGCCTTGATGTCGACGCCACTACACTGCTGGTGGCGGGGGAGGGGGGGACGTCATTTGGGCTGCGGTGTCGGCGCAGAGAGCAGCAGAACGCGGCAGAATACCGAGCGGCCAACACGTGTCGTTTCCCTCCCCCTCTTCTGTGGGGACGTGGGGTGATGCACAAAACTGCGTTCGCGGCCTTTCAGACTTCATGTGTACGCTGGCAAAGAATGTTGACATGTAGGATGTGGAAATGTGGAAATGGCCTTGTCCGACTTGACGAGATTCGAGTATGCTCCGCATACATGTTTTGCATGCAAGGTCTTTTGTAGACAAACTACATTTGACAGAATCCTGCCTTTTGGACTTGCAACGACCCAGCTTGGATGGTTGTTCACCTCAGATCCCAACACAGTGCTGCCCGTAAATATACGCATCAAGCGACTTACCCTAGTTGTAACTTATCAGTCCTATAGTGAAACGTTACAACGGTTTTACTTTTAATTCCACATTTCATACGTCAGGAGTTGGTTACCAGTTTCTGCACCATGTCGAAAATTTTTTTCGTCTTGAGTGCAAGGATTGGTTTCACACAATTCTACATCTGTTCTATCCTGTGCAACCCTCTTCATATGTACATAGCCACTGCAAACTACATCCATTTGAATCTCCTTGCTGTATTCGAGACGTTGTCTCCATCTATGAAATTTACCCTCGACACTTTGCTTCACTACTGCACTGACTAATAATTAAAGCCTCAGTGTATGTCCTATGAACTGATCCCTTCCTCTTCCCACGTTCTGCCATAAATTCCTTACTTTTGCAGTTAAATTCAGTACCACTTCGTTAGTTACTCGATCTACCCACTTAATCTTCAATATTAGTATGTCACCATATTTCAAAACTTTCTGTTCTCTTCTTCTCTGAACTGCTTATAAAACATTACAGCCGAAGCAGATACTTTCAAAAAAGACCTCCTAATACTTCAATTTACATTAGATGCTAAAAAATTTCTGTTTTCAGAAATATGTTCCTTATTAACCCCAGTCTCCATTTTATGTCTTCTCCACTTGAAAAACATTACTTATTTTGTAACACAAATATAACAACATGTCTACTATTTATAATGTATCAGAATCTCCTGCTTCAATTCGACTACATTCCAATGTCGTCGTTTTACTTCTGTTGATGTTCATATAACATGTCCTTCCAAGACATTATCTACCTCATTAAACTACTTTTCTAAGTTGTTAAATGTCTCTGAATGAACTGCAGTGCCATCATCAAACCTTAAAATTTCTATTTCCTCTCCCTTTCCTAATTTCTGGTAGGTTTCCTTAACTGCTGGCTCAAAGTTGAGAATGAATAACTTCGAGGTCAGGTTACAACTATGTCTCACTGCTTTGTCCACTTCTACCACCCGTTCATATCCTTTCACTAGTATTAGTGCCGTCTGGTTTCTGTACAGGTTGTAGATAAGCTTTTCCTTTCTGTGGTGTGTTATTGGTACCTTCAGAATTTCAAATAGTATATCCCAGTCGTTTTGTCAAAAGCTTTCTCCAAATATACAAAAGAAACGTAGGTCTGCGTTTTTCCAACCTACCTAAGATAAGTCGTAAGGTGAGTACGGTACTGCTTCGCTTTTCAGTAACGATTGTTAATGCTTAGTGAACGAACAAATGAATTTATGCGGAAGAGTGTGTACTTTAGTTCATTACTCATAAATATGCACCTGTCCTGGGAGGGGGGAGGGTGCAGCGCCGGCTGTAGGAAGGGCATCGGGCCATCCTCTATCACTAACAATGCCAAATGCAGAATGATATGCTGACCCCCCTGGCGACATGGGATAAGATAAATAAATAAATAAATAAAAGAAATTGAGGACCGAAAATGGCACCTTCACAATGGGGTAAATATTACCAAACAATCTGTTTCATAAGTCTCAAAAGCATGCTTCTGAATGTTCAGCCCAGTTGCACGACGTTTAGATATCCTATCGAGTCGTATTTTTCGGGTAATACGACGTGTATTATTAGGAGCACCTCCTGCGTGGACGTCAACCACACGATCTGGTCGTGCGACATTGCAGTGCCTGTGTTGTTAGAATTAGTACCATGCAGTGTTCCTTCGGACACGGACGCATGTCCGAAGTGACACTACATAGCACTTCTTAACAACACAAGCACTGCAGCATCAAATTTATCCGCGGATACCAGGCACCGACTGTCAATAAAAGTGTCCGTCCCCTGCTAGGGAATTTCGTATGTAAGTAAGAGTACGGTCTCTGACGCATGAACGACGACACATGGAAGATTGGGTCTGGTCGTGAGTCGTACACGGATAGCCGAAGATGTTAAGGCGACCACCCGCGTAAAGCGGGAAATTCGGGTTCGAGTCCCGACCCGACACAAATGTTCATTGTCGTCATTCCGTTACATAGCTGATGGACACCCATATTTGCAACTGCGAATACATTTCATGTAGCCTGGTCGTAGTCATTGTAACTTGGGTCGGATTACTTGAAGAATATGGCTGCATAGGAAGCCGAAATTTCGTGCAGAAAAATGGATTCAGCGATCGGCTGAACACTCAGAAGCATGCTAACAGTTAATCATGCTGACAAACACCTTACGGTTCATACTAGAGGATCGGTTACAGAAGAACGGAAATATCGCGAGAACGTCACGTTTTGTTCAAAGGAATTGTAGGAATACGTGGGGTAAATCTGACACTGAGTCTTATAGACTGGAGAATGACTAACCGACATTTGTAGCTTTTATTAACATAGAAAAACTTTTGACGATGCATAATGGAAAAAATATCTTTCGGGATTATGAAGTTATGAGAGCCAGAGTACGTGGGAGGAAAAGTTGGTCGTCAGGAAGTTGTTCTGAGTGGCAAAGGATTTAATAGGGGTGGTAATAGGAAAGTACTATGCAGTGATGCGTCTCTAAAGGAATCTAATAAGATACGTGGAAAGAGAATCAGAGTACCAGAAGAAATAAAAATTTAAGATTCACTGGTTACACAGTAATTCTGTCATAGATTGCAATGGATTGGAAGATCAACTGAACAGACTGAACAGTGTCCTGGAAAGAAAAATAAAATAAAATGAAAACGAAACGAGGCTGATGTAGTCCAGTAAAGTGATGCTCAGAGGACTAGGCTTCGCAATGAGGCACTAAATGTAGTAGAGAAACCAGACAGCAAAGTATCAGACGATGGCCGAAGTAAAGAGAATATGAAGTGCAGACTGCCAATAAAAAGAACAGCGTTTCTGAAAAACACAATTTTTTAACTTCTGTTGTAAATTTAAGTGTTAGGAAACCTTTTCTGAAGGTATTTGTCTGCGGTGTTCTGTTGCATGGGAGCAACACAGGGACGATAAATAGTGCAGGAAAGAAGATACTGGTAACTTTTGAAATGTGGTGCAATAGAAATGCGTTGAAGATTTAAACTGGCCTTATTACGTCACCGGCCTGGTCGACCACTTACAAAATGTAAAACAGACGTTTCTGTAAATTTTACCAGACAACTTAAAGGAAACAATTACGTCACTATGTTCGTCAAACCTTCAGACTACGAAACTGCTATGCACTGTAAGCGTTCTATTTGGATCGAATTGTCAACATATTTAGTTTTAGCGTAAAAGTCGTTTTTCTTTCATTAACTCAAAGGCACGTTTAAGTTAATAACGTTGACGAAATAGTTGACTATGGTGCTAATGTAACAGCCCAGACAATAGTGACCACAAAAGACCGAATATCGGGAGTGGTTCATGTAGTAGGAAATTTTTGTACTGTGATGAGAGAGAATGCCTGAACTCCTAACGAGTGAGCGATGCGAGTGGAAGTGCAGGTGCATTTGAAGATAACTTTTGTACCTTTTTCTTGAATATCTCGAAAACCGTGGTCTCCCAGAATTTAACACTGTGCATAGCGAGGGAAAGATTGTATCTCGCGCTTGGTTTCTGAAGGCAAAGTAGGTCACTGCGGGCTGCATAAAAATACGTCTGCAGGGGCAGCTGAATCACGCTGTATGTGCCGCGTCATAGTGCAAACAGTAGATTTCAATGTATAATCTGAGACAACTCGAGCCTGTTATGTTCGTGTACATCTGCTACCCGTGCTGATTAAACCATGTGTCTGAACAGTGATCTGTTGTTGTGGTCTTCAGTGCAGAGACTGGTTTGATACAGCTCTCCATGCTACTCTATCCTGTGAAAGCTTCTCCATCTCCCGGTACCTACTGCAGTCTACATCCTTCTGAATCTGCTTAGTGTATTCATCTCTTGGTCTCCCCCTATGATTTTTACCCTCCAAGCTGTCCTCCAATACTAAATCAGTGATCCCTTGATGCCTCAGAATGTGTCCTACCAACCGATCCCTTCTAGTTAAGTTGTGCCACAAACTCCTCTTCTCCCCAATCCTATTCAATACCTCCTCGTTGGTTATGTGATCCAACCATCTAATAGTCAGCATTTTTCTGTAGCACCACATTTCAAAAACTTCTGTTCCTCTCTTGTCCAAATTATTTATCGTCCATGTTTCACTTCCATACATGGCTACACTCCATACAAATACTTTCAGAAACGACTTCCAGACACTTAAATCTATACTCGATGTCAAAAAATTTTCTCTTCTTCAGAAACCGTTTCCTTGCCATTGACAGTCTACATTTTATATCCTCTCTACTTCGACCATCATCAGTTATTGTGCTCCCTAAATAGCAAAATTCCTTTACTACTTGAAATGCCTCATTTCCTAATCTAATTCCCTCAGCATCACCCGACTTAATTCGAATACATTCCATTATCATCGTTTTGCTTTTGTTGATGTTCATCTTATATCATCCTTTCAAGACACTGTACATTCCGTTCAACTGTTCTTCCAAGTCGTTTGCTGTCTCTGACAGAATTACAATGCATCGGCGAACCTCGAAGTTTTTATTTCTTCTCCATGGATTTTAATTCCTTCTCCAAATTTTTCTTTTGTTTCTATTACTGCTTGCTCAGTATACTGATTGAATAACATCG
Organism: Schistocerca cancellata; assembly: GCF_023864275.1. Taxonomy (NCBI): domain Eukaryota; kingdom Metazoa; phylum Arthropoda; class Insecta; order Orthoptera; family Acrididae; genus Schistocerca; species Schistocerca cancellata. Next base: position 493,397,087 of record NC_064634.1, read on the forward strand.
GGGGGATCCTACAACCTTGTGTTACTCCTTTCCCGACCACTGTTTCCCTTTCATGCCCCTCGACTCTTATAACTGCCATCTGGTTTCTGTACAAATAGTAAATACCCTTTCGCTCCCCGTATTTTACCCCTGCCACCTTAATAATATGAAAGAGAGTATTCCAGCCAACATTGTCAAAAGCATTCTCTAAGTCTACAAATGCTAGAAACGTAGGTTTTCCTTTCCTTTACCTAGCTTCTAAGATAAGTCGTAGGGTCAGTATTGCCTCACGTGTTCCAATATTTCTACGGAATCCAAACTGATCTTCTCCGAGGTCGGTTTCTGCTAGTTATTCCATTCGTCTGTAAAGAATTCACGTTAGTATTTTGCTGCCGTGGCTTATTAAACTGATAGTTCGGTAATTTGCACATCTGTCAACACCTGCTTTCTTTGGGATTGGAATTATTATATTCTTTTTGAAGTCTGAGGGTATTTCGCCTGTCTCATACATCTTTCTCACCAGATGGTAGAGTTTGGTCAGGACTTGCTCTCCCAAGGCTGTCAGTAGTTCTAATGGAATGTTGTCTACCCCTGGGGCCTTGTTTCAACTCAGTGGCCAAACTCTTAACGCAGTATCACATCTCCTGTTTCATCTTCATCTACATTCTCTTCCATTTCTATAATATTGTCCTCAAGAACATCGTCCTTGTATAGACCCTCTACATACTCCTTCCACCTTTCTGCTTTCTCTTCTTTGCTTAGAACTATGATTCCATCTGAGTTCTTGACGTTCATACAAGTGGTTCTCTTTCCTCCGAAGGTCTCTTTAATTTTCCTGTAGGCAGTATCTATCTTACCCCTAGTGAGGTAAACCTCTACATCCTTACATTTGTCCTCTAGCCATCCCTGTTTAGCCATTTTACACTTCCTGTCGATCTCATTTTTGAGGCGTTTGTATTTCTTTTTGCCTGCTTCATTTACTGCATTTTTATATTTTCTCCTTTCATCAATTAAATTCAATATTTCTTCTGTTACCCAAGGATTTCTACTAGCCCTCGTCTTTTTATCTACTTGATCCTCTGCTGCCTTCACTACTTCATCACTCAATGTTACCCATTCTTCTTCTACTGTATTTCTTTCCCCCATTCCTGCTATTTGTTCCCTTAAGCTCTCCCTGAAACTCTGTACAACCTCTGGTTTAGTTAGTTTATCCAGGTCCTATCTCCTTGAATTCCCACTTTTTTGCAGTTTCTTCAGTTTACTTGAACCAAGTGTTAGCTATGATTAAGTTATGCTCTGCACATAATTCTACCAGGCGGCTTCCTCTTTCATTCCTTATTCCCAATCCACATTCACCTACTACGTTTCCTTCTCTCCCTTTTCCTACTATGGAATTCCAGTCACCCATGACTATTAAATTTTCGTCTCCCTTCACTATCTGAATAATTTCTTTTATTTCGTCATACATTTCTTCAATTTCTTCGTCACCTGCAGAGCTAGTTGGCATATAAACTTGTACTACTGTAGTAGGCGTGGGCTTCGTGTCTATCTTGGCCACAATAAGGCGTTCACTATGATGTTTGTAGTAGCTTACCCGCACTCCTATTTTTTATTCATTATTAAACCTACTACTGCATTACCCCTATTTGGTTTTGTATTTATAACCCTGTATTCACCTGACCAAAAGTCTTGTTCCTCCTGCCACCGAACTTCACTAATTCTTACTATATCTAACTTTAACCTATCCATTCATCTTTTTAAATTTTCTAACCTACCTGCCCGATTAAGGGAACTGACATTGCACGCTCCGATCCGTAGAATGCCAGTTTTCTTTCTCCTGATAACGGCGTCCTCTTGAGTAGTCCCCGCCCGGAGATCCGAATGGGGGACTATTTTACCTCCGGAATATTTTACCCAAGAGGTCGCCATCGTCATTTAACCATATAGTAAAGCTGCATGCCCCCAGGAAAAATTACGGCTCTAGTTTCCCCTTGCTTTCAGCCGTTCACAGTACCAGCACAGCGAGGCCGTTTTGGTTAGTGTTCCGAGCCCAGATCAATCTATCATCCAGACTGTTGCCCCTGCAACTACTGAAAAGGCTGCTGCCGCTCTTCAGGTACTATACGTTTGTGTGTCCTCTCAACAGATACCCCTGCGTTGTGGTTGCACCTACGGTAAGGCTATCTGTATCGCTGAGGAGCGCAAGCCTCCCCCCCCCAACGGCAAGGTCCATGGTTCATGGGGGGGGGGGGGGATAACTCTGAGAATACTGTCGTATGTATTTCCTCTGAGCGTGAAAGTTTCATTGCGGTAATTAATAGCTAAGTAAGTGCGTAAATGTTCTTCAGATAGAATTCCAGGCTTTTGATGATGAAGGCAACCATCGAAAGCTTGAAATTTTATCCGAATTTGACTTGTCAAGTAAACCGAGAACTTTTTAGGCAATGAATCCTTAGCGAAAAACTTCTTAGTGAAACTAATTAAATGGTTATCGCCCTTCGTAGAAGTAGATAATGCACGAGATAAAGCGATCGATTGACTTGTGTAATTTTACTGTAAAAGTAATTCTGATTTATGTGCGAGAATAGTGCATGAACAGTGCAGCCCTGCGAAAGAACAATTTTCAGAATAGACTTAATTTTGAAATTTTGTCGGATAAATACATATTTGGAGACCGAGGCTATTATATGAAATAAACAGTCGATGGGATAGAGAAGCCAGTCACGAACTGGTTTTAGGTAACTTTTTAAAACATCTACCGTTACCATTTTTGAAGACATACAATTCCTCATCAGATGGTTTCATGGCTACTGCCGCGTTTACCGTTGATAAACAATACTTCACAGTTACGAGCGTGTAATAAGGATATTTGCGGTACAGGTTTCTGATACAATGCGAATTACTTGAAATATGCATCTGCAATTTTCAAAGTTGTCTTTCAATGAATTCCGTCCGTAATGTTGTAATCATTTTTACAACCATATACATCGCTTTGCATTATTTAACACATTTTTTTGTCACAAAACGCATTTCCAATGCCACACACATGTCTTGACTAACAACTCACTAAAATACATTGAAGCGCAAAAGAAGCTGGAATAGTTATGCGTATTCAAATACAGAGATTGTAAACAGACAAAATTTCTAAGCAGACATGGCTAGAGAACAAATGTAAGGATGTAGAGGCTTATCTCATGAGGGGTAAGATAGATACTGCCTACAGAAAAATACATCAAGAGCTCAGATGGAAACCCAGTTCTAAGCAAAGAAGGGAAAGCAGAAAGGTGGAAGGAGTATATAGAGGGTCTATACAAGGGCGGTGCACTTGAGGACAATATTATGGAAATGGAAGAGGATGTAGACGAAGATGAAATGGGAGATACGATACTGCGTGAAGAGTTTGACAGAGCACTGAAAGACCTGAGTCGAAACAAGGCCCCCGGAGTAGACAACATTCCATTGGAACTACTGACGGCCTTGGGAGAGCCAGTCTTGACAAAACTCTACCATCTGGTGAGCAAGATGTATGAGACAGGTGAAATAACCTCAGACATCAAGAAGCATATAATAATTCCAATCCCAAAGAAAGCAGGTGTTGACAGATGTGAAAATTTCCGAACTATCAGTTTAATAAGCCACAGCTGCAAAATACTAACACGAATTCTTTACAGGCGTACACCATATTAGGCAAGTGTACCAGTCTCTTTGGCTCTTCAGCGTAAATACAAAGTACATGAATGTCAAAATTGCTGCTATACTATGATATGTTACAAAATTGAGGTATTTTGGTGAAGAGAAAGAAACTATTCTTATGCTAAATTGAAAAAGTATTTTACGTTAGATGCAGGTCATTAAATACACACAGAGGAATGGAAATTTGTAAATTACACGGTCAAAACATATTTTACAAAATGACGGAGAAATAAAATGTAGGTAAGAAATTATGTATAATTCTTGGGTGCTATTTGAATAGTGATTACTATACTACATAAAAATTTATTCATATTTAGTGTCTCGAAAATTATTGACTATTGAAGATACACACAATATTATAAGATTTGTTACTTGATCTGAGGGGATATGAAATGTAGACTGGCAATGGCAAGGAAAGCGTTTCTGAAGAAGAGGAATTTGTTAACATCGAGTATAGAATTAAGTGTCAGGAAGTCGTTTCTGAAAGTATTTGTATGGAGTGTAGCCATGTATGGAAGTGAAACGCGGACGATAAATAGTTTCGACAAGAAGAGAATAGAAGCTTTCGAAATGTGGTGCTACAGAAGAATGCTGAAGATTAGATGGGTAGATCACATAACTAGTGAGGAGGTATTGAACAGAATTGGGGAGAAGAGGAGTTTGTGGCACAACTTGAGTACAAGAAGGGATCGGTTGGTAAGACATATTCTGAGGCATCAAGGGATCACCAATTTAGTTTTGGAGGGCAGCGTGGAGGGTAAAAATCGCAGAGGGGGACCAAGAGATGAATACACTAAGCAGATTCAGAAGGATGTAGGCTGCAGTAGGTACTGGGAGATGAAGAAGCTTGCACAGGATAGAGTAGCATGGAGAACTGCATCAAACCAGTCTCAGGACTGAAGACCACAACAAAAAGCATCCGTTCGTTTATAAAGTCAGTCAGTGAGACTCCAGCTCTAGGCTGACACAGATCCGCAGAGTCGCAGGCAGGGTGTTTATCTCTTCCTGTCTTGTTCTTGTAGTGATTCCGTGTTTCCGTTTAAGAGGAGTAAGCTCGCATTTTGCAACTGTAAATTCGGGCAGTCTGTAGCGCACTTTTCATTTCTTCCGAACAGCTAGCTACATATCTCATTGGGACTTCAGCGTCCACTGGTGCCACATGAGGAGGGCAGCAAGTTGCATTTCTAGGATTGGATCCTTTTCTATAGTTTACTTCTTCAATTAGTCCTTCTAGGATGCGTAGGATGTGTGTGCGGATGCATGAGGAGCTGGCAGCAGTTTGCGAACAGCTGAATGTTCTCTTGGCTATGGGAAGTCGCCTTCAGGCTACTGCCTTGGGGTGTAGCAGTGGCGGGGAATCCAGCATGTTCCATGGGACACTTCACGTGTCGTTTTCTTTGCTCACTGGCTCTCCTACCGAGGCACCTCCGACCGTACCAAACGTGATGGGTCTGTCCTCAAAGTAGAGTGAGTGGTGAGTGGTAACGCGTTCGCATCACTCGAGTTCGAGGGCCAATGTGGGGTCTGCGAACCCAGCAGAAGAGCTTCTGTGAAACTTCCTGGCAGATTAAAACTGTGTGCCCGACCGAGACTCGAACTCGGGACCTTTGCCTTTCGCGGGCAAGTGCTCTATCAACTGAGCTACGAAGCACGACTCACGCCCGGTACTCACAGTTTTACTTCTGCCAGTACCTCGTCTCCTACCTTCCAAACTTTACAGAAGCTCTCCTGCGAACCTTGCAGAACTAGCACTCCTGAAAGAAAGGATATTGCGGAGACATGGCTTATCCACAGCCTGGGGGATGTTTCCAGAATGAGATTTTCACTCTGAAGCGGAGTGTGCGCTGATATGAAACTTCCTGGCAGATTAAAACTGTGTCCCCGACCGAGACTCGAACTCGGGACCTTTGCCTTTCGAAAGGCAAGTTTGGTGGGTAGGAGACGAGGTACTGGCAGAAGTAAAGCTGTGAGTACCGGGCGTGAGTCGTGCTTCGGTAGCTCAGTTGGTAGAGCACTTGCCCGCGAAAGGCAAAGGTCCCGTGTTCGAGTCTCGGTCGGGCACACAGTTTTATTCTGCCAGGAAGTTTCATATCAGCGCACACTCCGCTGCAGAGTGAAAATCTCATTCTGGAAGCTTCTGTGAAGTTTGGAAGGTAGGAGACGAGGTACTGGCAGAATTGAAGCTGTAAGGACGGGTCGTGAGTCGTGCTTGGGTAGCTCAGATGGTAGAGCACTTTCCTGCGCAAGGCAAAGGTCCCGAGTTCGGTCCGGCACACAGTTTTAATCTGCCAGGAAGTTTCATTTCAGTAAGGGAGCCGTGGTGCGAGCGGTGCCGGTAGTATCTCTGACACGAGTACTATCGATTTCCTGGTACAGAGGTTTGTCTTAGGGCTTGGGCTAGCTGGAAATATAAGCGAGTGCTGATCGTGAGTATCGAAAAACAACGCTTTGAGAACGGAAGGCGACGGTGCGCGAGTCGCCGTTTGGCTGGAGGGCAGAAGTGAAGACGGCGTGCCTGAGGCCGGGCGGCAGTTGTCACGTGGTTATACTGGAGGCGGCGGGAGTCGGCCGGCGTTGTGCATTCTCCAGCAGCCTCGTGATCTGTGGAGGAGCCCGCTTGCTTGGAGGGACACGCTGTTAAGGTCTTACGAAGTGATGGTCTGACACCTTCGCAAAATGGCCCCAGCATCAAGACTCCCAGTTAAGTACTATAATTACTAACAGCGCTTAGTTAACTGTGATTGTGATCGCTCTTGGTACAGTAAGACGTTGCCGGACGCGTGATGTTATGTGTGTTCGATTTCATTTGATGCCTGTTACTAAGCGTGTGCTCTGCTTCCGCATAATATTGATGTATTTGCAGAGTGTTAATTCATTCGCTATTCTTAGCAAGTGTTTAATTTGCTTACGATATCAGTTAATCCATGTCAATACATCCTCTGTGGGCAATCTGAGTTTTTATTTCTAAAGGTTACCGTGTTGTGCTTTGCAGGCCCACGTAAGATGGCCAATATGTGTGTCATTAAGTTGTAGTGAGTGTCGGTTCTCGTGAGGCAGTTCATTTCCCATTCTTAGCGTGTGTTTATTAGGTACTGTTTCACTTAAAGAAAGGACTTGCGATTGAAATTAGTTGTTGTTTAGTCTTGATTTTGTAGTGTTAATTTACTGGTCAAGCTTGAATTTTAAAGTTAAGAAAAGTTCTTTGGTCCCCTGTTGTCGGGTGTGGTCTGTGTTTTAGTGAGCTGAGGCAGCGGGCAACCGAAACGCAGAGCTTCCCTTTAGATTACAAGTTTGGCTTACGGACGGTGGACTTCGCCTGAGCTCGTGTGTTCCTCTTCAGGAACATTTCGGTGGCCTACTCCATGTGGGGTTGCAAACGGATCCACGTCTTGGTTCGAAGTTAAGTATTACATCCCTCAGTCGGTTCCACCGTTCGTGGTTAAACTTCAGCCTTACTAGCTTGGGCCTTACTTCTGTTGTTACACATTTATGATTGGACAAAGTAATAACTTTCTATGCCCTGAAAGCCAATCTTACAAGCCAACAGCCTATTGAATAATTTCGTGGTTCGCTCTGAAAAGCTTTAGTAATCTGCAAGATTGCCCAAGTTACGTTTTAATAAATATATTCTAAGTATTCGTGTTAAAATTCAGGCTGTGTTTCCACTATTATTTTACATGTAATGTTAAAGTATTGGAATTGAAAGGGTCTTAGATAACGTTACTAGAGTTGTTTTGTTAAAGTTATGGTCAGTTTTAGCCTTAGTGGCTTCTACCAATTTTTATATGAGATCGTTGCTAATGGCTTATTAGTTTATTAATGATTTTATGCAATGAGAGAGTTTCTTAAATACCTGTATTTTGTCTGAGAGGCGTTTCTCAGTGTTTATGGGAGATCGTTGGCTAATGATTTATTAACTTGCTTATGATTTTATGTAATGAGTGTTTCATATCTTGGCTGAGTGGCGTCTGTAAATCTTTATGTTACATTGTTTTTGGTAGTTAATAAACGTATTCGAATTGAAATGTTCACTTTATTGGGTCAGCCCTTCCCCTCCCTTTATATTTCAAGGTTAAATGAACAGTGTTAAGTATAAATGTCCCCCCTCCGCCCCCCCCCCCCCCCCATGAACCATGGACTTTGCCGTTGGTGGGGAGGCTTGCGTGCCTCAACGATACAGATAGCCGTACCGTAGGTGCAACCACAACGGAGGGGTATCTGTTGAGAGGCCAGACAAACGTGTGGTTCCTAAAGAGGGACAGCATCCTTTTCAGTAGTTTGAGGGGCAACAGTCTGGATGATTGACTGATCTGGCCTTGTAACACTAACCAAAACGGCCTTGCTGTTCTGGTACTGCGATCGGCTGAAAGCAAGGCGAAACTACAGCAGCAATTTTTCCCGAGGGCATGCAGCTTTACTGCATGATTAAATGATGATGACATCCTCTTGGGTAAAATATGCCGGAGGTAAAATAGTCCCTTACTCGGATCTCCGAGCGGGGACTACTCAAGAGGACGTTGATATCAGGAGAAAGAAAACTGGCGTTCTACGGATCGGAGCGTGGAATGTCAGATCCCTTAATCGGGTAGGTAGGTTAGAAAATTTAAAAAGGGAAATGAATAGGTTAAAGTTAGATATAGGGGGAATCAGTGAAGTTCGGTGGCAGGAGGAACAAGACTTTTGGTCAGGTGAATACAGGGTTATAAATAAAAAATCAAATAGGGGTTAACGCAGGAGTAGGTTTAATAATGAATAAAAAATAGGAGTGCGGGTAAGCTACTACAAACAGCATAGTGAACGCCTTATTGTGGCCAAGATAGACACGAAGCCCACGCCTACGCCAACTAGCTCTGCAGATGACGAGGAAATTGATGAAATGTATTATGAGATAAAAGAAATTATTCAGGTAGTGAAGGCAGACAAAAATTTAGTAGTCATGGGTGACTGGAATTCAACAGTAGGGAAAGGGAGAGAAGGAAACATAGTAGGTGAATATGGATTGGGGCTAAGGAATGAAATAGGAAGCCGCCTGGTAGAATTTTACGCAGAGCATAAATTAATCATAGCTAACACTTGGTTTAAGAATCATGACAGAAGGTTGTATACATGGAAGAATCCTGGAGATACTAAAAGGTATCAGATAGATTATGTAATGGTAAGACAGAGATTTAGGAACCAGTTTTTAAATTGTAAGACATTTCCAGGGGCAGATGTGAGCTCTGACCACAATCTATTGGTTATGAACTGTGGATTAAAACTGAAGAAACTGCAAAAAGGTAGGAATTTAAGGAGATGGGACCTGGATAAACTGAAATAACCAGAGGTTGTACACAGTTTCAGAGAGAGCAAAAGGGAACAATTGACAGGGATGGGGGAAAGAAATGCAGTAGAAGTAGGATGAGTAGCTTTGAGGGATGAAATAGTGAAGGCAGGAGAGGATCAAGTAGGTAAAAAGACGAGGGCTAGCAGAAACTCTTGGGTAACAGAAGAAATATTGAATTTAATTGATGAAAGGAGAAAATTTTAAATGCACTAAATGAAGTAGGCAAAAAGAATACAAACGTATCAAAAATGATATCGACAGGAAGTGCAAAATGTCTAAGCAGGGACGGCTAGAGGACAAATGTAAGGATGTAGAGGCTTATCTCACTAGGGGTAAGATAGATACTGCCTACAGGAAAATTAAAGAGACCTTTGGAGAAAGGGGAACAACTTGCATGAATATCAAGATCTTTGACGGAAATCCAGTTCTAAGCAAAGAAGGGAAAGCAGAAAGGTGGAAGGAGTATATAGAGGGTCTATACAAGGGCGATGTACTTGAGGACAATTTTATGGAAATGGAAGAGGATGTAAATGAAGATGAAATGGGAGATATGATACTGCGTGAAGAGTTTGACAGACCTGAGTCAAAACAAGGCCCCCGCAGTAGACAACATTCCATTAGAACTACTGATAGCCTTGGGAGAGCCAGTCTTGACAAAACTCTACCATCTGGTGAGCAAGATGTATGAGACAGGCGAAATAACCTCAGACTTCAAGAAGAATACAATAATTCCAAACCCAAAGAAAGCAGGTGTTGACAGATGTGAATATTTCCGAACTATCAGTTTAATAAGTCACAGCTGCAAAATACTAACGCGAATTCTTTACAGACGAATGGGGAAACTGATAGAAGCCGATCTCGGGGAAGATCAGTTTGGATTCCGTAGAAATGTTGGAACACGTGAGGCAATACTGACCCTACGACTTATCTTAGAAGAAAGATTAAGGAAAGGCAAACCTACATTTCTAGTATTTGTAGACTTACAGAAAGCTTTTGACAATGTTGATTGGAATACTCTCTTTCAAATTCTGAAGGTGGCAGGGGTAAAATAGAGGGAGCGAAAGGCTAATTATAATTAGTACAGAAAGCAGATGGCAGTTACACGAAACGGAAGCAGTGGTTGGGAAGGGAGTGAGAAGGGGTTGTGGCCTCTCCCCGATGCTATTGAATCTGTATATTGAGCAAGCAGTAAAGGAAACAAAAGAAAAATTCCGAGTAGGCATTAAAATCCATGGAGAAGAAATAAAAACTCTGGGGTTCGCCGATGACATTGTAATTCTGTCAGAGACAGCAAAGGACTTGCACGGGCAGTTGAACGGAGTGGACAGTGTCTTGAAAGGAGGGTATAAGATGAACATCAACAAAACAAAACGAGGATATTGGAATGTAGTCGAATTAAGTCGGGTGATGCTGAGGGAATTAGATTAGGAAATGAGACACTTCAAGTAGTAAAGGAATTTTGCTATTTGGGGAGCATAATAACTGATGATGGTCGAAGTAGAGAGGATATAAAATGTAGACTGGCAATGGCAAAGAAAGCGTTTCTGAAGAAGAGAAATTTGTTAACATCGAGTGTAGATTTAAGTGTCAGGAAGTCGTTTCTGAAAGTATTTGTACGGAGTGTAGCCATGTATGGAAGTGAAACGTGTACTGTAAATAGTTTAGACAAGAAGAGAATAGAAGCTTTCGAAATGTGGTGCTACAGAAAAATACTGAAGATGATGGGTAGACCACATACCTAATGAGGAGGTATTGAATAGAATTGGGGAGAAGAGGAGTTTGTGGCACACCGTGACTAGAAGAAGGGATCGGTTGGTAGGACATGTTCTGAGACATCGAGGGATCACCAATTTAGTATTGGAGGGCAGCGTGGAAGGTAAAAATCGTAGAGGGGGACCAAGAGATGAATAAACTAAGCAGATTCAGAAGGATGTAGGCTGCAGTAGTTACTGGGAGATGAAGAAGCTTGCACAGGATAGAGTAGCATGGAGAGCTGCATCAAACCAGTCACAGGACTGAAGACCAGAACAACAACAACAAGTATATATGTTCCAGTAAGTAGCACAAAGTTCAAGATACAAAGTGTAACCATATGTTTACAAGTGGTAGTGGTATGTATGTCCAGTTTGTGCTGTGTTCTGCAAAGAAATGTCAATAGTGAGGTCAAACGGTTCAAATGGCTCTGAGCACTATGTGACTTAACTGCTGAGGTCATCAGTCCCCTAGAACTTAGAACTACTTAAACCTAACTAACCTAAGGACATCACTACATCCATGCCCGAGGCAGGATTCGAACCTGCGACCGTAGCGGTCGTGCGGTTCCAGACTGAAGCGCCTCGAACTGCTCGGTCACCACAGTCGGCAATAGTGAGGTCAATGGCCTCTCTTTTCTATAGCTATGCGAGCACTTGCGGGAGTGCGACGAGCTTCAAAGCAGCTTACGTGACACCAGTAAAGTTGACAGGCAACACAACAATGGGTATTTTCTGCTGACTAGTACGCAGACCAGCACAGCAGAGCATTACGTCAAGGCCACATACAATATACATCACTCAGAGCTCTCACAATATCACAATGGTTCCTAAAGTATACGGACAAACTACAATTTCCTAAATGCGACGTAATTCCACTACGTAATTACCTAGAAATACATCAGAGTTGTAGTAAAAATGTTTATTTCGCTCTGTTAAATGACCAGATAGCTGTGTAATTCTGTGCCAGAGTGGTACCGATGTATAAAGCTGTATATGCAAATACCATATTAATAGGGCTCCTTGCATTTGCCACACGCATGGTACACAAAGTAGGTGTATCCGCATGAGGGATAATGTAATTATACCTCAGATCTTACAGATTAAAACTTCGAAATGAAATGTATCACCTGAAACCTTCTGTAGCATTCTAGTTCAAAAATATTTCTAAAAATATTTAAAGTTTCAAAAAGTAATCACTCAGATGCTTGTCATGCAGCGCTAAACTGTACTTTTTGCTGTAAGAAAATTTCTGTCATTGCTTAACGGTAAAAATGTGTGAAGTGTCATAGTTACCGTCGTCCATAAGCAAAATTCACCAAAAATCGATGTACTTACCTTGTCATATACAAAAGTGAAGTGCTATGCATATAAATGTCGTAGTTATTATGTTCATTGCCGTGACCTTGAATGTACTGTACTGTAACGTATTCATGTGAGACCGTGCAGACATAAAACAGATGTAGCGTGAAAACTATAATGAAAACTTTGTCACTCTTAAGTAGTATCGTAATATAATCGTTTAGCTGTCAAACAAACCACATACAGTGTCATCTGTGACTTCTCAGAAAGTACTTTAAATAAAAAAATGTTTCTTTTCAAGTAAACCAAAATGTTGCAGTAAAATCTCATTAGCAGTATATGTTCCAAGAATGTGAACCTTATGGCTATGATGTAATCGTGCAACTAACAAGCAAAAATGTACACACAATAAGACTGTGTCTTCTGTTCCCTGTAAATGTGAACTCATAAAATTGCTGTCTCAATAACTTCTATAGGTTCTGGACTAGAAAGTTAACTTCAAAACATCGCTGTATGCTAAATGTGACAAAACGTAATAGTATTGTCGGAAGCAATATTTTTTATGCTCACCCAACACCAAATTTATACTCAAATCCTTTAATTGTTCCTGTTTTGTGAGTAAAACCTGTGGACAGTGCCTGTAAGATGTCAAAAAGGTCCTGCCTATCAGTGACATTACAATTCTCAATTGTTTTAATTTTTCTTGAACTAAAATGTTTGCATCTAATACATCATGAATATCATCCCTGTGAGTACTTGCAAAGTGATTATTAGTGTCGAATCCCGTCGAAAGTTCCAAGCTGTGATATGACAAAAGGTAAAGCTGATTGATTTCCTCGTCATGGTTTGAAAGCCAATCTTCAAATTTCAAAGCTTTGACTTACCTTCCTTCTCTAAACCTATTTCAGTGTCGTGAAAGTTTAAAATTATTTTATACTCATTCAAAAAGTCTTCACCTAATATATTCTCCACCGACAATAATGTAACAATAAGAAAATTCATAATAAATCTGTGGCTTTGACAAAAGAATTCTATTTTGTTGGCGTGCATCTACACTTTTTCCAAAAATTGCGCCTTGTAATTTAATCTTACATATAGGAAGTGAGGGGCAATCGTTCGATTTGTTGCATTTACTGAAAGCTGTTTCACTAATTACTGAAATAGGACTGCCAGAATCAAGTACTGCCGCAAATTTTATGTCATTTGTTGTGATGTGAATTACAGGATATGCATTATTGTTCTGTTTTATGTCATGTTCCTGGAGTAAAATGTCCCTAATGTCTTCCATTTTCACGTCATTGATAGTCATGGCAGCTACGTCGTCAGCTAAGAACGTTTTGTGGCAGCCTGCGATGCAGGTCATTGTCTGTTATCTCTTTGTTGTCGCGCATCGTTACTGGGATTTCTAATTTCTACAATTTCAACTTGTTGAGAGGACCCTGCCCTATTTCAGTCAAGCCAGTTCTGACTAAATTCAGGTTTGTTGTCATAAATATAGCGGCTGTTGACGGTAATTTCTGTAATTTCTTTCTTGTCGGTTAAGTGGTGGAAAATTTCTCCCAGAATCCTAATTACGAGATGGACTGTTGCGCCTGAAGTTATTTTGTCTCCCTTGATAATATTCTGGTTCCCATATTGTCTATTTCTACAGTTGTCTCTATCATAGTCATTACCATGGAAATGTGATCTTTCTCTGTAACTATTGTTATTCTGCCAATGGTTGTCATACGGGTGATATCTCTTTTGATTACGATTTGCGTTATAACATTAGCCTTGTCATGTTCGGTTATTATTTCTGTCGTCACGGAATTGTGATGGATGTGACCTGTTATTATTGTCGTTTTCCTGTTTTCGCATCACGCGATTGTCTGTGTCGATTTCCAATTCTTGCAAAAGCTTTACAATGACCAGCCAAAATAAAATGTCTTAAGTGTTCAGGCAACTTAATTAAGCAAATACGAATAAGTTCCGAGGGGCTTTATGGGTTTGACAAATACTGATTTTTGTGTAACATATCTTCAAAAATGTCAGACTGTTCGAAATGCTTCATCATTATAATATTGTATTTAAATTCGATCTTGAGTAGCCTGAGACCAATATGCAGAAAGGAAGGCATCTTAAAAATCTCCTTCACTATGACAGAAGCGAATAACTGATCGCATTCTTACAGCTGGTTCATTTTCTAAACAGTCACAGATAATTCTAATCTACGCTCTAATGACCAATTAGGAGGAAAATAATGAGAAAATTGATGAAACCAAGCTTGTGGGTGTATGTCATCACGAGATTTTCTGAATGTTTTAAATTTACGCGTTGTGATGAAGAGCTTGTAGTCAAAGTCATCCAGACGCCGAGTCACATGTCGGTCACGTCGTATCGGCGGTTCCATCTCAAGGATCGGCGCACCCTGCTGACTACTTTCAAAATCTCCAAAATATCATGTGTTGTTACTTTGTGACTTTTCCGTATTTCTAAATCCCTCTTCCCGTGTCGGAGCGCGAGTATCCTCTGAAATATGTAATTGTTGTATCACCTGTGCCAACTGATCTTGTACTTACCGCATTTCTCTTTTGTGTTGCGTATTAATTTGTTTCTGACTTTGTTTGAAGTTCCTAATTTCCTCATACTCCTCTGTATCAGGAAAGGCTACCGGTCTTGTATCATTCAAATCATCATCTATCTTCGTAGATAAATTTGTTAACTGATCCGAAAATTCGGCCACTTTTTACGATAATGTGCTGATTTCCTCCATGTGTTTTTCTGAGCCAAGTTTTAGAGTGTCCATTTGTGTCTTAATGGTATCTACTGTGTCCTTTAAGTTTTCCTGATTTTTTTACTAGTTTTGTGACCGTATCGGTAGATGCAACTGAATCACTTTTAGACTGCAAGGTGGCGTGATTTTCGTGTACAATGATCTGCAGTTCTTTTATGACTGCTTCATGATTGTGTGTTGTGTTTTCATGACGCGAAAAAACAGGCTGAAAATGCTCACAAATTTGTGTTTTTACATCTTCAGAGACTTTTTGATATTCCGATTCGATTTCGAGTATCTCAGCGGTTAAATCTTCACGTGTTGGTTCAAGCGTTTGTTCAATTATGTCTTGAAGTTGTTGCTGTGTTCGTTTCTGATTTTTTACCATTGAGTCTAACTGTTGAAGCTGTTGCTGTGTTTGTTCCTGATCTTTTTTTTCCATTGTGTCTACCTTTGGAGCTATTGATCTGTTTGATCAAATTTTTGAATTAACTGCAATAACAATGCATTAGAGACTGAAACATGTTCCTTTCTGCTTTTCGGCAGTGCATTTTCATCGTCAATATTCGAATTTTGAAAAGCAGAGAGTATGTCTTGGCCTAATTGAGAAAAGTGTAATTTCGCAAAACTGAATCTACGGTGAAACTTCCTGGCAGATTAAAACCGTGTGCCCGACCGAGACTCGAACTCGGGACCTTTGCCTCTCGCGGGCAAGTGCTCTACCAACTGAGCTACCGAAGCACGACTCACCGCCGGTACTCACAGCTTTACTTCTGCCAGTATCTCGTCTCCTACCTTCCAAACTTTACAGAAGCTCTCCTGCGAACCTTGCAGAACTAGCACTCCTGAAAGAAAGGATATAGCGGAGACATGTCTTAGCCACAGCCTGGGGGTGTTTCCAGAATGTATTCTGAATCTACGGTATTTGCAAGATTTTGTTCTGTTATTTCACATTCCTGAGACGAACAGTTACCGACCGATCGATCGACAATAGTTCCCTGCTCACTGACTGTTTCAATTTCCATCCCGTTATTTACTGCCCTATGCACTATTACCACATTATTGTCTTGAACATTTGTCAATTCGTTACTAGGTGGCGCTAATAAGCTACGCTCGTCGTCACTGTCATTTCTCACTTTGCTTTGCAGCCTGGTTTTACGCTTTTCACTCGGCGTGATTATCACACTGTTTCACACAAAAACATACAAGAAAACTATTTGAAAAGCAAAAATAGGAAGATACACTAAAATTGCACCGGGAATAATCAATATCTAATCAGTTGCAAACGCGACTGCGAGATACTTAAGTGCAAATCCACATGCATGCCGCAACTACTTTGCTCATTACAATACAGCACAACAACAATAAACTACAACTGCAAAGGAAATTCCATATATACAATTACGCGCTAGCAGTAAACAATAACTAATTTCCAGTGATGCAATAATTATTCAGACTACTAGAAAATCAGAAGATTATAGTGAAGTATCCTCGGCTAAGGATCGACAGGTGAAACGTATATGCTTGTTTGTCTACTGAAATAATGCATTAGGTGAAACCGCTGAATGCAGCTGAAACTACTGTCACGTTACTTATTTTTTTCATTACAACATTGAAACACTGACTTACAGAGTTTTCCCTGACAAGCACGACTCAAGCTTAACCTATTCATTTATTACTCACAATATACAACTGCAACGCTCTCCGACTGCTCTAAAATGACAACCTGACTTCACATAATTTACAAAAAAAGAATGCCCCTTAATAGGAATAAATCCTAACAATGACCTGCACTTTTTCAGAAGTGACTTAGCTCACAGAAAATCTTCATATAACGGACTACAGCAATTACAGAAAGCAACAACTACAGCAAGCTGAATAAAAATATTCTAACTACTGTAGGCTCTAACTACTACTAGGCATATGGTTAGTAAAAGAAAGATTTTGTTGAAGAGCAAATAATGTATTTAGCAGATTTTACATTAATCATGTGACATCCATTTCCAAAAATTATATTATTGACTATAATTCCACTACCCAAACATTAGGAAATACATCAATCATCATTTTACAATGCATGTTCTACCAACACTAAATCTCCATGAAGGACACACGTCTACATCTAGATATATATTCCGCTAGCCACCAAGCGGTGTGTGGCGGAGTTCACAATTGTCGCCAAAGTCATATCCCCCCCCCCCCCCCCCTGTTCCACTAGCGACTCGCTGATCGCGCGAGGGAAAAACCATTGTCTGAACACCTCAGTACGAGCTCTAATTTCCCTTATCTTTGAATGGTGATCATTGTGTTATTTTTGCTTTACATCCTCGGCGAAGATCGGATTTCGGAATTTAGAGAGCAGCCCCTTCCATTTAGCGCGTCGACTGTCTGCAAGTGTGTCCCACTTCAAACTTTCTATGAGATTTGTAACGCTCTTCTCTGGACCTTCTCAATCCCTTGAAACAGACCCAACTGGTAAGGGTCCCATACAGACGAACAATACTCTAAGATTGGACGAACTAACGTATTGTAAGCAATTTCCTTTGTTGAAGGACTGCATCGCTTCAGGATTCTACCAATAAACCGTAATCTAGAGTTCGCCTTGCCCGTTACTTGTGTAATCTGATCATTCCATTTGAGATTATTTCGAATAGTCACACCCAGATACTTGACGGACGTTACCGCTTCCAAGGACTGGGCATTTATTTTGTACTCGTACATTAATGGAGATTTTCGCCTAGTTATACGCAGTAGGTTACACTTACTAATATTGAGAGATAACTCCAGTAATTACACTACGCATTTATTTTCTGCAAATATTCATTGATTTGTTCACAACTTTCATGTGATACTACTTTCCCGTACACTACAGTATCATCGGCAAACAGTCTAATGCCGCTGTCAATACTATCAACCAGATCGTTTATGTAAATCGTAAAAAGCAGAGTACCTATTACTCTTCCTTGGGGCACACCTGAAGTTACGCTTGTTTCAATTGAAGTCACCCCATTCAGGGCGACATACTGCTCTGTTATAAAACTTTCTATCCGACCGCATATGTCATTGGATAGACCGTAAGCGCGCAGCTTTTGTAGCAAGCGACAGTGCGGAACTGAGTCAAACGACCTTCGAAAGGCGAGAAATACAGCATCAACCTGGGAGGCAGTATCTAGAGCCTGTTGTATATTATGCACTAAGAGGGCCAGCTGTGTCTCACATGACCGCTGTTTCCTAAAACCCTGCTGGCTTCTGCAGATGAGTTTCTCAGAGTCTAGAAAGATTATTATGTCTGAACACAAAATATGTTCCATGATTCTACAACAAATCGATGTCAGTGAAATTGGCCGGTAATTATGTGCATCCAATATTCTCCCCTTTTTATAGATTGCTATGACCTGGGCCTTCTTCCAGTCCCGTGGAACTTTCCACTGTTCCAATGATCTCTGACAGATGATGGATAAGAATGGTGCTATATTTGTAGCATACTCGACATATAATATTACAGCGATACAGTCCGGGCCAGATGTCTTCCTGGCGTCTAAGGATCTTACCTGTTTAGAATCCCAGATACACTAAACATTATGTCAGCCATCCTTGCCTTTGTTCGATAAGTGAAAGGGTGCTGCAGTCCTCCACCGTAAACGAGTTTTTGAAAGCTAGGTTTAGAATTTCGATCTTTTGTTTATCATCATCGGTCAGCAAGAGAAGGTATTGAATTATTTGTAACGTTCATAGATTTTACGTACGAGCAAAATTTTTGGGGTTATTTTTAAAAACCTTCAGATAAAATATTTCTTTCAAGTTCGTTAAAAGAATCTCTCATTGACCTTTTGACAGCTGCCTTCATTTCGCATAATTTCTGTTTGTCAGCGGGGCAGTGACTACATTTAAAACGACTGTGCAAAATTCTCTGCTTTCTGAACTACTTCCTAATATGTTTGTTGTACCAAGGTGGATCCGTTCCCTCCCCTATAGTTTTGCTAGGCACATACTTTGAGAGGCACCCACATGCCTTGCTCATACTGTGGCATCAAGCAGTCAGGCCTGCAAGATGAGTGGTCTGCCAAGCGAGTGGATTCATTTTTTATTTATCAAGTAACATGAGCTCTAGTACTCACAATTAAGTTACAAATTATTCTCCTGTTTGAATATTAACGAACGGAAATGGATAACGCACATCTGACTATTGAAAATTTACACAACTCTGATTGTTCACTACGCACTGGCAATACCACATTTTCGTTCTTATTCAACGGCTTTGATCAACACGTGGCCATGGCACTGAATATGAGTGGCGCACACATTATAAATTCTGGGTATCATGGCAACATACTATTCGAAGGAAAAGGCCACCAATCTTTTTCTTTTCACTATCTTATTTATTCCGATAAATTCTATAACCTAAACACACAAATTCTATAACCTACAACAATAACACATGAGAAATTCCGCCCAGTGATCATGGCTTTATATTGGTGATTCTCTATCTTATGGTCTCGTAATTATTTAACGCTACAGTGCACTTTCTGAATAGGATGGTGGATCTTTTGCTATATCTCACACTTCGACTCTCACACCCATCATCACGAAAATTTCCTCCAGACCGAGTGGTACAAAAAGGAACATGCATAACTCACTGCCTCTGAAACTATCTTGTTACTCTCCCATACCAACCACACATACTTAAATTTCATGAAATACATCACACTGGCAACATACAATACAAAGAATAGTCACAACGTTATAATCACATCACTTACAGCTTTCAAACTTCACTTAGTATTTAGCCGGCCGCAGTGGCCGTGCGGTTAAAGGCGCTGCAGTCTGGAACCGCAAGACCGCTACGATCGCAGGTTCGAATCCTGCCTCGGGCATGGATGTTTGTGATGTCCTTAGGTTAGTTAGGTTTAACTAGTTCTAAGTTCTAGGGGACTAATGACCTCAGCAGTTGAGTCCCATAGTGCTCAGAGCCATTTGAACCATCACTTAGTATTTATCCCAGTTTCACACGACACTGCCCCACTTCGTAACTTTTCTTTCCTACTATGAACTCTGGAGGATATATGCACGTCTTCCTGTGCAATGCAAGCCAAGTGGCGTTGCTGGATAGACGGCTGACTCACCTTGCTTCTCTCTCAGAGTATTATAGTTCGAATCAAGCGTCACACGGAGACATAACACGCAAAGTAATATTAAGAACATATTCATCACACACGCGAGTCCTGAAGTGATACCATGGACGAGTACTTCCCTTTATCCTTTGTCTCACACACAGATTGAGACTCAAACAGTACTCACCACGAGGAAGTACTCGTCTCTAATTTCAAGTTCTGCACAAGCTTAACTTATGCACTCGGAAGTATTTCAACTTATTGCTATACGTGGTTTCATTGTGACCGTTGGTCACTTCCGAAGATTAATACGATCCCCTTAATATTACCTACCTGACATTTAATTCTCCCCACAAAAGTTCCTGAAATAGAGAAATTATTATTCCAAACTACTCTCAAGTATTTCACATGCATACCATGTCTCCACTCTTTTGTTTATACGGAGCACACCTAAGACGGGTCTTACCAACACTAGATCCAGCGGCAGAGTGCTGAAACATGGCCGATCTCGCACCTCCGCCAAGGTGGGGGAGCACCATGCTACCGTATTGGTTAGCCACATTTCAGGCGCTCAAAGCTCAGGTAAATTTCATCTCTTTGGTCCCATCA
This sequence comes from Schistocerca cancellata, assembly GCF_023864275.1. Taxonomy (NCBI): domain Eukaryota; kingdom Metazoa; phylum Arthropoda; class Insecta; order Orthoptera; family Acrididae; genus Schistocerca; species Schistocerca cancellata. The sequence continues at coordinate 493,417,607 of NC_064634.1, forward strand.
GAGGTGACCCAAGTACCGTCTCAAAGATGATCATATATTGCACATTCACTATCTGTGGTTAGCAGACGACCATACATTCATTCATTTCGCAGATCTCACCAAATTGCATGTAGGGATTTATTTTGTGGGAGTGCACATGTGATCAATTAAATAAATAGTCATTCTTTCCTACACTGCTATCCGCCTTCGGTGTATTAAGTGAAATTGAGGTATTATTACAAAAAATATGTTGTTCTGACAAGAATAACGAAGAATATTGTACCTACACTCCTGGAAATGGAAAAAAGAACACATTGACACCGGTGTGTCAGACCCACCATACTTGCTCCGGACACTGCGAGAGGGCTGTACAAGCAATGATCACACGCACGGCGCAGCGGACACACCAGGAACCGCGGTGTTGGCCGTCCAATGGCGCTAGCTGCGCAGCATTTGTGCACCGACGCCGTCAGTGTCAGCCAGTTTGCCGTGGCATACGGAGCTCCATCGCAGTCTTTAACACTGGTAGCATGCCGCGACAGCGTGGACGTGAACCGTATGTGCAGTTGACGGACTTTGAGCGAGGGCGTATAGTGGGCACGCGGGAGGCCGGGTGGACGTACCGCCGAATTGCTCAACACGTGGGGCTTGAGGTCTCCACAGTACATCGATGTTGTCGCCAGTGGTCGGCGGAAGGTGCACGTGCCCGTCGACCTGGGACCGGACCGCAGCGACGCACGGATGCACGCCAAGACCGTAGGATCCTACGCAGTGCCGTAGGGGACCGCACCGCCACTTCCCAGCAAATTAGGGACACTGTTGCTCCTGGGGTATCGGCGACGACCATTCGCAACCGTCTCCATGAAGCTGGGCTACGGTCCCGCACACCGTTAGGCCGTCTTCCGCTCACGCCCCTACATCGTGCAGCCCTCCTCCAGAGGTGTCGCGACAGGCGTGAATGGAGGGACGAATGGAGACGTGTCGTCTTCAGCGATGAGAGTCGCTTCTGCCTTGGTGCCAATGATGGTCGTATGCGTGTTTGGCGCCGTGCAGGTGAGCGCCACAATCAGGACTGCATACGACCGAGGCACACAGGGCCAACACCCGGCATCATGGTGTGAGGAGCGATTTCCTACACTGGCCGTACACCACTGGTGATCGTCAAGGGGACACTGAATAGTGCACGGTACAACCAAACCGTCATCGAACCCATCGTTCTACCATTCCTAGACCGGCAAGGGAACTTGCTGTTCCAACAGGACAATGCACGTCCGCATGTATCCCGTGCCACCCAACGTGCTCTAGAAGGTGTAAGTCAACTACCCTGGCCAGCAAGATCTCCGGATCTGTCCCCCATTGAGCATGTTTGGGACTGGATGAAGCGTCGTCTCACGCGGTCTGCACGTCCAGCACGAACGCTGGTCCAACTGAGGCGCCAGGTGGAAATGGCATGGCAAGCCGTTCCACAGGACTACATCCAGCATCTCTACGATCGTCTCCATGGGAGAATAGCAGCCTGCATTGCTGCGAAAGGTGGATATACACTGTACTAGTGCCGACATTGTGCATGCTCTGTTGCCTGTGTCTATGTGCCTGTGGTTCTGTCAGTGTGGTCATGTGACGTATCTGACCCCAGGAATGTGTCAATAAAGTTTCCCCTTCCTGGGACAATGAATTCACGGTGTTCTTATTTCAATTTCCAGGAGTGTATTTTCAATGTCGGGCTGTATTGTACCCTTTCAACTTCTCTAGCACGTGGTGGGCAATACTTTTATATTCCGACCAAAGATGCTCAATATCTTTGTGTCCCGCGGTGAATGCCTGGAGCTCAATATGAAGATATTCATTTGCAACTTCCACTGACATAGAAGCCACAACGACATTATGGTCGCTGATATCAAACCGTTCGCTCGCTAACTGCTAACCGCCAACTGCTAACTGCAAGTCCGTCCAATCACAGAGCCTCTTACCGAGGGCGCAGAGTGCTGTCAGTGATATTAATACAGTCTACAGTGCTGCCAACATACAAACATATAAACAGGCTAATTACACCAGTGATGGTGCGGGGTATCCTCCGCCACGTGCCGTTATCTGGCTTGCTCTTCTTGTAGCAAATCAGTTTAGTAGTCACTTGAAAAAATGTGGGGAAGAGAATTTGAGACAGGGAAAACAGAGCTTGCTGTTATTCGGGGAAGACTTACTTCACAATTGCAACCTCCTGATGTCTCGATAAATAAACCATTTAATGAGAATGGGAGAGAGGAATGGAACAAATGGATGATGTATGAAACCCAACACGAATTCACGCCGGAGGGCGCATTAAAAAATCAAATGGCTCCGAGCACTATGGGACTTAACATCTGAGGTAAACAGTCCCCTAGACTTAGAACTACTTAAACCTAACTAATCTAAGGACATTACACACATGCATGCCCGAGGCAGGATTCGAACCTGCTACCATAGCAGCAGCGCTGTTCCTGACTGAAGCGCCTAGAACAGCTCGGCCGCAGTGGCCGGCCGGGAGCTTTAAAACGACCTACAATCAAATAAGTGTATCAGTGGATAAAAAGGTCGTCGTCTAGAGTGAGAGAAGACGTTATTGTGAAATCTTTGTTGGAGTGCGACATAAGTATTGCTCTCGATGGCAGTGAAGCCCATTTTATATATGAAGACGACAACGATGACGACGAAGAGGAAGAAGATGAAGCAGAAAAATAAGAAGAAGAAGAAACTTCACATGGCGATTTTCAGGGATTTTAAAGGTCAGTTCGGTTTGATAAACTAAGAATTCTGTTTAGTCTTGCTTTGCAATCTAATAATAAAAGGGGTAAAAAATCATTATAAAAAAATAAATTGCTAAAAATTAAGGTGCGTCTTATAGTCCGTAGCGCCTTATAGTATGTAAAATACGGTAAATAGATTTGAAAGTTCTTGTTACACTATATGGTAGAAGTTCAAAAGCGCGGAATGTGGAAAATGTTATCTATCGTAAAATGTTAGTTGCAGTAAAACTATTAACTGAATGAACGGGGCGAGCGATGGCATCGACATAAAATAATTTAAATTGTGTGAAAACATAAAATTTAGGGATGTAAAACCAGATTTTGCTATAATTGTATTGTGCACTGTAGAAATCAATAGGAGAAAATGAAGAGACGATAAGAATTCCTTGCAGTTTCTAAATCACGTGTACGGGGAAAGGTTTGGCCCCTACAGCCATGAAAAACCGCGGGCGCCCCGGATTCCTCATCGTGTTGCCAATATTATTTCCGTTGTAATCTAATATTCCTCTGAGACAAGGGAGTTGCTGCCTTAAGCACGCCACTTCATACGTTCTATGTAGGGGTTCACTTCCCGCTAACTTTTAAGTTGGATACGAAAACGCCATAAATATGTTTAAATGCTACATGGGTAAAGTCGGAGACCCGTCTTGGTAGCTGAGAGCGCTGGACTTGGGCAGGCGCGCCGGCCCCGGATCGAATCCGCCCGCCGGATTAACAACGGGGGGTAGGTGTGCCGACCAGCCTGGCTGTGGTTTTTAGGCGGTTTTCCACATCCCCCTAGGTGAATACCGGGCTGGTGCCCACGTATCGCCTATGTTACACGGCTCGCAGACATCTGAACACTTTCACGCTATTCCATGGATTACACTAGTCACAGACAGTTGGGGTACACTAGTTCCTTCCCGGGGGGTATGGAGTGTCGGCAGGAAGGGCATCCGGCCACCCATTCAACTAACATTGCCACATCCGATTAACCATGCCGACCCTGCGTATCTGCGGGAAAAACAGCACAAATGCTTCAAATGGCTCTCAGCACTATGGGACTTAAGATCTTAGGTCATCAGTCCCCTAGAACTTAGAACTACTTAAACCTAACTAACCTAAGGACATCACACACATCCATGCCCGAGGCAGGATTCGAACCTGCGACCGTAGCAGTCACGCGGTTCCGGACTGCGCGCCTAGAACCGCGAGACCACCGCGGCCGGCAAAAACAGCACAAGCACAAGCACAAGAGCTACATGGGTAAAGTTGGAATCTCCGTAGCGCTGTTCACAGACTACGCCGTTGTCTATTGAGGGGAAGCAACACCAGAAGTCAAGTGAAATGTAGGGAGACCCGCAGAGGTGTTTAATATTGTGTTACATGCAAGGTATCGATTACACTGTTGGCTAAATGCGACAGCGTCCGCCTTATTAGCTCCGTAGTAACGCACTTGCCTCCCATGCCCTGAGCCCGTGTTCGATTCCCGGCCAGGTTGGAGATTTTCTCCACTTGGGCACTAGTGGAGAAATCGCCATTTTATCCTCATCATCGGCCGTACGTCGCCCAATGAGACGCCGACTGAAATAAAACTTGCACTTGGCGGCCGAAACCGACTGGGACATCCCGGACAACACTGCCATACGATCATTTCATTTCATTTACTGCAAACAGCAAAAGCAATAAAATACCGTGAAGTAACACTAGACTGGAGATTTCCTGTCGACTGCACTCACTACTTTGAGCGAATAAGGAGGCAGTTGTGCTTCAGAATAACAATACTTTCTGAGTCTGTGTCTACATCCCCAGACAGTGATGGAACACAACCTTGTAGGTGGGGCAACCACAGCTATGACTAGTAGTCTTGGGTATTAGTTACCGCTTCAGCTGCATTTAGTCCTTTATTACTGGATCACTACCGGTTTCTTGGCACTAAAAGCCACATTTACAGGTGAATATTAGTATAACAACAAATCCAGAACGCTGAGATATACACTGCTACGGTAGATTCTAACATTTTATAAAGGTTTTTTAAATACACTCCTGGAAATTGAAATAAGAACACCGTGAATTCATTGTCCCAGGAAGGGGAAACTTTATTGACACATTCCTGGGGTCAGATACATCACATGATCACACTGACAGAACCACAGGCACATAGACACAGGCAACAGAGCATGCACAATGTCGGCACTAGTACAGTGTATATCCACCTTTCGCAGCAATGCAGGCTGCTATTCTCCCATGGAGACGATCGTAGAGATGCTGGATGTAGTCCTGTGGAACGGCTTGCCATGCCATTTCCACCTGGCGCCTCAGTTGGACCAGCGTTCGTGCTGGACGTGCAGACCGCGTGAGACGACGCTTCATCCAGTCCCAAACATGCTCAATGGGGGACAGATCCGGAGATCTTGCTGGCCAGGGTAGTTGACTTACACCTTCTAGAGCACGTTGGGTGGCACGGGATACATGCGGACGTGCATTGTCCTGTTGGAACAGCAAGTTCCCTTGCCGGTCTAGGAATGGTAGAACGATGGGTTCGATGACGGTTTGGATGTACCGTGCACTATTCAGTGTCCCCTCAACGATCACCAGTGGTGTACGGCCAGTGTAGGAGATCGCTCCCCACACCATGATGCCGGGTGTTGGCCCTGTGTGCCTCGGTCGTATGCAGTCCTGATTGTGGCGCTCACCTGCACGGCGCCAAACACGCATACGACCATCATTGGCACCAAGGCAGAAGCGACTCTCATCGCTGAAAACGACACGTCTCCATTCGTCCCTCCATTCACGCCTGTCGCGACACCACTGGAGGCGGGCTGCACGATGTTGGGGCGTGAGCGGAAGACGGCCTAACGGTGTGCGGGACCGTAGCCCAGCTTCATGGAGACGGTTGCGAATGGTCCTCACCGATACCCCAGGAGCAACAGTGTCCCTAATTTGCTGGGAAGTGGCGGTGCGGTCCCCTACGGCACTGCGTAGGATCCTACGGTCTTGGCGTGCATCCGTGCGTCGCTGCGGTCCGGTCCCAGGTCGACGGGCACGTGCACCTTCCGCCGACCACTGGCGACAACATCGATGTACTGTGGAGACCTCACGCCCCACGTGTTGAGCAATTCGGCGGTACGTCCACCCGGCCTCCCGCATGCCCACTATACGCCCTCGCTCAAAGTCCGTCAACTGCACATACGGTTCACGTCCACGCTGTCGCGGCATGCTACCAGTGTTAAAGACTGCGATGGAGCTCCGTATGCCACGGCAAACTGGCTGACACTGACGGCGTCGGTGCACAAATGCTGCGCAGCTAGCGCCATTCGACGGCCAACACCGCGGTTCCTGGTGTGTCCGCTGTGCCGTGCGTGTGATCATTGCTTGTACAGCCCTCTCGCAGTGTCCGGAGCAAGTATGGTGGGTCTGACACACCGGTGTCAATGTGTTCTTTTTTCCATTTCCAGGAGTGTATATTATAAACAAAGTTTTTCGTCCTGGCCCAAAATTAGGACTTAATAGTTTTCTGTTATTTTCTCCTTACCAATTGATCACTACGGTACGATTCGTTTAGGACCCTTCCACTATATTGGAACCCGGCTCTTCGGACAACGAATGTTGGGTAAAAAGATTCCGAGCATTTCCGCTCTAGTGTCTTAGTCTTGTGAGTACTAACATTTCAATATCCTCAAGTGAAAGTTTTTATTATTATTTTTTTTAATTTTCAATCTTAGAATTTGCCATACCAGTGTATATATCAGGATTGTTATTCATTCTGGATTTATTGTTATACAGATGTTCACCTAAAGATGCGTCTTTTAGTGTCACGAAACCGATAGCGATCCAGTAATAAAGGACTAAGTACAGATGGAGCGGACATTGATACCCAAGAGTGACGGCAGAACACCCATTACTTCGATGTTTTGCTCGTGTGGCGCAATGTCTTTGTTCCGTGACAGTATTCGCAGCACATTTCCGGGCGCGCGTCGCGGGTTTAACCACCGCCAGCTGTGCAGCCGTGTGTCAGCCAGCACCTGGTGAGCGGCGTGGCAGGGAAAGTGGTTTGCAGGGCTGTTGCGGAGCGCGACTCTCTGCGCATGCGCGGGGCGGGGGTGGAAGTGGGGGTGGGCAGCTGCAGGCAGCGGATGCTGCAGCCTGCGGCCGGGAGGCGGCGGCGGCGGGGGTGGCAGGAGGGGGCGGCTGGGGGCGGGGAGGCGGCACGGCACAGCAGAGCACGCCCGCCGCCGGTCGATATCTCATTTATAGCAAAATAATAGAATTTATGAGGAGGCCCGGCTGTGGCGGCTCTTCAAGGGGACAGACCAGAGCGGCTCGCAGCGCAGGGCAGCGCAGCACGGGCACAGCGCAGCGGACGGGCAGGGCGCGCGGCCCGGGCAGGACGCGAGCGCCGCGCTGGCCTGCCCAGCTCCCACACGACGAAGCACTCGCTAAAATAACAAAACCTCACGCATGTCAAATGGAGTACGGTCGGGGTATCGGTGTTGTTGTTGTTGTTGTTGTTGTCCTCAGTCCTGAGACTGGTTTGATGCAGCTCTCCATGCTACTCTATCCTGTGCAAGCTTCTTCATCTCCCAGTATCTACTGCAACCTACATCCTTCTGAATCTGCTTAGTGTATTCATCTCTTGGTCTCCCTCTACGATTTTTACCCACCACGCTGCCCTCCAGTACTAAATTGGTGACCCCTTGATGCCTCAGAACCTGTCCTACCAACAGATCCCTACTTCTACCCAAGTTGTGCCACAAACTCCTCTTCTCCCCAATTCTATGTAACACCTCCTCATTAGTTATGTGATCTACCCATCTAATCTTCAGCATTCTTCTGTAGCACCACATTTCAAGAGCTTCTTTTCTCTTCTTGTCCAAACTATTTACCGTCCATGTTTCACTTCCATACATGGCTACACTGCATACAAATACTTTTAGAAACGGCTTCCTGACACTTAAATCTATACTGGATGTTAATAAATTTCTATTCTTCAGAAACGCTTGCCTTGCCAAGAACTAGCACTCCGCTGCAGAGTGAAAATCTCATTCTGGAAGCATCCCCCTAGGCTGTGGCTAAGCCATGTCTCCGCAATATCCTTTCTTTCAGGAGTGCTAGTTCTGCAAGGTTCGCAGAAGGGCTTCTGTAAAGTTTGGAAGGTAGGAGACGAGATACTGGCAGAAATAAAGCTGTGAGTACCGGCCGTGAGTCGTGCTTCGGTAGCTCAGTTGGTAGAGCACTTGCCCGCGAAAGGCAAAGGTCCCGAGTTCGAGTCTCAGTCGGGCACACAGTTTTAATCTGCCAGGAAGTTTCATATCAGCGTAAAATCCACTGCAGAGTGAAAATCTCATTCTGGATCAGTTATTTTGCTCCCCAAATAGCAAAACTCCTTTACTACCTTAAGTGTCTCATTTCCTAGTCTAATTCCCTCAGCATCACCCGACTTAATTCGACTACATTCCATTATCCTCGTTTTGCTTTTGTTGATGTTCATCTTATACCCTCCTTTCAAGACACTGTCCATTCCGTTCAACTGCTCTTCCAAATCCTTTGCTGTCTCTGACAGAATTACAATGTCATCAGCGAACCTCAACATTTTTATTTTTTCTCCATGGATTTTAATACCTACTCCGAATTTTTCTTTTGTTTCCTTTACTGCTTGCTCAATATACAGATTCAATAACATCAGGGACAGGCTACAACCCTGTCTCACTCCCTTCCCAACTGCTGCTTCCCTTTCATGCCCCTCGACTCTTATAACTGCCATCTGGTTTCTCTACAAATTGTAAATTGCCTTTCGCTCCATGTATTTTACCCCTGCCACCTTTAGAATTTCAAACAGAGTATTCCAGTCAACATTGTCGAAACCTTTCTCTAAGTCTACAAATGCTAGAAACGTAGGTATGCCTGTCCTTAATCTAAGATAAGTCGTAGGGTCAGTATTGCCTCACGTGTTCCAACATTTCTGCGGAATCCAAACTAATCTTCCCCGAGGTCGGCTTCTACCAGTTTTTCCATTCGTCTGTAAAGAATTCGCGTTAGTATTTTGCAGCAGTGACTTATTAGACTGATAGTTCGGTAATTTTCACATCTGTCAACACCTGCTTTCTTTGGGTTTGGAATTATTATATTCTGTTTGAAGTCTGAGGGTATTTCACCTGTCTCATACATCTTGCTCACCAGATAGTAGAGTTTTGTCAGGACTGGCTCCTATTACACCGACAACCGAAATCACGCAACCAACACGCGGTGTTCTAAACTTGGCAGGTTCAGACGATGTGCTCTATCGCGACTCCAAACTGGGACCTTCGCTTTTAGGGTGCAAGTGCCGTACCGAAAGAACGATACGAACACAGCTCAGCTCTCGCCCTCGCAGTTCTACAGGGTGGCACACTGGAGACGGACGGTTTTGAACTGCGTAGTACTGAGGGTGCCGTGGTGGGAGGTGGTCGTGGTGGGGGTAGTTCTGATCCAGTTGAGTCTATTATTGCTACGCAGAGATTATTTCGTGCGCGGTTTAATGTCGGTCGACATGGAGCTATTCCGAGCCGTAACACAATCCTCAGATAGGTGGAATACTTCAGATCAACTGGAAACATACTGGATAAGAAGCAGCCTGGCGTGAGACGCAGAGTAACGACACCAGAAAATGTTGAAAGGTTAAGGCAAGCGGCAGTCAGAAGCCCAGGACGGTCAGCTAGACGTTGAAACGGTCCCTTAGAAAAATTACTGTGCTGATAAACCTCTTACATTATTTGATTTTCAAACAGCTGAGCAGAACTGAACGTACTCAGACATTTCGCTCTTTACCTATTCTGATCAACACTAAACTGACACACAATATTTTTAGCGCAACGTAATCTGACATTGAATAATCCCTGCAAAAGAATGGCCCTGACTAACATTAACCTATACCTTTCACAAATCACTTACCCCACAAAAATCTTCGTTACTCGAACTACTGCAGTACAGCGAGAGCCACTACTGCCAGCTAAATAAAAGATTCGAACTACTGAAGGCACTAACTACTGATAGACATAGTTAGCAAATGAAAGATTTTGATAGAGAACAAACAATGTATTTACCTTAATAGTGTTCAAAAGTCATAATTTATATAGCAGTTCATGGCATGCAGTCTTACAAATTTACTGTCTCTGATGGACACACGTCTAGATCATCCGCTCTCAAAACTCCGCCATTTCTCTCCCACATCCACCATTGCTGGTTGCTCATCTCCAACTGCGCAACGCTACGCGCTGTTAACAGCCAACTGCCCAACACTACAATAGCATATACTGCAACAATGCATACCAACCACAGCCTTCACACAGCACAGTCAGTAATTTTCATATAGAGCGCCACGTGGCGTTACTAACATAAAAACCTAAACAGCCTACTTACAACGTCTTGCTAGTGTGTTACGAATCAATGATGAATCGGTCAGACGAATTTTGCATAAAGAAAATTCCATCCCTACAATATGCTCATTGTCCAACAAATTAAAGAAACTGATTTTGCTGTACGAGAAGACTTCGCTCACAGAGTGTAAGTGATTTTTGGATCGAATGAAAATCAAATTTTATTGATGAGCGATTAAGCTCATTTTCATTTAAACGGGACCGTGAATACGCAAAACCTACGTTACAGGGCTCCAGAGCATCCACACCTCATCCACCAGCGTCCTCTACACTCAGAAAAGGTAACAGTCTGGTGTGCTCTTGGCTCTGTTGACATTGTTGGACCTTATTTTTTTTTAAGAGAACGGGGCCACAGTTACTGTTAATTCGGTTCGTTACATTCGTATGCTTGAAACATTATTGAAACCAGAACTAAGAAGACGACGAATCCCTTTAAAACGCGTTTCGTTCCAGCAGGATGGGGCAACATCGCACACCGCAAACACTTCAATGACAGAATGAGATTTTCACTCTGCAGCGGAGTGTGCGCTGATATGAAACTTCCTGGCAGATTAAAACTGTGTGCCCGACCGAGACTCGAACTCGGGACCTTTGCCTTGGTTGGTAGAGCACTTGCCCGCGAAAGGCAAAGGTCCCGACTTCGAGTCTCGGTCGGGCACACAGTTTTAATCTGCCAGGAAGTTTCACTTCAATGACAGTTCTTAGACGCATGTTTCCTGGCCGGATTATCTCACGTTTTGGCAATGTTCCTTGGCCTTCCAGGTCTCCCGACTTGTCAGTACGTAACTTTTTTTCTATGGGAGTACCTTAAGAACTGTGTCTGTAACCACAAGCCACGAAATTTGGACGAGTTGAAGAAATTGCTGCCATCCATGCATAGATTTTAGTCCGTGTGATGGAGGATTTTGAGAAGTGACTTGACTCCTGCATTCGAAACGATGGACATCACCTTGACGACATTATTTTTCACAAATAACTAAATAATAACAATAATAAAATGGCAAATAATGAGCTTTTATTTGTGTAAATAAACATGCACTAATTTTAAAGTTGGCTGACTATTATTTCATTAAAAACAGTCCGTCTCCCGTGTGTCACCCTGTACTTCCACCAGTAACTCATCTCCCACCTTCCAAACTTCAGTGTTAATCTTCCAGGAAGTTACAAAGCGAAAATTCTTTTTGAAAGTGCACGAGATATTTCCAGCATGTATGCGGGTTCTGATAAAGTAATGCACCGCACTTCTTTTCTTCAATAATTCTTTACTGAACATAATGAGAATTACACAGACGAAAGAACTGTGTTTTATCTACACACCCTATCTTTCCACGTAATCTCCATCGCATTCTGTGACCTTCCTCCAGCGCGAAACAAGGGCGTGTATGCCCTGTCGGTACCAATCCTTGTGGTGGTGGAGCCAGTGCTCCCTGCGTGGATCACTTCCTCATCACACTCAAAATGTCTTCCACGAATGGCGTTTTTTAATCTGTCCTCGCGAATTACATCATCAGCTGGCTGCACCATGTCAGGTGTGACAGCCCGACCGCAGCAAATAGTGGAGTTTCGCCAAACCGCCTTCTGATGACCTCACTCTCCGTGTCCAGCGACTAACTGTACTTCTGACGAGAGCAGATGCTCCAGAGACTCTGCACAAGCGTTTGTGAATATTCCCCACAGTTTCTTTTTCTGCAGTAAGAAATTCTATGACAGCAAGTTGCTTGTAACCTACTTCACCTACACACGCCATTTTGAAAGTCCTGCAGCTACGCTACCTGCCGGAAGTGACGGAAACTTGGCGCGCTCACTCAGGAGCGATCAAATAATATATCTACATCTACATCCATACTTCGCAAGCCACCTGACGGTGTGTGTCGGAGGGTACCTTTAGTACCTCTATCGGTTCTCCCTTCTATTCCAGTCTCGTACTGTTCGTGGAAAAAAAGATTGTCGGTATGTCTCTTTGTGGGCTCTAGTCTCTCTGATTTTATCCTCATGGTCTCTTCGCGAGATATACGAGATATATGCTGCGCGCCAAATCGAGCCTGTTTCCCACACCTTCTACCCCTCTGCAGGTGTGCCCCAGGGCTCTGTCCTCTCCTCTATCTCCTGTACACGGCAGATATGCCCCAACCCCCCCCCCCTCCAGTACACCTCTTGCAATATGCTGATGACACCGCATTCCTCGCCCTCGCTCCTACCCTCCAACGGTCCCAACGCCTTTTCCAGAATCACCTTGACCTTTTTGCTGCATGGTGTAACCAGTGGCTCCTGAAACTCAACCCTTCCAAGACCCAGGCCATCATCGTAGGTCGTACCACTCGCTCCTTCCGGCTCCTGGATTTCTCCCTTACTGTCTGCGCCCTTCCTGTCCGCCTCACCCCCCACCCTCACCTACGTTGGCCTCACCATTGACCGTCACCTCACCTGGATCCCTCATCTCCGCTCCATCCAATCCAAAGCCCACAACGACCTCCGACTCCTCAAACTCCTCTCTGGCCGGACGTGGGGGTTGCACCCCTCTACCATCCTCCACACCTACAAATCCTTAATCCGTCCCATCCTCTGTTATGCCAGTCCTGCCTGGATATCTGCCCCCCCCCCCCAAATTCTATAAGTCCCTCCAGATCCTTGAGCATCATGCCCTCCGCCTCGCCTTCCGTATACGCCTCCCGTCCCCCACGCGGATCCTCTATGATCTCATTGCTTTCCCCCATCTGCTCCTATTCCTCGAACATATCCGCATCCTCTACACCTCCCGCCGTCTTGAACCCCCTCACCCCCTGGTTGCTCCTCTCTGATCCCCGCCCCCTGCCACGTCTTCACCGTTGTGTCCCCCCTACCCTCCATCTCTACACCCTACATCTCCTTGCCCGAGGCGGCTTCCATCAACTCCCCTTCCCGGATGATGCCCTCTCTCCCTCCATTTATCCTTCCTATCAACTCTGATCCTCAACCCCCCCCTCCTTTCCTCCGTCCTTTCCCTGGGCTCCCTCTTCCTCCCCCCCCTTCCATCCTGTGTTTTCTCCCCACCTACCCTCTCCCTATCTCCTTTCTCCCCCCCCCCCACGTCCTTTTAGACTCCCCTCCTCTGCCTTCCCCACTCCCAGGCACATCTGCTCAGCACCCCCCTCCCCTCTTATGTATCCTCATCTTCCATTGGCTCCTTTTCCCCCTCCCCCTTCATTTGACCAGTTTCCCCCCACCTGCTCTCGGGTGTTGTATGTCATATTTGTGCCAATTTTTAAGTGCAGTGTTTCAGTGAGTGTTCAGTGTTGTGCGTCTTTCCACAGTGTTGCGAACAGAAATCATGCTGTCGCTGGGTGTGCATTTTATACCTCTTGCGAACAGAAACCAGACTGTCGCCGTGTTTTTTTGTCTGTCTCTTATTTTTTCTGCTTCCTGTGTATTTTATTAGCATCATCCACCCTGTGTTTTATGTTTTAAGCTCCAGTATTTTCTGCCATTTTACCTTTAAGTCACCGATTTTATCGCCAACTGTTATTATTTTTATTATTTTCATCTTTTTAAAACAAATTCTGTAGGCTGAAGAGCGGCGTAATAAGCTGCTGCCAGCCCGCCCCCTTTAGGGGGAATCGAAACTCAATAAAGGAAAAAAAAATCGAGCCTGTTAAGTAGTAATTTACTAAGTCAGACAGCAGTATATAGTCATAAAAACTGATCGGCGTCAGACATATGTAAATACAGTATCCAATATCCTGATACAGAAACGAGACATCTACACCTACATCTACAAATCATTCAGATTCTACAAAATGTAGAATGTATGGCGGAGGATACTGTCCATTGCACGAATTATTAGGGCTTCTAACGGTTCCATTCTAGTACGGGACGTGCTGTAGCGGCACCACAGTTTAAGATAGGGAAGTTAGATTTGGTGCAGTATTTCGGAGCGCCCAAGTTACAGCCGGCTGCGGGCTGGATTTCAGTAAGTTACGCTGACCAGCGGTTGCGAAGTGGAATGGAGGCCACAGGGGCCAACGAACCGCTGAAAAGCGTAAACGCAGCGGGTCGCATGTCGCAAGCTATAGGAAGAAGGGGCCCACTGGCGCAACCGTGATGTGGGACGCAGCGATGCGTTAGCGAAACAGAGCCGCGAAGCCGAGTATAAATAGGTATGTTTTTCTAACGAGAATCACCCAAGTGTGGCAGCTCTCCTGGACAGCAGGGCGTGTCACACTACCGGCGACACATTGCAACAGATGGGGCGACAGCGTCCCAGTCCACGGCGGGTCGTCGGTTCGACCCTCTGAGGCCGACGCGGGGTCCGCAGCTAGCCAGGGCGGGCGACTCTTCAGGTCGCTACCGCGGACAGTCGTCTCGGCTCCCGACACACGCCGGAGACTTACGAGGTGAGGGCAGCCATCCTGACGTAATTGGAACTCTACAGTTGGCGAACAAGGCCCGCACGACACAGCGTTGCATTGCACTGGCCACTGGGGGGTACTTCCTCAGCAATGCGGGGCCTGTGAGGCGGACCGAGGTGAACGAAGCTCTGTAGTGGAAAAAATAAATCATTTGAAAATCTCGGACGAGTTTTAATACGGCACCTCCTTGCACCCATCCACTACAGCGTGAAGATGATCACTTCAACGTCTTCTCTGTGAGTTCTGTAGTAATTCTATTCCTGCCCCATGATCCATGTGGCACAGCTGCATAAGGGCTGGCATTACATTACTAGAGTCATCATTTAATGCCAGGTTCTTGAAAATTTGTAAGCAGGCTCTCTCCGGATAATTTGCATCTATCTGTGAGAATCCGCCAGTTCATTTTCTTCAGCTTCTCTGTGACACTCTCCCATGGGTCAAACAAACTTCTGACTACACAAGCTCTCCTTCACGGTATGCATTCGATATCCCGTTTCAGTCCTGCTTAATACGGGTCCCAAATACTTGAACAATATTCTAGGATATATAGCACGAGTGATTTGGACGAAGTCTTCTTTGAAGGTCTTGCTGTTTTGTTACTACTCTACCATCAAACTGCAACCTCCATTACATACGACTGAGCCTGTTCATCTTTCAACTTAATATCCCTACATACTGTGACATCCACGTATTTAAGTCAGTTGACCGATTCCAGTTGTCATGTGTCGATACCGTAGCCACAGAATACTACGTTTTACTCCTTCCGTGAAGTGCACCACTTTACATCTTTGAACATTTAAAGCAAACTGCCAATGTTTACACCACTTTGAAATCTTACCAGCATCTGATTGTGCAGCTTGTTTCAGGCACTAGTTTATACACTGATGGTCATTAAAATTGCTACACCAAGAAGAAATGCAGATGATAAGCGGGTATTCATTGGACAAATATATTATACTGGAACTGACATGTTATTACATTTTCACGCAATTTGGGTGCATAGATCCTGAGAAATCAGTACCCAGAACAACCACCTCTGGCCGTAATTACGGCCTTGATACGCCTGGGCATTGAGTCAAACAGAGCTTGGATGGCGTGTACAGGTACAGTCGTGGACAAAACGAGCGAGACCCCCTCTCCTTTTCTTTATGCTGATCCGCACAGCTTTAAAGTCTCCTACACAGCATAACAGGAAAGGTGACGAAGTGCAACCAACATACTACACACAGGCGAGAAATTGAAAAACTATCCGAACTTTGTCAGACTGGTTTCAATCATGTGTAAGACTGTATTAATGTTGATTAGTGTCTTAAACACAACACGTAAACATAAGATATAAATGAAAGAAGAAACGCTAATTAGTATGAACTGCACCAATAAAAATTAATTTCATAACGAAATTCAGCTGAAAATCATTCAGTGCCACACTTAAGTCACTTCAATTATTGACTGAAGCGGAAAAAGTAGGCTGTCACAAGTATGAAATTTTACAAGAGTTTCATATTGACATTCACAGGACGCCAGTACAGAATAAAGGTAGCAATAAAACGTACTGGGGGCGCGAGAATTTCTTAAAATTTCTTTACTGATAGTCTATCTGCCTCCACCGAGATTAAAACCGAAAAACACCTTTCACTACGCTAGCGGACAACCCAGGCAAACAGCCCTCTATTATTACCCAAGACATGAATAAGCTGCAATTTCGCAATGAAAATGGCAAAATGATCTGCAGTTTCTGTTGCATAGAGCTCTCTGGACTCAAAAACGTGAATTTTCTACCTTTATGTCACCGCTTATGTGACAATCATTCGGATGTTTATCGAAATAACAAAATAGTGTTATTAGCGAGTAAATGTAGTAGGATAATTGTGCACCATCCAAGGAAATAAACGGCGACATAGCTGCCAAACGTACTTTACAATGTTTCGAATTCTCCATTAGACTCGCCACAGCCAGAAAACGTTCATTGGCCGAAGTGTTTCTTAAGCTAGCTAGCAATGGGAATGATCGCACATCTAAAACGCGGTGGCAGTAATACAGGGACCTGTATTACCACGTGTATAGACGAAGGGATTGTATTTACATTCCTGTAAACGTGATTTGGATCGAAAGCTACGATTAACATGCAGATGTATCGACTGTAACTAGAACATTTCAATAAAGAGGAGGGGGAATTATTTATGCGGCCCTCATCTTCAGTAACTGTCGTAACTATTTTCGTTGTTAGGATTTCGTCACCTAAATCGGTAAAAATGGAACCCTACTAGTCTCATTTACTTGACCGCCTATCTGTCTACCCAACCCTTAAAACTCGTTTACTTCGAGTACGTGGAGACATAATAAGCGGAAATGTTTCGCACTTCCTGCGGTATACGGTCCCTTGGTGGTGTAAAAAAGTGAACTTCTATGTCAACGCAATGAAAAGATATGGCCGTTTATGTAAAGAAAATTTACGCGAAAGGTCAAAAAATGGCTCTAAGAACTATGCGAACAAACTGCTTAGGTCATCAGTCCCCTAGACCTAGAACTACTTAAACCTACCTAAGGACATCACACACATCCATGCCCGAGGTAGGATTCCAACCTGCGACTGAAGCAGCCGCGAGGTTCTTGACTGAAGCGCCTAGAACCGCTCGTCCACCGCATCCAGCGAAACCCTTTTCACCTCATGTATGGCGATAATATATACTGTCTAGTGAGGATACACTGTATTCGCCAACAACTCAGATCGTTTGATCACGGAACTTTTACGAAGCTACATTCAAATTTTGTTCGCAGTCGTCTGCAATATCCACTTATAAACATCCTAGGAACATCTTATGCGATATCCACTCCTGAAGACACTGGCAGATACTGCAGTACCACAACAAGCAGTAATTAATTTATTGTTATTGGCCCATGCATGACACTTTATTTCAGCATCAATTTAACGCACCTAGGTGCTGTCTATGGCTGAAAATAATGAACAAAAAATAAATAAACAGCAAACAACTTCGATGTTCAAATCAAATGTAACTCACATGAAGCATATTACAATATAATTTCGTTGTTACATCTACATGACTACATCTACAGGATTTCTTTGCAATCCAGACTTATGTGCCTGGCAGAGGGTTCATCGAAACACCTTCGGACTATTTCTCTACCATCCCATTCTTTAACAGCGTGCGGGAAAAAGGACCACTTAAATCTTTTCTTACGAGCCCTGAATTACAGTACTAATTCTTCCTGTGTAAGTTCCCGAGGAGTTTTGGCATTCAGAACACATGTTCGTGATTGAAATTTCGTGCAAAGATCTCGCGGCAACGAAATACGTTTTTGTTTGATGATTGTCACCCCAACTCGCTTATCAAATCTGGGACTCTCTCTCCCCTATTTCGTGACATTACAAAATCGTGCTGCCGTTCCTTGGATGTTTTTGGCGTGCACCATCAATCACGTCTGTCAAGGATGCCATACCGCGCGGGAATACTATAGCAGTGGACGGGCAAACATAGTGTAGGCAGTGTTTTCAGTAGACCTGTCGCATATTCTTAGCGTGAAGCCCATAAAGCACAGTCTTTCGTTTGCTTTCCCCACAAAGCCGGCCTGTGTGGCCGAGCGGTTCTAGGCGCTTCAGTCTGGAACCGCGCGACCGCTAAGGTCGCACGTTCGAATCCTGCCTCGGGCATGGATGTGTGTGACGTCCTTAGGTTAGTTAGGTTTAAGTAGATGACCTTCGATGTTAAGTCCCATAGTGCTCAGAGCCATTTCTAGGGGACTAATGACCTCAGATGTTGAGTCTCATAGTGCTCAGAGCCATTTGACCCATTTTTTCCCCACAAAAGTATGTTTGCGATCGTTCCAGTTTAAGTTTTACTGGGTACTGAAATGAATAGACAGTATTTAGACTTGTGTTTTGTCATGCAACCGAAAGGTAATTATTGTTACTGGACGCAGCCTTTGTGTTTAATGTATTTCTCATTCAACAGAGTACACTCCTCGTATACCACACGTAACTGTTTCGAAGTATTAAATTGTTACTGATGTCACCAAGTTGCAGTGGTCAGCTAAACTTGCCGTTTTGAAACAAAGGAAAATATTATAGCGAAATATGGCAACTAAGAAGAGGACTATCCAAATAAACAAACAATTCCGGTTAGAGCCGTTGCAGTAGGTCTACTACACAGTAACGTAAATTAGGAGCAAAGTCCATTAGTAGATCGTTATCAGGAAAACAAGCCCCCATAATGCAAACTGCCTGTACTAGAACGAAAGTTTCCAAATGTGTTAATGAGTAGTCGAGGAAAGTGGATGCATTCTGTCTACTGAATCGCAACGCACGCCACTTACGAGGGGAACCGCCAAGTGTCATACCCCGATGTTGCTGAAGCTTTGCTCAGTGAAAGACGGGACAATAAAAAGCGAACACGTGTCTCGGCGCGGGGTCTGGAACCGCAAGACCGCTACGGTCGCAGGTTCGAATCCTGCCTCGGGCATGGATGTTTGTGATGTCCTTAGGTTAGTTAGGTTTAGGTAGTTCTAAGTTACAGGGGACTGATGACCTTAGCAGTTGAGTCCCGTAGTGCTCAGATCCATTTGTCTCGGCACGGAATTAGCCGAGCGGTCTCAGGCGCTACTGTCATGGACTGTGCGGCTGGTCCTGACGGAGGTTCGAGTCCTCCCTCGGACATGGGTGTGTGTGTTTGTCCACAGGATAATTTAGGTTAAGTAGTGTGCAAGCTTAGTGACTGATAACCTTAGCAGTTAAGTCCCACACATATTTGAACATTTTTTTGTCTCGACTTATCTGCAAACACTCGACCGCTTCTCAGAAGACGGCGGTCAAAGTTTTCAATGCGCTGTTGCTATAGTGTAGATACCTTTTAGCAGCTGAGCCACCGTTTCAATTGAATCCTTACCTAAAAGGTCTGGTTTGTTTTCGGTTCTAATCTCGGTGGAGGCAGAAAGACTATCAGTAACAGAATTTTAAGAAATTCTCGCGCCTCCAATCCGCTTAATTGCTACCTCTTGTAGAATTTCATACTTGTGACAGCCTACTTTTTCCGCTTCAGTCAATAATTGAAGTGACTTAAGTGTGCCACTGAATGATTTTCAGCTGAATTTCGTTATGAATCTTCACGCATTGCTAAATTTCCACACTTTCATGATAGGTCAGCAACGGTAATACAGTATGACTGGTCTGAACGTTGACACACACCGTTTCGGGGCCGAAAGCGCATAATATTTTTCTAATTCGTAACGATCTGGGGTACTTTGTCTTACTAAAACAGTTATGTTATCTCGATAAGCTGAAATAAATTTTTATTAGTACAGTTCATACTAATTAGCGTTTCTTCTTTCATTTATATCTTATGTTTACGTGTTGTGTTTAAGACACTAATCGGCATTACTATAGTCTTACAGATGATTGAAAACAGTCTGACAAAGTTCGGATAGTTTTTCAATTTCCCGCCTGCGCGTAGTATGTTGGTTGCATTTCGTCGCCTTGTCTGTTATGCTGTGCAGCAGACTTTAAAGCTGTGCGGGTCAGCATAACGAAAAGGCGAGGGGGCCCGCTCGTTTTGGCCACGACTGTGCAGATGCCCATGCAGCTTCATACGATATCACAGTTCATCAAGAGTAGTGACTGGCGTGTTGTGACGAGCCAGTTGCTTGGCCACCATTGGCCAGATGTTATCAATTGGTGAGAGATCTGGAAAATGTGCTGGCCAGGGCAGCAGTCGAACATTTTCTGTATCCAGAAAGGCCCGTACAGGACCTTCAACACGCGGTCGTGCATTATCCTGCTGAAATGTAGGGTTTCCAAGGAATCGAATGAAGGGTAGAGCCACGGGTCGTAACACATCTGAAATGTAACGTCCTCTGATCAATGTTCCGTCAATGCGAACAAGATGTGACCGAGACGTGTAACCAATGGCACCCCATACCACCACGCCGGGTGATACGCCAGTATGGCGATGACGAATACACGCTTCCAATGTGCGTTCACCGCGATGTCACCAAACACGGATGCGACCATCATGATGCTGTAAACAGAACCTGGATTCATCCGAAAAAGTGACGTTTGCCATTCGTGCTCCCAGGTTCGTCGTTGAGTACACCATCGCAGACGCTCCTGTCTGTGATGCAGCGTCAAGGGTAACCGCAGCCATGGTCTCCGAGCTGATAGTCCATGCTGCTACAAACGTCGTCGAACTGTTCGTGCAGATGGCTGTTGTCTTGCAAACGTCCCCATCTGTTGACTCATGGATGGAGACGTGGCTGCACGATCCGTTACAGCCATGCGGGTAAGATGCCTGCCATCTCGACTGCTAGTGATACGAGGCCGTCGGGATCCAGCACGGCGTTCCGTGTTACCCTCCTGAACCCACCGATTCCATATTCTGCTAACAGTCATTGGATCTCGAGCAACGCTAGCAACAATGTCGCGATACGATAAACTGCAGTCGCGATAGGTTACAATCCGATCTTTATCAAAGTCGGAAACGTGATGGTACGCATTCCTCCTCCTCACACGAGGCATCACAACAACGTTTCACCAGGCAACGCCGGTCAACAGCTGTTTGTGTATGAGAAATCGGTTGGAAACTTTCCTCACGTCAGCATATTGTAGGTGTCACCACTGGCGCCAAGCTTGTGTGAATGCTCAGAAAAGCTAATCATTTGCATATCACAACATCTTCTTCGTGTCGGTTAAATTTCGCGTCTGTAGCACGTCATCTTCGTGGTGTACCAATTTTAATGGCCAGTAGTGTAATAGAGAACAGTATCATCAGCGAAAAGGGGAAGTTACTACTAATATTGTCTGCAGTGGCGGCTGCTGTGTAAGAGCACAAGAGCACTTGAACACCCTTACTTCCGACACGTTGCGGGCATATTGATTATTTTTCTTTGAATGCTGTGAGACGTAACACAGATGTCGCAGTTTGGAAGATACGGCTCTTAAGTCTGGCATGCAGCTGCTCTTCTAGAATCCGTGAAACTTGGCGTCAGCGTGGCGAGCTCAGTTTGAGTTGGGTTCGTTTTAAGGAGATTTCGCGCTTGCGCAACTCGCGTGACGTAATTGCTTTACGGGCCAAATACATACGGATTTGATAAACAACGTGCACGGTTCGCGATGTACACAGCTAACCTTTGCCACTCAACTAGAAGTTTACGTGAGTGCCAGCAGGCGCTAGCACATTGCGGCAGACTTTTATCCTTGTTCGCTCGCCATAAATCCTGCCACATGATAGAACACTCTTCGGATACGCTGATTCGCTCACTATATAGTAAAATTAGATCGGGCGGCAATTAATGTTAAAGTTGTATTGACTGTAAACCTATTTTGCAGGTTTCTGAATGAGTTATAGCATATTAAGGTATGAATTTTTATCGTACAGTAAACCAATTCTGACGCTGAGAATCATAAGGACCTGAAGCACATTACCGTCGCCTGTAAAATTGTAGCGTTTACTCATGCTTCAGAAATCTGAAGATATTATCTGGGCTGTATGTATGAAAATTGAGGAAAAGCTGTATTTTCTCTGAGAGAAACGGCTTCCCTATGCAGTACAAACATTAAATAGTTTGAATCTATTTTAAATGCTGACAGAAAAGTAAAGCTATGAGGACGGGGCGTGAGTCGTGCTTGGGTAGCTCAGTCTGTAGAGCACTTGCCCGCGAAAGGCAAAGGTCCCAAGTTCGAGTTCCACTCTGGCTCACAGCTTAAAGCTGCCAGGAAATTTCATATCAGCGCACACTCCGCCGCACAGTGAAAATCTCATTGTGGGGATAGAAAACTAAATTACCAGAAAACTTAGCTGCGAAGGAACTTTGATTGACAAATCAAATAAAGGTGAGTACAAGCGAGCATTTAACAAGGTAGTGTACAGTTAGCACAAGTTGTTGTGGCGATGAAGTGTAAGAATGTCTGATTTCCAGCCTGGAAGTAAATTCATGAACTAACACATGCCGGCACGGTAGCTCAGCGTGTTCGGGCAGAGGGTTAGTTGCCCTCTGTAATAAAAAAAACTGAGTGAATGGATCAATAACGAACTTCAACGGGCGTCAGGTGACGTCCGCCACGAGCAATTGAAACGAATATATCTGTTATGGATCTTGCACATTTATCTGCAAAAATGGAAAAGCACGAAAACTCCCACTCATACAAAAATTCATGTTGTGGTAGCTTACACATTATTTCGTTATTATTCTGACCGATACATTGTACGTTCACATTCCAGCAGCTATCGAACGAAAGCCTCATAAGACCTCTGACTAATATACTCCAAAATGTTCAGCGCCTTCTGAGTCCTTGCCTTCAGGTCCTTCAGGTGTGTTAACCACGACAGAAGAGTAAAAATGTGGCTAAAAATCAGCACAGAGCCTCAGAAAGGGATAACTGGCCTCCACATACGCAATTCAGGTAAAAAAAAAAAAAACTACGACGAGATTGATTAAAATGAATACACCCACATCTCCGCAGAAAAAGCAAGACCTGCCTTTGAAGTCCAATCCTCCAGTCTCTTCAATGTAAATTGCAACTGACGAGTTGCTTTTGCGACACTAGAGGAGGAACAGAAAACGGCAAAATCGTCCACAAATGGGGAACATTCTAGAGGACTCCTTACCGTACATGGCTAAGGCAGTGGGGGTAACACTTAAAACACTGCCCTGAGCAACACCATTCTTATCTCTCTGAAGCAGTAACAAGTTCAAACACGACTGCTCCGGCACTGCCTGTTTCTACAGGGTGTTTCAAAAATGACCGGTATATTTGAAACGGCAATAAAAACTAAACGAGCAGCGATAGAAATACACCGTTTGTTGCAATATGCTTGGGACAACAGTACATTTTCAGGCGGACAAACTTTCGAAATTACAGTAGTTACCATTTTCAACAACAGATGGCGCTGCAAGTGATGTGAAAGATATAGAAGACAACGCAGTCTGTGGGTGCGCCATTCTGTACGTCGTCGTTCTGCTGTAAGCGTGTGCTGTTCACAACGTGCAAGTGTGCTGTAGACAACATGGTTTATTCCTTAGAACAGAGGATTTTTCTGGTGTTGGAATTCCACCGCCTAGAACACAGTGTTGTTGCAACAAGACGAAGTTTTCAACGGAGGTTTAATGTAACCAAAGGACCGAAAAGCGATACAATAAAGGATCTGTTTGAAAAATTTCAACGGACTGGGAGCGTGACGGATGAACGTGCTGGAAAGGTAGGGCGACCGCGTACGGCAACCACAGAGGGCAACGCGCAGCTAGTGCAGCAGGTGATCCAACAGCGGCCTCGGGTTTCCGTTCGCCGTGTTGCAGCTGCGGTCCAAATGACGCCAACGTCCACGTATCGTCTCATGCGCCAGAGTTTACACCTCTGTCTGTACAAAATTCACACGCGGCAACCCCTCAGCGCCGCTACCATTGCTGCACGTGAGACATTCGCTAACGATATAGTGCACAGGATTGATGACGGCGATATGCATGTGGGCAGCATTTGGTTTACTGACCAAGCTTATTTTTACCTGGACGGCTTCGTCAATAAACAGAACTGGCGCATATGGGGAACCGAAAAGCCCCATCTTGCAGTCCCATCGTCCCTGCATCCTCAAAAAGTACTGGTCTGGGCCGCCATTTCTTCCAAAGGAATCATTGGCCCATTTTTCACATCCGAAACGATTACTGCATCACGCTATCTGGACATTCTTCGTGAATTTGTGGCGGTACAAACTGCCTTAGACGACACTGCGAACACCTCGTGGTTTATGCAAGATGGTGCCCGGCCACATCGCACGGCCGACGTCTTTAATTTCCTGAATGAATATTTCGATGATCGTGTGATTGCTTTGGGCTATCCGAAACATACAGGAGGCGGCGTGGATTGGCCTCCCTATTCGCCAGACATGAACCCCTGTGACTTCTTTCTGTGGGGACACTTGAAAGACCAGGTGTACCGCCAGAATCCAGAAACAATTGAACAGCTGAAGCAGTACATCTCATTTGCATGTGAAGCCATTCCGCCAGACACGTTGTCAAAGGTTTCGGGTAATTTCATTCAGAGACTACGCCATATTATTGCTACGCATGGTGGATATGTGGGAAATGTCGTACTATAGAGTTTCCAAGACCACAGCGCCATCTGTTGCTGAAAATTGTAACTACTGTAATTTCGAAAGTTTGTCTGCCTGAAAATGTACTGTTGTCCCGAGCGTATTGCAACAAACGGTGTATTTCTATCGCTGCTCGTTTAGTTTTTATTGCCGTTTCAAATATACCGTTCATTTTTGAAACACCCTGTATGTACCTATTGCATAACATAAACTATGACTTCTTTCCCAGTAATAGTTTGAGCAATGAAATTATCGTAGTAGGATATATGAGGCGTGGCTGGCTCGAGTCATGCTTGCCTTCCGTGAAACCTTGGTTGCAGTCCTGTGGTGTTATTTCTCCTGCAGTTATCGCGATAATGTTGCTGTCCTCTCTGTGAGTGGTAGCAGCAGTGTGTATCGATACTAGTACTGCTGAACTATCTTTGGTGTGGCGGATATAGTCTCCAGCTGGGCGGTGTGTGACCAGTCGGTCGGTTGGCGTGGAGCATCAAGACTCCGTCGTGCGTACTCTGGCCGGGGCCGCTGGCGGTGTGCACGCGCGGTTGGAGTGTGAGGGGCTGCTTGCGAGTGCCACGAAGTTCGTCGCCCACCGATCTTGGACATGAAGGTTGAGTCCTCACTTAAGGGGCTCCGGAACACCCTATACTTGCAATGTTAAAATAACGCTTATAAATTACATCTTTCCTCACAAAGTATTTGAGGTAGGAAGTTGAACTTTTTACAGATTATTTATTGGAATATGGGCTACAACTTAACACAGGGATTTTACAAAATTTTAGTTCAGTTATTAAAGATGATTTTTTTTCAATTGTGATGAAAATTCACAACATTTTTTTTTCAATTTTTTATTTATATATTCAAAAATATACAGTTTTTTGGAAAAAGGCTGTGTTAAATTATGCAGAAGGTACTGTGTAACATTTACTGAAAGTTTGAAACAAATATGTTTGGAAGATCCTTAGAAAACATGTAATTAGTATGACAAAATAAAAGTTTTGGGAATCGAGCGACAAAGATTGGATTAACTTTTTAGTGCATTCCAGTGCCATAGGATGGATTATCTTCATCCTCTGCAAACTCCTCCTCCAGCTTCCTCTTGTTCCTCCTCCTGTTTATTCTTGCTTGTATTTCTAGACTCTTTACAGCCCTGTCTGCAGCCCGAAGGCGTTCCTTGTCTAAAGCAAGCATCGCTCGTACCATGTTAGAACCTATCTTCATTCCCATATTTCTAAATACCTTGCACCTTACAATGTTGCCATCATTGAAAGTCGCAACAGCATCATACACACCAAAGTGAAGTGTTTCTATTCCAACAAATACAGTCTTGGGGATTCTCGACCATATAACACTATTTACACTTTCATTGGGGTTTTGAGTTTTTCCGTGAATACACTTTTTCAACAGTTCAGGTGCTGCTAAGTCTCTGAAAATAGGTTTTATCACCTCCATTATTGCATGAGGCAGACTATGCTTATGAGTGTACACTTCACCAATTAGCAATCCTTAATAATAACACCATTTGACAGCAG
This sequence comes from Schistocerca cancellata, assembly GCF_023864275.1. Taxonomy (NCBI): domain Eukaryota; kingdom Metazoa; phylum Arthropoda; class Insecta; order Orthoptera; family Acrididae; genus Schistocerca; species Schistocerca cancellata. The sequence continues at coordinate 493,443,771 of NC_064634.1, forward strand.
TTTAACAGCGCCACAGTGGGTCACGCCCATGTAGAACACATTTCAAAAAAAATTTAAAAATAGTTGTAGTCTTCGGAATTGAATAAATTATATATCTATTAAAAGGTAATAGTCTGCAGATTCAGAAAACGCAAAAAAGTAAAAATTGAACTTTTCATGATTTTGAGCCTTTCCGGAGCCCCTTAACCTACTATCGAGCCTCAACTGTTTACATTTCTTCCTTTGATCCTGGTTGTCGCTTCTGGGACATTCCCGCGAGCAACAATGTGTATTCAAGTCTGCTAAGATTGCAGCTCTTTTCCTGTGGAGTTTAACTTGATTTATTCCCTGTTATCGAAGTTGACCAGCGGTATCTTCTGCCTTGTGGCCGTTGACGTTCCGGTTACCTGCCCTGGTCGTTGACGTAATTTTCAGCAGTGTATTTTCCTCTCGTGTTGTTGCTGTCCATTGCAGCCGGTATTCCGACAGCTGAGGTGTTGTTGGTCGTTGTGGGTGCCAATATTCTGTGTGTCGTTGTATTGAAATGGTTCAAATGGCTCTGAGCACTATGGGACTTAACATCTGAAGTCATCAGTCCCCTAGAACTACTTATACCTAACCAACCTAAGGACATCACAGACATCCATGCCCGAGGCAGGATTCGAAGCTGCGACTGTAGCGGTGCGCGGTTCCAGACTGAAGCGCCTAGAACCGCTCGGCCACACCGGCCGGCCGTTGTATAAAAATCTTGTGGATGTTTTGCTGGTTGTGTGGAGCGGAACTGATTTTGTTGGTTGGTAAGTCGCTGTCTGTCGGTTGGGTTGCCTTCAGATTAAGAAGTCGTTGGAGAAGCTCTCTGCCTTACCTAAATGGGGGTTAGTGTTACAATCTCAGGCCGACCCTTGGAAACTTCTGAGCGCCGTTCCTTGTGTGTTACACAGTAATTTCCCTGTTTGGTTTTTAGCTATTTCGATGATGTGTGGCCTCCAGCCGAGTATCAGTATCTCTTTGATTAATGTTCTTGTCTTGCGCTTAAGGCATGAGATTGTTGTTCTTTTATATGGGCCTTCAGCAGAATTTTGTATGAAATGTTCTAAGATACGGCCTTCTGCCCTTTAAAATTGAAACTCTTCTTCTAGGTATTAAGCCGTTAATTTGTTTGCTGGTGGGCGGCCTTCAACTGAGTTTGAATATCTCTGAAATTAATGTTCTTGTCTTGCCCTTAAAGCATAAGATTGTTATGCTTTTGTATGGGGCCTACAGCCGAATTTTGCATGAAATGTTTTAAGATACGGCCTTCTGCTTTTTGATTGTAACTCTTCTTATTGCTTAATATGTGGCCTCCAGCCAAGTTCCATTAAAACTAAATTGCTAAGGCCTTCATCCTGTTTAGATTGAAGATTTATAAAATAGTTTTGGGTGAAACCTCCAGAAGTACCTTGCATTTCAATTTCTGGCTTAGGCCTTGGATTTCGAGTGTGGCCTTCAGCCGATCTAAAGTTAATCAAAGGAGGTCGATTAAGATTTTGAGTGTTTTGCATCCATTGTGTTTTGATAAATAAAGTTTGTACGTTGAGCACAACTGACAGCAACTTATTTTGGCCTCTTTGCACAACCTAATCCGCTCTGTCCTGCTAGCCCAGGCATTTCAGAAATAAAAGAGGACGTTCTGTACCTATTTTATTTGTAATGTGCCACTGGGTATCTAATAATAGTAACTAACTCCTGCATAACCTACAAATTATTGCTTATTTGAATTATATCTGCAGTAGTAAATTTCACTATGGTTTAGTAGTAGCAATGTAACATTTTCTCCCGTTCAGAGTACTAGAGTTAATTGTTGCGTGAGAAAGTTCAAAGAAATATCACAGATGAGAGTGATAGCTTGGGTCTGCATATCTGCTCCTCACAGAACTTTGATTCTTTGCGAAATTCTTATTATTTTCTGTTGCATAGCTAGACAGTGATTGCTGCTAACATTCTACAACTTAAAGATCATATAATATGACACAAAAACTTTTATTTACCAGCTGTAACCTATAAATTTGACGGAGCCCTCCGAGATGACATGTAAAGGCGTCAGTATAGACACAACGACTGGACGTAGTTTTTAAGTGCCTCTCAGTGTTGCCAATGGAGAGAAAAAGCCACTGTCTACTCCGACAAAGCGTACCCTGAAAAACGATATGACGCCGTTCGTCACAAGCGTCTTCTAACCAAACAGCGTGCCTACGGAGTATCGCCTCAGTTATGCGACTGGATTCGTGATTTCCTGTCAGAATGGCCACAGTTCGTAGTAATAGACGAAAAGTCATCGAGTAAAACGGAAGTCATATCCTGATCTATATTAACGACATAGGAGACAATCTGAGTAGCCGTAAGGTTGTTTGTAGATGATGCTGTCATTTACCGTCTTGTAAAGTCATCAGATGATCACTACGACTTGCAAAATGATTTAGATAAGATATCTGTATGGTGCTAAAAGTGGCAATTGACCCTGAATAGGGAGAAGTGTGAAGTTATTCACATGAGTACTAAAAGAAATCAGCTAAATTTCGATTACGCGATAACTCACACAAATATGAAGGCTGTAAATTCAGCTAAATACTTAGGGATTACAATTACAAATAACCTAAATTGGAACGATCACATAGATAACATTGTGGGTAGAGCAAACCAAAGACTGCGATTCATTGGCAGAACACTTAGAAGGTGCAACAGGGACTGCTTACGCCACGCTTGTCCGCCCTATTCTGGAGTATTGCTGTGCAGAGTGGGATCCGCATCAGGTGGGACTGACGGATGACATCGAAAAAGTACAAAGAAGGGCAGCTCGTTTAGTATTATCGCGAAATAGGGGAGATAGTGTCACAGACATGATACGTGAATTGGTGTGGCAATAATTAAAACAAAGGTGTTTTTCGTTGCGACGGGATCTTCCGATGAAATTTCAATCACCAGTTTTCTCCTCCGATTGCGAAAACATTCTGTTACCACCCACCTACATAGGGAGAAATGAGCGTCACGATAAAATAAGAGAAATCAGGGCTCGCAAGGAAAAATTAAAGTGCTCGTTTTTCCCGCGTGCCATTCGAGAGTGGAACGGCAGAGAGACTGCTTGAAGGTGGTTCATTGAACCCTTTGTAAGGCACTTCATTGTGAATAGCAATCACGTAGATTTAGATCGTATGGCATTGACGGGCGGACATCCCCCACCTGGAGAAGTTCAGGCCGGCGAGTTGCGACTCTTTTCAGGTGGCGCCAAACTGTGCAACCTGTGTGTCGATGGTGATGAAATGATTGTGAGGCACCACAACAGCCAGCCCCCGAGCTGCCAGGGGTCGAACCTGGACCCGCTGTATAGCAGTCAGACGCGCTGAGAACTTTTTTTTTTGTTCATTTTGATCGTTATTATTCTCGTAATTTGGTTTGGTGGACGTCACATGAGACCCCTTCTGGTTGATCGTTGAAGATTTCAAACACGCTAGGCACACGCGCTGTCACCCCTCAGCTAAGGAGTCGGACCGACCTTATCCTAATGTCCCAGCAATAGGTGTCCGGATGAATTTGAGGAGACGGTGTACGCCACACGACGACCTACCCAAACAGGGGTTGTATCGCGGCGGCCGCGAGCAGTGTATTACAGAGTTGGGCCGGCCGCGTCCGGCGGCCCTCTGGCGCCGGCCATTATTTGGCGAGACAAAGCCGCGCGGGGCGCGCGCTACGAGGTGAAAAGCCGGCCGGCTCGAGGCGCACCTGCGGCCGCGCCTCACCTGTTGCCACCGGCCGCTGCCCGCGAGATTAATGACGCGTGCGGAATCCCCGCAGCCCTCCATTAAGTGGTCGGAGGAGGCAGCGCCGCGCCGCAGTCCGTCACTGTCAGGCTTGACGAATGTAAACAGGCTGCGCGAAAATACTGCGAGAGCGGCGCCGAGTACCGATGTTCCAGCACTGGAAGACTGGTCCTCATTTAGAACGGTTGAGAGGTGGCATGAGCCCCCTCTCATATTTCTATCTTACGATTTTCCTCTCTAATTGCATGCAGTGAAAAGTCACTATTCCTTCACACGCAGACTTTCCACGCAGCGTCTCTCGTCACCCGGGTGGTCCGGTGACAGGCAGGCTCTGCTGATCTGGAAAGGGTTAAGCCGACGGGTGTGAGGAAGTCGAGTGAATGCTTTGCAGACGCCGACATTGTCAAAAGACACGCCCAGAGGGGTCTGAAGTAGCGGCTGGGCTAGAGGTTCTGTTACTTCGCAGAAACTTAGCGAAAACACTTTCTGGCGGGCTACCAGCGAGGCGTGAGAATGACTTGTGTATCTAGGCAGTTGTGGCGGGAAAATTCCCGCGCTTTCTGCAAAATAGTAACTGTGATTGGCTTGCTCAGGGCATAGCTCCGTGACGTAGCAAAATCAGCGCAGAAATTGGCGCCAAGAAATTTTAGATCATCTCAACTCCATTCATGATAACATTCGGTTTACCATGGAATTAGAGAAAAATGGTTGCCTCCCTTTCTTGGATGTGCTTGTTAGACGGAAGAGTGATGGCTCTCTGGGGCATTCGGTTTATCGAAAGCCCACACATACTGATTTGTATTTAAATTCGTCCAGCTGCCATCACCCATCGCAAACAATGAGTGTACTTAAAACACTTGTACACAGAGCTCATGTAGTGTCAAATGCAGATAGTTTGCCTGAAGAGCTTGCCCATCTGAAGAGGGTTTTCAAAGTGAATGGATATACTACCCGGCAAATTAGCAAGACACTTGCAATTAAGCCAAAGAAACAGGGAGTGGAGAAAGAATACAGCACGCCTACTAAATCTTAAGCTTTTCTTCCCTTTGTTGGCAACATTTCCTTCAAAATTGCAAGAATCCTCCACGGTTTCGAAGTGAGTTTTCCGTCCACCATCGAAGATTTCCGTCCTGCTGGGATCAGTGAAAGACGATCTGGCGGAAGGCGGGAATTTATAAAATACCTTGTCAGTGTGGCATGTCATATATAGGACAAACACTGCGAACAGTAGAAGAACGTTGCACTGAATATCAACGCTGTACTCGCCTTTTGCAGCCCAGCAAGTCCGCAATTGCATTTCCACTGGACACTCGATGGAGTATGACAAGACAACAACTTTGGCCATAGCAACATCCTTTTGGGACTCCTTCATAAAAGAATCAGTGGAAATTCGCATGACAGAAGATCTTATCGACCGTGACAATGGCTACCAGCTAGATAATGCGTGGAACCTCGTCACCTCTAAGATCTGCTTTAGACCAAGACGAAGTACTCCGATGGCCGCGGCAATTGACAACGCCGAAGGCAGCTGAGTTCTGCAGTTGCACCAGCGAGGGCGCTGCTGGCGGCCGGTGTGGTACGTCTGACCATATGATTTTGACGCATGCGCGGAATACTCGCTGCATGCTATATATTACGGGACGGAGGGCGTCTTCGTCAACGAGCCTATGATCGCGTGTGGCATTCCGGTCTCCGCTTCAAGCTCCAAACCTCCGCCCTTCCTATTAACTATGTCCGTTTGATCGGCTCCTTTCTTCCCCACCGTTCTTCCTATGTCACCATCCACAACATGGATTCCTACACCTTTTTCCCCTCCGCCGGTGTGCCCCAGGGTTCCGTCCTCTCCCCTCTTCTGTACCTCTTGTATACGGCGGACGTGCCGCCGCCTTCACCCCCCATTCACCTTCTCGAGTACGCCGATGACACTGCCTTCCTTGCCCTTGCCCCCCGCACCCCCCCCCCCCTGCAGCGCTCCCAACACCTTCTCCAATTCCATCTTGACCGGTTCACCGCTTGGTGCAACCAGTGGTTGCTTAAGGTCAATCCTGCCAAATCCCAGGCGATCATAGTAGGCAAAACCACTCCTTCCTTCCGCCTCCTTGATTTCTACATCACCATCTATGGCCATCCTATCGCCCTCACCCCCACCATTAAGTACGTTGGTGTCACCCTCGACCGTCGCCTCTCCTGGACCCCCACACCTCCGGACGATCCAAGCCAAGGCACGCTCTCGCCTCTGTCTCCTCAAACTCCTCTCTGGCCGAACTTGGGGTCTGGACCCCTCTACCATCCTTCATACCTATAAATCCCTCATTAGCCCTATCCTTTGCTACGACCACACTGCCTGGATCTCCGCTCCCCCTACCTTTTACAAATCCTTTCAGATCCTGGAACGCCATGCTCTTCGCCTCGCCTATCGCATCCGTCTCCCCTCCCCAACGCGGATCCTGTACGACCTAATTCCCTTCCCCCACCTCCTCCTTTTCCTCGAACGGATACGGATCCTCTACACCTCCCGCACACTCGATCCTCCTCACCTGCTGGTCTCTCCCATCCTCTCCCGCCCCCATCCGCTGCCGCGCCTGTACTTCCATGTCCCGCCTGCTCTCCATCTCTCCACTCTCCACACCCTCTCCCAAGGTGGCTTCCGCCAGCTCCCCCTCCCTGATGATGCCCTCCTCCCCTCCATCTACCCCTCCTACCAACTTTGATCCTCCCTCCCTCTTCCTGTGTTTGTTTCCTTTGGGCACCCTCTCTCCCTTCCCTCCCCCTTCCCTCCCTCCTCCCTTTCTCCCCACTCCTCCCCCGGGCTTCCGCTATCCTTGTCCCTCTACTCCTCCTCCCATCTCCTCTGCCATTGGCATCTCTGCTCTCCCCTCTTCCTCCTCCTCACCCCTCTTCCCCTCTTGGCAGGTCCCCGCACTCGCACACGTTACGTGGACATTCGCGCGCCGGAGATCATCGCCATCAGTTTCTCGTGTGTGTGTGCCGTCGTGTTTGTGTTTGTCTTCACCGTCACACTCCTACGTTCACCTGTGCCGTCGAATCATCAGTGTTTGTGCGCCGTGCCAACGTGTTTCAGTGTAATTTTCATCGAGTGTGAACGGCTCCGTGTTTTGTATTTTTGTATGTCTACTGTTTTTTACCCGTCACTCTAACTATTAATGTATCTTCTTATTGTTTTTTATCACTGGAAAATCGAAGGCTGAAGAGCAGCGTGCGATGCTGCTGCCAGCCTACCTATGTATCTGCATAGGTATGAAAATTAAAATAAAGGGAAAACAAAGCGTCTTCGTCAGTCTTCGATAGCTCACCTGAGGATGGCTGGCAGTTGTCCAGTCGAAAGATCGTCGATTGAAACTAACGACGACCGGCTGCAAGCCAGAAATCTTTTTGAATATTTAGTTCGCCGGGAAAATTTTAAATTTTACATCAAAAAAGCGGTGTCAACAACGATGTTATTGAAATCTGCAAGCCACGTCCGCATAACTACTGCAACCTCACATCCATTTCAACCTACTGCTAGGTCTTCCTCTACAGTTCTTATCGTCTACATCTCTCAACCAAACTATGAAACTCTCGATTCGCTGGTGCTTCAAGTTTCAGTACCTGAGAAAAATATGTCTTGCTATTCACAGCCTACCCCAGACTGTAAACGAAGGTACGAGATTACGGAAGAGGTTCCCAGATATGTGAGTGACTCGAAGACTTCCTAAGTAACATCATCCAGCTCGTTGTCCTCGACGGCAAGTGTTCGTCAGACACAGAGTTGTCATTAGGAGAGCCCCAGCGAAGTCCGATAGGAGCGCTGTTGCTCTCTATACACATACATCTGGCGGGCAGGGTGAGCACCAACCTCGGGGCTATTTACTGACGATGCTATGGTGCACGAGAATGCGTTGTCATTGAATGGCTTTAGGAAGATACAGTCTTACACAAAATTTATAATTGGTGTAATGAATAGCGACTAGTTCTAAATGTATAAAAATGTATTTAATGCGCATGAATAGGAAACACAATTCTTAACGTTCGAATACAACACTAAGAGTGTGCTGGTTGATACAGACACGTCTGTTAATTAACTAGGTGCAACGCTGGAAAGCGATATGAAATGGATCGAGCACGTGATGATAGTATTTAAGGCGAATGGCAGAGAGAGAATTTTAGGAAAGAGTGGTTTATCTGTAAAGGAGACCGGTTTATGGGACGCTGGTGCCACCTGTCCTTGAGTACTTCTCGAGTGTTTTGAATCCGTACCAGGTCGGATTAAAGGAAGACATCGAAGAAATTCAGACGCGAACTGCTAGGTATGTTACCGGCAGGTTCGAACATCACGCAAGTATTAGGGAGGTGCTTCAGGAACTCAACTAGGAACCACTGGTTTTTTTCGAGGAACACACTGAGAAAATTTAAGGAACCGCCGTTTGAGACTGACTGCAGAACGATTCTAGCCAACGTAAATTCCGGGTGGTGACGAAAAGATAAGAGAAATTAGGGCTCATACGGAGGCATACAGACAGTCGTTTTTCCCTCACTCTGATTGGCGAGTAGAACCAGAAAGAAAATTATTGGTACTGGTCCAAGGTACCCTCCGACACGTGCCGTATGGTAGCTTGCGGCGTATACATGGAGATGTAGTTGTAGGTATATTATCTCTGGTTTGGCTGTCGTCAATAATTGTTCTGCTCAAACAGCACAACCTACGCACTACTGTTAGTGTCACTTCCCCAGCTAATTCCGCCATCATCGCGTGATTTGACTATTTTTCATTACCTGTGTTTTACGACTGTTGACATTCTTTCCTGGAACCCTTCTTCAGCACACTATGTATTCCGATCAAGTGATCTTCCGTGTGATTGCAGTCTCTTGTCCAAGTGTCATGTCATCAGCTAATCTCAAAGTTTTTCTTTCTTCTCCCTCAATTCTAATTTCCCTCCCAAGTTCCCTTTATTTCCATCACAGCTTGCTCAATATACTGATTAAGCAACATCGAGGACTCCCTTCTCAGTTATTATTTCCCTTACACGTCCCTCGATTCTTATAAATTTAATCTGCAAAAGTTGTAGATAACTTTGTGTCATGACACACTTCACCCCACTAACAGTTGCTTTCATTAGCGGAACATTGGCAGCCGTACACAGCGAATAATACCGCTGCTGGTCAATAATAGAAGTTTAATACTACTTGTAATTTTCCAGATGCAGTTCCCACTCTGAGGCCTTGCTGCGCTACGTATTGTAGTGCCCCCAGAATTTTACGAAAGTCTGTAGACACTTGTTTTCCAGCTGTTTCGAATACATGTTATTTTAAAGCAGGGCGTAAGGATGAGCATGGGATACTGCAACCATTTATTGTTTGTGCAGGCGAAACTGGAAGGGAAATAATTCGTCGGCGCTGGCAAGTGTTCTGCGCGACCTGCCAAGAATAATTAAATACGGACCGGAAGCTCCGTGGCCGGCTGCAAAGAGTACTGTAGCTTTGTATTGTTGAAAAACGAATGGAGTGACTCGAGATAGTGACTGTTTATTAGACGTTGAACTGCTGTTGAGAATACGTGGACTGGACGTGGATAGTCAGCCACGATAAAAGCTTACGTATTAATTGTGTTCAAAAATGCGTAATTAACTGATTCTCGGTGCCCGGTAATGAGTGGACTAACGTCGTAAAGTTTAGCTGTTTTTTGTACAAAGTGGAAATAAATATGTTCTGGTGCATTGAATGATACTCCAAGAATAGCGTATTTTATAAATAAGAAGAGAGAGAGCGAGAGAGTGAAAATTTCCTCTTCCTAGCAGTGAAATCTTCGGAGAAGCGTCTGGTGCTAGCAGAAGACATCGGCGCTGCAAGAAAGCAGAACCAGCATTCTTCAACAAGTAAGTCCACGAAAACGCTTACCGGGCCATCGCAGTATGCTGCATCATCTTCTAGGAGAGACCATCGTGAAGGCTACAGACAATGCTTCGAGAGATCGTAGCTTAGAACTGCTACAGGGTAAAGCACGGCTGTTCATACTACTTGAACAGTGTCATTAAACTATTTATGTGCCGAGAAAATGATGACAAATTCTTGTCAAATATATTGGGAGTGACTTGTTCAGAATAATGAAAAGAAAATACATTTGCGTCTTCCATGTGAAAGACCTGCGATTGTCCTAAGATATCCGCTGTGTCGTTACTTATAACGCGTTTTTATGGGTATTAATGTTGGTTAAATTCAATTTAAGAGAGTGTGGAGCACAAATCGTCCCGGTAAGGAACTCAGAATTTGCAATTAAATGTAATTCTTGACGAAACACGTAACAATTTAGTTTTGTAGATATTTGTAGTATTGCAAAAAATACACGTCTCGTAAAACTGTGGTCTTGTGTTTGCTGCTCATTTCATTTTAAGAAACTCCAGCAAATCTCTAAGATCTTCTCGTATGTTAAAATTTCTTTGTCTGTCTAGAATCTTCCCCATAAATGTCATAGCTGAGCATAATCTGCACATATTTTTCAGGTTAATTGTTGAGAAAAGTGAAAATGCTCAGTGTAGGACAGGTAGCGTTGCATCTTACTGAAGAAATACGTTTAGCTGGTCGGTATTTGAAAGAGAAAGTGGACAAGGAATCTGATATTATGAGACAGGTTCTCTCTCGCCCTCCCATAGTTCGCTACGAGATACCGCAGCGAGCGTCAGCTGTAAGTGACCTCGACATCAGCTGCACCAGACGATTGCCCTGCTGCTTAGCCCCTCAGTACCTGAATAAATTTCCAGATGAAAGATAAAAATCAATAATCGAGGCGCTTTAGAGGTACCCGTAGCACTCAGGAGAATGCAGCAATTGTTAGAAGCGTTAGTAACTTCATGAAAATTCAACATCTGCCGGCACTGGCTTCCAAAAGCATGTAACCTACCAATAGTGGCACAGCATTGATATGATGCGAATTCACAACAGCCGTCATTAAGGGGTTAGCACGCAACTGCAAGTGTGGTGCGTATTGCGCCGCATCGTTTCAAATTCAAGTAGTGAAAAAGTGGTTCAAATGGCTCTAAGCACTATGGGACTTAACATCTGAGGTCATCAGTCCCCTAGACTTAGAACTACTTAAACCTAACTAACCTAAGGACACCACACACATCCATGCCCGAGGCAGGATTCGAACCTGCGACCGTAGCGGTCGCGCAGTTCCAGACTATAGTGCCTAGAACCGCTCGGCCACACCTGCCGCCCCAACTGGACCATTACGCTGCTTTGCTGATGTGCCATCAGGCTCAAAAGCAATCTCTGCAGTCGAAAATCACGCCACGACGTTCTGTGGATCTCACTTGGTGCACGCTGTAGAGCGTTAGTTTGTCGTACGAAGGGTCCCAGGTTCGATCACTTCTACTGCTAGCTTTTTGTGCTGTAGTACGTGTGAAACTGTTATATGGTACAATCCGTTCCTGACGTGTAAAAATTATGTTCGAAGTTTATAGCAGTGTTCTATTGGCAGTCCGCTTTCGCTTTGTTTATTTGAAAGTACCAGACCTATAGGGTACCTTTTTAGTTTTACATAACAAACACAAACAATCGGTACAGAAAAACAAAGAAACAGTGGCATCGCTCGTGATGAAGTATTAACAGTAATAATAATAATAATAATAACACTCAGCAACAGAAAGATTCACATTAAGCAGAAAGGAAGGAGGAAGGGTATTTATCGACATAAAAAACCTACATTATGGACAGGTAGACAATTTAAGAAAATTCTTTATAGGACGAGCAGAAACTAGAAACATACACAAAGCAATCACTCATATAAATACATCGGCTACACCATTGCAATTTCATAACCACTTATACAACCCTTTAGAAAACATAACATCAACAAATACGAAGAAAGTAAATTGCAAAAAGAAAACACTAGATGGCAAGCACCCGTATCATCTAACACAGCCACACATCGATCAAGACGCATCCAACACATGGCTAAGAATAGGCAATACATACAGTGAAACGGAAGGATTCATGATTGCAATACAGGATCAAACAATAAACACCAGATATTACAGCAAACATATTATTAAAGATACCAATACCGCAATAGATAAATGCATACTTTGCAAACAACAAATAGAAACAGTAGATCACATCACAAGCGGATGTACAATACTAGCAAATACAGAATACATCAGAAGACATGACAATGTAGCAAAAATAATACATCAACAACTTGCCATACAACATAACCTAATAAAACAGCACGTTCCCACATACAAGTATGCACCACAAAATGTACTGGAGAATGATGAATACAAAGTATACCGGAACAGAACCATTATAACAGATAAAACAACACCACATAACAAACCTGACATCATACTCACCAATAAAAAGAAGAAATTAACACAACCAATCGAAATATCCATACCCAATACAACAAATATACAGAAGAAAACGGAAGAAAAAATCGAAAAATACATCAAACTGGCTGAGGAAGTCAAGGGCATGTGGCATCAGGATAAAGTTGACATTATACCAATTATACTACCAACTACACGCAATATCCGCCAGTACATCAACGCAATACAGCTACATCCAACCTTATATATACAACTACAGAAATCTGTAATTATTGATACATGTTCAATTACCCGAAAGTTCCTAAATGCAATGTAACATATACCGTAAAGTTAAAAGGAGGTCACGCTTGATCAAGGTCCGCGTCACTTTCCATTTTTAACCAGACATAACGTCTGAGAAGAGGATAATACACTCCTGGAAACTGAAATAAGAACACCGTGAATTCATTGTCCCAGGAAGGGGAAACTTTATTGACACATTCCTGGGGTCAGATACATCACATGATCACACTGACAGAACCACAGGCACATAGACACAGGCAACAGAGCATGCACAATGTCGGCACTAGTACAGTGTATATCCACCTTTCGCAGCAATGCAGGCTGCTATTCTCCCATGGAGACGATCGTAGAGATGCTGGATGTAGTCCTGTGGAACGGCTTGCCATGCCATTTCCACCTGACGCCTCAGTTGGACCAGCGTTCGTGCTGGACGTGCAGACAGCGTGAGACGACGCTTCATCCAGTCCCAAACATGCTCAATGGGGGACACATCCGGAGATCTTGCTGGCCAGGGTAGTTGACTTACACCTTCTAGAGCACGTTGGGTGGCACGGGATACATGCGGACGTGCATTGTCCTGTTGGAACAGCAAGTTCCCTTGCCGGTCTAGGAATGGTAGAACGATGGGTTCGAAGACGGTTTGGATGTACCGTGCACTATTCAGTGTCCCCTCGACGATCACCAGTGGTGTACGGCCAGTGTAGGAGATCGCTCCCCACACCATGATGCCGGGTGTTGGCCCTGTGTGCCTCGGTCGTATGCAGTCCTGATTGTGGCGCTCACCTGCACGGCGCCAAACACGCATACGACCATCATTGGCACCAAGGCAGAAGCGACTCTCATCGCTGAAGACGACACGTCTCCATTCGTCCCTCCATTCACGCCTGTCGCGACACCACTGGAGGCGGGCTGCACGATGTTGGGGCGTGAGCGGAAGACGGCCTAACGGTGTGCGGGTCAGTAGCCCAGCTTCATGGAGACGGTTGCGAATGGTCCTCGCCGATACCCCAGGAGCAACAGTGTCCCTAATTTGCTGGGAAGTGGCGGTGCGGTCCCCTACGGCACTGCGTAGGATCCTACGGTCTTGGCGTGCATCCGTGCGTCGCTGCGGTCCGGTCCCAGGTCGACGGGCACGTGCACCTTCCGCCGACCACTGGCGACAACATCGATGTACTGTGGAGACCTCACGCCCCACGTGTTCAGCAATTCGGCGGTACGACCACCCGGCCTCCCGCATGCCCACTATACGCCCTCGCTCAAAGTCCGTCAACTGCACATACGGTTCACGTCCACGCTGTCGCGGCATGCTACCAGTGTTAAAGACTGCGATGGAGCTCCGTATGCCACGGCAAACTGGCTGGCACTGACGGCGGCGGTGCACAATTGCTGCGCAGCTAGCGCCATTCGACGGCCAACACCGCGGTTCCTGGTGTGTCCGCTGTGCCGTGCGTGTGATCATTGCTTGTACAGCCCTCTCGCAGTGTCCGGAGCAAGTATGGTGGGTCTGACACACCGGTGTCAATGTGTTCTTTTTTCCATTTCCAGGAGTGTAATACACTCCTGGAAATTGAAATAAGAACACCGTGAATTCATTGTCCCAGGAAGGGGAAACTTTATTGACACATTCCTGGGGTCAGATACATCACATGATCACACTGACAGAACCACAGGCACATAGACACGGGCAACAGAGCATGCACAATGTCGGCACTAGTACAGTGTATATCCACCTTTCGCAGCAATGCAGGCTGCTATTCTCCCATGGAGGCGATCGTAGAGATGCTGGATGTAGTCCTGTGGAACGGCTTGCCATGCCATTTCCACCTGGCGCCTCAGTTGGACCAGCGTTCGTGCTGGACGTGCAGACCGCGTGAGACGACGCTTCATCCAGTCCCAAACATGCTCAATGGAGGACAGATCCGGAGATCTTGCTGGCCAGGATAGTTGACTTACACCTTCTAGAGCACGTTGGGTGGCACGGGATACATGCGGACGTGCATTGTCCTGTTGGAACAGCAACTTCCCTTGCCGGTCTAGGAATGGTAGAACGATGGGTTCGATGACGGTTTGGATGTACCGTGCACTATTCAGTGTCCCCTCGACGATCACCAGTGGTGTACGGCCAGTGTAGGAGATCGCTCCCCACACCATGATGCCGGGTGTTGGCCCTGTGTGCCTCGGTCGTATGCAGTCCTGATTGTGGCGCTCACCTGCACGGCGCCAAACACGCATACGACCATCATTGGCACCAAGGCAGAAGCGACTCTCATCGCTGAAGACGACACGTCTCCATTCGTCCCTCCATTCACGCCTGTCGCGACACCACTGGAGGCGGGCTGCACGATGTTGGGGCGTGAGCGGAAGACGGCCTAACGGTGTGCGGGACCGTAGCCCAGCTTCATGGAGACGGTTGCGAATGGTCCTCGCTGATACCCCAGGAGCAACAGTGGCCCTAATTTGCTGGGAAGTGGCGGTGCGGTCCCCTACGGCACTGCGTAGGATCCTACGGTCTTGGCGTGCATCCGTGCGTCGCTGCGGTCCGGTCCCAGGTCGACGGGCACGTGCACCTTCCGCCGACCACTGGCGACAACATCGATGTACTGTGGAGACCTCACGCCCCACGTGTTGAGCAATTCGGCGGTACGTCCACCCGGCCTCCCGCATGCCCACTATACGCCCTCGCTCAAAGTCCGTCAACTGCACATACGGTTCACGTCCACGCTGTCGCGGCATGCTACCAGTGTTAAAGACTGCGATGGAGCTCCGTATGCCACGGCAAACTGGCTGACACTGACGGCGGCGGTGCACAAATGCTGCGCAGCTAGCGCCATTCGACGGCCAACACCGCGGTTCCTGGTGTGTCCGCTGTGCCGTGCGTGTGATCATTGCTTGTACAGCCCTCTCGCAGTGTCCGGAGCAAGTATGGTGGGTCTGACACACCGGTGTCAATGTGTTCTTTTTTCCATTTCCAGGAGTGTAATAATAATAATAATAATAGTAATAATAATAACAATGACAACAATGAGAATAGTAATTGACTGCTAGATGGCAGCACCACTGTACACCTATAAACTCCGAACAGCACCTTTACATGTTAGAAACATACACTGACCAGCCAGAACACTATGACCACCGATCTACTATATCTGTATAAACCCGCCCAGCCAATACCAGCGTCACCAGGCAAGGAATGACTGCTAGTCAGACACACACACAGTGCATGTAGCATCAGTGAGTGTGCTGTCCGTACGTAGAACGGGGAAGGCACGCAGTCTGTTTGAGTTTGACCGAGGGCAGATTGTGATGGACCAAAGGCTCGGAATGAGCATTTGGGAAACTGCACGCCTTGTCGGGTGTTCGAGAGTGCTGTGGTAAGTGTCTTCAACACGTGGCGAAAGCGAGGTGAAACCACATCCAGATGTCGTGGGGTTGGGCGGCCACTCCTCGTCACAGATGGCGGATGTCGTAGCCTGGGCAGACCGATAGAACTGTGGCGAAACTAGTATCAGACTTTAATCCTGGGCAGGAAACAAGTCTGTCTGAAGAGACAGTGCACCGAGAACTCCTAAAATTCGAGCCTCCGCAGCCGACGACCCAGCCGATTGAAATGGGCACGTGGCCATCGGCACTGGCACAGTGGCAGAGCGTTGCATGGTCTTATGAATCCAGATACCATCATCATTCCGATGGGAGGGAGCCATTCCATTGTCTTCAGGGAACAGCTCCTTCACACTTGCACTGCGGACGGAGACTAGCTAACAGCGGCTACATTATGCTCTGGGGAACATTCACGTGGGCATCCATGGCTCCAGTACAGCTCGTGCAAAGCACCATTGACAGCCAAGGAGTATCGCACACTGGTTGCATACCACTCGCACCCCTTCGTGATGATCATGTTTCCCAACGGCAGTGGCATTTTTCAGCTAGATAATGCCCCATGTCACAAAACCAGGTGTGTGATGGAGTCGTTCGAGGAATACAGTGGCGACCTGCAATTGATGTGCTGACCCGCCCTATCCGCCCGGTCTCAACCCAGTGCAACACATCTGGGATGTGATTGAAAGTGGTGTCAGAGCTCATACCCCCTGTGGTGTCACCGCCAGAGACCACACTTGCAAGGTGGTAGCTTTAAATCGGCCGCGGTCCATTAGTACATGTCGGACCCGCGTGTCGCCACTGTCAGTAATTGCAGACCGAGCGCCACCACACGGCAAGTCTTGAGAGACTTACTAGCACTCGCCCCAGTTGTACGGACGACTTTGCTAGCGACTACACTGACGAAGCCTTTCTCTCATTTGCCGACAGATAGTTAGAATAGCCTTCAGCTAAGTCCATGGCTACGACTTAGCAAGGCGCCATTAACCATTTCTAGAGAGAGTCTCACTTGTATCATCAAGAATGCTGTATACAAATGATGGATTAAAGTTAAGTATTCCAGAAGCTACGTACTTTTCTTTATAGCATTCATTACGTATCCTGTTTCAGACTTAACGCAAGCCGGCGTGAGTTGACGCATGCCCTTTCGGCTTCCTCGCCTTGTGTCTAGACTGTCTTGTCTAGACACAACACCCCCCGCCCTTTTCCCGCGAATTTACGGGCATTAGGTGACTTGTGTGTGCCGATGTGGTACCATATACCTCTAGCGACCTACGAAGACCTCATTGCAACCATGCCATGACGCATCGTCGCTGCCATTATCCGTGCCAAAGGTGGACATATTGACTATTAGGTAGGTGGCCATAATGTTCTGACTGATCAGTGTGGTTGCTGTCTTCGTTTTTACACTTTCGTCTGCGTTGGACAGAAATCAATCTACTCCCCAGTAAAATGTCCATCAGCAGCGCAGCCTCCAGACTGCATCAGCACTTCCGAAGCCTTCAATGGTTTCCATAGTACAGGGTTATTACAAATGATTGAAGCGATTTCACAGCTCTACAATAACTTTATTATTTGAGATGTTTTCAAAATGCTTTGCACACACATACAAAAACTCAAAAAGTTTTTTTAGGCATTCACAAATGTTCGATATGTGCCCCTTTAGTGATTCAGCAGACATCAAGCCGATAATCAAGTTCCTCCCACACTCGGCGCAGCATGTCCCCATCAATGAGTTCGAAAGCATCGTTGATGCGAGCTCGCAGTTCTGGCACGTTTCTAGGTAGAGGAGGTTTAAACACTGAATCTTTCACATAACCCCACAGAAAGAAATCGCATGGGGTTAAGTCGGGAGAGCGTGGAGGCCATGACATGAATTGCTGATCGTGATCTCCACCACGACCGATCCATCGGTTTTCCAATCTCCTGTTTAAGAAATGCCGAAAATCATGATGGAAGTGCGGTGGAGCACCATCCTGTTGAAAGATGAAGTCGGCGCTGTCGGTCTCCAGTTGTGGCATGAGCCAATTTTCCGCGGGCTACGCGTGAAACTTGCCCGCACGCGTTCAACCGTTTCTTCGCTCACTGCAGGCCGACCCGTTGATTTCCCCGTACAGAGGCATCCAGAAGCTTTAAACTGCGCATACCATCGCCGAATGGCGTTAGCAGTTGGTGGATCTTTGTTGAACTTCGTCCTGAAGTGTCGTTGCACTGTTATGACTGACTGAAGTGAGTGCATTTCAAGCACGACATACGCTTTCTCGGCTCCTGTCGCCATTTTGTCTCACTGCGCTCTCGAGCGCTCTGACGGCAGCAACCTGAAGTGCGGCTTCAGCCGAACAAAACTTTATGAGTTTTTCTACGTATCTGTAGTCTGTCGTGACCATCTGTCAATGAATGGAGATACAGTGAATTTATGAAATCGCTTCAAGCATTTGTAATAGCCCTGTATAAGATACTGTGAAACACGAACGGTGCTCGACAGTACATTGACACCGCCGATGTGCACAGTGAATTGTGGCTGAGACCCTCGACAAATTCGCGCACGATTATACAAGAACTCAAGACATTCGAATAATGGTTTAATTTTGTATCTCCGGAATCAGTATTACAGCTATAGGTGAAACGTAACAGGACGAAAACACTTTAATTCGTATGGAAATTTGACTAAATCTCAAGTTACATTGATATCATGTCGGCGAGCTCTTGTACATTACAGAATTTAGACTTGCTCTTCATGTTACTCTTATACAGCATAGCATCCAGCTACAACAAGGACAGCTGCTAACACGTGAATGGCAGACAAAACCCACACAGCATTCTGTATTGAGGGGTATGTTTTACAGTCAAGTTGCCTTACAGGGTGGAGACCACTGCGGTTGACCTGTGAGATGTCGTTGACGCCCAGAAACAGTGCCGTCTTCCCCATGAATGAACTGTCTCTGTCGGCGGCGTTATGCCTCAGTAGCTTAACTACACTTTGGCACTTGGGCGGAGACTTCTTGCCACGACCAAATGTGGGACTTTCTCAGCTCGCTGCAGACGCTAACCTTCAAAAGCTTTTTCCCTTCGGTATCCTAGATGGGATCTTATTAATGAGGGTACGCACCCAAACGTGTGAACAACATCGCTGACGCTCATCTTGTTAGTCCTCGACAGCAACTAACCGTTTCTCAGATATGACAGTAGTGCTTCCTGTAATAATAACCATTAATGTGATGCGTTTCAAGGGTTCGAGCACCGCAGGACCTTCACAGTCTGCCATGCTCGGGAACCTGCCACTGCCAGATTATAAAATGTGTCTGATTGTCAAGGTCATTATTAAAAATCTTGTTTAAGAAAGGTATGTAACCTAAAACCATAATTTTAATGTACAAAAGCAAGTAACTGTTATTTAATAAGCACGGCGACACTGTTTACATTTTTATTACTTTCCTATAAAAATCAAATCGAATTGAAATCGATTACTGTATGCTTTATTAAATCAGTTTAAGGCTCGAAGTTTTAGAAACGTTCAGAATACATAAACAATTTCTTGTACGCCTGTTACGGAACAAAAAAGCGACACTTTTTTGAAATGACGAGGAACGAGCTAATTGATAAAAATTATTACCAGGAATTTGGTGCAATTTACTTATTGTAGAATCACTGTCCATAGGAATGACACACATTTCTGACGTTGCTAAGGGCGTCGAACGTCAGACTGATCTCTACCAAGGACATAGCCAAAGGAGGGCTCCAGGATATCCGGACGTCCGTATCACCTAAATGAAGTTACACACGACCTAGTGCTGGCGTCGTGTAATCGAAAGATTTTTGATTCTCAATAATACGACGAGAAAGGGTTACGTACTACGGATAGTCAACAAGGCTTCGATAGATTTAAACTATCTATACATCGACAGCACAGTCGACTACCGCTCATCTCTAATTTAACCAGGACCAACTACAGCACATCGTTGGCCTTTCTGAGCTCAGTTGTTGTTTCCTCAATCAGTTCAGTTCTTGAAACTTCCTGGCAGATTAAAACTGTGTGCCGGACCTTTGCCTTTCCCGGGCAAGTGCTCTGCCGTCTGGGATACCAAAGCACGACTCACGACCTGTCCTCAAAACTTCAATTGTGCCAGTACCTCGTCCCCTACCTTCCAAATTTCACAGAAGCTCTCCTGAAAACCTTGCAGAACTAGCGCTCCTGGAAGAAAGGATATTGCGGAGACATGGCTGACCCACAGCCTGGGGAATGTTTCCAGAATGTAATTTTCACTCTGCAACGGAGTTCTTACTTGGAGTTGAATTTAATGTGCTGGGTGCTGTTATGATAGTTTCTAGTTTTGGATATGCCTGTAACAATGAAGAAGAGGAAAACCGATTCTGATTCGTCCACTTGCGTTACGATAAGTTATACACTACTATAATAACATAATTACCTTTCTACAGCTGGGTTATTTTGGAAATCAGCCTTATGCAAACACAACTAGTTAATTTTTATATTTCCCCAGACATGTTTCGACACCAATGTATCATTTTCTGTGGGTGAACTTTTATTTTCTGTAAAATACAATATCACATTTGTGATAATTTAACTACTGTAGGCCTAAGAAATACAATATTTGCCGTTTTGTTTGGACACTCGCCTTCAAATTACATCGCTAATTGAACTGTATTATTATACATCGATTTTAGTGCTAGTTTTCGTCGTTTTTTATTCTTTCGAGGTTAGAGGTTATGTACTTACATTTCCCGTCCTATTTCATGTCCCTGATTGGTGTCTCAATCAGCTACTATTTAGTGCATTCCTTTCACTCAGTTCTACATAAATTTCCGCTCCACTACATCAGCTCACAAGCACTTACACAGAACGTGGCGAAATGTGATCTGAGCAGATACTTACGGCAATACACTCAGTGAGATGTGTCATATTATTGTCGTTGCTCACTTGTTAATCTTCCGTCTTATGTGTGTTATGGCGCTGATTTGGAATATGTGTGAGTGTATGTGTGTGTGTGTGTGTGTGTGTGTGTGTGTGTGTATGTGAGAGAGAGAGAGAGAGAGAGAGAGAGAGAGAGAGAGAGAGATAGTGGGAGAGAGAGAGATGGAAAGAGGGGTGGAGAGAGAGCCAAGAAAACAGATATTTTTTTTTTCCTGTTGAGTTTTTTGTAGGTAGTCACCTTTGTATAGTTCATTGAGTGTTCCAGACAGTGTTTTGTTTCACAGTGTTGTATTTTCACTCAGGACTCTCTTTCACTGTATTATTGCTTTTTGTACGTGGCAGTTCTCCTCTATTGTGAGTTTTTGGTAGAGACTGTTGCTTTCTCTGAGGATCTTAAGATCAGTCTCAATGTTCTTTGGGTGGTGGTTTTCTTGTATTAGATGGTCTGCAAAAGTGGAGTGTGTACTATCACTTCTTAGGGCTCTGAGGTGTTCGGAGTACCTCGTTTTGAAATTTCTGCATGTTTGGCCTATATAGACCGATTGGCATGAACTACAGGTTAACTGATATATTCCAGATTAGGAGAATTTGTCTGCAGACGTGATCTTAGGTCTTAGATTCTTCTGTACTGTGTTATTTGTGCGGAATGATATTTGTAGCCCGTGTTTCTTCAGCATGTTTCCCAATCTGTTTACATTTTTGTTGCTGTATGTTAGTGTGTGCCAATCTGTACTCATTGTAGGGTGTTCCTGGTATCCTGTGTTTGTCTGGAACTTGTGTTCTTGGTTCTGTGTTGTGGCTGGTGATTTGTTGATGATTTGTTCTCTTTTAATCTGTTTTTTAATTTTGTTGTTCAGTTTGTTTATCATTTCTGTGTTGTACCCATTCTCTCTGTCTATTTGGTGTATTGTATTTAGTTCCTGTGTGTAGTTGAGTTTGTCCAGTGGAGTTCTGTTGAGCCTGTGTAGCATGTGTCTGAAACTTGAGAGTTTGTGTGCTTGTGGGTGGTTGGAGTTGATGTGAATAGTTGTACTAGTGGCTGTAGGTTTCCTCAAAATTCCAAAATTATGTTTGTTTGTTGTTGATTCTGTGTATGGTAATGCCTTATAAATTAAGCTTCATTTCCTCTTCTGTCTCAATGGTGAATTTTATTTTTGTGTGAACGATATTTATGTAACTGTGTAATTGTGTTATTCGGGTATGTGTTTCATCAGTCAAGCAAATGATATCACCTATATATCGCGAAACGCCCCCTTACAACAATTTATACAAGACTGTGCTTAAACTGACACACATTATTTTTAGCGCAACGCAATCTGACTATCAAAGATCCCTACAAAAGAATGGCCCAGAGTAACATTAAACTATATCTTTCAGAAATCACTTACCTCACAAAAATCTTCATTACTCGAACTACTGCAATACAGCGAGCGCCACTACTGCCAGCTAAATAAAAGATTCAAACTACGGAAGGCACTAACTACTGATAGGGATAGTTAGCAAATGAAAGATATTAATAGAGAACAAACAATGTATTTACCTTAATAGTCATAATATATATATCAGTTCATAATATCAATTTTTACAAATTTCAAACTCCGCCATCTCTCTCCTCACATCCACCACTGCTGGCGGCTCACCTCCAACTGCGCAACGCTACGCGCTGTTCACATCCAGCTGCCGCTGCCCAACACTACAATGGCAGACAACAATGCAAACTAGCCACAGACTGCACACAGCACAGCCAGTGATTTTCATACAGAGCGCTACGTAACGTTGCCAATAAGAAAACATAAACAGCCTACTTACATAGCCCCCATGCTCCCCACAAAAAAATTTACAAATTGTTTTGGGCAGTGGCCAATAACGATTTGAAAAAATGTTTCATAATTACAATAACAAAGATATCAAATGCACACACTTATTTATACAATGTTGGTCAAAAGCTAAAATTTTCTCACAGTCCATAAAGACAGTCCAGATTGTTCATCACAGTAAAATTTCAGTGTTTTTTTTTTTCAAAGTCTGAGCAGTAAAAAACAATGCACACGGAAGTAGTGGATTTCCATGCAGTCTTGAAGAAGTAGTGTTGTCCTTCCAACTGAAAGACAGTGCTGACTCTTGACATGCTGACAGGTAATGGGCCACAACAGAGCAAACCCACAGCAGAGTCATTCGACGGTTTGAAGAAGATTGGTAGGTAGGTCATCACAGAGCAGACCCACTGTAGTCCTGGTAGAGAGTATGGTATTGGTGGGCCACCAGAGGTGGATACCCACTGCAGTGCTTGTAGAAATAATGGTACTGATGAGTCATCAAAGGTGTAGACCCACTGTAGTCCTTGTAGAGACGGCCAGCAGAAACCTGTTGCGACTGTGCAGGTGCACATTCACCATCGAAGAGTCTTGCGGAGAATATAGCAAGTCCATAAACCACCACTTGTGCACTCACAGAGCTTTTGGAATTGTCCTTAGAACCAGCAATGCTGTTATCCAGTCCCTTGCTGAATTATTAACACACATGTAAACACTAAGAGCCCCAACTTCTCACATATTGTCCATATACTATGACCAACAGAAAAGTGTGCAGTGAAATGTAACTTACAAGTTAATAATATGATGAACTGGTATCAATTACAATTTTATAACAATAGAATACAATTACAAAGGTACAAAATACATCATTGAAGAACATAACAATACAGATAACATTTGTAGTACAGGCTTGACAAAAGAATAGAAATAAACATGTACATCAGTGTTACAGGAATTATGACATAAATAAATAAAATAATGAGAATAGTTTTCGAAACATTAATTTCACACATGAGCATTGAAACAGAACAGAATTAATAATGTGTAAACATCTTTACAAAGTGAAGAACATATAACTAATGCAAATTATATTTGAGGATAACAGTATTCCTCATCATAGTGAATGTAGCTTAATACTAGAAGAAGAAAAAATTCTATGAAACTACACAGAGACAGGAAGAAAACAAATACACAAGGGTACACAAACACATAGTGGGATAACACAAAAGGAAAGGACAGGTTTTGTTTTCAGTGTAACATTTGGTACTGCAGTCCAACCCAAAACTTCATTCCATAGATCTTTCGTCTTATTTCAACCTTTGCTTCCACCAAAAAAAAATCCTATCCAAGCATGCTTTCTGTATTTTTCTCGTATAACCTCTCAGTGATGTCTTCAAATCCATCGCAACTCATTCTCTTATAGGCTACCCCCTCTTAAGCTAACTTAAATATACTGAGCTCAGATGCTAAACTAAGATACGAGGCAATGCAGCAGCACAAAACAATTAACACAAACGTCAATGACAAAAAATTTAAATAGGCAAAGCAATTGCAATATTACAACTAATATAAGGCACTGTGCAGCAAACAAGAAAAATAAATCAGTAGTAACACTAGCTTAGAAGAGTAACACAAATTAAAATTCAGTAGCACTATGCCTGGCAAACAGCAGCAGCAAATATAAAAAATATAAAAAGTATAAAAAATATAAAAAATATAAAACTTATATCTATACATGACAAAGCTCAAGCAGAAAAAAACATTACACTAAAGACAATAATGCAGACAAGGGAAATGTATATTCACATCTTAATGTCTATGTAATTAAAGTAGTGCCCCACAAAAACTAATTCTACAAAAAATTACCAAGTACTTGAAAAGAAAATTATATATGCAGTTACTGTTATTAGTCCCTTCTTATTATTCTTTCCATTCCAAGAGCTCCTTTCTCGAAGAATGTGGATCAGAAAATAATTATTTAATAGATCTGTTGACAGAAAGTGTTCACATTAGCAAATGCATTTAATTTTATTTTATGAAACCAATGCTGCAAGACAGCTGGAAACCAGATATCAAATGAAATAAGCAACTATGTACAAAGTAAAGCATAAGAACATCATTCAGTAGTCATGAGGCATTTCATAAGTTAGTAGAAAAATCTCTCAACTAGAGAGACAGTAGTCATAATCAGGTGCACTGACATAAAAATATTTCTCGTCATTTCATTAGGCATTTCAGTAAATATCATAAATTAAGAGCCCCACAGTGTAATCATATGTTTTCAAGTTCGACCATGTCGTTTTTGCGATGCTTTCTACAAAGGAACGTCAATAGCGAGGATAATGGCCTCCCTTTTGTTTTTCTCCACCTGTACCTCTGAAAGGGGCACACGCTAATGGCTTTTTTCCAGGCGACTGTCGCCCAGCTGGGTGCCCACGACGCATTACGTGCAGGTGGTCACTTAACTTTCTTACGGAAATATTTACGACAGCAGTTTCCGCTACAGTGACAGTCTCATATACAAAATATTTCACAGGTCAAGAATTTGCATTACAAATCTGTAGATACAAAATGCTATTGATATAACAGTGTCCAAAAAATTTTCGCCTGCATTGTGATACATTCACGCATTTACACACATTTCATAACTCTTAAAGTATGATTCTTGGTTTCCAACAACCTTCTTCATAAACCAGAGTCCCTATCAACTACTCATTATTCCTTACCTTATTACATACATACATATTCGTCGACACTTCTTCAATATTTCATCATAACAGATATGTAGCATAATCAAATAACTCATATAGCATCAGCCTATTAATCATAAACATACCTCAGCAGCATAATACACATCGTCGTCGTAATAATAACATCATAACACTTCAGTCAAATCTCAAAATCGTCGTAGCTTCCTCCAATAGTTTCAAAACCTAAAAAATTCTCTGCTCATGTCAAAAGTGTCATCTGCCTCAAACGTACTTTAAAAATCGTGATCCCATACCAAATTTATCATTCAAAGCTCTCATATCACAATGGGTCCAAAAAAAAATATGAACAGTTCACAAAGTACAGACAAAATACAATTTCGTAAGTGTGAAGTTATCCAATGGTGTAATTACATAAAC
Organism: Schistocerca cancellata; assembly: GCF_023864275.1. NCBI lineage: Eukaryota > Metazoa > Arthropoda > Insecta > Orthoptera > Acrididae > Schistocerca > Schistocerca cancellata. Next base: position 493,469,397 of record NC_064634.1, read on the forward strand.
ATCTGTCGCTGCCGTAGTAAAAAAGTTTGACTCTCTCAGTTAAATGATCAGATAGCTATGTAATTTATGTGTTACAGAAATATGGTACCGATGTGTAAAGTTGTATAAGCAAATACCATATTAGCTAGGGCTCCTTGTGCTTGCCAAACACATGGTACACAAAGTAAGCGTGGACCCCCCTGAGGATTAATGTAATTATACCCTCAGGTGTTACAGATTACAGCAATGGAATGAAATGTATCACAGAAAACTTTCTTTGTATTTCAAAAATCTTGAAAAATAAATGGTTTAAGTACAAAATTAAGCACTCAAATGCGTGTCCTGTAGCGCTAAATGTGCATCTTGTTGTAAGATAATCTCTGTGGAAGTGTCATAGTTATTTTCCTCCGAAAGCTAAGTTCTGCAGAAGCCAATGTACTTACCTCATGATAAACAAAAGTGAAATGCTGTGCATATAGATATCTTAGTTATTACGCTTATTGTTGTGATGAAGAACGTACTGTGCTGTAACGTATTGATGACAGAGGCTGTCTCATTGTAGCTATACCACAAAAGTTACTACTAAAACATGTTTTACTTTCCAGAATAATACAGAAAAACTGTGCAGATATGAAACAAAAACACCGCAAACAGATTCTAAGTCTGACAAAGCATACTAGTAATGTAAAGTGAAAAGTTATATGGCAAAGACAAAGTTAAAAGGCAGATTATCTTTCAATAAACGGTTTTACATGTGAAATGTGGTGTAAACCTTTACTCTTCCCAGTACGCAGAGTTTCAACCTCAACGCAATTATCATGTGGTATACGTCGGATTCTGTAAGGTCCATTGTAAACTAGAAAGAATTTGTGACTCAAGTGTTTCTTCTTATGTGACAACGAATGAGCTTAAATGAGAACTTTCTGACCAATATATAATTTCTTTGCATTTGCTTTACCGTGTAGTTTTCTCCTTTTGTCTGCTGCAGATTTTATATTTTTAAGAGCCAAATCAATTATGTCTTTGTGTCGAAGTTTACGTGTATTCGGGAAAGGTACAAGCTCTCTGATTCTGTTCGGTGGTTCTTCATTCTTCAGTACAAGAGTAGGTGGTAAAGCAGTGGAATCATGAGGCATTTCATTCAGCACATTTTGAAATAAATGTAAATATCTGTCCCAATGCTGATGCTTTCTGTGACAGTAAAGTCTGCAAAGCTTATTGATTTCTTTCATAATCCTTTCAGACGGGTTACAATGTGGTGAGTACAATGAAATAAAAACAGGTTTGATTTTATGGTTCCGAAGCATGCGTGACCAAACAGCAGATCTGAATTGCGGTCCGTTATCTGAAATGACTTTACTGACGTGTCCAACTTCACCTAAGAAATTTTTAACAAAGGCGTTGGATACAGACCGTCCAGTGGCATTACGTAACGGTGTGAAAGAAACAAATCTTGAAGTAAGTTCAACAGCGACTAGAACGTACGAAAATCCATTCGATGTTCTGACAAGGGGTCCCAAGAGATCAACAGCAGCAAATTCTTTTAATTTAGAAGGAATAATAGGAAACAACGGAGCACGATGTGAGATAGTAGATGGTTTCGCCTTTTGATAAAGTTTACAAATAGACAAGACTCTTCGAATTCGCTTTTCCATATTGTTAAAATAACAAGTCGTTCGAAGAATATGATAACATTTTCGTGGGCCAAAATGTGCGTAGCTGAAATGAATGTACCAAATGAGCTTATTAACAAAATCGTCTGGAATGCAAAGTACCCATAGCTTGTCATCAACAGTGCAACGTTTGAACAGTATGTTGTTTCTAACCAGATAATAATGCCGAATCTGTGTGTGTGTCTTTTCATGCCATTTGCTCTTGATGTCTTTCCAAATCGGATCTTTATCTTGTTCATGAGCAATGTCCTTTAAAGATGTGGTGATGAAGTTTTCAAAGGCGACTTTCTGAATGTAAAGAATACTGAAATTTTTCTCGAGGTTGCCTTCTGTGTTACTTTTCTCAAGCCCAGCCGGTGCGCGTGACAGCGCATCTGCAACAACGTTCGCCTTGCCGGGAATGTAGACTATTGTGAAGCGGAATTCTTGCAGAAACAATGCCCAACGTTTTAACCTGTCATGATTTAATTTTGAAGACATAAGAAATTGTAATGCACGATGATCACTGTATACTTTTACGTGCTTACCAGAAAGAAAGAAACGGAATTTGTTAAATGCCCAAACGATAGCTAAAGCTTCTAATTCAGTAACGGAATAATTTTTTTCAGATTTTGTTAGCACTCGGCTAGCAAAAGCAATGGTTTTCTGAACAGTAGTGTCATTTTCTAGGGCTTCTTGAAATAAGTGGGCACCAAGACCGACCTTAGAAGAATCCGTGCTAAGGCAGAAATCTTGTGACAGATCTGGATGAGCTAGTATTGGCGCGTTAAGTAGCGATTCTTTTAAAGAATTGAATTCCAACTGTGCTTGTTCGTCCCAGTTCCAAATAGTATTTTTTCCAGTGAGAGAACAAAGTTTTGGTGTAACTAGAATTTGCATATTCAGAAAACGACGGTAAAAATTTATGAGACCTAGAAAACTGCGGTCTTGTTTTTTTGTGGATGGAACTGGAATGGCTCTGATTGCTTCTAACTTTTCAGGATCAGGCTGAATGCCTTCAGAAGAAATAATATGTCCCAAAAACTTCACCTTTGTCCTACCGAATTCAGACTTTTCCAAGTTAACTGTAATTCCAGATTCTGCAAAAATACGTAACAAACTGTTGAGGATGCGGTTATGTTGTTCCAATGAGGCTTCTGCTATCAGAATATCGTCCACATATAAGGTGATGCGACGTTTTAAGAACTCAGGTAATATGGAATTTAGCCCGCGAATGAATGCTGCTGAAGAAATGTTCAAACCAAAAGGAAGTTTCCGAAACTGATAACAAACGCCGAAACAAAGGAAAGCTGTGTATTTTGTACATTCTGGATGAAGTTCGATCTGATAAAAGCTGGATCTGAGATCAATGGAAGACAACACTTTTACACCATTAAAACTTTGAAGAAGTTCTTCCATCGTCTGCGGCCTGTCTGTTTCAGGAATAATGATAGTATTGATTTGTCTCGAATCTAAGACAAGCCTGATAGATCCATTTTTCTTCTCAACAACATGTAACGGATTGTTGTATGAGCTTACTGCAGGCTCAATAATGCCCTCGTCAAGCATAGATTGTATTTCTGTTCTAACACGGTCCCTATAATGTGCTGGAATTACGTATGGTCTAACACAAAATTTAGTATGCTCACGAACACGAAATTGGTATTGAAATCCCTTGATTGTTCCTGTTTTATGAGTAAAAACTGTGGAATGTGCTTGTAAAATCTCAAAAAGGTCCTGCCTATCAGTGTCATTACAATTCTCAATTGTTTGAATTTTATTCTGAATTAACTCATTAGTTTCAAATATGCCGTCGATATCATCCCTGTCAGTACTTGCAGAGTGATTGTTAGTGTCTAGTTCCGTAGAAAATTCCGAACTGTTGTCTAACAGAAGGTAAAGCCGATTAATTTCCTCATCATGGTTTGAGAGCCAGTCTTCAAATTTCAAAGCTATTGACTTACCTTCTTTCTCTAAACTTACTTCAGCATCGTGAAAGCTTAAGATTGCTTTGTATTCATTCAAAAAGTCTACTCCCAGTATAATTTCCGTCGACAATAATGGAACAATAAGAAAGTTCATAAAGAAGCTGTGGCTTTGACAAAAGAATTCTAAGTTGGTTTGTTGGCGTACATCTACACTTTTACCAAAGATTGCACCTTGTAATTTAATCTTATGTAACGGAAGTGTGGGTCAATCGTTCGATTTGTTGCACTTGCTAAAAGCTGTATCACTAATTACTGAAATGGGACTGCCAGAGTCAAGTACTGCCGTAAATTTTACGTCATTTACAGTAATGTGAATCACAGGATATGCAATGTTGTTACGTGTTACGTCGTGTTCCTGGAGTAAGATGTCCCTAATGTCTTCCATTTTTACGTAATTACTAGCTATGGCAGCTGCGTCGTCAGTTTCATAAGTGCTGTGGCTGCCAGCGGTGTGAGTCATTGCCTATTGTCTCTTTGTTGGCGCGCGTTGTTATTGGGATTTGAAGACCTAACTTCTACAAATTCATGTTGCCCAGAGGGCCCAGCCCTGTTTAAACCCCGCCAGTTCTGATGCAATTCAGGTCTGTCGATACGATCATATCGTCTGTCGTCATGTCAGTAGATTCCATAGTTTCTTTCTTGTCGGTCACGTGGTGGAGAATTTCTCCCTGAGTCGTAACTGCATGCTGGACCGTTGCGTCTATAGTTATTCTGTCTCCCTTGATAATAATTATTTTGGTTCCCATATTGTCTATTTCTCTGATTGTCTCTCTGATAGTCATTACCGCGGAGAGGTGATCTTTCCCTGTAATTATTTCTACTCTGCCAACGGTTGTCATACGGATGATGTCTGTTTCGGTCACGATTTACATGGAAAGAATAGCCTTGTCGTATACTATTTCTGTCATCGCGGAATTGTGACGGATGTGATCTGTAATTGTTGTGCTCCTGTTTTCGCGTTCCGCGATTGTCAGTGTCAATTTCCAGTTCTTGTAACAGTCCCTGAAAAGCTTCAATGTCGTCTTTGCAACGTCCTGCCAAAATAATATGTCGTAAATGTTCATGTAATTTGATTAAGCAAATGCAGATGGGTTCTGAGGGGCTGTATGGGTTTGACAGGTACTGATTCTTGTGCAACATGTCTTCAAAATATTTCACAAGACTGGAAAATTCAGATTGTTCGAAATGTTTCATCATTATGATGCTATGTTTTACTCGGTCTTGTGTAGCTTGAGACCAATATGCTGAGAGGAAGGCATGGTAAAATTCTCCTTCACTGTGGCAATCGTGAATGACCGATCGCATTCTTACAGCTGGTTCATTCTCTAAATAGCCACACATAAATTCTAATCTGTGCTCTAATGACCAGTTGGGAGGAAAACAATGAGAGAATTGATGGAGCCACGCTTGTGGATGAATGTCATTGGCAGAATTCTTAAACGTTTTGAATTTACGTGTAGTAATGAACAGCTTATAGTCAAAATCATCATGTCGGCGAGTCGCATGTCGGTCATTGTTACGTCGCTTCGGCGGTTCCATTTCAAAATTCGGTGTACCTTGACAATTTCTTTCATTATTTCCAAAGTGTCCTGTGTTATTACTTTGTGGCTGTTCCGTATTTCTATGTCCCTCTTCACGTATTGGAGTGCGAGTATCCTCTGAAATACATAATTCTTGTATTACCTGTGTCAGCTGATCTTGTACTTCCCGGATTTCTCTTTGGTGTTGCATATGAATTTGATTCAGATTTTGTTTCAGTTTCCTAATTTGTTCGCACTCTTCTGTGTTATTAAAGACTACCGGTTTTGTGTCATTCAGATTATCATCTACCTTTGTAGATAAATTATTTAGCTGATCCGAAAGTTCAACTACTTTCTCTGATAATGAACTAATTTCCTCCATGTGTCTTTCTGAACCAATTTTCAGAGTATCTACTGTGTCCTTTAAGTTTTCTTGAGTTTTTGAAAGTTGCGTAACCAAATCGGTAGATGCAACTGAGTCAATTTTAGCTTGCAATGTCTCATGATTTTCATGAACAATAGTTTGCAGTTCTTTTATGGCTGCTTCATGATTTTGTAATGCTTTTTCATTACGCGCAAAAATAGGTTGGAAATGCTCACAAATTTGTGTTTTTACGTCATTACAGACTTTCTGACATTTCGATTCAATGTTATGTAACTCAGCAGTTAAAGCTTCAGGTGTTTGTTCGTAGGTTTGTTCCAATGAGTCTAACTTTTGAAGCTTTTGCTGTGTTTGTCTCTGATTTTGTTCCATTGTGTGTAACTGTTGCTGTGTTTGTCTCTGGTGTTGTTCCATTGTGTCTAACTGTTGCTGTGTTTGTTTCTGATGTTGTTACATTGTGTCTAACTTTTGAAGATTTTGTTCCATTGTGTCTAACTTTTGAAGATTTTGTTCCATTGTGTCTAACTGTTGCTGTGTTTGTTTCTGATTTTGTTCCATTTTTTGCATTAATTGCAATAATAATGTATTAGTGTCTGGAATCTGTTTCTCTATGCTTTTTGGCAGTGCGTTTTCACCGGCAGCATTCACATTTTGACAAGCAGAAAATGTGTCTTGACTCATTTGAGAAAACGGTGAGGACCCAAAACCTAAGTCTACAGTATTTGCAATATTGTGTTCTGTCATTTCGGATTCCTGAGGCGAGCTGTTGCCGACAGATCGATCGATAATGCTTCCCTGTTCACTACCTGTTTGACTGTCTACACCATTATTTGCCGCCCGCTCCATTTCCCTATGCACAATTACCAAATTACTACTTCGAATGTCTGTTAATTCACTACCCAGTGGTGCTGATAAGCTACGCTCGTCGTCACTATTATTTCTCAGTTTACTTTGGAGCCTAGTGTTACGTTTTTCACACGCCATTATTGTCACAATATTTCACACGATAACACAGAAAAGCACATTTTGAATAGCAAAAATAAGAGAACACATTAACATAGCACTGAAAATAATATCTAGTTAATTGCAAGCGCAGCTGCGAAATACTTGGTGCAAATCTACATGCATGCCACAACTGTTTTACAGTACAACAATGAAATACTGCAACTACAAAGGAGATTCTCTCTATAATTACGCGCTAGCAATAAACAAAAGCTACACTAAATACACAAACTACAAGAAAAAATCAGAAGATTCCAGTGAGGTATCCTAGGCTAAGGGTCGACATATGAAACGTCCCCTTAGAACCATTTATACAAGACTGTGCTTAAACTGACACACAATATTTTTCGCGCAACGCAATCTGACTATCAAAGATCAAATAAAAGATTCAAACTACGGAAGGCACTAACTACTGATAGGGATAGTTAGCAAATGAAAGATATTAATAGAGAACAAACAATGTATTTACCTTAATAGTCATAATATACACTCCTGGAAATTGAAATAAGAACACCGTGAATTCATTGTCCCAGGAAGGAGAAACTTTATTGACACATTGCTGGGGTCAGATACATCACATGATCACACTGACAGAACCACAGGCACATAGAAACAGGCAACAGAGCATGCACAATGTCGGCACTAGTACAGTGTATATCCACCTTTCGCAGCAATGCAGGCTGCGATTCACCCATGGAGACGATCGTAGACATGCTGGATGTAGTCCCGTGGAACGGCTTGCCATGCCATTTCCACCTGGCGCCTCAGTTGGACCAGCGTTCGTGCTGGACGTGCAGACCGCGTGAGACGACGCTTCATCCAGTCCCAAACATGCTCAATGGGGGACAGATCCGGAGATCTTGCTGGCCAGGGTAGTTGACTTACACCTTCTAGAGCACGTTGGGTGGCACGGGATACATGCGGACGTGCATTGTCCTGTTGGAACAGCAAGTTCCCTTGCCGGTCTGGGAATGGTAGAACGATGGGTTCGATGACGGTTTGGATGTACCGTGCACTATTCAGTGTCCCCTCGACGATCACCAGTGTTGTACGGCCCGTGTAGGAGATCGCTCCCCACACCATGATGCCGGGTGTTGGCCCTGTGTGCCTCGGTCGTATGCAGTCCTGATTGTGGCGCTCACCTGCACGGCGCCAAACACGCATACGACCATCATTGGCACCAAGGCAGAAGCGACTCTCATCGCTGAAGACGACACGTCTCCATTCGTCCCTCCATTCACGCCTGTCGCGACACCACTGGAGGCGGGCTGCACGATGTTGGGGCGTGAGCGGAAGACGGCCTAACGGTGTGCGGGACCGTAGCCCAGCTTCATGGAGACGGTTGCGAATGGTCCTCGCCGATACCCCAGGAGCAACAGTGTCCCTAATTTGCTGGGAAGTGGCGGTGCGGTCTCCTACAGCACTGCGTAGGATCCTACGGTCTTGGCGTGCATCCGTGCCTCGCTGCGGTCCGGTCCCAGGTCGACGGGCACGTGCACCTTCCGCCGACCACTGGCGACAACATCGATGTACTGTGGAGACCTCACGCCCCACGCGTTGAGCAATTCGGCGGTACGTCCACCCGGCCTCCCGCATGCCCACTATACGCCCTCGCTCAAAGTCCGTCAACTGCACATACGGTTCACGTCCACCCTGTCGCGGCATGCTACCAGTGTTAAAGACTGCGATGGAGCTCCGTATGCCACGGCAAAGTGGCTGACACTGACGGCGGCGGTGCACAAATGCTGCGCAGCTAACGCCATTCGACGGCCAACACCGCGGTTCCTGGTGTGTCCGCTGTGCCGTGCGTGTGATCATTGCTTGTACAGCCCTCTCGCAGTGTCCGGAGCAATTATGGTGGGTCTGACACACCGGTGTCAATGTGTTCTTTTTTCCATTTCCAGGAGTGTATATAGCAGTTCATAATATCAATTTTTACAAATTTCAAACTCCGCCATCTCTCTCCTCACATCCACCTCTGCTGGCAGCTCACCTCCAACTGCGCAACGCCACGCGCTGTTCACATCCAGCTGCCGCTGCCCAACACTACAATGGCAGACAACAATGCAAATTAGCCACAGACTGCACACAGCACAGCCAGTGATTTTCATACAGAGCGCTACGTAACGTTGCCAATAAGAAAACATAAACAGCCTACTTACAATCGGTAGCAGTATATAGTTTTGTACTGTTTTGCACTAAATAGTAGCTGATTGAGACACTAACCACGGACACGAAACAGGACGGAAAATGTAAGAACAGAAACCTACATATCTTCTAACCTCGAAACAGGTCTCCACAAATACGCAATAATTTTCTTCATAGCTAGTTTTCAGATGACATGCTGTCAAAAAAAAAAAAACGAAGAAAAAACGACGAAAACGAGCACTAAAATCGATGTATAATGATACAGTTCAATTAACGATGTAATTTGAAGGTGAATGTCCAAACGAAACGAAGCAAATTGCAAATATTGTTTGTCTTAAGGTCTACAGGAGTTAAATTATTACAAATGTGATATTGTACTTCACAGAAAATAAAAGTTCACCCACAGAAGATGACACGCTGGTGTCGAAACATGTCTGGGGCAATATAAAAATAAACTAGTTGTGTTTGCATAAGGCTGATTTCCGAAATAACCCAGTTTTTAAATCGGAAACACTGAAGAACGAGAAGAGGAGCTTCAAACCTTAGTAAAATGAATACCTACAACTGTTTAATGTTAGCACAGGAGTTGTTATTTGGAGACTGGTAGAACTATGGGGCTGCACTAATTTAGTGTTTCACATGTCAGCGGAGCGGTAAACAACATTGCAAATAACATTATATCAAAATAAGTGCACAAAAATACACTTGGGTTTGTCTGTGTCGCTCAGATATCGCGTTGATCAACAAAAATAACGCCCAAACATAGATGGTTGTGTTTCTTTTAAAAAAATGTGGTCAAAAGTCTATCATTAATAACGCATACGGCAAAATATCGCCCAATGTGGTCACCTACATGGTACTCAGTTACGAAAACCAGTTCCGACACGGGAGTATGGGAAAGGGTTTGTTGTGAATAGAAGGAGTATGTGTGGATAACACATTCAATATTTCATTCCTTTCTGAAATATGTTTTCAGTTAGTTGCTTGAATTCGTCCGAGCCGACTGTGCCGTGAATTACGCCCCCTCCCCCCCCCCCCCCGCCCCCATCTGTTTCGTTGAAAAATCTATATTGCTATAATAACTGTAGTCAGGAATTCCACGCACAATTAAATCTTAAAACATCCATACATTCGTGCACAGTCACAGGTTGAGGCGCAGAGCTATAAATCACTGGATTTTGGAGGCGATGTGGCTCGAATCCATCCTCTAGCAATCTAGAAAATGAGTTTCTCTGGTTTCTCTTTTGCTGGCCCCTTACCATAGGCCAAAGCCAATTTCTTCCAAATTTCTTTTTTTCCAGACAGATTCCATTCCTCTTAAAGATGCAGCCTCATTGCTTAAATGAAAAGAGCAGCATCGAAGGTAAACAGAATATTTCTTCGGGGAATTTCAGCACTGAAAGCCACACGATAAATCGGTACGCATGCGGCAGTTTGCACTACCTAATACGTTCCAAAGCACCACACACAAAACTTTTTTCTGTGGGCAATACATCGGGTTCTATTGGCGACAGAATGGTAGGGTCAAGTGTTCAGGATAACTCTTGGCTAGGGACCATTTTTATACCAAACAGAAGGATCGTCCTAGTGCTACAATCCTACAGTACAGGGTCAAAATATGAATATAATCTACTCCTGCTTTGGCAAATGGAGCACATCTGTTGGTTCTTTTTGCATTTGATGTGGTCTATGGTGGACGTTAGGGGGCTTATGGTGGCACCACGACTTCATGGCGGGTTCCCTAGGAAAACGACAAAGAAAGTGAACAAATTCCCACAAAATTTCCCTTCCTCTCAACTTCTTCTATTTAGCTCCCCCCAGTCCACCCATCAAAGTTAGCGTCTGCACAAACACCAATTTTTCCGGAATTCTGACTCCCAGGAGAGTACTTCAAATTCCTTGGTCCTACGTTCCCATTGGAGGTCGGCATATTTCACACTGTCGCTCTTCACCTGATTTAATTCAGGCTATGTGAACCGTGAATTCAGCGTGAAGTTGCTATAGTCACGAACACGCATATTTTGACTTCTGTTGATCGCTCCATTGTAGCTTTGTGCGACTTTGTCGCATGTTTCACAGAAAAAAGGACGACGGACATTTATCAACAGGCGTACAAGTTCTCCATCTGTTTCCCAGTATACTAGCATGGAGTCGGGATGAACCACCCAGTCACTGTCACTCAACTTAAGGCAGTTGGAGGCTGCGCCGCGTTCGCGCTATCTCAGAGTTTGAGCTGCCCTTAGCTGCCTATTGTCGCTTCCCTTCGCCGTTCCCCAGCCAGCCACAGTCAACTCTAAATGTTTCCCTGGGGTAAACTAGCGTCCAGTAAATCGACGTGTTTCCACAAAGTTTTCATGTCGTGTGAATTACTTTAAAACCATAACCCGACATTAATTATTCCAATACGTACATACTATACCCTCTACAAGATGCATTGTGCCTTGTCAGTCATTTTTTGTTCAGCCCTACTGTTCGGTCAACGTGAGTTAGGTGATCTTTACTGACTTGATGTAAGGGGCATAGTATTTGCCATCTTATAATATTTAAACCTTATAAGAAGTAAATTCAAATGTATTGCATATTTTGATTTTTTATACTTAATATGGCATATGTCACTCTTTAACCCCCCTTATTACTCACATTTACCTGCCTTTAGTGTATAACATCATATTACTGTGCTTAATAGTGCAATTTCTCAATTTTGATCCACATAATATGAAATATCCACAAAGAACGATAAACCATTTTCTTCGGTAATGATCTCGGAGTTTTCATCTAGCAGAGGTATAATCCCGTTACTCTGGAGTTCTGCATTTTGGGAAACCACTTTAATCCCCCTTCACTCTCCAAGTAGAATTTATACTCTTCTACTTGTCTCGATTTGAGATGAGGAAGTAATGAGGAATCAATGAATTTTCTGGGACAACATGATTATTACCGACAGTATTCTTAGATCATAGAATGACGGCTTTCACGACCGGATGAAATAGCTGATGGCAAACCTTTCGGAATATGAGGTCGTGATCAAAGAAACTCTTCTGTTCCTGACGTTTCGTCCTTTACTGCGCTGGACATCCTCAGAGGCGCTCTTCCTCTGGCTCTTGACCACGATCTCACATCCCGAAAGATTTGCCAGCAGTATTGTTAGAAGAAATGGATCTGATATTGTTGTGCTCGACAGAGAAACCAGAAAAATTTTGGTGGCGAAAATACAAGGGATCTGGAATTATTCAACCTTTTACATTCCCATATTGCCTCATTTAAGTATTCATTTGTCACTTCTTGCACTGCAGAAATACCATTTTCTCCAGATAAACGCATCAGCCTAAATGTGGAAAATTTTTATTATTATTCATCAGCGGAAAAATGCTCCTATTGGATCACAATAAAGTCGAATATGCTCCTGTTTAAAAGACTCTGACTGAACATTGCGGTACCAGCTGACTCGGTCTGCGTTCTTCAGCACATTCGTAGAAGATGACTTGGACAAAATTCGTAGTTCGTGTTGTGAATGGCAGTTGGGTGTAGATGCAGAAAAAGAATTGATGATGATGAACAGGGAAAACAAATCCATAATGTTCTGATACAGCAGTAGTAATGTCTTTTACACATCGTAACGATTCAGACCGATATCAAATGGAACGATCGTGTGAGGATCATGGTAAAGAAGGCGAATGGACGACTTAAGTTCGCAGGGAAAACTCTAGGAAAGCGTGGTTTATTTGCAAAGGATACAGTATGTAGGACGCCGCTGCGACCTGTTCCTTAGTACTGCTCGAGTGTTTGAGATCCGTACCAGGTAGGATTAAAGGAAGACATCGAACCAATTCCGATGTGGGCTGCTAGATTTGCTACCGGTAAGTTCGAAAAACAAGCAGGTGCTGCGGGAACTCGGATGGGAATCTCTGGAGGTAAGGCGACTTTCTTTTCGAGGAACACTATTGAGAAAATTTGGAGAACAACTGTTTGAAGCTGACTGAATTGATTCTACTGCAGCCAACAAATTTCGCGTAAGGACGTCGAAGATACGAGAAATTAGAGCTCGTGCGAAGGCATAAAGCCGGCCGGAGTGGCCGAGCTGTTCTAGGCGCTACAGTCTGGAACCGCGCGACCGCTACGGTCGCAGGTTCGAATCCTGCCTCGGGCATGGATGTGTGTGATGTCCTTAGGTTAGTTAGGTTTAAGTAGTTCTAAGTTCTAGGGGACTGATGACCTCAGACGTTATGTCCCATAGTGCTCAGAGCCAACTGAACCATTTTTGAAGGCATATAGACGGTCGTTTTCCCCTCGTTCTGTCTGCGAGTTGAACACTAGTAGTGGTACAGGGTACTCTCAGCCACATACCGTACGGTGCTTGCTAAGTATGTAGATGTAGGTGTAAATGCAGATGTAGATCTTGTTCAGAAACCTCACCCCATCGACCACAAATATAGAGAACAGAAACCAGCCTTAATTTGTAAGCTGTGTGTTGACATTAGTCAGAATCAACGCTTGAGCGAAATGGAACTCCACAGCATCCTGCTGTTTGGTTTGAGTGACGATGACGAATGTCGTCTCGCGATATTCGTTCTCCTCGAAGCCTCGAAAGGATACGTCCATAGTTATGCTGTACTCAGAACCGCGCATCGTCGTTAAAAAAAGATGTGTGTCCACTGTTGTCATTGTGCCGATCGATGTCGTGTCGGGGGACGCTACGACAGTCTTTCGCCATGCTGATGGACATCTGCAGAGGTCGTCGCACTGTCCGTGTGAGATCTTGTCTTGCTGGAAACGAGATAATTTCCCGACTCTGCGATGTCGTCGAATATCGAGAGCGACGCAAGGAGTATCGACCATCGCAGAGGTGCTGCGCAGCAAAGCGGCATCAGGAGGCGTCAGTGAGGTGCTAGGAAGAAGCCATCCCTGTCGTAGTTCCGAGGCGCCACTGCTGCGCCAGAGGCCAGGAGGGTAGTTCTGCTCGAGGTCAGATCCTGCCCCATTCCGGTAAGTTCCTGTCGGAGTAAAGAGCCCGTGTCAATGGTCGGGGAGTAAAGAGACTACCGTCTCCTGCGAACTGTGCCTTCCCGCCAACGTTGTCAGAACTGTGTCAACAAGTGTCTACGAACTTGTGTTTTCTAGTGACTGCAGTGAGCCACAGTACGGCGATTCCGAACTTGTAATAATTCGCCACTCAGTAATCGTGGTTCATTTACTGTGTTCTGAACCGCAAGTCTACGTGTGTAGTTTGCCGAGCAAAGATAAGTTTTTTTTTGTAACTGGTAAAGCCTTACTTAATATGAGTGTTCTAATTAACTGTATTATTGCTAGCCACCTCAGTTTCCCAGAAGCTGGACGCAACAGACTCAATCTACTTGACGTGGCTGTGCGATCCTATTCATTTGAATGCACAGTATGTCCGCCCTGTCGGACACTAATAGCGACAGATCACTGAAATCCTGCACAGTGTAGAGTACTGCTCTGCTGAACACATAGGTCTGACACTACTGGCCATTAAAACTGCTACACCACGAAAATGACGTGCTACAGAAGCGAAATTTAACCGACAGGAAGAAGATGCTGTGATATGCAAATGATTACCTTTTCAGAGCATTCACACGAGGATTGCGTTGGTGGTGACACCTACAACGTGCTGACATGAGAAAAGTTTCCAACCGATTTCTCATACACAAACAGCAGTTGACCGGCGTTGCCTGGGGAACGTTGTTGTGATGCCTCATGTAAGGAGGAGAAATGCGTACCATCACGTTTCCGACTTTGATAAAGGTCGAATTGTAGGCTATCATGATTGCGGTTAATCGTATCGCGACATTGCTGCTCGCGTTGGTCGGGATCTAATGACTGTAAGCAGAATATGGAATCGGTGAGTTCACGAGGGTAATACGAAACGCCGTCCTGGACCCCAACGGCCTCGTATCACTAGCAGTCGAGATGAGAGGCATCTTATCCGCATGGCTGTAACAGATCGTGCAGCCACGTCTCGATCTCTGAGTCAACAGATTGGGACGTTTGCAAGACAATAACCATCTGCACGAACAGTTGGACGACGTTTGCAGCAGCATGGACTATCAGCTCTGAGTCCATGGCTGCGGTTACCCTTGACGCTGCATCACAGACAGGAGCGCCTGCGATGGTGTACTCAACGACAAACCTGGGTGCACGAATGAGAGAACGTCATTTTTTCGGATGAATCCAGGTTCTGTTTACAGCATCATGATGGTCGCATTCGTGTTTGGCGACATCGCGGTGAACGCACATTGGCAGCGCGTATTCGTCATCGCCATACTGTCCTATCATCCAGCGTGATCTCATGGGGTGCCATTGGTTACAGGCCTCGGTCACCTCTTGTTCGCATTGACGGCACTTTGAACAGTGGACGTCACATTTGAGATGTGTTACGACCCGTGGCTCCACCCTTCATTCGATCCCTGCGAAACCCTACATTTCAACGGGATAATGGACGACCACATGTTGCAGGACATGTACGGGCCTTTCTGGATACAGAAAATGTTCGACTGCTACGCTGGCCAGCACATTTTCCAGATTTCTCAGCAATTCAAAACGTATGGTCAATGGTGGCCGAGCAACGGGCTCGTCACAATCCGCTGTTGATGAACCGTGGTATCGTGTTGAAGCTGCATCGGCAGCTGTACCTGTACACGCCATCCAAGCTCTGTTTGACTCAATGCCCAGACGTATCAAGGCCGTTATTACGGCCAGACGTGGTTTTTCTGTGTACTGATTTCACAGAATCTATGCACCCAAATTGCGTGAAAATGTAATCATTTGTTAGTTCTAGTATAATATATTTGTTTAATGAATAACCGTTTATCATCTGCATTTCTTCTTGGTGTAGCAATTTTAATGGCCAGTAGTGTATATTCGCGTGACAGTCATAGAAACCGGACCACGCGAGTAGCAGCGTCGTATAACAACAAATATCAGTATCGATAGGTCACAGCCCTACCACTAACCAATTCCGCAACGTGCAACTATTAATTTCTCCTCTTACACGATGCGTAACATGGTGAACTGAGAAACGACCAACATTCGAAAGCCATTTCTTAGTGAGAAACCCTCTGCCCAGTGCATCCTAGTGTACAGAATGTAGGTGGTATCACTTCCGCCTGCTTTTTTGCGGCTGCGCTGAAATGAAATTTTCTTTTCCGAGGAAGTAGAGCACTTCACGCCTGTTTCACGTTTGTTGTAAGGCGCGTTCGTACCGTTGCAATTGTAAAGGCCAGCAGTCTAGTGTCTGATGCTGTTCTGTTCCCGCCCGAGCACTCTCGCGACCTATCTGGTACCGACTCGATGATATCGCAGAACTGCCAACGCGGTGCTGAACGCATTACGTCGGGCTGTAAGCCGGTTACACAGTTCCCTGGACGTAATCCGCCGACCGATCCGTACGGATGACGCCGTACATGCTGGGCGGGAGGGGGAGAGGGAGGGGGCGAGGCGCCCACAGTTGTGTAGTAGGAGGGGCTGCTGAGGCGTGGAACGCTGGCCGCAGCTTCGCCGCCACTGGACCGCTAAACAAGGGCGCAGCCTCCCTGTGCTCGGAGCCTCTGCATCGGCGGGAGGAAGGCGTCTGCCGTGTTCTCGACACTGTCGATCAGAACTGATAGGACGCACAAGGCGCCGCTCGTAGGCGATAAACATATGGATGAAAGGATGGAGTTATCAGGGGATACCTCTGCGCCTTATAGAAATGAAATCTTGTTTCGCAGGATAGACAGGATGAGGTTATGGTTTTGGAGTTGGCCGTAATCAGTTCCTGTCAGTTGCACAAAACACACAAACTTTTATTTTCCTAAGAACCACTTCATTACACATTGCCTTAAAAGGCCCAAAATAAAACAATATGTCTGAATGCCTAGTTAAGAAAACTCGAGATACCTCCTGGGCTGAAGGCCCAAAACCACACCAAAAACAAGAAAGGCTGAAGGCCTGAACACACAAAAAATTGCATTAAAGAATATACGCAGCTGAAGGCCTTACTTAAAAAATATTTCACGTAAATACTCGGCTGAAGGCCACACAGAAGACATTGAACAGCTCAGGGCTTACGGCCTGGATAACAAGAATTTCAGATAGAGCAAATTGAAAAAAAAGTTTTAAACAAATCAGTATTCAAATTTTAATTTAAGACGGCTGAGGGCCTAATCTTAAAAATATTTCACATAACAGCTTGGCTGAAGACCATACACTGGGCACTGAAAAACTCAGGGCTTAAGTCCTGGATAACAAGAATTTCATCTACATCTACATATACATCTACATTTATACTCCGCAAGCCACCCAATTGTGTGTGGCGGAGGGCACTTTATGTGCCACTGTCATTACCTCCCATTCCTGTTCCAGTCGCGTATGGTTCGCTGGAAGAATGACTGCAGGAAAGCCTCCGTGCGCGCTCGAATCTCTCTAATTTTACATTCGTGACCTCCTCGAGAGATACAAGTATGGGGAAGTAATATATTCGATGCCTCATCCAGAAAATCACCCTCTCGAAACCTGGACAGCAAGCTACACCGCGATGTATTGCGCCTCTCTTGAAAAGTCTGCCACTTGAGTTTGCTAAACATCTCCGTAACGCTACCACGCTTACCAGATAACACTGTGACGAAACGCGCCGCTCTTCTTTGGATCTTCTCTATCTCCTCCGTCAACGCGACCTGGTACGGACCCACAATGATGAGAAGTACTCAAGTATCGGTCGAACGAGTGTTTTGTAAGCCACCTCCTTTGTTGATGGACTACATTTTCTAAGGACCCTCCCAATGAATCTCAACCTGGCACCCACCTTACCGACAATTAATTTTATGTGATCATTCCACTTTAAATCGTTCCGTACGCATACTCCCAGATATTTTACAGAAGTAACTGCTACCAGTGTTTGTTCCGCTATCATATAATCATACAATAAAGGATCCTTCTTTCTATCTATTCGCAAATACATAACATTTGTCTATGTTAAGGGTCAGTTGCCACTCCCTGCACCAAGTGCCTATCCGTTGCAGATCTTCCTGCATTTCTCTGCAATTTTCTAAAGCTGCAGCTTCTCTGTATACTACAGCATCAACCGCAAAAAGCCGCATGGAACTTCCGACTCTATCTACTAGGTCATTTATATATATTGTGAAAAGCAATGGTCCCATAACACTCCCCTATGGCACGCCAGAGGTTACTTTAACTTCTGTAGACGTCTCTCCATTGAGAACAACATGCTGTGTTCTGTTTACTAAAAGCTCTTCAATCCAGCCACACAGCTGGTCTGATATTCCGTAGGCTCTTACTTTGTTTATCAGGCGACAGTGTGGAACTGTATTGAACGCCTTCCGGAAGTCAAGGAAAATGGCATCTACCTGGGAGCCTGTATCTAATATTTTCTGGGTCTTATGAACAAATAAAGCGACTTGGGTCTCACACGATCGCTGTTTCCGGAATCCATGTTGATTCCTACAGAGTAGCTTCTGGGTTTCCAGAAATGACATGATACGCGAGCAAAAAACATATTCTAAAATTCTACAACAGATCGATGTCAGAGGTGTAGGCCTATAGTTTTGCGCATCTGCTCGACGACCCTTCTTGAAAACTGGAACTACCTGTGCTGTTTTCCAATCATTTGGAACCTTCCGTTCCTCTAGAGACTTGCGGTACACGGCTGTTAGAAGGGGTGCAATTTCTTTCGGATAGTCTGTGTAGAATCGAATTGGTATCCCGTCAGGCCCAGTGGACTTTCCTCTGTTGAGTGATTTCAGTTGTTTTTCTATTCCTTGGACACTTATTTCGATGTCAGCCATTTTTTTCGTTCGTGCGAGGATTTAGAGAAGGAACTGCGGTGCGGCCTTCCTCTGTGAAACAGCTTCAGAAAAAGGTGTTTAGCATTTCAGCTTTACGCGTGTTATCCTCTGTTTCAATGCCATTATCATCCCAGAGTGTCTGGATATGCTGTTTCGATCCACTTACTGATTTAACGTAAGACCAGAACTTCCTGGGATTTTCTGTCAAGTCGGTACATAGAATTTTACTTTCGAATTCACTGAACGCTTCACGCATAGCCCTCCTTACGCTAACTTTGACATCGTGTATCTTCTGTTTGTCTGAGAGGTTTTGGCTGCGTTTAAATTTTCAGTGAAGCTAGCTTTGCTTTCGCAGTAGTTTCCTAACTTTGTTGTTGAACCATGGTGGGTTTTTCCCGTCCCTCACAGTTTTACTCGGCAGGTACCTGTCTAGAACGCATTTTAGGATTGCTTTGAAGTTTTCCATAAACGTTCAACATTGTCAGCGTCGGAACAGAAATTTTCGTTTTGATCTGTTAGGTAGTCTGAAATCTGCCTCCTATTACTCTTGCTAAACAGATAAACCTTCCACCCATTTTTTATATTCCTATTTACTTCCATATTCAGGGATGCTGCAACGGCTTTATGATCACTGATTCCCTGTTCTGCGCTTACAGAGTCGAAAAGTAGTTTTTAAACAAATCAGTCTTCAAATTTTAATTTAAGTCGGCTGTAGGCCTTATTTTAAAATGAAAACAAACTAAATTAATGGACAGCTCAAGGCCTCGCACAGTACTTCAGACTAAAATGAAAATCACAATCTAAAACCAACAGAACAGTGGTGCTCAGAAGTGTTCCAAGGGTCGGCCTGAGGAGGCAGCTCTAACGTAAGGTGAGGTGAGAAAGGCAGCCAACAGTAAGGTTAAATAATCTGGTGGCAACCCGACCCAGTGACGGCTGAACGACCGACCAACATCCTAATCAATTCCACCCGACAAACGGCACGACATCGGAAAGCATCAGCCGAGGATGAAGATACCAGCAGCAGTATGTCTTCAAAATTGGCGTCTAAAAACAGCCAAGGCACACTAACCACTCCAAGGAAAAAAGAAATGAACAAACAACTAAAAGGCTGCCGAACTACACCGTGCCGTACAGCATCAACACGGCGAGGAAAGACACACTGGCGCCAAACTATGCTAACGACCAGGGCAGGTGTAAGTGGGCTGTATAGGTTTTTTTATTGGTAACGCCACGTAGCGCTCTGTATGAAAATCAATGGCTGTGCTGTGTGCAGTCTGTGGCAGGTTTGCATTGTTGTTGTCTATTGTAGTGTTGGGCAGTTGGCTGTTAACAGCGCGTAGCGTTGCGCAGTTGGAGGTGAGCCGCCAGCAGTGGTGGATGTGGGGAAGTGAGATGGCGAATTTTTGAGAGCGGATGATCTGGACGTGTGTCCATCAGAAACAGTACATTTGTAAGAATGAATGTCTTGAACTGCTATATATATTATGACTTTTGAACACTATTAAGGTAAATACATTGTTTGTTCTGTATCAAAATCTTTCATTTGCTAACTATGCCTATCAGTAGTTAGTGCCTTCAGTAGTTTGAATCTTTTATTTAACTAGCAGTATTGGCGCTAGCTGTATTGCACTAGTTTGAGTAACGAAGACTTTTGTGAGGTAAGTGATTTGTGAAACGTATAGGTTAATTTAGTCAGGGCCATTCTCTTGTAGGGACTATTGAAAGTCAGGTTGCGTTGCGCTAAAAAATATTGTGTGTCAGTTTAAGCACAGTCACGTATAAATTTTTCTAAGGGGGCGTTTCACAGGTAAGCAGAACGTTAGCGGCTACAAGGCAGAAAATACTGCTGGTGCACTTCACTGATAAGTAACAACCAATTTGTGACAACGTAGGCTTTCCCGGCGAAATAAGTCTTGAAAGTCTCTTCGGGTTTGCTGCCGGATCCTAAAATCAACTTGACTCGATATTTCGGCGATCCAACTGTTCGCCATCTTCAGGAAATGCTGCTTCTGCTGATGAGTCCCGCTGAGAACTGACGCAAGATCGCAATTCGACGTCCTATATACGCCACCGTTCAGTACACGGCGCACGCGCCGCCCGTCACGGTTTCTGGCTTCCAAAACAGGGAGGTGGCGCCGCCCTTAGTGAAACACTGCTGGCAACGATATATCGCAGACAGCTTAACCCAAGAACTTGAGCATTTGATGACTGTTTTTAAGGAAAATGGATTCACCGAGAAACAGATTCGTCGGGCTATGGAATTTGGACCGTCTCCGGAGGTGTTCGAAGAGGAACATAGATCTGTGGCCTTTCTTCCTTATGCTGGAGGCTTATCGTTTAAGATTGGACGAATTTTAAGGAGTTTCAACATCAAGAGTGTGTTCCGTCCACCCTCTAATATTAGGCCTCTGCTCGGCTCTGTGAAGGATGATTTGGGGCTTAGGAAACCCGGGGTGTACAAAATCCCGTGTCAATGTGGGAAAGCTTACGTTGGCCGTTCTATTCGCACAGTGAATGACAGGTGTGTGGAACATCGCCGTCACACGAGGCTACAACAGCCGGAAAAATCGGCCGTAGCAGAACACTGCCTAAATGAGGGATACAAAATGAAATTTGAGGAAACTGTCGTAATTGACAACATTCCGGTTTTTGGAATAGTGTGTATAAAGAGGCGATTGAAATTAGGTTGGCTGATAATTTAATCAACAGGGACAATGGGTTTCCTCTTAGCAAAACGTGGAATCCTGTATTATCTCGCATCAAAACTGAACGGTCTTCGATGCGGCCTTGATTGCGATAAATCGTTGCCAGCAGTGTTTCACTAAGGGCGGCGCCACCTCCCTGTTTTGGAAGCCAGAAACCGTGACGGGCGGCGCGTGCGCCGTGTACTGAACGGTGGCGTATATAGGACGTCGAATTGCAATCTTGCGTCAGTTCTCAGCGGGACTCATCAGCAGAAGCAGCATTTCCTGAAGATGGCGAACAGTTGGATCGCCGAAATATCGAGTCAAGTTGATTTTAGGATCCGGCATCAAACCCGAAGAGACTTTCAAAACAACCAATTTAATAGTTGAAGACCGTACAGGAAGACGGCTGCAAAATTTCACCGACTCCAACACACCATACACGTTGCTGCTAGCCAGAACAGCCCAAGAAGAAACAACTGGCAATGAACGAAGAGATGTCACAGCAGTTGAGGTTTCATAACAGGTTAACTGATCACTTAGCTTTACTGTCCAGGTTCGGTGGGCGACGAACTTTGTAGCTCTCGCAGCTAGTGCCTCACAATCTGACTGCATGTGCACGCTGCCAGCGGTCCCGGCCTGTCGTCAAGCTGCGGAGACTTCCTCGCTACTCTGTCCCAACTGACCGACTGCCATACACACCACCATACAGAATTATAGCGGTCACACTAAAGATGGTACAGCAGAACTAGTATCGATAAACGCTGCTGCTGCCACTGATGGAGGCAAGTCCGCAACTCATTGTGGTAGTGACTCAGCGAGAAATAAGAAGCCACGCGATTGTGACAAAATACCAAAGAACAAACGGCATCAACGCGAGCTGGCAACGGTGAAACTACTCTCTATACTCTACACTACTATATAAAGAAAAATCGTTCTTTGATGTTTTGCGTTTCTAGCATTTGTAGACTTAGAGAAAGCTTTTGACAATGTTGACTGGAATACTCTGTTTCAAATTCTAAAGGTGGCAGGGGTAAAATACAGGGAGCGAAAGGCTATTTACAATTTGTACAGAAACCAGATGGCAGTTATAAGAGTCGAGGGACATGAAAGGGAAGCAGTGGTTGGGAAGGGAGTAAGACAGGGTTGTAGCCTCTCCCCGATGTTATTCAATCTGTATATTGAGCAAGCAGTAAAGGAAACAAGAAAAATTCGGAGAAGGTATTAAAATCCATGGAGAAGAAATAAAAACTTTGAGGTTCGCTGATGACATTGTAATTCTGTCAGAGACAGCAAAGGACTTGGAAGAGCAGTTGAACGGAATGGATGGTGTCTTGAAGGGAGGATATAAGATGAACATCAACAAAAGCAAAACGAGGATAATGGAATGTAGTCGAATTAAGTCGGGTGATGTTGAGGGTATTAGATTAGGAAATGAGACACTTAAAGTAGTAAAGGAGTTTTGCTATTTGGGGAGCAAAATAACTGATGATGGTCGAAGTAGAGAGGATGGAAAATGTAGACTGGAAATGGCAAGAAAAGCGTTTCTGAAGAAGAGAAATTTGTTAACGTCGAGTATAGATTTAAGTGTCAGGAAGTCATTTCTGAAAGTATTTGTATGGAGTGTAGCCATGTATGGAAGTGAAACCTGGACGGTAAATAGTTTGGACAAGAAGATGATAGAAGCTTTCGAAATGTAGTGCTACAGAAGAATGCTGAAGATTAGATGGGTAGATCACATAACTAATGAGGAAGTATTGAATAGGATTGGGGAGAAGAGAAGTTTGTGGTACAACTTGACCAGAAGAAGGGATCGGCTGGTAGGACATGTTCTGAGGCGTCAAGGGATCACCAATTTAGTATTGGAGGGCAGCTTGGAGGGTAAAAATCGTAGGGGGAGACCAAGAGATGAATACACTAAGCAGATTCAGAAGGATGTAGGTTGCAGTAGGTACTGGGAGATGAAGAAGCTTGCACAGGATAGAGTAGCATGGAGAGCTGCATCAAACCAGTCTCAGGACTGAAGACCACAACAACAACAAATGTTTTGCGTGTGTATGTGTTTTTTTTTGTGTGCGAGTGTGTGTCCAGTCACATTTATCAAAAGCTTGAATATCCACCAGAATCACTGCAGACCGTTACAAAGCATGCAGGAAGAGAGTCAGTGAAGTTGTTGATGGTAACGACAAGGATGTGGAGCCATGGCGACTTATGTGACATGGTCAGCTGTGCTAGGTTTCTCAGTTGAAGATCCATGGCGCGAAGATCCCAATCGTGGTAGTGCCACACATTCTCGACTCCGTTTAAATCCGAGGAGTTTGGTGGCCAGGAGAGCACGATAAAATCATCCTGGTGCTCTTGAAACAACACACGCACACTGAAAGCTTTGTGGCTCGTTGCATGGTCCTGCTGATAAACGGCTATCATGCCGAGGAAAAACAAGCTGTATGTAGGTGTTGATATAATTCCCAAGGACTGATGCATACTTGTGTTGATCCATTATGGCTTCCACGATGACGAAATCACCCAGGGAATCCCACGAATACATTCCCCAGACCATAACGCTCTGACGTTGGTTGTAGGGCTCTTGCTTTCATAGCTTTCACACCGTACACGCCAACGGAGCATGAAAGCGATTCAACCGAAAGGCCACCTGTCACCTGTCTGTGGATGTCCAGTCGCGGCACTGGCATGAAAATTCCAGCCTTCGTCGCTGATGGACAGCAGTGGGCATGGGTGCACGGACCAGGCATTTGCTCCAGAGTCCTAAACACAGCAACGTTCGCTTATTGGTCGTTGAGGAGAGACTGTTCGTAGACCCTCGTTCATCTTGTTGTTCGATATTTGCACGGGTTTTCAACTGTACACGTCTCAGTCCTGTTGTGTATGGCCCGCGGTGTACCGTAGCTACCTCGGCGCCAGTTATGGATAGCGCCATTTTGCTATCCACGGTATACTTTAACCACAGCAGCACGTCATCGGTTTACGAACTTAGCCGTTTCGGAAATGATTGGCCCGAAAGCCAATGAGCAAGTGTAGTGGGACGCGAAACTGAAGCGCCACCCATCCACCAGTGTCAGCCCAGTTTGAGGGGGATATAAGTTTAATTTAGTTTTGTTTATGTATTTTTGTAATATTTCTAATGGTTGTGAAATGTCTAAAGTTTTTGTATTTATTTTTTATGTTTCATGTACGGAGAGGGCGGCGCAACGAACGGAGACAGCATCTTCGCTGCCGGGACCAGAGAGAAAATTGCTGGCCACTATACGTCGCGGGTCGACAGCTAAAGAGCAACAGAAGATTCTGAAACCGAGTTGTTGCGTCGTGCTTCTAAAAATTGAAAATGAATAATTTGTAATGTTTTGTACAACAATGATATCATAGGAACTTTAATCTTATTGAAAATGTTAGTCCTATCTTGTCAAGGCTCAGGTTCACGTCTGTATGTAGGAAGATAATAAACTAGTGGATGCTACTAAAGTTGAAATACGTGTTCCGAGGATTTATTTATGAAGAATTATGTGAATGAATTAATAATATATTTGACAAGATTATTGAATTTTGACAGCGTTCATCGCGACTTTGAATCTAAAGTTTATTCAATGTGGTTCTAATATCGATTAAATCAGGGGGCCCGCATCTCGTGGTCGTGCGGTAGCGTTCTCGCTTCCCACGCCCGGGTTCCCGGGTTCGATTCCCGGCGGGGTCAGGGATTTTCTCTGCCTCGTGATGGCTGGGTGTTGTGTGCTGTCCTTAGGTTAGTTCGGTTTAAATAGTTCTAAGTTCTAGGGGACTGATGACCATAGATGTTAAGTCCCATAGTGCTCAGAGCCATTTGAACCATTTGATTAAATCAGATAACGTGTATCAATATAATTTCTGAGGAGAAACAAACGACATCTAAAATTGAAAAAGTTTACGCAAACCAATTGGTCCGAGTGACGTAATTCTGCGCATACGACTCAAATGATGTTTTACAGTTTCGTTCAAGAACCATTCTGAGGCAATTTAAAAAGAATATAAATAATTTTGAAGTGGCTTGTAACTGACGTAGGTGACAAAGTCTACACATGGTCATATGTCGAAAGAAAATCATTTATAAGAAACTTACGTCGCTACACTACACAAGCCCTTATTGACATTCGATAAATCGCACCGTTTCCGCATTACGACAACGACTGCACTATTTTTGCGTCCCTGCAACACACCTTATATGCCCTCCACGGCTAGTGCTGCCAACTGCGATCTGTGACTGGTGGTTGCACAATGACGTCGAGGCACACAATGGGAAGCCGCAGACAACGGGCGCTCGCAGACACCGCGACGCCGCCACCAGCGGCCAGACAACTGTACGTCTTACAAGGAGACGGCACGACCGTGGGGTCCGGGATTTGTCCGAAATTTTGTGTGGTGAAAGAGGACCTCTAACACCTCACGTGGTTAAAATATTAGGACGCATTACCCGGAAAATCGCGGGAAAAATCGATCCAAAGTTTCTTAGGTGCCATATGAGTGTAAAATGTTAATTCATTGCCGAGCCACCGTCCGGACTAGCTGTCGCCGGCACGGTAGCTCAGCTTGTTCGGTCAGAGAGTTAGCAGCCCTCTGTAATAAAAAAAAAAACTGAGTTAACCGATCACAGACGAACTAAAACGGATGTCTTACGACGGCCGCCCCGAGCCCGTACTGCAACGTAACCTTCCAGTACTGGTGGTGGTAAAAGTCCACCTAGTAGGTAGATTACCGTCGCTTTGACACGTCCTACCGCTCCTGCAAGCTACTGTCTGTAGTAAATGGTTTCTTACATTCGTGTGGTCCACGAAATTACTGGCCCCTGCGAGTTATTGCTGGGTATTAATAATTTCTAGCGGAAGGTTTTAACGAAGCGCTAGAAATTTGAACGCAACGGATAACGCACTTTGTTGAACCACTACAGAAGGCATCTATACGGGGCTTAATAGGCAGTATATAGCTTTTATTTGCTTTCATGGCTCAGAATTCGACTGTGGTACTGACTGCCACCTATTCTTTATGATGGAAGGAGTAAATAATCACTCTATGGTAGAGATTAATTGATATTTATTCAGTACCGATGGTATTTCAACAACTAGTCGTGTTTCTCTTGCAATGTACATCATAAAAACAGGTCTCTAGTTAACACGGTTTAGTTTCGCCACGTAATTATGGAATGGGACAGAGGAGCGCAGACCTGGCTTCAGTGTAATTCTATACAACCGCACAATTATACCTAAACCCTCAGTTATTACATTCAGTTGCTATAGATTACTCAGAACAAGTTCCGCAAAGACAATACAAGCAAAACTAGGTCAGGGTGGAAGAGTACTTCGCAAATCTTTATCAAATCAGTGGGCATTAAAACCTGATACTTTTCCTAGTGGCACCAGTATTTTATTTAACGCACAACATCGCCAACAAATCAACTCGTTATGGGTGTGCACAAGAATGCTGTTCAACCCACATGGCCAAGTTTCAGTAGCCAATAGAAACCCAGAAAAATATGGGCACACACGATTATTCCTTCCCTATTTTACACTCGCTCACTATCGTATGATTATTCATCGTGTACAATATACACTCCTGGAAATGGAAAAAAGAACACATTGACACCGGTGTGTCAGACCCACCATACTTGCTCCGGACACTGCGAGAGGGCTGTACAAGCAATGATCACACGCACGGCACAGCGGACACACCAGGAACCGCGGTGTTGGCCGTCGAATGGCGCTAGCTGCGCAGCATTTGTGCACCGCCGCCGTCAGTGTCAGCCAGTTTGCCGTGCCATACGGAGCTCCATCGCAGTCTTTAACACTGGTAGCATGCCGCGACAGCGTGGACGTGAACCGTATGTGCAGTTGACGGACTTTGAGCGAGGGCGTATAGTGGGCATGCGGGAGGCCGGGTGGACGTACCGCCGAATTGCTCAACACGTGGGGCGTGAGGTCTCCACAGTACATCGATGTTGTCGCCAGTGGTCGGCGGAAGGTGCACGTGCCCGTCGACCTGGGACCGGACCGCAGCGACGCACGGATGCACGCCAAGACCGTAGGATCCTACACAGTGCCATAGGGGACCGCACCGCCACTTCCCAGCAAATTAGGGACACTGTTGCTCCTGGGGTATCGGCGAGGACCATTCGCAACCGTCTCCATGAAGCTGGGCTACGGTCCCGCACACCGTTAGGCCGTCTTCCGCTCACGCCCCAACATCGTGCAGCCCGCCTCCAGTGGTGTCGCGACAGGCGTGAATGGAGGGACGAATGGAGACGTGTCGTCTTCAGCGATGAGAGTCGCTTCTGCCTTGGTGCCAATGATGGTCGTATGCGTGTTTGGCGCCGTGCAGGTGAGCGCCACAATCAGGACTGCATACGACCGAGGCACACAGGGCCAACACCCGGCATCATGGTGTGGGGAGCGATCTCCTACACTGGCCGTACACCACTGGTGATCGTCGAGGGGACACTGAATAGTGCACGGTACATCCAAACCGTCATCGAACCCATCGTTCTACCATTCCTAGACCGGCAAGGGAACTTGCTGTTCCAACAGGACAATGCACGTCCGCATGTAGCCCGTGCCACCCAACGTGCTCTAGAAGGTGTAAGTCAACTACCCTGGCCAGCAAGATCTCCGGATCTGTCCCCCATTGAGCATGTTTGGGACTGGATGAAGCGTCGTCTCACGCGGTCTGCACGTCCAGCACGAACGCTGGTCCAGCTGAGGCGCCAGGTGGAAATGGCGTGGCAAGCCGTTCCACAGGACTACATCCAGCATCTCTACGATCGTCTCCATGGGAGAATAGCAGCCTGCATTGCTGCGAAAGGTGGATATACACTGTACTAATGCCGACATTGTGCATGCTCTGTTGCCTGTGTTTATGTGCCTGTGGTTCTGTCAGTGTGATCATGTGATGTATCTGACCCCAGGAATGTGTCAATAAAGTTTCCCCTTCCTGGGACAATGAATTCACGGTGTTCTTATTTCAATTTCCAGGAGTGTATTTTCAGACTGAAACTACAATTTATCAACGCGGCGGTTGCTCCAACCGACCACGTGGCCCGAAAGCAAGTTCACAAAGAAAACATATGGAAAATAAATAAAAACCCCCAAAATATTATTGTAAATGGAAGAGCAGATTAAAATACATTTAATGAGTGAATTTCCGTTAAGCACGGAGCAATAACGTGACCGTGAGCTTAAGGTACATGGTCCGTTGCCTGAACAAGGCACTAACGCAAGGTCTACTGAAATTCGAGTAAATTAAGAAAATCAATTCCCTTACGGGGTTCAGTGGTAATTTCGCGCCTGATTTCAACATCTGAACTTCATTACAGAGCAGATTTCAGGCAATCTAATACCTGTGTTAACATTACCAAAACGAGAGCTGCGTCTCCATGTCTGTCCAGCACCACGACCCAGGAACAAGTGCTCTTCCAACCGAATTCGCCTGACCGTTCCGCTTACAAACGTGGTGGGGTTGGCGCGCCAACCTGACAGAGCCACTACGCGCGCCTACGTGTCATCTTTGCCCTGACCTGCAAACTTGGTCTCTGCTAAACTTGTTCACGCTTGGGGGGTTGGTACTACCCTACCCCAGAACGACCATTCATGCAGTGCTACAATCTGTGCCTAAAGCTTTCTGCTAGTTCACACACTCACTCATTAATACAGTCCAGGCCGCACAAAGGAAAGGAAAATGGGAAACGTGGTACACAACAGAAAAAAGTTCAATAAATAACACTGTTTAGTCCATTCTCTCGTTTTGGACACCAGCTGAGGTATTACCTGCAAGAGAAGAAACTCTTGCTAATAATTTCTGCGTGCTATCAATTTATTAAAACATTGGAACGGTACAACAAGTTCCGTTTCAATACAACGAACGAACACGAACAAAACGAGAATTTAAAAAAAAATAAGAAGGTGTTTAGGCCTCGGAGTCTTAGGCCAGAGGTGTCGGGTTCGATTCCTCCTCCGGCGCTTTTTCTTCATCTGTTTCATTTTCTTTTGTTATTCCACCAATTATTCAAAAAGTTTCCCAAACCTACATTATCTTTAACAAATTAGTTACATTATTGAATAAAAATTATTTTCTTTTTGTCCAACAACACAATTCATGGCGGTGGGTTTTCCATTTCTAATTGTAAATTATATGAGGGGAAACATTGGGTTTTTAATCAAAATAGCAAAGTCGATTGGGAAACATTTAGTTTTTATACATACAATAATTATACAGAAGAACCACAGTGGTAATTATTGTAAAAACAAACAAAGCAATAATTTTTGCGACATTTTGTGCAACATATAAAGGTGGATTTTTTTTTTCAATCACAGGGCGTTTGCAATAAATCTGTACAAAAACATGCCCTATTAACGTTTACGAAAATATTTGGAGTTTTTGATAATATTGAGGCAAGCCAGGCATATTTAATGATGTCTCGGAATATTGGTGACGATAATTGACGGTGAATTATAGAATGAATGTTTGTACAGTCTTCCCGGGAATTAATTTCACGATTCTTCTGTAACATTGCGCTGCAATTTTGCAAGCAACAGAAGGAAAAAAAAGGTGCCAGAGGAGGAATCGAACCCGAGACCTCTGGCGTAAGGGTCCGAGCGCTAACCATGTAGACGCTGGCTCGACAATGAACTAACATTTTATACTCATAAGGCACCTAAGAAACTTTGGATTGATTTTTCCCGTGATTATCCGAGTAGTGCGGCCAAATATTTTAACCGCATGAGGTGTTAGGGGTCCTCTTTCACCACACAAAATTTCGAACAAATCCCGGACTCCACGGTCGTGCCGTCCCCTTGTTAAATGTGATTTGCCTTCTACACTCCTGGAAATTGAAATAAGAACACCGTGAATTCATTGTCCCAGGAAGGGGAAACTTTATTGACACATTCCTGGGGTCAGATACATCACATGATCACACTGACAGAACCACAGGCACATAGACACAGGCAACAGAGCATGCACAATGTCGACACTAGTACAGTGTATATCCACATTTCGCAGCAATGCAGGCTGCTATTCTCCCATGGAGACGATCGTAGAGATGCTGAATGAAGTCCTGTGGAACGGCTTGCCATGCCATTTCCACCTGGCGCGTCAGTTGGACCAGCGTTCGTGCTGGACGTGCAGACCGCGTGAGACGACGCTTCATCCAGTCCCAAACATGCTCAATGGGGGACAGATCCGGAGATCTTGCTGGCCAGGGTAGTTGACTTACACCTTCTAGAGCACGTTGGGTGGCACGGGCTACATGCGGACGTGCATTGTCCTGTTGGAACAGCAAGTTCCCTTGCCGGTCTAGGAATGGTAGAACGATGGGTTCGATGACGGTTTGGATGTACCGTGCACTATTCAGTGTCCCCTCGACGATCACCAGTGGTGTACGGCCAGTGTAGGAGATCGCTCCCCACACCATGATGCCGGGTGTTGGCCCTGTGTGCCTCGGTCGTATGCAGTCCTGATTGTGGCGCTCACCTGCACGGCGCCAAACACGCATACGACCATCATTGGCACCAAGGCAGAAGCGACTCCCATCGCTGAAGACGACACGTCTCCATTCGTCCCTCCATTCACGCCTGTCGCGACACCACTGGAGGCGGGCTGCACGATGTTGGGGCGTGAGCGGAAGACGGCCTAACCGTGTGCGGGACCGTAGCCCAGCTTCATGGAGACGGTTGCGAATGGTCCGCGCCGATACCCCAGGAGCAACAGTGTCCCTAATTTGCTGGGAAGTGGCGGTGCGGTCCCCTACGGCACTGCGTAGGATCCTACGGTCTTGGCGTGCATCCGTGCGTCGCTGCGGTCCGGTCCCAGGTCGACGGACACGTGCACCTTCCGCCGACCACTGGCGACAACATCGATGTACTGTGGAGACCTCACGCCCCACGTGTTGAGCAATTCGGCGTTACGTCCACCCGGCCTCCAGCATGCCCACTATACGCCCTCGCTCAAAGTCCGTCAACTGCACATACGGTTCACGTCCACGCTGTCGCGGCATGCTACCAGTGTTAAAGACTGCGATGGAGCTCCGTGTGCCACGGCAAACTGGCTGACACTGACGGCGGCGGTGCACAAATGCTGCGAAGCTAGCGCCATTCGACGGCCAACACCGCGGTTCCTGGTGTGTCCGCTGTGCCGTGCGTGTGATCATTGCTTGTACAGCCCTCTCGCAGTGTCCGGAGCAAGTATGGTGGGTCTGACACACCGGTGTCAATGTGTTCTTTTTTCCATTTCCAGGAGTGTATTTAGCGTGTGGAATAAATGAATAAAACACTGTGTAATGGGACGCCGTCCTCTAGCATTACCGTTTCTTTTATAGATATAACCGATACCATTTATACTACCGATTCTTGTATAGGTGAACATTATCTCAGTTGTTTAAGTAAAAGAAATTCATATGATATTGTATAAAATATGTTATAATTCAGGCAAAAATGTATAAAAAGAAATTAATTTGGCAGTAATATGTATGTACAGTGAAAATTACTCTTCCTTTGAAAATATTTGAAATTACGGAATTTCTGGTATGCTTAAAAGCCCTGTTATTAATTGCACAATCTGACGATAGTTATAAAATTTATTTCTGGACTCATTTACAAAATAATGATATATTTTAGCGAAGATTCTTCTCTTGTCAGGAAAATTAGTAAGCTCTTTTGTTTTGTAATCTCTTTGGAATATTGTTAATACCGCAGAATGTTAGTAGTAGTAGTGTGTATGCCTCTGATGGAGACAGACGTATTTGTTTTTTTTATGATCGTCACTAACAATGCAATGGGGAATATTAAGTGGAAGTTGTAAGGACGGTGTGATATTTAATAATGTGACAAAGAATAAAATTCAAGAAATGTACAGGCAAATCTTCATAAGTTATTTAGTCACCAGGAACCAACAACGTTAAATTAAAATTTCAGTCGCAATAACGTACCCCTAGATACAAGACTTGGAGCCAACAGCAAGGAGAGAAAGTAAAAAGTTTTTCTTTTGTGATCTTACGCCTCTTGAAGCTTTTGAAACTAATAAATACACTAATAAAAGTTTAATAGTGATGTTTGGGAGGCTAAGATTACAACTGGCATTGCGCAATTTCTATCGGTAATACCCAAATTATTTACACACACAGTCAGTAGTGAATAAGATCTTTAGTGGTCTACAATTTCACTTTCGTCTCTTTTAATTCTGGTGAACCTCCTTCTCTTGCGTTCTGCGTTGCGAAATTCCTTAGGACTCCGTAACTAAATTTTGCATTCAGACTGCGTTTAATCACACGTGGCTGACATTTGATGTACAAGTAGTTTATTTCAGGGCATAAAACCAGGGGCATAATATTATATGAACTCCCGGGTTAAAGTAATTAAAGAAGTGTGCGCTTTCAGCCTCTTTTCCTTCTGATCCCCACAGCCGTCCACCACCCTACCGTTTCTTAACTTATACTCTCAACACCAAAAAACGTGACAGGAAGTCGTGCAGTGGGGGAAGCCTCATAAATCAAAACTCCGCCGACGACGCTAACACCGGAGAAGCCAGAATGTCACCCTGCACGGAAAAAAACTGCCTTGCCCTCCCCTAATTGCCTGAAGTCCCGCAGCGTGAAAGGTAAAAACCAATCAGCGTTTCTTTAGACATCGCTGGGGTCGAGTCGTCGAATGTTGTGACAAACGAGGGAATCCTTGCAACGGAGCAGAAGTGGATTTCTTTATGAGTTCCCGCGGCACGTGGCTGTCACGCCGCGCCGTTAGCGTGCGAGATCGTGGACAAAACAAGCACCCCACAAAGCAGGCGAGGGAGCAATCGAGTTTCCAAGTACTACAAGTGCGGCTTGTTTCAAGAAATTGGAAGCTGTCGATTATAAATTCGAGAGCTCGTCACAAACTGTCGTCGCAAACAAGTTCCTTTTGTGTTTCCTACTCACGCATTTCGCTATACAGCATCTTCAGGTTGTAATGGTCGCCTGGTCGTAGATATTGCTAATTGCTATAATCGCACTATTTCACTCCCATTTACGGAGCTTGTTAGCACTTGATGTTAGGTTGGCGCCATTAAAATGCATTGTGTTGTGGTAATCGCTGCTACTTGCTGGATCGCTGCTGTCTCTCGATGCTGATGCTGGCTCTACATCTGGTTGTCTAGGGTTAAAAACATGAGGTCCCGTGTTTTTTATGTGCTTTTGATGATAAAGAACGAGCAAAACCAACAAATATGTAAACTTTAAATATTTATTACTCCGGTGGCCATCTTAATTCCACTGTCCACCAAAGACCATGACACAACACAAAGTAGTACTTTCTTTACATGTTCTTTGCATTGTTTATCCACCTCAAACAATAACACACAAACACACTTTACCAAAGTGACATTCCGACTGCCTTCCGACCGTTCTTCCTGCTTGTATTTATAACATTGTCAAAGAACTACTAAAAAGAGATATAGTTTACAAGTCACATGTACATCTGTTATCATAATTTGTGCAGAAAAGTTATTAATTTGCATCGAGTGACATAATTTAACATGTTATTAAAATGACAGACAGATTTGTTGACTTGACAGAATAATTCTTTGTTACAAAAAGGCCATTTTTTAGAAGTTTGTCAATTGACTTCTCTAATTTGCATAAATAAGTAAATAACATGAATTATTAAGAATTACATTGGTTTTCGTCTAAAATAGGATTGCTTACGTGAATACTGAGTGAAAACGCTCCTAGTGAACAAATAGGTTTCACTGGGTGATTTTTATTTAAGGAGATCCAAAATACCTAAGTTGGCCACTATTTTTAGTACTTCATATTAATTATTTAAGATGAACTTAGTGTTTTTACATGATGACATTTGCTGTATCAGTGATCAAATGATATTAACT
Source organism: Schistocerca cancellata (assembly GCF_023864275.1). NCBI lineage: Eukaryota > Metazoa > Arthropoda > Insecta > Orthoptera > Acrididae > Schistocerca > Schistocerca cancellata. The sequence continues at coordinate 493,503,446 of NC_064634.1, forward strand.
TTTGTGTGGGTCAGTTACTCAGTATAATTTAATGGGTTGACTGTTTATGGAGACATGCTATGCAATCATTGTTAACATACACAATAACTTTTCTATAATCATAAATACTCGTTAAACTGGTTGAATTTGGAGGGTATCGCATACTTCGGTACAGCAAAGCCTTTAATATGTTCCGTTACAAGGTCTTCGTACAAGAAGGATCTCAAGTCCAAAGTAATTAAACTGCCGTTAAGTCAACAAACCGTGAGCAAACAGGATATGGTCATCGTTTTACTCAGAAAAAGACCATCCTGTTTCATGATAGATAGCCAGTAGTTAAGTAAAATGTGATACTATACGAGGGCTGTCCAGAAAGTAAATTCCGATTGATCGAGAAATGGAAACCACAATGAAAATCAGAAATGTTTTATTTGTAACACTTATCAACACTTTCCAGCTACTTCTCTACGTAGTCGCCGTTCTGACTTAGACATTTTCGTAGCATTGTACCAACTTTCCAATATCCTCATCATAGAAGGAAGCCGCCGGTGCTTTCCGCCAATTCTCTACGCTGGCCTACAGCTCGTTGTCTGTGCCAAACTGTTGTCTTCATAGCCAGCGTTTCATGTGAGCAAAGATGAAACTCAGAGGGAGACAATTACGGGCTGTATTGTCGGTAATCAAACACATCCCATTGAAAAGAATGCAGAAGCATCTTCATTGCCCTTGCAGAATGTGGCTGAGAATTGTCTTGAAGAAGAAACCGCACGACAGTTATGTAATGTCTCTGCATAGCTTCAGGCGAAATTTCTCACCAGGCCCTCGTACTTGGCGGGAGACGCTATTTTCTAGACATCTTTACGCGCTCACTGTGAGCTTAGAAATGAGAAGAGCGACGTGATGGTATCTAGGGTCATACTAGAGACATTGCCCAACTCATCTGTGTAAAGCTTTATCGGATTTTCATTGTCGTTTCCATTTCACGACCGATCGAAACTTACTTTCTGGACACCCCTCGTACATACAGTCTCGTTGGTAAAATGTTCAGCGTCTATAAACAGTAGAGATAAGGGGCGAAATTTTTCCGGACTACAACAACAGTTATCTTTGCATTACTACACGGTCCATAAACATCAATGCGACCACCGCCTATCTTCGACTACAACGTGGAATGACCACTCACAGACGGCACCACTGGCACTGGAGGCTATAAACAGCGTGTCGGGGGACGGGGAAAGCAGTGCAGACGTTGTTGTAACGTGGAACCAGAGCGGTTTGTCTGCCATCTAAAAGGGCAAGGTCTTTGGCTTTCGGGCCAAGGGAGGATGAATCCCCGCTCAGGCTACGTTTGTTGACTGTTGGCGTACTGCTGTGATTAACCCTTAACGTACCAGATGCGGTCCTACAGACCGCTAGCGTTTATTGTTACTCTGTTGCTAATGTATAGGGGTGGGTTAGGGGATTGCAGCATTATCTGGTTGTTATTTCACTTTAATGAGACTTGAACTGTAGTATTGCTGCTTCTTTAGTGCTAGCGGTCTCTGAGATTCAGCAGCCAAGTCTTCATCTAATGTTCATGTTACGGACTCTCAGTTCGATCATACTGTTTTAAAATGATTTTAGGACAGTTTAGGAAGTGATATTGGATTAGATAGTGACAACGAAGTTGGAAGTAAAAAAATGGTTCAAATGGCTCTGAGCACTATGACTTAACTTCTGAGGTCATCAGTCGCCTAGAACTTAGAACTAATTAAACCTAACCTAAGGACATCACACACATTCATGCCCGAGGCAGGATTCGAACCTGCGACCGTAGTGGTCACGCGGTTCCAGACTGAAGGGCCTTTAACCGCACGGCCACACCGGCCGGCTTGGAAGTAAACATAATTCAGAATAAGAACAGTGTGAAAGTGAAGACAGATTTGTTTTGCCACACATGACATCTTTGAATGAAACAAGTGATCAAAGTGATGAAGACAGAATTCTAGCAATATCTACCAAGAACTCTGAAAGAATGTATATTTCTCGAAAGTCGGGTGCAATTTCACATGACTATGGAAATGAATGCCTCATTACTGCAATTATTTCATAAACTATTACGTGCACAAAAAATGTCATTAGGGCTTTCCGTTGAAGTCTTGCGGCGCTATTCAGAGTTGTTATAACTAATTGCTTTCGTAAACTTGGCAACTGATTTTTTTGCACAAGATTAAAATTTCCCAATTATTATTGTTTTCTTTGCAAAAGTCTATTCAAATTTTAAATGGTTCAAAATGGTTCAAATGGCTCTGAGCACTATGGGACTTAACATCTGAGGTCATCAGTCCCCTAGAACTTAGAACTACTTAAACCTAACTAACCTAAGGACATCACACAACACCCAGCCATCACGAGGCAGAGAAAATCCCTGACCCCGCCGGGAATCGAACCCGGGAACAAATTTTAAATAGAGCGCTTTAGAACTACGGCACACCTATCAAGAACTCTGGGAAAAACTGTGTATATTTGAAAATCAGGTGCCAACTTCATCCGTCTCTCACAGGTTGGGCGCACATGCGAGAATTTCTGCAGCAACGGGCCGGACTTCGTTCAGAAAATCCGTGGCTTTTCCCGTGGTTTTCTGATGACAGCAAGCTGTAGTTGTTTTCAAAATGACTAAGGCAATCCATAGAACACATCGAAAAACCTGTTAAATTGTACAGTAGAAAACCTCGTTTTTCGATTCTGTGCCTCAGTTCGATAAAAACGGAAAATTTGTAGGATCACTTCGTTCTCCGTCTGTCTATCGGTCTGCGTGTCTGACCGACTGTTAAAAGCCCTTTTCCTCAGGACTTTGAAGATGTATCAAGCTGAAATTTATGTCACGCACTCAGGTCCATGGTCCCTTGCCGATGTAAAAAACTGAACTCGACGCAATCCAGAGATACTACCATTTACGTCACATAATTTGATAATCGCATACTCATCAAAAGATACAGAGTATTTGTTATTTTTATTTTTTATTCATTTATTTATTTTTTCAGACAGTCTATCTGACGTCCGTCCGTTGAGACCCCTTTTATCTCAGGTACGGATGGACGTACCAAATTGAAATTTATGTCTCATCCTAAGGTCTATGGTTTCTTGGCCGTATAATAAACGTTAGCTTCTAAGTGAAAGCAATAAGAACATATGGCCATTTGTGTCATATAATTGACGGTAGCAAACTCACTCGCCACAACCTATAGGCTACCTACGTTGACCTAGAATTATGAAATTGGGCAACAAGCAAGGTGTCACAGTACAAGTAAAGAAAAAAAATTAGAAAATTTTTTAGTTACATCATACCAAAAATATTTTTCTAATTTTTTGTCAGGCGTGAAACTTGAAATAAACAGTCTCGAAAGTCTTGGAATCCCTGGGACCGATATCTTGCAAATAGCATTATAGATAACAGTCAAAACTATTCGAGATTCTCGATTCCCGGAATTAACGAACTGTCCGTATATACAGGGTGTTACAAAAAGGTACCGCCAAACTTTCAGGAAACATTCCTCACACACAAAGAAAGAAAATATGTTATGTGGACATGTGTCCGGAAAAGCTTACTTTCCATGTTAGAGCTCATTTTATTACTTCTCTTCAAATCACATTAATCATGGAGTGGAAACACACAGCAACAGAACTTGTCTTCAAACACTTTGTTACAGGAAATGTTCAAAATGTCCTCCGTAGCGAGGATACATGTATCTACCCTCCGTCGCATGGAATCCCTGATGCGCTGATGCAGCCCTGGAGAATGGCGTATTGTATCACAGCCGTCCACAATACGAGCACGAAGAGTCTCTACATTTGGTACCGGGGTTGCGTAGACAAGAGCTTTGAAATGCCCCCATAAATGAAAGTCAAGAGGGTTGAGGTCAGGAGAGCGTCGAGGCCATGGAATTGGTTCGCCTCTACCAATCCATCGGTCACCGAATCTGTTGTTGAGAAGCGTACGAACACTTCGACTGAAACGTGCAGGAGCTCCATCGTGCATGAACCACATGTTGTCGTACTTGTAAATGCACATGTTCTAGCAGCACAGGTAGAGTATCCCGTATGAAATCATGATAACGTGCTCCATTGACCGTAGGTGGAAGATCATGGGGCCCAATCAAGACATCACCAACAATGTCTGCCCAAACGTTCACAGAAAATCTGTGTTGATGACGTGATTGCACAAATGCGTGCGGATTCTCGTCAGCCCACACATGTTGATTGTGAAAATTTACAATTTGATCACGTTACTGACGAAACTAAAATGAGTTCTAACATGGAAATTAAGCGTTTCCGGACACATGTCCACATAACACCTTTTCTTTATTTGTGTGTGAGGAATGTTTCCTGAAAGTTTGGCCGTACCTTTTCGTATACACATCAAAAAAAGTTTTACATCATCCCAGTTCCCAGAACTCCTGAAGATAGACATTGACTCTGGATATTGATCACAGGCTTTGACTGTTCATAAATGTCACTAAACCCGCCCAAAGACGTAAACAACCATGCATGAGCAGCACCTATTACACGGGAGATGGTGGGGGGTGGAGGGGTCCGACAGCCGATTAGTTCCAGTCATTCCACCAGGAAGGAGGTACACGGATCGTGTTGCCTGTAGTTCAACCATGCCTAGACGGTCATTACCGCGGTTCGATCGCGTCCGCATTGTTACTTTGTGCCAGGAAATGCTAGCAACAAGGGAAGTGTCCAGGCGTCTCGAAGTGAACCAAAGCGATGTTCGGACATGGAGGAGATGCAGAGAGACAGGAACTGTCGATGACAAGCCTCGTTCAGGCCGCCGAAGGGCTACTACTGCAGTGGATGACCGCTACCTACAGATTATGGCTCGGAGGAAATCTGACAGCAACGACACTTTTAATTATGCTTTTCGTGCAGCCACAGGACGTCGTATTACGACTCAAACTGTGCGCAGTAGGCTGCATGATGCGCAACTTCACTCCCGACGTCCATGGCGAGGTCTATCTTTGCAACCACGACGCCACGCAGCGCGGTACAGCTGGGCCCAACAACATGTCGAATGGACCACTAACGATTAGCATCATGTTCTCTTCACCGATGAGTGTCGAATATGCTTTCTATCAGACAATCGTCGTAGATGTGTTTGCAAGCAACCCGGTCTGGCTGAACGTCTTAGACACACTCTCCAGCGAGTGCAGTAAAGTGGAGGTTCACTGCTGTTTTTGGGTGGCATTATGTGGGGCCGACGTACGCCGTTGGTGGTCGTGGAAGGCGCCCCCAACGGCAACGACCGATAGTGCAACTATATCGGCAGCATATTGGCGAGGCATTCGTCTTCATGGACGACAATTCGCGCCCTCATCGTGTTGTGATGAGGGCACTACAACGACATCGCCCGACTAGAGTGACCAGCATGTTGTCCAGACATAAACCCTATCGAACATTCTTGGGATAGATTGAAAAGGGCTGTTTATGGACGACGTGACCCATCAACTACCCTGAGGGATCTACGCCGAATCGCCGTTGAGGAGTGGTACAATCTGGACCAACAGTGCCGTGATGAACTTGTGGATAGTATGACACGACGAATACAAGCATGCATCAATGCAAGAGGACGTGCTACTGGCTATTAAAGGTATCGGTGTTGAGAGGGAACAGTTTGTTTCATCTCATTACAATTAGTTTTTGTTGCATTATACTGAATATACTTTCAACATTTTTTTCGTTTAAATAGTGTGATATCTCGAGTGAAGAGGTGGACTACCTGTTTATATAATTCAATTTATAATTACATAAATGCACTTCCTTTCCCTAATCCCACTACTTTGCCTTGGGTTGATTAAGTTTGGGGTTTGTATTAAGAGCTCGTCTGCTGGTAGTGCCAAGGCAGAGATGTGGTCACCCTGAAGGTCGGTTAGTGCCAACCTAAGCCTGGAGTACGTCTACATCTACATCTACATTTATACTCCGCAAGCCACCCAACGGTGTGTGGCGGAGGGCACTTTACGTGCCACTGTCATTATCTCCCTTTCCTGTTCCAGTCGCGTATGGTTCGCGGGAAGAACGACTGTCTGAAAGCCTCTGTGCGCGCTCTAATCTCTCTAATTTTACATTCGTGATCTCCTCGGGAGGTATAAGTAGGGGGAAGCAATATATTCGATACCTCATCCAGAAACGCACCCTCTCGAAACCTGGCGAGCAAGCTACACTGCAGAGCGCCTCTCTTGCAGAGTCTGCCACTTGAGTTTGTTAAACATCTCCGTAACGCTATCACGGTTACCAAATAACCCTGTGACGAAACGCGCCGCTCTTCTTTGGATCTTCTCTATCTCCTCCGTCAACCCGATCTGGTACGGATCCCACACTGATGAGCAATACTCAAGTATAGGTCGAACGAATGTTTTGTAAGCCACCTCCTTTGTTGATGGACTACATTTTCTAAGGACTCTCCCAATGAATCTCAACCTGGTACCCGCCTTACCAACAATTAATTTTATATGATCATTCCACTTCAAATCGTTCCGCACGCATACTCCCAGATATTTTACAGAAGTAACTGCTACCAGTGTTTGTTCCGCTATCATATAATTATACAATAAAGGATCCTTCTTTCTATGTATTCGCAATACATTACATTTGTCTATGTTAAGGGTCAGTTGCCACTCCCTGCACCAAGTGCCTATCCGCTGCAGATCTTCCTGCATTTCGCTACAATTTTCTAATGCTGCAACTTCTCTGTATACTACAGCATCATCCGCGAAAAGCCGCATGGAACTTCCGACACTATCTACTAGGTCATTTATATATATTGTGAAAAGCAATGGTCCCATAACACTCCCCTGTGGCACACCAGAGGTTACTTTAATGTCTGTAGACGTCTCTCCGTTGATAACAACATGCTGTGTTCTGTTTGCTAAAAACTCTTCAATCCAGCCACACAGCTGGTCTGATATTCCGTAGGCTCTTACTTTGTTTATCAGGCGACAGTGCGGAACTGTATCGAACGCCTTCCGGAAGTCAAGAAAAATAGCATCTACCTGGGAGCCTGTATCTAATATTTTCTGGGTCTCATGAACAAATAAAGCGAGTTGGGTTTCACACGATCGCTGTTTCCGGAATCCATGTTGATTCCTACATAGTAGATTCTGAGTTTCCAAAAACGACATGATACTCGAGCAAAAACAGTAAAGACAGATATGACGTCCCTGTTTGCCAGGGTGTAGTCCGGGGATTGGTAACAGGTCCCCCTACCCTCTATGTAAGGTAACGGCCGTTGAGAGCCGCCATGATAGTTACTCTTGGGGTAGCGGCTGAACTGAGCGAACGGAATCGAGAGCAATCTCCGTGTTTGCCGCCAATTTCATCGTGGGATGAGGTATTATGTTTTACACTGTTAATACGCTCTTTTTCAGGATTGAAATAGTTGGCGTGTCGTTACTGCCATTCATTCATTTTTTTGGAAATTCTGTCTTTACCCATTAAAGTTTTCAATTAGGGTTTCTTTTTCAGACGCGAGGATGGGGGCTCGCATTATCCCTTTATAGTGCTGCAATCACTTGGTGCCTTCAGCACGCGAGAGCAGCAACAACTCTAAAAAAAATTTTATAGTTTCACTTTTAGAAGCAGCATTTTTTTTTTGCAATGTTAAAGTAACCTGGGGCCTCACCCCGCCTAGTTAACACGTGATCGTAACGGCTGATGAGTAATTTGGATGACGATTCAGTGTGAAACCAGTGTGTGAGATGCGTGTGTGACATACTTAAGGTTCTAAGCGTGTGACGTAAAATTTTTTCAGGCCATTTCATAAATTTTGTTCACAGTTCCTTTTTAACCCCCATTTGCAAGCAGCACGTCCTAACTACTTTGATAAAGAATAGGTTGAGCGTGTGAATGACTGTACAGTATGGAAAGAAAGAACGAACAGAGAGGTGGGTACAAAGAAATTAGCTATTGGTATCGGTCACCCATGTGGTGCCGAATTGCACTACCAGCGAGCTACCGGTTCGTTCTTGGAAATTAGTTGAGGTGAGGATGCTTACGTGTGCTGTTAATTGATTATTTGCGTGTGCCGTATTTCACAGGATGTTTTATTGTTTAAGAATTCGCTTTCTTTTGTGAATATGGGAGATGTTTGTGTCTACTTTGTTCCCCTGTTTTTCCGCCAAAGAGGATTTTTGTTATTCGATCCTAGTAGTAATCTTGGGTGCGAACTTCGATCACTGTCCCAGCAGACGTACCACAAGGGCAGCAACGTAGTCCCATCCTCTTTCCCAGTGCTTAAGTAGAAACGAGATGCATGTTAGTTCAAGCACCTTCAGTGCGAGACAAAACTAGAAGATATTTGACTTGACTTTGTTTGCTGCAATTACTAAATTTGTTAAGTTTTGGGGAATATAGATAATAAATGTCATATTAAGTTTGTAAAATTTCTGAGATCCAGACAATAAATGACCTATAAACTGGATGTCATGGATTTAGTCGTCATTACAAACCCCAGTCCTGTGTCGAGAGCAATGTCATGAATTTAATGATCATTACAAATTCCAGCCCTATGTAGAGAGCAATGTTACCAACAAAGTGGTGTCCTTATAGATCATGATAGAGCGTGGCCTTTACTGACTTGCCCATTTGGTTGTTTGAGCCCTCCCCCGCGTTATCCGTTGCACAATATTAACATAATAATCAGCAGATCATTTAACTAAACGTCGGGCCGGTGCCTTAAATTCAATCCTTCCGAGCAATGTCTCAAGCGGGCAAGTACGTGTCAATGAGGTGACTTGGCCACACACATTTCCGGCACGCTCTAGCATAGATAGAAGGAAACAGAGGAAGAGAGATACAAAAAGGTAACGATGCATAACTAAACAGAAGGAACCTTTCAGTGTGTACAGCAATCTGGACCACCACCTCTGAAAGTCTCGCTGTATGGTGGTACAACATGCAATGTGTGGTTTTCACGAGCAATAGAAAGGGTGGAAGTGATGTTGATGTTGATCTCTATTCCAATTTTCTTCACATGTTCGGAACCGAGGTGATGCAAAACTTCTTTTGCTGTGTGTATAATTAAGTTTGTGCGTAACGCTCCGTGGGCTAGTCCTACTGGCACCTGGCCAATTTTTTGGAAGATGAACCAGGAACATTAGACGAACAAGAATATGAGAAAAAGTATATACGGAGAGGTGGTTGGAGCTCTTCTAGGCGATATTCCATCTTTGGGCTAAAGTTTAATAAAAACTTAGCAAAAGAATTTGACATCAAGTTTCAGAAAAGAGCTCCGAATTGTCGAGGCCTCAGGGAAATGCCAATAATGTTTATGGCATTCGACGCCCCACATATTATCCACCATACATCCACAATACTGACTGCTAATGGCAACCGGGGGCGGGCCTAGAGTTAGCCATGGTTAGCATAGCACGAGGCTACGGAGCGTAGTTGGACTGCTTGGTCAACGAGTGACTCACAGCAGTGCTACAGTGCTAGTGGTGGTGATGTACAGTAGAGCAATGGCGACGCTAAACAAAGCAAACATTGCATTATAGCTGTAGCGTCAGTTGCTGAAGTCGACATTTCGGCATAAAGGGACCCAGCGAATTTCACAGAGTGAGAAAGAAGTGGCAAAGGAATTTAGGGAATTTAGCGGAATGTGTTGTCCCGTATACGCTCTACTGTGCGAACGACGTACATCAGGAGTACAATGATGTGGTACGTGCTTAACAGCTGAAAGTGATACTGAAACGGGTGTCGCGCCATGTAATTCATCATCCTTGTCGGACAGGAAGCCAAACATCCCATGTCAAATGATATACAGTAAAGGGCAGTCATTGCCCAAGGAGCAGGTACTAAACACAATTACGTACATGGAAGGTCATCCGTGGCACAGTAAAAAAATAATAAATAAATTTAAAAAAAATAAAGAGTAATATATCTTGAATACGTTCAAATGGTTCAAATGGCTCTAAGCCCTATGGGACAACATCTGAGGTCATCAGTCTCCTAGAACTTAGAACTAATTAAACCTAACTAACTTAAGGACATCACACACATCCATGCCCGAGGCAGGATTCGAACCTGCGACCGTAGCAGTCGCGCGGTTGCGGACTGAAGCGCCATGCGCCGCTCGGCTGCAAAATAGCCGTGTAGTGCATAAGGATATTCAAGGGAGGACAAGGTGTATCTGTTTTAATATCTGCTGTTTGCACATTTCAAGGACGCTCGATACAGTTCACAGGATGTGCATGATAGTGGTCTACTAACTTGAACACATTAAATCGCCCGAGACATAGATTATAGTGATTTCAAGGGAAGCAGAGGATGGTTTCATAACTCCAAACGGTGCTGCAGAATTTAAAATAACGAAATTTCAAGCAATGTCACAACTTGACGATGCACCGCAAACTGCGGAATAGACTCGATGACATAAACAAACTTATCCCACCGTTCAGTAAGGAACTTGTATTCAACACCGACCAATCGCGATTTGAAGAGCAAATGCGTATGAAAGGAACCCTGGAAATTGGAGGTACTGAGAGAGCTGAATCGAGATCAACTAACATCAACCCTTCACCCATTCGTTAACAATCATGGCGACCGTTAATCTGGATGTTAAATTGACTGGAAACTTATTTATTGTGCTGCGAGAAGTTGGAGATGCTCTACCCCCTACGATGCTTTCTCGTGTGTGTGTTCTTGAAGGGCAGTAGGGAATATTTACGTCATACCAAGCAAGTGTGGGTAAATGGGCACAAGAGAACTATAGCCATGGCACGGGGATTGTTTTTGGCCAATAGCTGGTCAAAATAACTTCCTTTCGCTTGATTCCTGGACTGCATATAAACATCATACTCCTTTAGAGCAAACATCCCTCCTGAAAAGTGCGTGACGTTGCAGTTCACACCTCCGTGAACCATTGGACAAATTCAGCCTCTGGATGTTTGTTTTTTCCGTGCGCACAAAACGTATTATCGCCCTATCTGCAGCTAAGCCGTGAAGAATAGCCAGTTTAACGTTGAACTCCACGTTGTTTCGCATTCATTTGCACGGCATCACGTTCCATCAGTTCTCGTCACCCCAGATGGTTCTATATGCATTCTTTAAGAGTTTGTAGCTCCCGAGGAATTGGCCTTCGATCTTGATGGTGCGAACATTTGTGATCACAGTGTCGCGCCGTTTTTCTTCGGTGTTCATGGTGCAGGTTGATTCAAATGGCTGTGAGTACTATTGGACTTAACATCTGAGGTCATCAGCCCCCTAGAACTTAGAAGTACTTAAACCTATCTAACCTAAGGACATCACACACATCCATGCCCGAGGCAGGATTCGAACCTGCGACTTGAGTATCGACGATGTCCGTTCTGTGAAGTTTAATACATACATACGATTGAAAGTTGATCTCTGCATCTCATGGACGGTCATTTTCTGTCGCCCCCCTGATGCATATGGTGAGTCTTTAGCAGCCAATATTTTTCTTGTCATAATTTTTAACACAATACTTTCATATGAGACTTACTAAAGGTTGAATTTGGGACCTCGAACCAAGTGGGTCTCTTGTCGGAGAAGCTCCGATGATTATGAAAACAAACCCGCTTGTACGTGGCCAGTCATTCACGCCTTCCTAGCACTGCCCGCTTCCTGTTGGACTAATCCCTGTTGACTCAGCGGGCAACAGAAAGAACGGCAAATATGGCGAGATGCACGGCTGTGCAGCCATGTATGTGAAACTCAGTAAACAGGATTCCTTGCACTAATTTTTGAGGCACCAGCAAGCTCAGATGTGTCATCGAGGAACAGCACACTGAAGAATGAGAAGGATCGGAGGTTGCCTATTCAGGATTTCCGCTTGACAACCTTTGTTACGTTGGAGAAGTAGTCAATCACGCAAAAGCTGCAGGGAAACTTTTTTCCCATTACGGCGTTAATGGCACAAACCTTCGAGTCAGAATGATGACATACGTTGTGAGATGATCCGATATGGAAGAGATAAGGGGAATACAGAAACAGTGAGTTTTAGAAGTGTAGCTTTTCCATAGAGCACATGTCGGCCGAAAGAATGGGTAATTTTATTTCTACGTATGCTCCTTTGTGTAGCGGAAGGTGCCTTTGTTCTATATAGAAGCGATGAGTGACAGACAAGTAAAGAACGTCGCATAACCTTAATTTAGTATGGAAGAGTAGAAACAGTTTGTTTGGACTGAAGCTACGAGGTTTATTATTGGTTTGTTATTTGTCGTACAGAAAGCTAAGAGAGTATCACTGTACAAAACTTCCCATGCACAGTAACAAACTTTCAAATTCTCCGAGAAGGCAAAAATCATTTGGTTCCAGAATTCCTTACTGACCCATGAAATATCGCTGTCGGACATTCGATTAGCAGCTTTAATTACAGATTCCTGGATGTCACTCCATTTTCCACGGTATCTACTCTTGGAGTCTCTGTACCTTGTACACTCTGATGAATGATACTTCTGTACACGATCATAAATGGAAATGAAGACACCCAATACAACACTTCAAATTTTCTACGAAGGTGAGACTTCACAGCGACGGGAACTATCAAAATTTATTGAGAATCTAGCAGTACCTAGCGGTTAAACATCCGCAGGCCTTCCGACTAGTACTCCTCAACCGTTGTCAAGTGGTCACATCCCTTGACAAAGGCCTAGGAACAAATTTTCGTGGATATTTAACTACTTGATGCGGCTAGGCTCGAATTTTTCCAGTATCGTTCTGTTACATGCAGTATAACAACGCATATATCAGTTGGCAGGCCGAAGCTTGGACGTGGATCGCGGGGCATAAGCTCTCGCAACACCAGTGACGTTCCCAGTCCGATACACAGTTTCAATTTGTCATGAAGCTTAACGGGATACATGAAAACAGCACCCAGTGTGAAGTATGCACCCATAGAGATCTGTTTGAAACGTGAACCCAATATCCCTGGCAACTGTCTGCTCACCACGTCGCGGCCTTCCAGCACCCTGGGATGAGTCGTCCACCGGAAACGATCCGTGGGCCCTCAGGCATTGAGGTGCTGTTCCGCTCCGACCGAGTCGCGTCGCTGCCGCCATCGCAGTGACCATACAACGTAAACTTCCTGCTTCCGAAAGAACAGCTTCACGAAAAGTCGACATAACGTTCTACGGTATACCCCCTTACGAAGGCACGTTACACTCGTATAGTAGTTTTAACAAGTTTGTTTGTGTGGCCATCCTCCGCAGCAAGCATATAAATACTTCCAGAATGAGATTTTCACTCTGCAGCGGAGTGTGCGCTGATATGAAACTTCCTGGCAGATTAAAACTGTGTGCCCGACCGAGACTCGAACGCGGGACCTTTGCCTTTCGCGGGCAAGTGCTCTACCAACTGTGCTACCGAAGCACGACTCACGCCCGGAACTCACAGCTTTACTTCTGCCAGTACCTCGTCTCCTACCTTCCAAACTTTACAGAAGCTCTCCTGCGAAACTTGGTAGAGCACTTGCCCGCGAAAGGCAAACGTCCCGAGTTCGAGTCTCGGTCTGGCACACAGTTTTAATCTGCCAGGAAGTTTCATATCAGCGCACACTCCGCTGCAGAGTGAAAATCTCATTCTGGAAACATCCCCCAGACTGTGGCTAAGCCATGTCTCCGCAATATCCTTTCTTTCAGGAGTGCTAGTTCTGCAAGTTTCGCAGGAGAGCTTCTGTAAAGTTTGGAAGGTAGGAGACGAGGTACTGGCAGAAGTAAAGCTGTGAGTTCCGGGCGTGAGTCGTGCTTCGGTAGCTCAGTTGGTGGAGCACTTGCCCTCGAAAGGCAAAGGTCCCGAGTTCGAGTCTCGGTCGGGCACACAGTTTTAATCTGCCAGGATGTTTCATATCAGCGCACACTCCGCTGCAGAGTGAAAATCTCATTCTGGAAACATCCCCCAGGCTGTGGCTAAGCCATGTCTCCGGAATATCCTTTCTTTCAGGAGTGCTAGTTCTGCAAGTTTCGCAGGAGAGCTTCTGTAAAGTTTGGAAGGTAGGAGACGAGGTACTGGCAGAAATAAAGCTGTGAGTTCTGGGCGTGAGTCGTGCTTCGGTAGCTCAGTTGGTAGAGCAGTTGCCCGCGAAAGGCAAAGGTCCCGAGTTCGAGTCTCGGTCGGGCACACAGTTTTAATCTGCCAGGAAGTTTCATATAAATACTTGTTTTGTAAACTGCAGTTTTATTTACAAACCAAGTTCTTTCGACACTTACACTCTGATTTCCCGTGCTAACGTGGAAAGCTACCTTCAAAAAAATGTTTGTTTTTACATCAATTACTGCACGAACCATAACAAACAGTTTTATACTTCCCACATATCTTTCATTTGGCAGTAAGGATTATTGTATGCAGAACTGCATAGGATGAAGAAACATTCGCGCACTCGGACTTCGCAGCGCGATACCTCAAATACTGGCAATACAGAGATGTGTCTCACAAAATTTAGTCCTGTGCATATTTCGGGCAGTAAATGGACGTTAACGATCGGAAATCTGGCAACACTGTAATCATATGTTCGGTAGCTAACTCTGTCAACAATCGGAGCAGTGCTGTGCAGTTAGTTAATAGCCAGCGTTATGGGTTAGCATGCAGGAGGTCGAGCGTTCGATTCTCTGGCGAAGGTTATTTGTTTTTATTTGTTAAAATCAGTCTGCGTGGTACTGCACCTGGCGTCTTAATCGTCACATAGCGATTACAGTCGGTCTCCTAGAAAATATTTGCAGTTACGTAGTACGAACACGGAAAAAGAAGTACATTCTTTTTCACGAGTCGGCTTTTAAAGAAGCCTTTTGCACGTCGTGGCCGTGAATTGCTTCGCGTCACTGTATCTATTAGATATCGAACGTGTTTTCTATGTACCCTCCCCGAATGGGTCCGTCGAAATTATTTGCAAAGCACGTTGCTAGCCCTACTGGTGACATAAAATTTAATGGAGTTGTCAGTGACAAGAATAATAGTTCGTATTAACCGACGGAACCACTGGGGAACGGTACACACAAGTTCGGAATCTAGTAGATGCAATGGTGCGAAACACTTCGCGTTCACGACGTGCAGGGGGTTTCTTTAAAAGCAGATCAAAGAGAAAGATTGTATTTACAATTCAGTGTTCGTAGTAAGTAACTGCAAAATGGTTCAAATGGTTCAAATGGCTCTGAGCACTATGCGACTTAACTTCTGAGGTCATCAGTCGCCTAGAATTTAGAACTAATTAAACCTAACTAACCTAAGGACATCACACACATCCATGCCCGAGGCAGGATTCGAACCTGCGACCGTGGCGCTCGCGCGGTTCCAGACTGTAGCGCCTAGAACCGCTCGGCCACTCAAGCTGGCAAGTAACTGCAAATTTTTTATAGAACACTCACTGTGAGAGGTGGCATGAGCCCCCTCTCATATTTCTATCTTACGATTCTCCTCTCTAATTGCATGCGGTAGAAAGTTGCTATTCCTTCACACGCGGACTTCCCACGCAGCGTCTCTCGTCACCCGGGTGGTCCGGTGACAGGCGGGCTCTGCTGATCTGGAAAGCTTTAAGCCGACGGGTGTGAGGAAGTCGAGTGAATGCTTTGCAGGCGCCGACATTGTCAAGAGGCACGCCCGCAGGGCCTGAAGTAACGGCTGGGCTAGAGGTTCCGTTACTTTGCAGAAACTTAGCGAAAACACTTTCTGGCGGGCTACCAGCGAGGCGTGGGAATGACTTGTGTACCCAGGCAGCTGTGGCGGGAAAATTCCCGCGCTTTCTGCAAAATAGTAACTGTGATTGGATTGCTCAGGGCATAGCTCCGTGACGTAGCAAGATCGGCGCAGAAATTGGCGCCAAGAATCTCCATTGGTGGAATGGTAGCGTTCCGGCAATGGAGTGGAATTTTCCGCCGGTTTTCGAGTTGCTGATTGGAACGTTTAACCACGGCCACTGTCGTGGGGGCGGGAATGTTCTGTGTTCGGTTTTGTACGGGTGCTCTTGTGGGTAGTCGGCTCTCGCCTTTCGGTCGAGCACGTCGAAGCAACCAGCCAACGGCTCCGGTACGCCAGATCGTGTCCTGGCAGTCAAGAAGACAGTTTGGTAATGTATGTCCGCAGCGCCGGCAGATAGGGATTTTCATAGGTGATAATCAGAGCTCAGCAGAGCGCGCCTGTTCGTCTTTTTTCTAACTTTGTTCTGTCTTGGGTAGCAGCAATTAATGTTGGGTTGGCTATGTGTTTTCTCTAAGATTTGAGTTGCAAGGAATTGGCTGCACATACCACTTCGTCATAATCCTCACAATCTAGTTTAGGGACAACTTCACATTCACAGCGTTTGTTTGAGTATCCAATTTGAGCCAATTTGATATATTGTAAATGTTTCATGTGTTTTTGTTTATTATTTTGTGTTTAGTCTTCATAAATCATATTGTTATTTTGGACAGAAATTTCATTCTGTTAATTGGTAGAGCAACCCCATCATTCCTCACTATGTTAATGAAACCTTCGTTTATTTAACTTATTTATCAAATTAAATTATTGCAGGTGCCAAACTCTCTTCTACTCCACTTGCAGGGTTGGTTAGAGTCAGTTCGCGTATTTTTTTTATCCTTGTGCAACAGCAAAAGTTGGAGTTAGAATAGGGGGGGCTTAGAACATCATGTACATATGTAGATTCTAGAAGAATTGAGTGTTAAATACACTGCTAGCCCCGGCACCTCGCATAAAATGGCGACCCTGCCAGGATCTTTCCTGGAATCTTCTGATAAGCAAGTATTATTAGTAGCAGGGACACTCAGAATTTTTTTTGCTTAATTTTTTTTATTGATTAATACCCAAGTTTTTTTCTGGTAGTTCCGAGTTTAGTTTTAAGTAGCGGCGCATATTTACTGTTTTTGTTTTCAGTGTATATATTCTTTTGTTCATTGTTTTTGTGTTCCTTTGATGGTGTGTCCGTATCACATCACACTTTGTCGGGTTTGTGTGCGGTTTCTGTACCACAACAAATCGTGGGTATAATTACAGCATTGGAGAGGCGTTGTTGAAACTTTATGTCTATGTGTAAAAATATATGGAGTAGATTAATTTTATTGTGCATTTTAGATAAATTTGTTTTCCATGAATGATAACGAGAAGTAAGGTACGACTATTATCGAGCGAAGCTAAAACAAAAGAGGATAGCATAATGGATAAGGGGCAGTTTACTGACGGGAATAGATTCGGAGATGAGATGGGCACATTTTTAGCAGGACAGGACGATAGGGTCTTTGATGAGGAAGGTGATTTGGACGCGATCTCAGAGCAGCGTTGCGGCCGTGATTATGATAGTGAAGTAGAGGATGAAACAGAGACAGGCACACAGGTCGAGACGGTAGCAGAAGTTTATAATCAAACGAACGAGAGCAGACAGGGGCTAGCTCGGTCACGTCAGAGCTCTAGCGCCCAGGTGTCCAGAGTTACATCTCCCACGTTTGAAGAGGATCAAAAAGATGACGTAAACCCAATACTGAGCTTCCTACGATCAATGAAAGAAGAAGCTGACGAACAACGCAAGAAGGAGAAGGAAGAAGAGGAGAAACAACGCAAGAAGGAGAAGGAAGAAGAGGAGAAACAACGCAAGAAGGAGAAGGAAGAAGATGAGAAACAACGTAAGAGGGAGAAGGAAGAAGCTGACGAACAACGTAAGAAGGAGAAGGAAGAAGAGGAGAAACAACGTAAGAAGGAGAAGGAAGAAGATGAGAAACAACGTAAGAGGGAGAAGGAAGAAGCTGACGAACAGCGTAAGAAGGACACTGAGGCAATAATTTCGCGTATAGGGGAAATTCGTGGGGAATTACTAACAATAAAGAAAGAATGTGGAGAAGCAAAACAAATGTCAATGGTAGCACAAAAAGTAGCAGGCCTAGCCAAAACGGCAGCAACAGGGGCATTGAAAATCGCAAAAGTAATTTCTCAACTCGCAGGGCGCTTGCGACGTGCGACACAAGCACACTCAAAATCCCTAGCGGTCTTAAAGACTCAAGGTAATATTGTGGTTACGAACATCACGAAACGAATGAAAGAAGTAGAGAGTCGGATAGAAAAACTAGAGCGAAACGGGCACACGAGCACTGCGCGTTCGGATACCAATGATGGAGTTCACGGAATTTTGTCTCCGAGGAAAAGCCCGCCGTGCTCTAGCCCAGTGACAGAGTGCGGAACTAACAATGCACACGCAGAAACAGAGAGTAATAGCTCCAATAATTGCAGCCCACTTAGAAGAGTGAATGCTGAATGCCACGTCCACTGTGATACAGAGGTAGCAAATCACAGTTATCAGCAAGATAGATCAGGACACTCAGCAGACGTGCAAGTATCGGAAACGAGTGACAACACCAGTGCGAGGATCAGACAGGATTTTGATCACAATCACTTCCTGTCGATACTAAAATTCCAGAAGTTCAAAGATAATGGAGGGTCGATGCATCCGAAAAGCTGGGTGATGCAGTTTACAAATTCATTACCGTCGTCATGGCCAACTCAGGCAAAATTAGAATTCATGTGTGGACACATCGAAGGCCAAGCCGCGGAAAAGATGCGGGGCGTGGCAGCGACGTGTCGGACTTATCAGGAATTTGTTGGTGCATTCCTGCGGACCTACTGGTCAAAGGAAACGCAAGATAGGATTAAAGAGGAAATAATATTTTGTCCTGAACTGGAAGTGTCCGGGCATAGAAGCACAACCAAATTTTTTGATGATTTACTCAAGAAGAATCAGTTTTTAGATAGTCCATATAGCAACGGAGAAATCATTAAATTTTGCTTTTCCAAATTGCCAGTTAGGTACCAACAGACACTTGTCGGGAAGTGTGGGTCTGACGTAGATGCATTCAAGAGTCTATTGCGCGAACTCGAAGTAGTCTTCGATAAACAAGACGCAAAGGACAGGAAGAAGGCGCAAAATAACAAATACCACGGGCCAGCAAGGGAAGACGACAACAGATCGCATAATCGCACTCGTCAGTTAGGAAACCAGGGTTACGGAAATCAAGGTTACGCTTTTCAAGGTTATAGAAACCAGAGACACGGAAACCAGAACGTCAGCGAACAGGGTCAATCTAGACAGAAGGAATAACGAACGGCAAAGCGACCGTAATTGGAGAGAACGAAATCAAGGACAACAGGAGAACCAGGAGATTGAAATTAGACCTGCAAATCCTAATGCACGTCAGAGGAGGGGGAGTCTAAAAAGGGATTGGCGCTAGTCCGTAGGATTCCACCACATCTCTCACACAAAGAAGTTCGTGGAATAATAGTAGTTTAAGTGGTGTACATAGTAGAATAGGCAAATATTGAACCTTTCTTCGGGGAACAATAATCGTTGCATTAATAGATTAAGATTGCTAAATTATTAGCACGCTGCGTTTTCTCGCATAAGAATTCACTGCTGTTAACTTTTTTTGTCTATGTTCACGATCTCCTCTGTCGTTGCGATAAGAGGCACTACCTTTCCATGAGCAATGTTTGTGTCCTTTCCTATCTGGTGTACATGTTAAGGGGTAAAGATGAGTGACGAGATGTCGCACAAACGGGCGCATACAAGAACGTGCTCTTAGAAGCGTTCTGAGAAGTCGTGATACGCTTCATAGCGGCCACAACCAGTTCATGAGACGTTCATACCAATGCTTGCAGACACACGTCAGTGCACTGCAAGATTGTGGTATATTGCGTGATTTCGTGGATGAATATGGGCAGTATAGTTTCTGCAGAGCTGCGCCAGCATCGTTGTCTTGCAAGTCGGGGTGAACCTGTGAACGTTTGACTCCAATGGTGCCCTAGACGAGAGAAATGCGGGCATAAAGCCTACCATGCCAATGTGCTAGTTGGGGATTTAGCGTGCTGCTCATGACTGTCACAGATGAATAACCAAGGAATTATACATGGAGATTCGTGACATACTCTGTAGCTGGCGTGTGTTGGGCGACGGAATCCTCAACAGGAACCAGTCCAGGCTTGGTCATATTACATTGCCTCTGGAAACGTGTGCTTTGATCGCGCATACTGCATAACATAAAAAAAAAGAAGTTGCAACTATAAATTTATTGTCTTATATAGCCATGGCTAACCCAGTCTCTGGAGTTTCAGTGAGGCATAGTGAGAACTTGGAGGCCATGTCGTACGGCGCGCACATCACTGTCGTCAATAGCGGCGTGCAGCGAGACATCTCAGCGTAACAGTAATTATGTCACCAAACCACAGACCCGAGATGGAGGGAAGACTGGCGAGCGAAAGTAGCATAGTTGCATGTTCTTTATAGCACAATAAAACTTAGACCTGCATAACAACATAATTTAATTAAAAGACATAGAATGTAGATCGTTGGCAAATAGTAGTTAATTCTTGAGCATGTCTACTGTCGATCTATATAATTAGTAGTAATATTAGTGCTGGCCCACACATTTAGCTGTTCATCCAGTGTAGCGTCACACACCATGTACAGTAGTGAGACCGGTCTCTATTTTGTTATAATGATAGCCATAGATTAATAGCTATAAAAGTAAAATAAGAGTGTCTGAAATGACAGACCATCAATGTGTCATTATGCAAATTTATTATAACATAGAAGGTCATGGAAAAAAGTTAGGCATAAGATTTTTGTCAGAACTGTGCAGATGACGGGTATCGTGGCAATGCAGAGGCCAGCCAGCGCAAAAACAAGAGGTCTTCGGCCACCTGACGCAAAGGGCGCGAGAGCATCCGGTTCTACAAGCTGACAGTCACCGTGCCGTATACCTGAGGGATTAGGCGGCAGACAGCCCTCGCCGGGCCACAAGCGAAAGTGAGGCTGGCCGTTGACACTGACACGTGACCCACACGCGACAGCCAGCTAGCTCTCCGGACGCGGCAGCCGTTTGGAGGGATTCCCTGAGGCAGACCACGTTGTCGTGAGTACACGAAGAAGATCACATATGGTGTCATAACCGGTGTCTCATGTGCCTCAGGACAGAAAGGGACGCTATATACTCACCTGTTTGGGTTTTTACAACTCACTAGCATTGCACGATCTGCATACACAAAGCAGTATCGTGCCACACTAACAAATGTATGGTCTCATTTCTAACTTCTCCTCTCTATTAGAGAGCAGTTTTAGCAATCGTCGCTCCTAGTTCGATCCTGTATGGATGACCTCACACACTTGTGGAGTCACTCCACGAGCCATCATCCCTCGTCGAAGTGCAATATTGGGAAACGTAAAGTACTGTCCAGCGAGAGAAGAGACCTAGACTAGTGATGTATCCCAACAAGTAGACCTCAGAGACAATTAATCGACGTGAGGAGGGCCTATCACTGTGTCTTCCTACCGTACTGCCGTGATCATATGCGTGGGTCTGACTACAATCTCAACAGCGTACTGCAGATGCTCCAGCACTCCCTATTGCTGTTGCAACAACATAGCAACAACACCCAACGTTTAGCCCTATGTGATGTCAGTACTGTGGCCCCATCCCAAAAGCCCCCTCCAATGCTCAAGACATGGAACCACGTGCATCAAAGCATATGACTCAACATACCAACCCCCTCAGAGAAACTAATGAATTTGTGAAGTGCTTCGAACATTTCTAACAATGTGATTTAGTGCCTCATTCTCAGCACAGTCGTGAACAGTGTGCAATGTGCACACACAACTTAATGTCCCATGAACCTTGTTTTTTTTCTTAAATTTCTTTCTCTAATGTTGTTTTTGTAATGTATGTGATACCTTGTATGTGTTTGTTTTACACTGTAATTCTTATTACAAATTACTGTATTGTTCTCCACACCATGTTTTTTTTGTATCTTGTATTTATTGCTGTGTGTATGCAAACAGTGTGCCTGAAGTCCCCATAAACTGAAGCAGATACCACCACTGTCATTGTGAATGGACCATCAGTTCAGGGAACATTTTGCAAAGGTTATTCTTGCTGCAGGGAGACAGAATGAATCGGAGGTTGTATTTAGATTTTGAAAGCTCACAAAGAGATTGTTAACTTAAATAGTATCATGTGTGAGTGAGTTCAGGTTAGTTTAATGATTAAAATTGTTGTAACATCTTGGGCATTTAATTGCGGAGCACTCCAACTCTGATTGTAAAGAATAAATTGCTCCATATTTGGCTCACATGCCCGAACCATATTTAGAGAGTGAATGTCTGTATGAATCGGTGTTTGGAAGGGTCTCCCTGGGTATGGATGTGTGATGTGAGTGTTAGTGTTCCATATTAAGAAGGTGAAGTTGGCTACATCATAAATAATCCTCCCTCAATGAGCTGCATTTTTCAGTTGCAGTGATTTTCTTTATAGAGTGCGGCATGTGCAGCCAGTTTGCGAGATTGTTCTTGGGCGATTGACTCACTACCTTGCTCCTAAGTTGCAAGAGCCCCCTCTCATATTTCTATCTTACGATTCTCCTCTCTAATTGCATGCGGTGGAAAGTTGCTATTCCTTCACACGCGGACTTCCCACGCAGCGTCTCTCGTCACCCGGGTGGTCCAGTGACAGGCGGGCTCTGCTGATTTAGAAAGCTTTAAGCTGACGGGTGTGAGGAAGTCGAGTGAATGCTTTGCAGACGCCGACATTGTCAAGAGGCACGCCCGCAGGGCCTGAAGTAGCGGCTGGGCTAGAGGTTCCGTTACTTCGCAGAAACTTAGCGAAAACACTTTCTGGCGGGCTACCAGCGAGGTGTGGGAATGACTTGTGTACCCAGGCAGCTGTGGCGGGAAAATTCCCGCGCTTTCTGCAAAATAGTAACTGTGATTGGATTGCTCAGGGCATAGCTCCGTGACGTAGCAAGATCGGCGCAGAAATTGGCGCCAAGAATCTCCATTGGTGGAATGGTAGCGTTCCGGCAATGGAGTGGAATTTTCCGCCGGTTTTCGAGTTGCTGATTGGAACGTTTAACCACGGCCACTGTCGTGGGGGCGGGAATGTTCTGTGTTCGGTTTTGTACGGGTGCTCTTGTGGGTAGTCGGCTCTCGCCTTTCGGTCGAGCACGTCGAAGTAACCAGCCAACGGCTCCGGTACGCCAGATCGTGTCCTGGCAGTCAAGAAGACAGTTTGGTAATGTATGTCCGCAGCACAGGCAGATAGGGATTTTCATAGGTGATAATCAGAGCTCAGCAGAGCGCGCCTGTTCGTCTTTTTTCTAACTTTGTTCTGTCTTGGGTAGCAGCAATTAATGTTGGGTTGGCTATGTGTTTTCTCTAAGATTTGAGTTGCAAGGAATTGGCTGCACATACCACTTCGTCATAATCCTCACAATCTAGTTTAGGGACAACTTCACATTCACAGCGTTTGTTTGAGTATCCAATTTGAGCCAATTTGATGTATTGTAAATGTTTCATGTGTTTTTGTTTATTATTTTGTGTTTAGTCTTCATAAATCATATTGTTATTTTGGACAGAACTTTCATTCTGTTGATCGGTAGAGCAACCCCATCATTCCTCACTATGTTAATGAAACCTTCGTTTATTTAACTTATTTATCAAATTAAATTATTGCAGGTGCCAAACTCTCTTCTACTCCACTTGCAGGGTTGATTAGAGTCAGTTCGCGTATTTTTTTTATCCTTGTGCAACAGCAAAAGTTGGAGTTAGAATAGGGGGGGCTTAGAGCATCATGTACATATGTAGATTCTAGAAGAATTGAGTGTTAAATACACTGCTAGCCCCGGCACCTCGCAACTGTAATCGCTATATAACGACTAAGAGGCCATGCGTCGTATCACACAGACTACTTTTAGCAAATAGAAACAAATAAGCCTCAAACCCGAACCGAACATTCAATATCCTGCATCCTAACCCACAAGCTCTATCCACTACACCAACTGTATAGCGCTACTGCCGTCTTGTGACAGAGGTAGTTACCGTGCAAGTGATTACAGCGTTGCCAGAGTGCGAATCTTTAACTACAATTTACTTCCCGAAATATGCACAGGACAAATTTTGTGAGAGACGTTTTTGTATTGCTAGTATGTGAGGAATCGTGTTGCGAAGTCCAAGTGCGTGAATTTTTCTTGACCCTCTATGAGTCAAATGAAAACCGAACACCCGTATATGTGGGACCACGAAATGGTTCCATTCAGAAGTAATCACCACAACGCTGTAACGTTGTTGGTTTAATTTGTTTTTAAAGCGGTGCTGATTGACAATAAAAGCGGGTTAAAAGCTGTGAGCTGTCTGGGGAAGTTAACCTTGCATTACTGCGCAACTGTTTCACCAGGTATCCAGTCTAGCTTACCAAATTTCCAACCAGACTAGCATTAATTATAACCTTTTAATAGTCATACAACAACCGGTGATATATATATATATATATATATATATATATATATATATATATATATATATAAGAGAATTTAAATAAAAAGAAATAAATCAGTTTATATTTGGAAATTTATTTTAACATTGATCATTGAAATTTCAGCATATTAAACGTGAGTCGTAACTAAGCTGGTGCCTTATTTAGGACTGTGAAAATGTGAGTTTGTAATCTTACGGAACACATCAAATATGGAGCCAAGATTGAGGGACTGCATACAACACTGCATTCATAAAATAACACACGAAGAACGTTGAAACATATGCAAGAGGAAATTAACCACTACCAACCGATTCAATTTTCTCCCAAAGAAATTACGTTCGTAGCACAATCCTGTCCGTCATGTAATTACCACACACTGGTATACTAAATTCATACTAACTCCCTGTGAAATCTTCCCGAAAAGAGTAGCTGAGGGCTACTTTGGTGATTACACCACATGCTTCACGTGGTCAGTTTGGTTTACACAAAGAGTGTAACTCCACAATAAATTACGATAGTTAAAATAAATTAGATCGAAAAGCAATTTACAAAAGAAAAACCTCAAACTCGTTACTATCGTCTTACTATTAACCTGATGGGTCAAACAATTGTATAAGCACGTGGTACTGGTCTCACAAAGTACACCCCACGTGGGTTGAACATAAAGAAAAGTTGCTATATTGAAAAATATTGTCAAGACGAGACGTTATAATCTCACGCGCATTCGCATTGAAGATTGATGATGCTAGTTAGAGTTACTGATCAACACGTGGTTCCACTTTACTCATAAAGTAGTGACAAAGCAACTACCGGAATATATTCTGAACTTCACATTCGAATTACACTGCGATGCAATTTAAGATAACATTAGATATTTTAGAGCTAAACCTGAAATAAAGGTGATTAAATTTTCAGTTAGGCTGAACTTAAGAAATCCGTTGTCCTACGGACTTAGCAGACACGCGCTTAGCCGGAGATCTTACCACTTCAGACGCTCGCCACGGACAGACTGACTGGTCCCTTCCTGAGGGGTGGCTCACAAATACAAACGGAAGTGGCCAGAGGGGCAGCTTCCTATACCAATATGACAAGGGACGGACAGGACCATACTAAGGATAGAAACCTCTTTGCTTTTAGAAAGCGTAACTACCTGTTCCGACGTTGGTCCTACTGTTCTCTAGCAGACAGGCTTGTCTGCTACCCTCAAGCATGCAACTAGAAATACGTTTGCTCATTCATCCTCTCACACAGAAGGGAAGGGGGATGACAGTATCTTATCATATACAGTATATAAAAGAAAGCGGATGTAGGTTCCGTATGAGACTGTGTGACTAAACTGTGTTTTAAAGTGTAGTAGTGTGACAAATCGTTCTTGTTTATGTGTAAAAGTAACACGTTCCACTACTCAGTCTCCTCCCAGATAGTCAGAAACGCCACAGTAAATTTAGAAGAGGAATTTATGCCGTAAATGACAACAGATTTAAGAAATTAACATGAAAGGAATCCAGCAGAGACCTTTCAACGTGTTAAGGCATTTGTCCGACTGGGAGAAGAGATGAACAATTCCTGTTTCGTAGAACGCAGTCGTCCACTGATCCACAACCATTCGCAATCTCGCATTTCCTCTTCCGACTGGAACCGAAAAAAATGTTCAAATGTGTGTGAAATCTTATGGGACTTAACTGCTAAGGTCATCAGTCCCTAAGCTTACTTAACCTAAATTATCCTAAGGACAAACACACACACACACATGCCCGAGGGAGGACTCGTACCTCCACCGGGACCAGCCTCACTGCCAATGACTGCAGCCCCTCAGAACGCTCGGCGATTCCCGCGCGGCTGGAACCGAAGACAAGAGACACGAATATCACGCGGTGAAAGATTCGGGCTGTATGGAGGATGCTGCAATGATTCTCAACCAAATAGCCGAAGGGTAGCCTTTGTCGTAACGGCAGTGTGAGGGCGCGCGTTATCGTACAAGAGGATGCCTCCTCTGGTAGCCGAGTTCCTCGAGCGTGGAAGCACAATCAGTGCGCAGCGCACGAAGACACACTGCAGAAGCTGCGACGCGAGATAAAGCCGAAACGACGAGGAATGCTGTCGGACGGAATCGTCCTGTCGCACGAAGATGCCCGCCTCCACACTGCCAGTCTGACGAAGGCTATGCTTGAGGGATTTGGTTGGGACATACTGCAACATTCTGCATACAGCTCGGGTCACTCACTGTGTGATTTGCACGACTTTTACGACCTGAAGAAAGACATGAGTGGACGTCCGTTTCAGTCGCAAGAGGGAGTGGCGACAGTGGGAGCGGTTGTGGATCCGTCAGCCACCGACCGTGTTCTACGGAACAGGAACTGATCGTCTCGTCTCCCTGTGCGATAAATGTCTTAACGCATGTAGTGATTTATTTTGAGTGGAATCATTCAATGCCCCTCATAATTACAAAGCAAATTGTTTCCGTGTTTCGTCGTCACAGATAATTCTTTGAGACTGGTAGGACGGTATCGTTGTAGACGGCTAAAAAATCAACAATCTTTGGTATGCATATGACACTCTGATAACAGCAACAGATTATCGTCAACTGCAGATCATGACCTGAAGGTTGGCCGAACGAAGCAGAGATTTTGGTCTTCAAATCAACTGAATCGTGAATTTACTTTCAAACCTTTTCTTAAGAATTTACTTTATTTACTAGCGATTCATCAAGAACATTAACACATTTAATCACACTATGGAAATCTTATTCGTAAAAGCCTCTTTTTTTTCTTCGAAACAGATTTAAAATTATAATCAGAAAGCACCCTGTAAATATCAAGTTAAATTTATTCAGACGCAGCAATAACATTTTTTTTTTTTTTTATAGAATGAGCTTTCGGGCTCAGAACCTTGCGCTCCCTTTTAACACGGCCGTAGTCACGACCGCTCACAACAACCTCTGAAAGACTACACAGGTGCAAATCTGCAAGACACAAGATTACTTTAAGCGAAAAATTTTAACAACTCAAACAAATACATAAACTATGCACCCCGTGAGAGGGACGCAAATGGTACAAAACACTCACATTAAAATTATTTGCCACCGAAAGTGCAACTTGTTTTTAAAAGAACTCTTACTGTGGAAGGGTGGCAACTTTATATACTAAAATGATCATTGAAACAAAATCCATGAAATGCAGTTTTACATAAAATGTACCAACATGCTCCACATTACACATATACCACCTCGCAAGATGATAGGCTAGATAAAAACATATTTCACGATTTCGGCCCGCACACCTTAAGCAATAATTCTTTAACACCGAATCCGACAAGCATGACAGAGGCAGCTATTAACGTATGGCAGATTGACAGGGGGATTACTGATCAACCCGAACCTCAGATTGCTCTAACCCGCCCCAAATCCATAAGGGAAAACGGACCAACCAATTCACAAATAACCACCTTCCCGCGGGTGGGCAAACGGAGAAGAATGGTGGAACGACACCAAAACAAAGCGGTTGGTGACCTCACCAAGAAAACAAGTAGAATTTAACAAGTAAATGAAACAACATATCTCCAGACACTTAACTTCTAATAAACTGCAATTTCTGTCGAAAATCTGACGCAGCACCCCCAACCCTCTCCCGAACCGTCCGCTGCCAGCCGCTTCAACGGACGCAGGAAGGCGCGCCGATCTCCCGTCTCACGGCGTCGCAGCTCGCACCGGCCAGCCCGGTGTCGTGGTTTCACTCCTATTGCTCTTGTGTCCACCGCGAAGCCACTACCCCTTTCTACACGGCGCGGCCCACTGGACTCACGTGGGGACCTCACAAGCGCCGATGCTCAAGGGCGACCGATCATCATGTGTCTCAGTGTGCGACCGACCAACCGACCGATCCAACCGCCAATAACCGTTGTCCAAGCAACTCGAGCAGACTGGCGGCCTAACGCGCAGACTCAGATGTAGGAACTCAGCCCCGACCGGGCGACCACTAGCTGAGTTCTGTTACTGGCGCAGTGGCAAGACTCTCACTTTCTGGCTTTAAAGTTTGATCCAAACGACAGCCATACTAGCACTCCGACGACAGACAGACATTCACTGCCGCACAAATGCGAACGAAAGACAGAGCAGCAACTGGTGACGCGAGACTGACCCAGCCTCACTCGGACTAACCAACTGCCTAGCTGATAGCGCCCCTTAAATGCACGTGAACATGCATCCTTTCCCTATTCACACTAGAGGGAGACACCAAAGCTGCGATTGCCACAGCGGCGCCACAGCCAGAAAAGGAGGGCGACTGCTTCACAGAAAGCGCTGCGACGGGATCTTCAAAACAGCAATTTTTACAGCTCATCAACGTTATGAAGATTGTCCTGACAATAGTAGAGCTGACATCACAAGAATTGCTGGCTACGAGGTCGTCGGTCTCTTCGAGTATTGAAGATCTGTTGTCACTGATACTGGCACGCCGATGACAGTGCCTTCCTTGCCCTTGCCCCCACCCTGACCGGTTCACCGCTTGGTGCAACCAGTGGTTGCTTAAGGTCAATCCAGCCAAACCCCAGGCGATCATAGTAGGTAAAACCACTCCTTCCTTCCGCCTCCTCGATTTCTACATCACTATCTATGGCCATCCTTCGCCCTCACCCCCACCCTTGGTGTCACCCTTGACCGTCGCCTCTCCTGGACCCCCCACCTCCGGACAATCCAAACCAACTTGGGGTCTGGACCCCTCTACCATCCTCCATACCTATAAATCCCTCATTCGCCCTATCCTTTGCTACGCCCACACTGCCTGGATCTCCGCTCCCCGTACCTTTTACAAATCCCTTCAGATCCTGGAACGCCATGCTCTTCGCCTCGCCTATCTCATGCGTCTCCCCTCCCCCACGCGGATCCTATATGACCTAATTCCCTTCCCCCACCTCCTCCTTTTCCTCGAATGGATACGGATCCTCTACACCTTCTAACATTCTGCATGGTTTCTGTTTGTTCTAAGTCGTGTCTCCCTACCACTTTCGCGCAACGACGCTCTGAGCGTGTTTTTTAGGGAATTGACTAGTTTTAACATGGGACCTATTGCTGGTATGGAGACGCCAGACCACACATGACATATAGAGTTCAGAAGAGTTCAGTGAGACTAGCGATGCTATAACCAAATACTTAATGATTTCAGCGTCAGATCCAATGCACTCCCTGTAAAAGAATCTTAATACTAACTACATTTAGTGGAAGGGGTTCAAGGCTTTCCTATTTTTAGTTAGCTGGTAAAATAACGTTAAAAAAGCAGCTAAGTTTACCATTGGAAATTTTATTCTACTCACAAAACATTGTTTATAAATTGCACTATTGATAAAAGGAAATGTTTTAATACAGTATGTTAAAAACCAACTGCGTTCAACAAAAATCTGAACGAATATTCCCTGAGTGGGTTTCCAAGTTCTACAATGGATCGAAGGATGACCTATGCCATATCACATCTATAATCTAGGTTTAAATTAAGTTTCACAAAAGAGAAAACTAACAAAATGGTCTACAGTGACCCTCAATTAATTACTTATCTAACTTGTCGTAAATTACAGTGGCTCATGTGGCTTCTCAATAATTATATATCAGAGAAATCGTCGCGTTTCAGATTTCAACTTACGTAGCAAATGTGAATACCATGAGCTTCAACTGACGATCGACACTAGTATTACGTAAAAAGGGATGTAACAGATGAGACTTCTGCAGTTCTGAGTGAAGCCTTATGCGATCAAAATGCGGCATCATGTGCGTTCATTACCTCGTCGGTGTTCGTCAGGGGGCGACGGCCGGCGCAGCTCCATACTGCTCGCCCTCTCGGAAGCAACTCTGTCCTAACTTCTCCTTACTACAATTTACCGAAGTTGGTTTAAAAATAACCATCTGGCTGTGTTTTCATCTGACCAATCAGGGTCTCAATGTTAACCTTAAGCTCTGCCTACAAAAATTCTGTCTATCCAATGAGAAACGTTATACTTTTCGTGGTGGGACAATGTTTTTAAAGTTTGCAACGTAACAGAGACGCGAAAAAGTCTCACGCTAAAACTTGCAGCTGGTGTGGCCCTTTTAGTGTTATTGTAAGATCTATACTGTTCTTCTGGAGGGCTCTAGCTTTTAACATGGGCTGGGGGTGGTCCTGTCGGTTAGCTGGCGACGTTGGTGTCCGTCCCTTATCGTATGACCTTCTAGCTTAACACGGTTCTGCTCCCGGCTTCTGTTCTCGTTTCTCCTCTCGGAACTGCGTCTGTCTCTCGGTGGGAAGGTATGACATGCATTTAGGCATTCTTGTGTTAGTCTGTGGTATTCCATTTGCTCACTCGATACTCGTATTACTTTGGTTAATTTAATGTCACGATTTATTCGGAGCTATGCGACATACTACTGGATTTGCTTATCATGTCGGGGTTTTCATGGAAGGTGTTGGATTTGCCTGACACCTTACAACCTCCTGCAAACTCGATCCTCCTCACCCGCTGGTCTCTCCCATCCTCTCCCGCTCCCGTCCGCTGCCGCGCCTGTACTTCCACGTCCCACCTGCTCTCCATCTCTCCACTCTCCACACCCTCTCCCAAGGTGGCTTCCGCCAGCTCCCCCTCCCTGATGAAGCCCTCCTCCCCTCCATCTATCCCTCCTACCAACTTTGATCCTCCCTCTCCCTTCTTATGTTTGTTTCCTTTGGTCACCCTCTCTCCTTTCTCTCCCCCTTCCCTCCCCATTCTCCCCGCTCCTCTCCTGGGCTTCTCCTACCCCCGTCCCTCTACTCCTCCTCCCATCTCCTCTGCCATTGTCATCTTTGCTCTCCCCTCTCCCTCTCCTTCCCCCTCACCCCTCTACCCTTGTTGGCAGGTACCCAGACTCGCACACGTTACGTGGACATCGCCATCAGTTTCTTGTGTGTGTGCCGTCGTGTTTGTTTAGTGTTCACCGTCGCACTCTTACGTTCACCTGTGCCGTCAAATCGTTAGTGTTTGTGCGCCGTGCCAACGTGTTTCAGTGTAATTTACGTCGAGTGTGAAAGGCTCTGTGTTTTGTATTTTTTGTGTCTACTGTTTTTTACCCGTCACTCTATCTATTATGTATCTTGTTAATGTTTTTTCTCATTGAAAGATCGAAGGCTGAAGAGCAGCATACGATGCTGCTACCAGCCTACCTATGTATCTGTATAGGTATGAAAATTACAATAAAGCAAAAACGAAAACTGATACTGCAGACTAGTGGACCCGTTCCAATTGCGAGAAAGTCTACAGTAAAACTTGTTCGCATCTGGACGACAGCTCCATCACTACCCGACACAGAGCTCACCCTTGTTTGAATACACATCCCTGTCGCATCCTACGCAGCAGAAACTCGGACGAAGAAGACGGCGGGTCGTCGCTGCATTGATGATCTGGAAATGTGGTGCTATAAAATATTACTTCAGCACATCGATCTACTGAATCGATACTACAAGAGCTATGGGCCATAAGAAGACTCTGAACTCTTGTGAGCCAAAATCAGTTGAAATATTTTGGTCACATAGCCAGAAGGCAAGAGGCAATGGAAAGAACATTCACAGAGGGAAAACTCGACATCTGAAGACCTCAAGGATGTGGACCATTACGATGGACAGACCAGAATGAGACTTTAACGAAGATAGGCTTGCAGCAAGAAAGTTACCATTCCCGAGACTGAGCTTCGTGGAGGCAGTTCGTCATTGGGCTTACCACGGCCGGCCGGTGTGGCACAACGGTTCTAGGCGCTTCAGTCTGGAACCGCGCGACCGCTACGGTCGCAGGTTAGAATCCTGCCTCGGGCATGGATGTGTGTGATGTCCTTAGGTTAGTTAGGTTTAAGTAGTTCTAAGTTCTAGGGGACTGATGACCTCAGATGTTAAGTCACATAGTGCTCAGAGCCATTTTAACCATTTGAGCTTACCACGTGATGCCACTACATCGTTGTGTAGAGTTAGACCAAAGAGAGCGACAATCGCGTGTAGAGGACGAGCGCACCTGGCCCCAGGGGTGGGAAGTGAGACAGAGGAAGGTCTGCTAGCACCAGTTCAGGCCGCTGCACTAGAAGTTGAAGACACACCAGTGGGATGGAGAGTGCGCACCACAACATGCTTCGTAGGTACAGTGTCTGTGACACCGATGGTGATCGCCACATCGAGCTGCTTTTGTTATTCATCAGTACCGTTCTGTACATATAGTATTCTGGTCCTTTTTGTTTAGGAATAAAGCAAACACGTTATGATTAATCGTTAATGTTTCGTTACGTTTCCTTTGGAATTGTTACCTAATAATTATACTGCGTCACGCCCAATTCACTTCCTCAAGCAGAAGTGGGTGAGCTACACATTTGAAATGAAACCGTTGTAAATCGCAAACGGTACATTTTCGGACATTGGTTCCTATTCAAAATATTATGTACTCCCACAGCTCAACAAGTCCTTGAAGTTTGTCTGCAATTTCCGAAAACTCTGTATACGTATACAGTCCCACCTTGTAGTTAGAATGCATCGGTTTTTGTCCGATCAACGTAGGACCGGGATGGGGTTTGGATGGGTGACCGCCAAGGAACAGGACGTGCCATCCTATTGAAAGACTTGCGCCATATGACATTGTTAAATTAGCGTGGCAAGCTTCTTGCGCACTTAACAACTTCCATATTGTGATCCAAGGGTATAGGATATATTTTATTTTGTATTTCTTTGAAGTATACTTCGTCAAGTATAACGAAAACGATTTTCAAATTCCGTGTTTGATATATGTTTTTGATGTTTTCTATTGTAGTTTCTGAAAATTCGCTGAAAATTCGGTCATAGGTCAAAATTGTGTGGTTGCGTACGAAAGAAAATAAAATAATTTGGATTACTTCTGACTGTGGCCCGGATGGCCAGAGGCGTCAAACCGCCGTTTCCGGCATACGGGAAGCCGAGCCTGCCCGGATAGAATCAGTGAAATGTTGGGAATGGTGACTTGCTTCATGCAAGCCCATCCCTGTCATGGTCTTAGTGTGGTCTATCCACCATATGGTTCAAGTCCTCTGCGTCTTCGGGCGTAGAGTTTTCCCTCTGTGATTGTTCTTTCCATTGCCTTCTGGCAATGGGGCGAAAATATTTCAACTTCGAAAAGTGGTTCAAATGGCTCTTAGCACTATGGGACTTAACATCTGAGGTCAGCAGTCCTCTAGAACTTAGAACTACTTAAAACTAACTAACCTAAGGACATCACACACACCCATGCCCGAGGCAGGATTCGAACCTGCGACCGTAGCGGTCCCGCGGTTCCAGAATGTAGCGCATAGAACCGCTCGGCCACAACGGCCGGCAATATTTCAACTGATTTTCGTTGATAAGAATTGACGGTTTTCTTCTGATGCGTAGTTGCTTCATTTTCGATTCAGTAATTCGATGTTTTGTCCATGGTATTCGAAGTAATATAACACCACGTTTCCAGATCATCAATCCTTAGACGATCCGCCGTTTCCACCGTCCAAATTTCTGCTGCATAGGTCTCGACAGGCAGGATTGGAGTTCGGACAAGGCTGAGCTCTGTCTCAGGCGGAGATGGAGGTGTCCTTCCATAT
Organism: Schistocerca cancellata; assembly: GCF_023864275.1. Lineage (NCBI taxonomy): Eukaryota > Metazoa > Arthropoda > Insecta > Orthoptera > Acrididae > Schistocerca > Schistocerca cancellata. The sequence goes on from NC_064634.1 coordinate 493,537,271, forward strand.
GGAAGCAAGTTTTGCTGTAGAATTTCTCGCAATCGAAATGTGTATACGGATCTCAGGATCGCAAATCTCCAGTATCAGTGACAACATCTACATCTACATCTATACTCCGCGAGCCACCTTACGGTGTGTGGCGGAGGGTACTTATTGTACCACTATCTGATCCCCCCTTCCCTGTTCCATTCACGAATTGTGCGTGGGAAGAACGACTGCTTGTAAGTCTCCGTATTTGCTCTAATTTCTCGGATCTTTTCGTTGTGATCATTACGCGAGATATATGTGGGCGGTAGTAATATGTTGCCCATCTCTCCCCGGAATGTGCTCTCTCGTAATTTCGATAATAAACCTCTCCGTATTGCGTAACGCCTTTCTTGAAGTGTCCGCCACTGGAGCTTGTTCAGCATCTCCGTAACGCTCTCGCGCTGACTAAATGTCCCCATGACGAATCGCGCTGCTTTTCGCTGGATCATGTCTATCTCTTCTATTAATCCAACCTGGTAAGGGTCCCATACTGATGAGCAATACTCAAGAATCGGACGAACAAGCGTTTTGTAAGCTACTTCTTTCGTCGATGAGTCACATTTTCTTAGAATTCTTCCTATGAATCTCAACCTGGCGCCTGCTTTACCCACTATTTGTTTTATGTGATCATTCCACTTCAGATCGCTCCGGATAGTAACTCCTAAGTATTTTACGGTCGTTACCGCTTCCAATGATTTACCACCTATGGCATAATCGTACTGGAATGGATTTCTGCCCCTGTGTATGCGCATTATATTACATTTATCTACGTTTAGGGAAAGCTGCCAGCTGTCGCACCATGCATTAATCCTCTGCAGGTCTTCCTGGAGTACGTACGAGTCTTCTGATGTTGCTACTTTCTTGTAGACAACCGTGTCATCTGCAAATAGCCTCACGGAGCTACCGATGTTGTCAACTAAGTCATTTATGTATATTGTAAACAATAAAGGTCCTATCACGCTTCCTTGCGGTACTCCCGAAATTACCTCTACATCTGCAGATTTTGAACCGTTAAGAATGACATGTTGTGTTCTTTCTTCTAGGAAATCCTGAATCCAATCACAAACCTGGTCCGATATTCCGTAAGCTCGTATTTTTTTCACTAAACGTAAGTGCGGAACCGTATCAAATGCCTTCCTGAAGTCCAGGAATACGGCATCAATCTGCTCGCCAGTGTCTACGGCACTGTGAATTTCTTGGGCAAATAGGGCGAGCTGAGTTTCACATGATCTCTGTTTGCGGAATCCATGTTGGTTATGATGAAGGAGATTTGTATTATCTAAGAACGTCATAATACGAGAACACAAAACATGTTCCATTATTCTACAACAGATTGACGTAAGCGAAATAGGCCTATAATTATTCGCATCTGATTTATGACCCTTCTTGAAAATGGGAACGACCTGCGCTTTCTTCCAGTCGCTAGGTACTTTACGTTCTTCCAGCGATCTACGATAAATTGCTGATAGAAAGGGGGCAAGTTCTTTAGCATAATCACTGTAGAATCTTAAGGGTATCTCGTCTGGTCCGGATGCTTTTCCGCTACTAAGTGATAGCAGTTGTTTTTCAATTCCGATATCGTTTATTTCAATATTTTCCATTTTGGCGTCCGTGCGACGGCTGAAGTCAGGGACCGTGTTACGATTTTCCGCAGTGAAACAGTTTCGGAACACTGAATTCAGTATTTCTGCCTTTCTTCGATCGTCCTCTGTTTCGGTGCCATCGTGGTCAACGAGTGACTGAATAGGGGATTTAGATCCGCTTACCGATTTTACATATGACCAAAACTTTTTAGGGTTCTTGTTTAGATTGTTTGCCAATGTTTTATGTTCGAATTCGTTGAATGCTTCTCTCATTGCTCTCTTTACGCTCTTTTTCGCTTCGTTCAGCTTTTCCTTATCAGCTATGATTCGACTACTCTTAAACCTATGATGAAGCTTTCTTTGTTTCCGTAGTACCTTTCGTACATGATTGTTATACCACGGTGGATCTTTCCCCTCGCTTTGGACCTTAGTCGGTACGAACTTATCTAAGGCGTACTGGACGATGTTTTTGAATTTTTTCCATTTTTGTTCCACATCCTCTTCCTCAGAAATGAACGTTTGATGGTGGTCACTCAGATATTCTGCGATTTGTGCCCTATCACTCTTGCTAAGCAAATATATTTTCCTTCCTGTCTTGGCATTTCTTATTACACTTGTAGTCATTGATGCAACCACTGACTTATGATCACTGATACCCTCTTCTACATTCACGGAGTCGAAAAGTTCCGGTCTATTTGTTGCTATGAGGTCTAAAACGTTAGCTTCACGAGTTGGTTCTCTAACTATCTGCTCGAAGTAATTCTCGGACAAGGCAGTCAGGATAATGTCACAAGAGTCTCTGTCCCTGGCTCCAGTTCTGATTGTGTGACTATCCCATTCTATACCTGGTAGATTGAAGTCTCCCCCTATTACAATAGTATGATCACGAAACTTCTTCACGACGTTCTGCAGGTTCTCTCTGAGGCGCTCAACTACTACGGTTGCTGATGCAGGTGGTCTATAGAAGCATCCGACTATCATATCTGACCCACCTTTGATACTTAGCTTAACCCAGATTATTTCACATTCGCATTCGCTAAGAACTTCACTGGATATTATTGAATTCTTTACTGCTATAAATACTCCTCCACCATTGGCGTTTATCCTATCCTTGCGGTATATATTCCATTCTGTGTCTAGGATTTCGTTACTGTTCACTTCCGGTTTTAACCAACTTTCCGTTCCTAATACTATATGCGCACTATTTCCTTCAATAAGAGATACTAATTCAGGAACCTTGCCCTGGATACTCCTGCAGTTTACCAATATTACGTTAACTTTTCCTGTTTTTGGTCTCTGAGGACGGACGTTCTTTATCAACGATGATAATGTCCTCTCTGGTAAGCCGTCAGGTATTTTATCGTTTCGCCCAAGGGGGGGTCCCTCTAACCTAAAAAACCCCCGTGTGCACGCCACACGTACTCTGCTACCCTAGTAGCTGCTTCCGGTGTGTAGTGCACGCCTGACCTGTCTAGGGGGGCCCTACAGTTCTCCACCCAATAACGGAGGTCGATGAATTTGCAACCATTATAGTCGCAGAGTCGTCTGAGCCTCTGGTTTAGACCCTCCACACGGCTCCAAACCAGAGGACCGCGATCGACTCTGGGCACTATGCTGCAGATATTAAGCTCAGCTTGCACTCCGCGTGCGATGCTGGTTGTCTTCACCAAATCAGCCAGCCGCCGGAAGGAACCAAGGATGGCCTCAGAACCCAAGCGGCAGGCGTCATTCGTTCCGACATGTGCTACTATCTGCAGCCGGTCACACCCAGTGCGTTCAATAGCTGCCGGAAGGGCCTCCTCCACATTACGGACGAGACCCCCCGGCAAGCACACCGAGTGCACACTGGCATTCTTCCCCGACCTACCCGCTATTTTCCTGAGGGGCTCCATAACCCGCCTAACGTTGGAGCTCCCTATAACTAATAGGCCCGCCCTCTGTGACTGTCTGGACCTTGCCGGAGAATCGGCCACTGGCCCAACAGGCGAGGCATCCTGTGGTGGCTCGGAAACGATGTCATCACCACTAGGAAGCACCCCGTACCTGTTGGAAAGGGGTAAGGCAGCTGCCACGCGGCCAGATCCCACCTTCGCCTTTCGGCCAGGCACGCGCGAGCCCACCACTGTCCGCCATTCACCCTGGAGTGATGGCTGACCGGTAAGATGCTCACTGCCGGAAGACGCAGCGACATCAGGGGTTCCATGTGATTCCAAGGCCACCGAAGTAGGCATAGGTCTCACCACAGTTGCCCCAACGCCACTACGAGCCGACGCCTGCGCCTCGAGCTCGATGAGCCTAACAGACAAAGCCTCCACCTGCCCCCGAAGAGTGGCCAATTCTCCTTGCGTCCGCTCACAACAACCACAGTCCCTACACATGACTATGTTTACCCTACCCTATACGGTGACAAATTCCCAAGATAATCTTCTGATGAGCTACTCTGATAATCAAGAAACACTCACTGAAATACGAGACGCGAAAACTACGCTAGGTTTTCCCAGAAAAACTAAAAGCTAAGCGCAGCAAATAAGTACAAAAACGCTTTATACAAACAGTACTCGCTGCTGCTGGTGCTCTCGCTCTGGCTGTCACAAGACAACTGCTGATTCAAGTGACTAGTGGCTAACGGCCGCGAAACAAACAAAAGACGGTTTTAGGGCGCTTTCTGTTCTAAACGATCAAGAAAACACTAAGAAATCTAACACGAAAACTACGTAAAGTTTTATCAAGAACTGTTAGTTACTATGCAGAGCAGATAAACACAAATAGAATCCCTTCCTTAGTGGAAGGTCGTAAACAAAATGCAAAATAAACGCTTTATACAAACAGTACTCGCTGCTGCTGGTCCTCTCGCTCTGGCTGTCACAAGACAACTGCTGATTCAAGTGACTAGTGGCTAACGGCCGCGAAACAAACAAAAGACGGTTTTAGGGCGCTTTCTGTTCTAAACGATCAAGAAAACACTAAGAAATCTAGCACGAAAACTACGTAAAGTTTTATCAAGAACTGTTAGTTACTATGCAGAGCAGATAAACACAAATAGAATCCCTTCCTTAGTGGAAGGTCGTAAACAAAATGCAAAATAAACGCTTTATGCGAACAGTACTTGCTGCTGCTGGTCCTCTCGCTCTGGCTGTCACAAGACAAATCCTATATACTCGAAGAGGCCGGCGAACTCGTTGCCAACAGGTTAATGTTGTCACGGCGATCCGCAATCATCACTTTGGTCTTTGTATTGTTGATCTCAAGACCATATTCTTTGCTTCGTCAGGTCAACATTCACATGCTGGTTTGAAGTTGATATTCATCTGCTGCATTTTCAGAATGTCATGTGTATGTCTAAGACTGTTAATTTTTCAGCCGCCTACAAAGATGCCGTTCTAGCAGTCTGCACGAACTGGGTGTGTCGACGAAAGACTAAAACAATTTGCTTTGTAACTATGAGGGGCAGTGAAATGAAAACCGAACACCCGCCACAACGGGACCATGGAATAACGACGCGAGTTGATGAGCCGGATAGACTGGATGTGGTTACCAGGCGGTTTGCCACATCCAACTTTGTCTACATCTACTTCTGCATCTACACACACACACACTCAGCAGGTTACCTAATGGTGAATGGCGAAGTGTATCTTGTACAACTACTATTCATTTCCTTATTCCTCTCGCGAACAGAGAGAGGGAAAAAGAAATGTCTGTAAGCCCCAAGAGTTCTAATTTCTCTCAGTTTATCTTCGTGGTCCTTACGGGAAATGTAGTTCGCGACAGTGGAATCCCTCTGCAATCAGCGTCAAATGCTGGTCCTTTAAATTTTCTCAGTTGCACCCTGGAGCGTCGTCTTCCCTCCAGAGATTGCCGAGTATTCTCCGTAATACCTGCTTGTTGGTGGAACGTGCCGAAAGCAGATCTAGCAACACGCCACTGAATTCCTTCCTTTGGGGATCCCAAACATTGGAGTAGTACTCATGAATGGGTCGCAGTGGTGTTCTATACACATCTTTCTCTCCAGATGAACTACTCTTCCCAAAAATTGTGTCAATAAACCGTAGTCTTTATGTGCTCGTTTATTTTCATATCCCTTAGCAGCGTTACACCTAGATATTTAATCGACGTTACTGTGTGAAGTAGCACACAGCTAACGTTGTGTTACAGAGTTACAGGATTGTTTTTCCTACTCATCCGAACTAATTTACATTTTTCTACATTTAGAGCAAGCTGCCATTCACCACATCAGCCAAAATTTCTGACCAAGTCGTGTTGTATCCGTCTGCAGTTACTCAATGACCACACCTTCACCCACCCAAAAGCGTCGTCAGCAAACAACCGCAGATAGCTGCTTACACTGTCCGTAAGATCATTGATTTATATACTGAAGAACAGTGGTCCTACCACACTTTGATGGGACATTATCCGTCGAGGACAATGTACTAGGTTCTGTCACTTAAGAAGAAGGCGAGTCACTCACATATCCGGGATCCTATTTCGTGTGCTAGCACCATCGTTAAAAGTCTGCTGTGGGGCACCGAGTAAAACGCTATTCGGAAATCTGAGGGTATGAAATCTATCTGTTGTCGTTCATTCGTGGTTCGCAGGATGCCATGCGAGAAAAAGGCAAGCTGAGTGTCGCACCGGCGATGTTTTCTAAACTAGGCGAGTACCAGGCCCTTACCCACATCTTGCCTCAGATACACGCTACGCAAACATTAAGAAAAAACGTTCTCGCACATCTGCATAGATTTATTGTGGTAGCAGACAGATGGGGTACGCAGACTCCGCCCCGGTGTGAGAACAGGCAAAAGAAGAAGAAGATATCTGATTGTAAAGATTGTGATATCACAGCTCTTTGTATAGCGTCTCCGGCCCTATTCACGAGTACATCACCTCTGGCCCTCAGCTCTACTACGTGACGGGAAAGCAGCTGAGTTCGGACAAGGGGATTAGTGGACCTTTCATAGACCGTTTCCGGGAGCAAGTTCCATTGGGCGTAGTTTACAGAACACCGTGAATGTTTATAACCCGTCTGGCTTGCCTACTTCCATTAATAAGCCAACACTGACTGCTCCTTGTCAAGATTGCAGCTAGGCGGGACGCACGATTATCATAATTTTATTTAGCTCTGAATACCCGAGTTGATTCTGAGTATTGTACTTGAGAAAAGTGCAATGGTTCTCCTTCTGAACCTACGTCGCCTCAGCTAAGGGAAGTCGTGAGAACTTTGCAGTTCGTTTCCCAAGGATTTTGGGAACGGCCGTAGCAAGCAACACCGAATAGTGAGGCAGTCTGACCGCCACTCAGAGGATTAAGTCTCTCGCTTATGAGGGCGGTAGGATCACTCGAGTGAGGTTCAAAATGGTTAAAAAAATGGTTCAAATAGCTCTGAGCACTATGGGACTTAACTGCTGAGGTCATCAGTCCCCTAGAACTTAGAAGTACTTAATCCTAACTAACCTAAGGACATCACACACATCCATACCCGAGGCAGGATTCGAACCTGCGACCGTAGAGGTTGCGCGGTCTCGGATTGAAGCGCCTAGAACCGCTCGGCCACTTCGGCCGGCACACTCGAGTGAGGCGTGTGGGCTCTCGTCTTCGGCATTTTCGGTATTGTGGCGTACGGTACTGCCCGGTGTGCTCCCAGAGGGTTTGAGTGTCAAGAACTGATAACATCTGGAGAGAGCTCACTATTCTTGAACGGGCCAGGCCTGTTGCCGAGGGAACGGCACTTAGTGACTTTCCCGTCGCTTTCGCCTGGCGTGTTGGAAATTGTGAGTTGTATATCGCCTCTTGACGTCAGCTGGAATTTTAGCAACAAACTTTGAAAGGAATGTGTGCCCTGATTTGTCCTCTGATTGCCATACTCCGTGGTGGGAAGTTATTGAACACTCCAGTTTCACTCAGTTGGACAGAAGTAAATAAAATTTTACCTGGATAGTATTTGTTGCCGTGGCAGCATAAACTTGGGAGTCGGGGGGCAGGGATACGTGATGGAAACACTCTTTGAGGCGACTTCACATGCTGGATCTTCGGCAGGGCGATCACTCTGGTGTCCTGCGTAGGGTGGTCGTGCCGACGACTTGGCGCGATCCGTGGATCCGGGCTGGAGCAGGTCTCGCGCTGACGCACAGTGTCACGACCATCGAGGCGACGGGAGACTGGCGAGCAGATTGTGCAGCACCGCCTCTTCAGGTGAGTGTTTACCGTTGTGTAAGGCTGCACAGACGCCATAGTGCCATTACATTCCAGTCATGAAGATTTATTCACCGAGGGAAGATGCAGCTTGAATTCATTATCCTTCCATAGACTGTGCTGATTAATTGTTTATCACATTAGATTCGTGCTGCCAATCTGTTGCGTTTGTTGTGTACGAAGACGCAATAAATCAGAAGTTTAGTTTTTATTTATATTTTTTTATATAGTGCGAAAGGGTCATCTAAGAACATGTTCCAATTTAAATTTTTTGTTCTTTGTTCTTTTATCCCAGTAAGCTTTCATCTGTTCACTATGTTTCTTCCTTCTGTCTTTAGACCATTTTGAGACAATTTTTTTAGCCATCCTGCTTCGGAATTCTTCCATTTTCTCTGTTGGCTGTATCTTTTGTGTTTATATTGTTTGTTTCTAGACCCTCATTTACTTCGTTGACCCAGCTTGTTGTGGCCTTCTTAACCCACAAATATTTGAAAATCTTATTGGTTAATTTACCGTCTTGAATTCAAAACAAATGCCCAAAACACATGAGTCTTCTTCTTCTCATTACGTTGGAAATATTTTATATATTTCGGTATATTTCAGCTTTACTTCGTAATTTTCAAACTTCTGTTGTGTTTCGTGGTCCTAATGTTTTCCTCATAATTCGCCTTTCTAATACTTCTAATTTATCTAAATTATAGTTCAATGTCAGGCATTCGACTGCATATAGGCATTCTGGCTTCACTACAGTGTTCTAATGGGTTATTTTCGCATTTTTCGGTAGGCATTTATTATCATATAGGTCTTCATTGATAATACATGGTTACCCCATTTTATGTATGCTTTCCTCTATTGCAAATTTTTCCAAAGCATTTTCTTGGATTATATCCCCTAGATATTTGAATAAATAGCAGTTTATTTTGATTTGAATTTTATTTAAGGCAGATAGTGTCGTTTCTGTCTCATTTTCATTATCAGTTTTTAAAATACAGTTATTAATTGGTTTGTAGCAATTCCCCACCTTAGTATCTCGTGTTAGGGCCACATTTCAGATAGTGTATTTCCATTGTGTTAAGTGCATCAACATTCGATCTAATGGCACATGTTGTAATCAAAACACTCTCTGGCTCCGGTATCGATTTCTATTTAAAAAAAATAGTGCGTACACCTTTGCCTAGGTAACACCAATGGCGAGCCGGTTTTCCCTAGCACGCCACCAGCTGTTCGACTGGTAAAGTGTCCCTGTTGCCACACCAGAAGTAAACAGTACCACATGGTGACACGCATTAGATGCGTCAACGTTTGTCAGCTGTCGTAGTAAAGTCGTATTTCTGGCATTGAAGTGTTCTGTAGTCATCAGGTATCGTGAACAAGTGTTTTGTGTTGGCGTTGCATTAATGCTCAAAAATGTTCAAATGTGTGTGAGACCTTCTGGGACTTGAACTGCTGAGGTCATCAGTCCCTACGCTTACACACTACTTAACCTAAATTATCCTAAGGACAAACACACACACCCATGCCCGAGGGAGGTTGGTTGGTTGGTTGTTTGGGGAAGGAGACCAGACAGCGTGGTCATCGGTCTCATCGGATTCGGGAAGGAAGTCGGCCGTGCCCTTTCAGAGGAACCATCCCGGTATTTGCCTGGAGTGATTTAGGGAAATCACGGAAAACCTAAATCAGGATGGCCGGACGCGGGATTGAACCGTCGTCCTCCCGAATGCGAGTCCAGTGTCTAACCACTGCGCCACCTCGCTCGGTCCCGAGGGAGGACTCGAAACTCCGCCGGGAGCAGCCGCACAGTCCATGACTGCAGCGCCTTACTGCATTAATGACAATAGTGCAGTACATCTGAATACGAGATTTTCAGTAGAAGTGTCGTCCAATAACGAGTTGACCGATTGGGAAGATAAAGTTCTGCTGCAGAACATTCCTCGGAATTCGACAATAGTAATGGAAAAAAGCCATACCATTCTGTTGTGGTACATAGAGCTCGAACAATGCAGTGGATGAAAGCGGATATTTTACTCTGGGTACCAAGAAATGTTCTATGAGATAAAGTTTAACCTAGCATTTACAAGGCGAAGTTAATGGAACTTTTAGTGTTGTACAAGTCAAAACGTCACGCTATAATGTCGACGAACTGGCTAACGGTAAAGGACATAGTTTAATCAGGTCTCATCCGTATCATGCTCATTAAAATCCGACGGAGTACATGGGCCTATGTGAAAAGTAATGTGGCAGAAAACAGCAAGAAGTTTGAGCTCACTGAGATTGAAATGCTGATAAAAGAAGCCACTGCTAATGTTACACGAGAGGATTGGTCTTGAGTTGTCAGCGATAACACCAAAAAGGTAGTTGAGGAGACATTGATTCATGAAGGACTGTGACGAGTTTTGATTAACACGTAACTTCTCCTGTTGCCACACTAAAATCTGCTTCTCTTGTTAAAAGACAGCAGAGTTTAGAAATATTCAACTCACTAACATTGTAATGCAGTTGAAATTGCGACAGAATCGTGAAACAGTGTATTATTAAACTAACAACTGAGTGCCAGGCAGATCAATAGTTTATAAAACAGCAAATTCTCAGTATAAAAATAAACGTGTAATTTCTTCACTTATGTTCTTAAAAAACACACAGCAGATTACGTTTTGCCATGGCCATCAATAATTACATTGCGATTTTCACTCTGCAGCGGAGTGTGCGCTGATATGAAACTTCCTGGCAGATTAAATATGTGTGACGGACCGAGACTCGAACTCGGAACTTTGCCTTTCGCGGGCAAGTGCTCTACTATCAGAGCTACCCAAGCACGACTCATGCCCTGTCCTCACAGCTTTACTTCCGCCGCAGAGTGAAAATCTCATTCTGGAAACATCCCCCAGGCTGTGGCTAAGTCATGTCCCCGCAATATCTTTTCTTCCAGGAGTGCTAGTTCTGCTACGTTCGCAGGAGAGCTTCTGTGAAGTTTGGAAGGTAGGAGACGAGGTACTGGCGAAAGTGAAGCTGCGAGGACTGGGCGGGAGTCCTGTTTGGATAGCTCAGATGGTGGAGAGCGTCGAAGTCTGAGATAGGTGTGCATTTCACATTACCTCAATAAACCCAACAAGAGTAGCACATCGCGTTGTCACATTAGAAGGGACTTCGAACTGCGTACTTCTTACCTCAATGCAGGGCCTGCATTGGCGGTGCTAAGCCTCACGGACATGATCCAATAGGTGCGGTTGTCTTTGAAGTATTTCGGTCGCTCCGTTGACTCCAGCAATAAGGTCCTTCACTGACGTATATGTGTGCCATATGAAATACCCCAGAGGAAAAAAAAGATGGTAAAGCACATGCCTGCGAAAGGGAAAGGTCCCGAGTTCGAGTCTCGGTCCAGCACACAGTTTTAATCTGTCAGGAAGTTCCAATAAGTACATTATTTCATTGAAAAAAAAATGTAGTCTCTTGAATTTTGTTGTAGATATGGAAATTCCGCATATTAAGCATATGGCAAAACTCTCTTCCATTCGTTATCATTTGCCAAAATCTTGTTTCGATATTTCAAAACATTTATGAGATACGAGGAATTTATGAATATTTAATTCTAGATTTTTCAGTGACGCACGGTCGTGCCGGAGCACTTTATATACATTTCATTTTCTGAAAATTGGAAACAGAGTGATATCCAGGCAAGTTTAAAGAGTACCTCAATATACACTACTGGCCCTTAAAAGTGCTACATCACGAAGATGAAGTGCTACAGACGCGAAATTTAACCGACAGGAATAAGATGGCCGACCGAAGTGGCCGTGCGGATCTAGGTGCAGCAGTCTGGAACCGCGAGACCGCTACGGTCGCAGGTTCGAATCCTGCCCCGGGCATGGATGTGTGTGATGTCCTTAGGTTAGTTAGGTTTAACTAGTTCTAAGTTCTAGGGGACTGATGACCTTAGAAGCTGAGTCCCATAGTGCTCAGAGCCATTTGAACCATTTTTTGAAGAAGATGCTGTGATATGCAAATGATTAGCTTTTCAGAGCATTCAGACAAGGTTGGCGCCGGTGGCGACACCTACAACGTGCTGAGATGAGGAAAGTTTCCAACCGATTTCTCATACACAAGCAGCAGTTGACCGGCGTTGCATGGCGAAACGTTGTTGTGGTGCCTCGTATAAGGAGGAGAAATGCGTACCATCACGTTTCCGACTTTGATAAAGGTCGGATTGTAGCCTATTGCGATTGCGGTTTATCGTATCGCGACATTGCTGCTTGCGTTGGTCGAGATCAAAAACCGTTCAAATGGCTCTGAGCACTATGGGACTTAAGATCTGAAGTCATCAGTCCCCTAGAACCTAGAACTACTTAAACCTAACTAAGCTAAGGACATCACACACATCCATGCCCGAGGCAGGATTCGAACCTGCGACCGTAGAGGTCGCGCGGTTCCAGACCGTAGCGCCTAGAACCGCTCGGCCACACCGACCGGCTTGGTCGAGATCCAATGACTGTTAGCAGAATATGGAATCGATTGGTCCAGGAGGGTAATACGGAACGCCGTGCTGCATCCCAACGGCCTCGTATCACTAGCAAGTGAGATGTCGCCCGAGTCTGAGATGTTGCATCTTATCCGCATGGCTGTAAAGGATCGTGCAGCCACGTCTCGATCCCTGAGTCAACAGATGGGGACGTTTGCAAGACAACAACCATCTGCACAAACAGTTCGACGACGTTTGCAACAGCATGGACTATCAGCTGCGGTTACCCTTGATGCTGCATCACAGACAGGAGCGCCTGCGATGGTGTACTCAACGACGAACCTGGGTGCACGAATGAATCCAGGTTCAGTTTACAGCATCATGATGGTCGCATCCGTGTTTGGCGACATCGTGGTGAACGCACATTGGAAACTTGTATTCGACATCGCCGTACTGGTGTATCACCTGGCGTGATGGTATTGGGTGCCACTGGTTACACGTGTCAGTCACGTCTTGTTCGCATCGACGGGACTTTGAACAGTGGACGTTACATTTCAGATGTGTTACGACGCGTGGTTCTACCCTTCATTCGATCCCTGCGAAACCCAACATTTCAGCAGGGTAATGCACGACCGCATGTTGCAGGTCCTGTACGGGCCTTTCTGGATACAGAAAATGTTCGACTCCTGCCCTGGCCAGCACATTCTCCAAATCTCTCACCATTTTAAAACGTCTTGTCAATGGTGACCGAGCAACTGGCTCGTCAGAATACGCCAGTCACTGCTGTTGATGAACTGTGGTATCTCGTTGAAGCAGCATGGGCAGCTGTACCTGTACACGCCATCCAAGCTCTGTTTGACTCAATGCCCAATCGTATCAAGGCCGTTATTACAGGCAGAGGCGGGTGTTCTGGGTACTGATTTCTCAGGATCTATGCACGCAAACTGGGTGAAAATGTGATCACATGTCAGTTCTAGTATAATATATTTGTCCAATGAATACCCGTTTATCATCTGCATTTCTTCTTGGTGTGGCAATTTCAATGGCCAGTAGTGTATTATCTATATTTAATACACAGCGGCATGTAACCAAACACGAATCAAATGCAAAATTCATAGCGACACCTACTTTTCACTGCAAATTAAGAATTTCTTGCAGTAATTTACTTACTACCGAAATGTCACAACTATGACCATTAACGAAATGGTGGTTCGACATGAAGCTGACGACTTAAACTACAGGAAGTGTTGGAATGAGAGTTTATCGCCGAATAGTTTGTTTATAACCGTTTCAGAAAGATCGCAAATCGGCCAGCTTCCTGTTCATGCAGTCAAGCCACCCTGCCAGGTTCCGCGTCAAATACGACTGGAGCTATACTGTGGTTATCTGCTGATGCTCGCTACCCGGACTGGCAACTACGTTTCCCTCCACTCGCTCCGTGCGAAACTGTCCAAAGTTGCTGTTGTGACTTGGCAAGACAGCCAAGTCACTATGCGAGGATGCCGAAAGGCACGCGTTTACGCTCACGCAGAGTGGCGTGAGGTCTGGAACAGGACAATGTAATTAATATAGCCAATAAGGTACGTTGCTGCTGGAATACTTAACATTAATCCATAATTGGTGTACATCGCTCTTGACGGTACATTAATAACAACCTCAATATAAACTGGTAATGGCGCCTTGCTAGGTCGTAGCAAATGACGTAGCTGAAGGCTATGCTAACTATCGTCTCGGCAAATGAGAGCGTAGTTTGTCAGTATAGCATCGTTAGCAAAGTCGGATGTACAACTGGGGCGAGTGCTAGGAAGTGTCTCTAGACCTGCCGTGTGGCGGAGCTCGGTCTGCAATCACTGACAGTGGCGACACGCGGGTCCGTCGTATACTAGCGGACCGCGGCCGATTTAAAGGCTACCACCTAGCAAGTGTGGTGTCTGGCGGTGACACCACAGTCGCACCTTATTTTAAACGCACTATAAGTTTACGTACGCGGGGTATTGCAACTGCTCCAAGCCGTATATCGCAAGTCGACGCTCTCCGTGTTCCAGACGTACAGTGGAGCAGAAATAAGATCGCAGTGGGAGCGCACTTTGGACGGGGCCCGCCCCGGTCAGCGTGTGGTTAATCCGCGCTGACGGCGCTGCGGCTATCCGTTCGGCTGGCCCCGTGTTTCCGTGCGGTGGAGGGCTGGGGGTGGCCGCCGCGGCTGATCCGCGTTGACAAGCCGCAGCCCGGGATTAGCCGGCTGCTGGCGCTGTCCGCGCCGCGGCCTGCACGCCGTCCCGCGTCACAGCGCGGAACACAACAGGACAACGGAACAGGACGCGGCCGGACCACCCAGTCCTGCCTGCGGCCGACACCGCCTCTTTGTCCCAGCCCTCCACTGACTGACCCCTGTCCCACGAGCCCCCTAATGTACATCCACACAGCTCCCAAGTATGGCATTTTTATCGTAGCGAGGAGACAGTGTAAGACGGATATCTTTTGATGATGTTATTGGATGTGTTAATACTTGCAAACGAAAATGATATATTTGAAGAATCTGTACGTCCATCTTCTTAGAGAAGGGTTAAATGGGATCATACTTTACATTGTGAGCGTGGGGTCGATCTGCTATTCTGTCATTCTGCGCAACCGATTAATCTGAGATGTACCCCTTTACCGTGTGGCTCCTGCGAGATGCAATTTCCACCCCCACACTACTACAGAAGTCAGACAGACGCTCCTAACGTTCTAAAGAGAAATGCCTGAAAAACTTTCAGCAATAAATATCTCCTGGAGTCGTCCACTGTAAGGAAATGACACAAAAATTCACAAAATTTCTTACATAACTAGTGGGATACTTGGGTACTGGAATAGTGCTAGTTAGTGTAAGAAAAACATGAAACTAACGAAAATTATTATTTATTTTGCAAAAATTCTGAGAAATCACAATGGCAGTTTTAGTTATGAATTGAACAAGTTATATCCTTTTTGGAATGTGAAGTTACCTTGAGAGGTGGCATGAGCCCCCTCTCATATTTCTATCTTATGATTTTCCTCTCTAATTGCATGCAGTGAAAAGTCGCTATTCCTTCACACGCGGACTTCCCACGCAGCGTCCCTCGTCACCCGGGTGGTCCGGTGACAGGCGGGCTCTGCTGATCTCTGGAAAGCGTTAAGCCGAGGGGTGTGAGGAAGTCGAGTGAATGCTTTGCAGACGCTGACATTGTCAAAAGACACGCCCGGAGGGGTCTGAAGTGGCGGCTGGGCTAGAGGTTCCGTTACTTCGCAGAAACTTAGCGAAAACACTTTCTGGCGGGCTACCAGCGAGGCGTGGGAATGACTTGTGTACCCAGGCAGTTGTGGCGGGAAAATCCCCGCACTTTCTGCAAAATAGTAACTGTGATTGGCTTGCTCAGGGCATAGCTCCATGACGTAGCAAAATCAGCGCAGAAATTGGCGCCAAGAATCTCCATTGGTGGAATGGTAGTGCTCCGGCAATAGAGTGGAATTTTCCGCCGGTTTTCGAGTTGCTGATTGGAACGTTTAACCACGGCCACTGTCGTGGGGGCGGGAATGTTGTGTGTTCGGCCTGTACGGGTGCTCTAGGTAGTAGGCTCTCGCCTTTCGGTCGAGGACGTCGAAGCAACCAGCCATCGCCTCCGGTGTGCCAGATCGTGTTCTGGCACTTAAGAAGACAGTTTGGTAAGGTATGTCCGCAGCACCGGCAGACAGGGATTTTCCTAGGTGATAATCAGAGCTCAGCAGAGCGTGCCTGTTCGTCTTTTTCTAACTTTGTTCTGTCTTGGGTAGCAGCAATTAATGTTGGGTTGGCTATGTGTTTTCTCTAAGATTTGAGTTGCAAGGAATTGGCTGCACATACCACTTCGTCATAATCCTCACAATCTAGTTTAGGGACAACTTCACATTCACAGCGATTGTTTGAGTATCCAATTTGAGCCAATTTGATGTATTGTAAATGTTTCATGTGTTTTTGTTTATTATTTTGTGTTTAGTCTTAATAAATGATATTGTTATTTTGGACAGAACTTTCATTCTGTTAATCGGTAGAACAACCCTATCATTCCTCACTATGTTAATGAAACCTTCGTTTATTTAACTTAACTATCAAATTAAATTATTGCAGGTGCCAAACTCTCTTCTACTCCACCGGCAGGGTTGATTAGAGTCAGTTCGCGTATTTTTTTTTTTATCCTTGTGCAGCAGCAAAAGTCGGAGTTAGAATAGTGGGGGGCTTAGAGCATCATTTACATATGTAGATTCTAGAAGAATTTAATGTTAAATACACTGCTAGCCCCAGCACCTCGCAACCTCTCAAGGATGGGAGTCGCTAATGAAATTTCTATACAAGGCTTAAGATTGTTATTGACTTGGCAGAATGGCTGAGAGGCGCGCCTACTCAACTTGAATAATTACCCTATAGAATGTTGCTAGGTGCGGTCGAGGCTGTCGCGTGTGAAATGCAGTGAAGTGTACTATCGTGGAGGAAATATGGGGCTCGAAATAGCTGTAGCGCACAACACCGTAAGCTGCGATGACTGCTGTCTGCGCCGCTCGCTGCTGACAAATAAGATAACTCTCGTGCCGAAGAGTTCTCGGGCTTCCAGCCGGGTGGCGGTGTCTTGAAACTGCGACGTTTCGACGAGTGACATACTCATCATCTTCTGGCGAAGATGTATACGCCAGCTGTATACGCCGGGAAAGCATACATTCACACTTAAGATAACTCTCGTCCTATCTGGATTGACCTTCGCCAATCAAACTCTCCCTACGCCTTGATGAAGCCAAGGATTCCTATTCGCCCCTAGTCTAACTATCGGCGTGGTACACCGGTCAGATAACCAGTCCATCGCGATGCCACTCAAAAATTCGCTCGCAGGCGTTTAACTCTGTCCATTCACACCGCACAGTAGGTGTGTCGGCCAACACAGTGAACAACGCTCAATCTCAAGGACTGAGTGTAGAGTCGCACTTCGATTCGCTCTCGACAGAGTACTGAGGAGAGACTTGTTCCACGCTCCAAGAGCGACAACGGAACGGCGCCTCTCCACGCCAGACGTGAAGGGGTATATCTTTCGGTCTCTTCCATTACTCCTTCAGCACAAGGCGTGAGAAACATCGTCTGCCAGTCAGCATTGCTCTTCTAAAACGGGAAAATGACATTTCGTTTAAGGCGACCAATCCGGAAATCTGTAGTATCGGCGTTTGGCGTTTGCTGTCTCCCTGTAAAGATATCTGAAACTGCGTGCTATGTGTAAAGAATGCGTAGGTTGGACACTCCCACACAGTGTAGCGGAATTTGCTTTTAAGCCGAACACGGGGTCGTTCCCCCTTTCACTCGGGCACACGCTGTCTGCTCCACGGGCGGCCGAGGTTGACTCGTACGCTGAAGGCACCGGCCTCCCGGTGTGTGGTCTGCCTCTTTCGAACTAAAAGATCCTGTGACCATTGTGTCTGGAATGTATGTGTGTTCGCCAGCCTCGAGTATTTCAACCCCGGTGCGCACTTGTTATTTGCATATCATTTACATGAATTCATACAACACTGACTTTATCTTATCGAGTTGGGGTTCGAATGAAAGGACTTGATGTGCGGAATATGATTGTGAGGGCGGAATATGTAAGCAATGAAGGTCAGGAGACCACGTCGTCTTACAATATTTATGTTTGCCTGTATACTAAAATACATCTACATACGTAAACATAGGCTATCGCGGACATTGTCACAGTCAATGAAATTCTTCTGGTTTTGGGACCGCACTGTCAACTAGAAAATTCCGATGTTTCGGTGGTATTGCAAGACGTCTTCCTCAGCGTGTATTGCGCTACCTATCGGCGGCACTCCGAAACATTACGCCGCTCATCAGCAAGGGACGGATAAGACCATCGATTATCGATCAGAGCTGAGTGGAATATCGATTATCGTACATAATACTAAAAATGTAAAGGACGTAACAGCCTCGATATTCCGAAATAAAATAAAGCTGTGAACAGTGTGATTTAAGTCTATAAATTTATGAATATCGTTTTCTACGTTTTTCCACCCGAAACTAAAAGACTCAAACGAAGCAAGCACCCCAGTTGTGAGACTTCTCGACAAACAAGAGTGATTACTTCGACTCTAAAAAAATTAGGTTCGTCAGTCAGTTAGTTTTTTAGTTAATGAGTTCACTCGTTAGTAAGTAGGGTGTTTGGTTAGTTAGCTAGCCAGATGATTTGTCTGATAATTAAAAGTTGTGAGGCCTCATGACCACGAAACAAATAAAACTTATCAGTATCTGCGTGAAAAATTAATATATGGGTCAACATTAGTAAAACTCTAATTCCTGTCTCTCAAACCCCACCCTATGGCGACAGAGGGAGAGTTTTAGTTTTAGCGAATCTAAATTTACGAAGTAAATAAGTATTTTTTGTTTATCCGTAACCTT